>NC_138741.1:18086467-18810477 GCF_965113295.1 Leuciscus leuciscus
GCGTGCACTAGCTCAGACAGGTAAGCACATTAAGGTTAGAATCGTACACACGGTCTGGTGTGTAACAGAGCCTCTTATTTCTGTGTGAGTGTGTAAATATTGCTGAAATGTCTGGTTTGGTTCTCCACCTGCTAGGGCATTCAAGCCATTTATCATTCAGAGCGAGAAAAAACCCTTCAAACGGACACAGCGGCTTTGACTTCAACAGGGTCCAGGTGAGTGGGAAGAGAGAGAGAGAGGAAGAGAGAGAGGAAGAGAGAGAGAGAGAGAGAGAGAGAGAGAGAGCGAGAGAGAGAGAGAGAGAGAGAGAGGGATGGATGGAAGGTTGGGCAAACACAAAACAGTGATAGTCATGATATCATCCTCAATGTGATGGAAAAGCAAAAAAATTCAATCGTCTACTTTACCCTCCTTTTTTCACGACGCTACCCTTGTGAGAAATTATTGTTTCGTATCAGCATCTGGATGGCAGGAGGTTGTTCTTAAATTTGGGTTATTGAGGTGCTGGAGCCATTGCCGTTCTCGCTCAGAACGAAGCTCTATGTTTTAACAAAGGCTCAGCAGCCCTTTTTCCCTGCTATACACACCTGAAAGATCACCCCACATTCTTTCATATGTGTATATGTGAGGAGAAGAGAGAGAAGTAGAGGGAGGGAGGGAGAGAGAGAGAGAGAGAGAGAGAGGAGGAGAGCAAGAGCATGTATCTATTAATATGTTTCTTTCATTATTTCAACATTTCCTTTTCTGTCCAGCCCCCAAATAGCAACCCTCCCCGTTTCTCTTCCTCCCCTCTTCACCCTTTACCCCTCTGCCGTATCCCCCTCTCTCCCTCCTTCTCTCTCTCTCTCTTCTACAGCATATCATTGAAGGCCAGATATGGGGTTCTGTTGCGCATGGCTGCACGGTACTGTTCAATAGTGGCTGGCTGGCGGACGCTATCAGCACTAGTTATCAGCTCCCATGAAGGCTCTCTTATCACGGCGGCCCAGAGAGCCTCCCTGCATCCTCACCGCCCCTTTTCATATCCCCGCTGCCGCCCCAACATCCCGGCTTCAAAGATTCACACTTCCCAAACTCCATAAGAGTTTGTGAACGCTCAATTTGCCAAAACTGTTTACAGTGTAATTGGGCGGCGTACCTGTGTCCATGAGATAGCGCAGACGCTTTTCCACACGCGAGGCCCGCGTGTCGATCTGCCTCTGCTCGCTCTCCAGCGCCGCCAGTTCTCCCACCACGTACTGACTGGTGTCTTTGAACGCTTTCTGCTGGGCAAGAACAAACGAGAGGAAGGGGGAGTGATGAGAGGTAAGAAATGAAGCATCACATCCTGGGTTTATACAGCTTTTTAATACCAGGGGAACAGTGGTCAGAATAATTACTGGTGAATATTGCTTTAATTAATTAAGCGAATGAATGTTCTTTTTTCTGCTTTCTTTAAAAATTATGATGTGATAAAAATTATTCAAAAACTTTCCCAAATTAGGTTAATTACAAAGATGAGGTGATAAATAACAATAATACATACTTTTATAAAGATTTTTTTATATATATATATTAATAATAAATTATATATTTTTAAATCATATTAACAATTTAAAATATGTTAAAAGTTGTATACATGATTATAAAATTAAATTAAATTAAATTCTGAATAGGTTTAAAGATTTATTTATTTATTTTAATTTATTCATGGCTTAATAATGTTTATTTGCACAGTTACAAACTTTAGCTTTAAATGCTGAGCATGTATATAAAATATATTAGATTAAATAAAAAAATATATAATTCTGACTATGTTTGAAGATTTAGACCCATATACCCATACTATAAAGACTGTAGCTTTAAATGCTGAGGTTTGACTTCATATGTCAAGCCTGGAGGCAGGAGGGTGCGCTTACACACCAATATAAACACACGCTAAATGACCGCAGAGAGAATCCAGTTTTACAGCAGTCTGGAGACTGACACGCAGAGAGGCAAAATTGAAATATGTTGGAGAGGTGGGTCAGTGCCTAAGGGCCTATCAGCAGGGATCTAAGAGATCTACACAGCACACGTGTGTGCTCAGATTCACACATGTACGTGTTTGGAAACATGCTTCTATTCTTTTACGCATGTGGCCCTGGTGCCAGCACCCTCTGGCTCATGGGAAACACTGAAGTGAGGGATGAGACAGTGATTAGGGACAAATACAGTAATTAAACTGCACGCTTATTTCCAAGTGTGTGATAGTGACAAGCACTCCCACCCCCCTTTCTTCCACTCGTTTATCACCCAACTCTGTCCTTCTCCTCCTTCCAACCTTCCTAATATTCTAAGAAAAGTGGGGGAGGGGGAAAAGAGTGCTAATTTAAATTCACATCCTAAAGATTGCTGCAAAAATATATATATTTTTTAGTGCTGATGCAACTTATTTCATAATAGGAAAGAGGGAAATGGGGAAGAAAGTTTTTTTTTTTCATCCAAGACAGCACTTTTTCTGCCTGAGTCCTCCTGCTGTCCATCAAACTCTACCTTCCTCTTCCTCGCTGCTCTATCAAATACTTCTCCCACAAATCAATTTTACACATGATCAGCCCCCTCCCCCTACTCTCGCCTCTCTGCCATAATTAAGTGTTGAAATTTCCATATATATTATATTAATGCAAACATCATTCGCTGGGTAATTCAGCTTGAGCTGGGTAATGGGCAAGTTCAACACCCATTAACCCCTACACAGAGAGGGGCAAAGCTGGTCTCTACTGACCTTCCCTCTCTCTCTTTCTGTGTCTCTATCTCACTCTTCCCAGGATATGTTTCTCTATGCTCTGTCCCTATACTTGGAGCTGCAATAATTAAAATACTGTAGTTTCTTTAGATCAGCCTGCATAAAGAGAATGAAAGAAATTATAATTGCATAGTTCTATAATTCTATATATATTCATACTACGTGTTTATTCCCTTCAAAATAAATCAATAAATTGTTTTGATGGACATTGGAACCAGAAATGGAGACAAAAACGGAGGGGAAATTCAGGACAAATTGAAAGTGTTCTGAGAAAAAGACAGAAAGGTGGAGTGAAAGAGGTATATCCACTGCTCTGTCCATTTCCTTTTTTCCTAATCTTACAATTATCAGGGAATAGCAGTCTAATTTGGCTGGTCTCTTTGGCTTTAGGGAAGAACAGATTGACATCAGCGTTCAAAAACCTCTCTGCCCCTCAGACAGATGTGAGTGACTGTGTGCGACTGTGACGTCCAACTATGACCTGGTGTCACAGACAACATCAGAACGAGCAGCGCTGACAGAGAATTTAAATATGCATTAAGTACTTCATCTTCAGTTGGCTTTCGTCCTTCCATCTCTGTCAGAGCTCCTCTCTCCTCGCCACTCCTCTTCAGATCTTCAGGCACGGATCTCTGCCTTTTAACCTCTAAAACAAGAGAGAGAGAGATATTAAAAGTTGGTTGATTCTCACCTGACTAGAAATTTAAAATAGACTTTTTTTTTTATCAGATGAACTTAACCCAATCAGACAGATCTGACATCTCCATTAAAACAATCACTAGGCATATATAAACACTATATAAAGCTGTTATTAAACTATTAGTATTCTTGAAGACCTTTAAGAGACACTTCAATACTCATTTTACAATAAGCCTAATTGGCAGAACTGAACCACAAACCTGAATGTAACAGACATGCTCATCTTTATGCATTAAATACATGAATTTATTAATTACTTAAGTGTTCCACAATGCAAAATCTTTGTTTATGCAGTAAAACTGGAGGAAGTGACATCAGCGGAAGTAAAGGACCTCACCTGGCCTGGTCTCTACATATTGGCTGAATGATTTGAGCTGTGTTTTCCTGACAGCAGACTCCTTGTGGAAGACAACGGGACTGCGCAGACGTTCCGTAGCCCTGCGGAGACGCTCTGCATGCAATTCATCCACATTATTCTATAAACACATTAAAAAAAGAGAGGGAGGGATGAAGGGAGAAAAAAAAAAAAAAAAAAAGAGTAAAGAGCAGTTAACTTAAAAGTAGAGCAGAGTCATTTGAATAAAAGTTGCTTCTGATGTTGGTTGACATTAAAGAAAAGAGCAAATTAGACACACATGGCCAAAAATGTTTAACGATGGAGTGCCGTGCCTGAAGAACGGTCTAGGAAAGGTTCTGCAGCATTTGGTACATCTCAGAGTCCCATATTAACTCACAAGCACAAAGGAAATAAGGCAATTAAGTCTACTTTCAACAAAACCTGAGCCAGAAAATGTATTCAGATTATGCAAATTAAAAGCACTATTGTCTTGGAAGCGAACATGTGTTAGCAGCTTCTCACTGCGGCTTCCAATCACCTCAATATTAAAATGTGTTATTATGTGCCGGGCCCAATAAGCCAAGCAGACTGGAAAGCGAAACGACGGCGTTCAGAATAACATTTGCAACGTCAATAATAATAATAGGAAACGTCTAATAAAGTTCGCAATTAGCGAACACGTTCCACTGCTTGAGACTAGGAGGGAGAAACATTGTTAGTGCAGACGCTAGCTCACTGGTGTGTGTACAGAAACCGCACAGCTAATAAAGACAAGCGTGCACAGACACACATACCACCTCTGGCCTGTTTATACTTAAATTATAACTTCTGAAAACAAAGCTACAATTAGCATCTCCCTAGAGAACAACAAATTTAGCCTGTGTGAATATTAACAGTTACAGCTGTTTATTCAACTAATCCCACGTGTTTAAAGGGAGGATATCAGCTGTCACAGCCCTAATCTGCAGCTTCTCTTCAGCCATCATGACAGATTGTAACTTAACTTTCAGAAATTCCTATAGGCTAGATTAGAAAACACTTGGGTACTTGGATGTGTGTGTATATTATATATATATATATATATATATATATACCTGCTTGAACATACATATACAGATATACACACACACATATATATACACACATATATACATATACACATATATATATATATATATATATATATACACACACACATATATATATATATATATACATATACATATATATATATATATACACATGTGCATGTTCACATCTTAACCATTCTTTACCACTTCTACAGCATTTATTAGTCTCAACATTTACTAATACATTTTTAAGATCAAAAGTTGTATCTGTTAATATTAAGTAATGCACTATAAACTAACATGAACATTTTTATTAAGTTAAATAAATTCTGTAGAAATGTATTGATCATCGTTAGTTTGTTAGTTAATCCATTAACTAATCTTAACAAATGTCTTATAAAGTGTTATGGAATTTTTTTTTTTAAATAAACATTTTATAAAAAAAAAAAAAATCCTCTTAAATATAATCATCATATGACATTTTACAACCTTGATTTTCCTCCAGAAAAACAACATGAATTTAGAAATTAAAAACATGCTCATCATTGAATAGGTAAAATAGAATCATTATATGTGTACATTTTGGAATAAATAAATAATAGATATGATGGAGAAAAAACTAAATATACTCATTCATAAAACATCATACAATGGCAATCTGATGGTGAAAAAAATGTCACCCTAAGTCCGTCCCTATAAGTGGAATGAGTACCGCAGTCATCACACAAAACCAAAGGCGTGAGCGTGTTACGTGTTAAAACGACACATTCAACAGCCTGGATCTCTAGAGACAGCTCAACAAAGCCCTTTAACCCTGTCTGATTCCTCTCATGTTAAAGTCCAAAGAAAACAAACAGGATTCAAACCCAAAGCCCCGCTAGAATCCTCGTTTCCCGGAGGACCCAAGGCCTCCAACCCTCGCTAACAACCCCTTCCTTGAAACACCTGCCCCCACGGCCCCTCGGTACCCCTGGCTGGGGAAGATATCAGGGCTATCCCCACATCACGATCAGCGCTTTATAATCTGTTATCGTCCCGATCATTATTGTGGTGGTGGGTATTATTTTGGCAGAGGTGTGTGTGTGTATCTGGGATGCGTGACTAATGTTGCGGTCTGCTGCTCATTGGAGGCGGTTATCGTGTGCCACCATGGCAGCAGGCTCACAGTGCATAGAGACAATTGCTAATGAGACACAACCGGCAGCACTGGGGGACTGCAGTGTGTGTGCTGGGGGGAACCGCTCTGTCCCAAACCGTTATACTATGGCCTCGAGGAGTTGTGGGACGGGAGAATCCTCGAGGGATGGAACGGTTGAGTCCGACTTTTTTAGTTAAAAGACGGTACTACAAGAGCAGGCCTTGAGAGAGAGAATGTGATCCTAATGCGTTTGTCTTAAAAAGGCAAGAAAAGACGTGGAGGAGGGACACATTTGATACTCAAACTTCTTCATGCAGACAAGGTTGCAATGGAGAATAGGGTGAAGGTCAGAAGAGACAAGAGAAAGCGTGAGCTGCTCTTTCTTTGAAACCCCACTAACCACTGAGGCTCAGAGCTGCAGTGCTCGTAACCCTGCTGATCCTCCCCTGGGCTTTGGCCTGTTGTGTAGGCCTGCAGTTCTGCAGCAGGTGCTGGACTGTTCGTAGAGAATGAGAGTATAAGATCCTCATCACTAAAAGCCATTTCATAATGAAGGCATACTAGAAATTATCGGTTAAATCACCTCATCTTACAGTTACTAAGATTGTTAGACTGTTCCTCAGAAACACTTGCCAGTTCTTGACAATATTGTTCAATTTCACATGTATACATTTTTTGCTTAAATAAGTGTCATACACTACCATTCAAAAGTTCGGGTTAAGTATGGTTTTTATTTTAGAAAAAGAAATTAATACTTTTATTCAAGCAAGACATTTATATTACAAAAGATTTATTTTAAAATAAATGCTATTCTTTTGAACTTTATATTCATCAAATCAAAATTTTAAGCAGCACAGTCGTTTTCAACATTGATAATAAGAAAAGTTTCTTGGCCACCAAATCAGCCTATTAGAATGATTTCTGAAGGATCATGTGACTCTGAACACTGGAGCAATGATGCTGAAAATTCAGCTTTGCCATCACAGGAATAAATTATTACTTTTAAAAAAGAAATTGTAATAATATTTCACAATATTACTGTTTTTACTGCATTTTTGACTAAACAAATGCAGCCTTGGTGAGCATAAGTGACTTTGCAACAACAAAAAAACAAAAAAAATAAAAAAATTCTTACCAACCCCAAACTTTTCAATGCTACTGTAGCTGAAAGTAAATGCAGAAAATTAATGTTTTCTCATGGCAGTTTTTCCATTCATTTTGTTAAAGTTACTGCTAACACTTGATTTTTATTAATCAAAATAATTTTTGTTTAAATTATGCTATTATTAGTTAAGTATTACCAATAATCTAACTGGGTAAATATTCTTCTTCTCCAACCCAAATGAATCGTTGTATGTGTGACAATTTGCGTCATCCTCGTCATGTCTGTATATCTGTCTCTGGAATCTAACCTATTTGTGACTAGTCCTTGGGAAACCTCGACCAATTATTTCACACCTGCTGCAGTGCACTGAAAGAGGCCTGCCGACTCAAACGAACACATCACTGCAGTCATTGTGCATCAAAGAGCCTGCTAACATCTGCTCACAGGAAATCCCCTCTGTCAGCAGAGAGAAAGAGAGAGACAGAAAGGGGCGAACAGGTGGGGGAAGGTAGTCGCCAGCATCTCTGAACATGCCCTGAAGTCACCACCTGGGGGCTCTGAATACAACAGCGAGATAGGAGGTCATCACACACGCATATAAACACCAAGCAGTCAGCAGTACACCGGTATGCATGTTCTTAGACACAGAACGCTGGTATTTAATAAACAAGGTAAATCAATCCACCGCATGTCAACGTCGTGAGCCACACGCTGCTGTCGATACATCCTAAAGCTCTCTTCTCTCTCAGAAAAGGTCAGGTGTGATATGAGGTAATGGCTGTGAAATGTCATTCATGTGTTCTGGCTTAATATATAAACACATGATGATCCTCAGACAAAAATAAACAAGAGACAGCAAATCAAAGAAAATCAACCTGTCTTGGCCTTTTACCTCACACACGCATAGAAGAGAATGAGAACCAAGCCAATCATTTCATAATGTTAAAACTACCATAACAAGCCTACAATAAAATACAATAAAGAAGCTTTCAATGCCTTTTGGGAATGTTTAGTTGGGTACATTTGTATGGTGTCTTTCAGCACGCTTCCATGTAGTTACAAGGGTGTTCTGGGTGGTTGTTTACAAGCCCATAACAAAAGAGCACAGCCCCAAGTCTGTATGATATTCTGATCCCTAAATATGGCTCAGGTCCTCCTTCATTGTAAAGCTTTTTTTAATACTCATTCTATCTTAAAATCTGTTCTAAGTCACTTAGAAAAGTAAATATTACACCTTTTAAGCTACAAGTCACACAATTTGAAGTGACTCATGTCTTGCTCAACAAAGTTTATTACTTATGGTTAGGAGTTCACAATGATTCCTTAAGTATGAGCAATAATATTAGTGCTGCTTGCTTAGCGAATACAATTAAAGATAGAGCAGGTGGGGTGTAAATGTTACCTGCAGGCCGCCTGATTCAGGGCTGAGGGGTGAAGTACTAGATGCCGTCAGTGATGAAGAAGAGGATGAGGAGGAAGGAGAGCTGCCACCCTGTGGCCGAAACTCTGTGAGCTTCTTGAGCTTCAGGTCCACATGCCTGCTGTTCATCACACCTAAAAAGAGAAAGAGAGAGGGAGGAAGTGTTATATGCAGTAGGCCACTCGTCTCCAACACACAGATAAGCAGAGGACATGACAATGTTTGCCCTTAAGCAAACTGGCCCTCTCAACCTCATACACACTCACATATACACACACTCTTCCAGAGAGATAGAGAGATGCTGTGAGCACGACACACCTGGAATGTCTCCCTTGATTCATAAATGACACCCACACACATGTCGTGAATAAGACATTTTTCTGATGAGTTTGTTGTTCCCAATGCACCCTTGAATTTCAAATTGCTGAGCAAAACCCATTTCTGTTGGTTGGATTTTACAGAAATATATAATGTACACTACAGTTAAAAATGTTGGGGTCAGAAAGGCTTTTGAAAGGATGTTATGCTCAGCAAACCTGTATTTATTTTATTAAAAATACAGTAATTGTTTCTTAAGACTTTGTCAATTTTCATCAATATAATGTGTCCTTACTGAATAAAAAGTATTAATGTTTTTACTAACCCCAAACGTTTGAAAGGTAGTGTATATTAATTACATATATATTGTTGTTTTGTCTATTTCATAAGAATATCATTACATATTTACATATGTAAATATTTTTTCCCTAAGTGTATTATTTAATTACTAAATGCATTACTTATTAACAAACAATACATATTGAAACGCATCATTTATATATAAATGTATATCTTCATTTTAATTAATACAATTATGATACATAAATTATTTATTTAAACATTTTGTAAATAATCAAATGTGATTAAATGATTTTATAATTATGATATTATAATGTAAAATTATTAACACATTTTAACATTATTAATAATGTTATCTAGAGGCCTTGCATTATTGTTGTTTTCCAGTTTCTCTCTTGGAAAAAAAGGAGAGAGAAAAACTCTTTAACTTGCTTTGTTGAGATCACAAAACAAGACAAAAATAAATAAAAATAATGCACAACTTTTGTGAGCCTCTGTATATGCCACAATGAACTTTGTACAGTACTGTTTGTGAACTAATCCTCTTGAGAATTAATCAGCGCTGTGTATTTCCACACAAGATTTCTCACAGCTTTAGCTGCATACTGAAAAAAATCAAAACAAATCAATGGACACTCGGATAGACTCCCGCTGAAACGCTATCCATTCATTTAGCTCTAATTCAATGGACACTCGGATAAACTCCAGTTGAAACGCTGTCCATTCATTTAGCTCAAATTCAAGAAATCTCTAGCTTTCCTCCATCTATTTTTGAAACTGACTGCTAGTGAGCAGCCACACATGTGCACGGCTTAAAGGGAACAGTGCTAGTCCCTGTGATTAATTGAAAGAGAAACAACCCACAATACCTCCTCTTTCTCTTCAAATGAACAATGACTTCTAAATTTCTTCCTTCCCACGCAGACTTGTCTTTCACATGTGTTGGTGCCTTATTTTATGTCCGTCTTTATATTCTCCAAGTCTGTCTTTCTCTAGTAACCTTTCACTAGCAGGTGTTAGCCTTGCCCTCTCTCTCTCTCTCATCTGGGCTAGAGATGAAAGTGAGGTGAGGAAGCTTTTCATGTGGGTCCTGTTCTCCTCGTCTCCCAGCATCCCTCTCTCTCGCCCAAAAAACACCACAGGAGTCATTTGTGTGTGTGTGTGTGTGTGTGTGTGTGTGTGTGTGTGTGTAGTGACCAACAGTTTTGCTCAAACACAAGAGTCACATCCCCAACTAACTAAAAGTGTGCACCATGATAATGACATGCATTCATTTCTGTCATGACACCTCTTTGAGTGTTTGGCATGGTAATGGGTTTGACAATGTTGATATATTTGGTCTTGGTGGAATAAATCTGCTACGCTGCTGCAAAGCAAGTATGGGACTAGCTACTGCCAATACATACATGACACGCTGCTGCTGTACAATATAGCATACATGAATTACCCGTAGCAGATCTATACAGGTGGAGCTGGGGAAGGTGGAGGGTTTCTGAAAGTGTGCTGCAACTGCTACAGAAAATGCTGACCAAGTATTTAAAGGTTGAGCTCATTTTCTACTGATACAGCAGTAACCAATAAGCTGTGCCCTAGAGAATGATGTGATTGCAAGCAGGTCCAACTGTGCTATAAAAAAAAAAAAAAGTAAGACTGAAATGAGCAAAATAAGCTCGTTTTTCATAATCACAATGCAGGAAAAAAGATTTTGTCTGTGAATATATAGACCTTTTCACAATAACAGACAAAAACCCAAACCAAACAATGTGACAAACAATGTAGATAGACTGTACATAAGTTAACTAAAGAGGAGAATAAATCATATATATCATCATATGACTTGCTCAGCAAGACACAAAAACAAAAAACAAACATCTCTTCAGAAGATATAATTGTGTTTGTCTTGAGAATATGTTCAAATAGTTTTTAATTAAACTAATTAAACTCTTACAGACACAAACAACCCTTCTGTGTCTGAAACAGATGAGCTTATTTTGAATTAAAAGAAATACATTTTAAAAGGTGCTTAAAATAGAAAGTAATCCCACTGGAAACAGAAGAAATATTAAATTAGAGGGCTGAACAATTTAGGGAAAAAATCTGAGAGTTTTCAGAGAATTGTTTCTAGGGCTGCACAATTTGGACCAAAGATTTTATTATCATATATCAATATGACCATAATGATGATAATAATAATAACATGATTTCAGTTTAATTTTAATTAATCATGCAGCCCTATTAAATGAAGGGTCATTTTGGTAGGATAAAAGAAAAAAAAAACTAAAGTTGAAAACTAACAGAAGTAGATGCAACAGATAAATCACTACACACAACCATGCACACACGTTCAAACACAAGCACAGGTCATGCAGTGTTGGGTTACCCAGAGAGGCCAGGTCACTGGCAGAGTTAGTAAAATCATCCTCCATTAGACATGAAGAAGACAGCTCCTCCTCAGGGTTAGTATGCGAGACATCATCAGCGTGAGACGCCGCCGCCTCAATATCACTCCTGCCCTCCTCATCCACACCCTCCACACTCACCCCATCCACCACGTCTGCGAGCAAACAAACAAACAGGGATGGCCAAAAAAAAAAAGAGAAGAGCAAAGAGACAGAGGTGGTTAGTGAAGCATTGAGCGTTAGTTCGGCATTCCAGCAGGAAAGGAAACTTTGCATGTTAGTTAATAGTCAGAAAAGCATTTGTTTAGACACATTTATACATAAAACGGTAATTCCTTAACAAAAAGTTTGCCGCTGTCACATTGGGGTGTGTTTGTTTGAGCTGAGAAAAATCAGGCAGATGGCTGAGAGTGTCTGGCAGAGAGCTGAGCTTTATGTGTGTGTGTTGCACGGCAGATTTGGCCTTGACGGCAAAATCTCCTCCAGAGTTCCTCTTCCGCATCCACAGATCTGAATCCCACAGAGCCCTTGACAATACACACTCAATCCAAACACATCGATCTCATTCAGTTATATGGTAACTAGAGCAAAGCCGCACACACATGCTTAAATAAGAGACAGAACAAATAGGAAAAATGGTGCTGCATGATTTAAGGAAAAAAATCTAATTGCATTTAGTCTGATTGCCATTTAAAATGTGATTTAAAAGAGGTTCCAGGTTTCCTGTGCTTGTTTGTAAGTCTGTACAATGTTTGTGATTTGCGAAATGTTTGTGAATACCATTAATATAATTTTTTTTAAACAATAGTACTAAATATAGTACTAAAAACCAGAGAGACTTAAGGCTTCTCTCGTGTTGACAACGGCTGGTTTATAAGCAGTTTTCATTACAAGTTTGGGAAGTTTGTCATCTTCCCAAACGCACGTTATAAGCAACCCAAACTCAGAGCAAATGCAGAGATGGAGTTCAAGTGGAGCAGCATTTAATGTAAACCGAGCTGCTCTGAGACACTGAAAACACTGTTCTTTTATGTGCGAGCAGCTCATGATCCAGAGTGCTTTACTTTGAACCACCCAGCACATATATTTATTTCATAAAATAACAGGTTTTGTGATTTGATTATCGTACAAAGCCATATCATGATTTTGGTTTTATTTCGATTAATCGTGCAGCCCTGTGTGCACATGACATTCTCCAGAAAAAACATTTTGAAAATCAGAGAAAAAGAAATGACAGCATGTTCCTTATTTCCTTTCTCTCATGCTTTTTTAATTTACTTTCCATTATATAGCAACACACACACACACACACACACACACACACACACACACAGGGCAGTGCTAAGCTAATTAACAGAACGCATTCTGCTGGAGTTGGTGAAAGTTTTGCTGGTGAATGTTTTGCTCTACTCAGCTTGAGCTCTCTCAGAATTAGAGCAGAGTGTTTGTGTATTCAAGTGTGTATGTGTGAGTGTGTGTGTTGGTGGGATTATGCGTTCTGCACGATAGGCCTTGTGCATCAAGCCTATAGCATTTCCCTCCAACCTGATTTTTAATGAGTTCTACAATTAGCAGAGTTCAACAGCCTGAAAGGCCAAATAAACCGTTTTTTAAAACTGTCTTTCTTTCTCTCCCTCTCTCTGACCCGTTTTTCCTCTGCTCTGTCCATATGCAGGTTTGTCCATCTCTGCAGGCCATGAGATGTGTTCTGTGGAGTTTCCGAGATGTGGTAAACGCGTGATTGTGGAGGAGGGAACACTATTAGGCGGACAGGGAGAGGATGAAGAGAAAATGGAGGGCGTCAAAGAGGGAGAGATGAAAGAGATAAAAGGAGAGGAATATTGTGTCTCCCCTTGAGCTGTGAAATGGTACACACGGACACGAGCCGGCACAGAATTAGGCACAGCGGCTAACCTGCTATGTTAACACCTCGCGTATTAAACAAAACCTCGACGCGCCGCTAACACCCCTCTCGCTCGACGTACGTGCACGCTTTTAATTATACGCAGCAGCTAGCCACAACGCTAACACCCCTCGGCGTAAACACGTTTAATAACACACCACAGCTACCCGCTATGCTAATGCCCCACTGTTTCCGCACAGTCCTCCCAACGGCTAGCGCTACACTAACGTGCCATCTCATTGTCCTGTAATGTGAAATAAAAGGAGAAATGGTGGCTGATGATAACGCGGGACGCGGCAGGAAAGCCGAGCTGAAGAAGATCCGGTCTATAGGAGTCCTCCATGGACAATGAGACACTGATTACCCAGCATGGGTGTGTGTTATAATGATGGTGATGATGATTTGGGCCGTGGACTGGTGTGTATGTGTGCGTGTTGGGGCATAGGGCACTGTTGGCTGTCGCCAGAGTTTTCCTGATGTATTTCTGAAGGATTACGTGTGAAGCGACTGCCTGAACAAATGGAAGTGAAGCCCTCTGTGAACACCTCAAATTAGAGTTCAGACTATGTGGGTGTGTTGGTGTGTTTCTTAATGTAATGCTCCTTTGGGCCTTGAAAGCAGAAGTGTTGGTTGTCATTACGGAGTGAGCAACAAAAACGTTTTTTAAGGGCTGAAAGCCACTAATGGACACACACATATGGCCTGCTCCTAATGGACACACACACACAAGCTTCGTGAGCCAATTAAAAATCTCACAGGCCAAACACCAGCATTCGGCCTTAATGTCCTGTTAGGAAAATTTTCACTAACATTTCCAGGGAGCCTATGGGAGCCAGGAATAACAAACACTGACAAAATGTGTCTCATCAGAATAAACATTACCATGGGGATTGAATTCCAACCGGCATTAACATGAATATTACTCTGCAGTTATTAGTGCAATAATTAAAATAAAGCAGAAAATACAACACATACATATACATATATATATATATATATATATATATATATATATATATATATATATATATGCTATAATAAAATAACAACCTCATGTTGCTCTAAACTTGTATGTCTTTTTTTCTGTGGAACACAAAAAATATATTTTTCAGAATGTCTGTGTTTTTTATCCATATAATGAAACCTGTTGTTTTGTACCCCATTTACTTTCATATTGTACCTCAAAATGTACATAGCATACTAGCGCATATTGGGCAAAACAATACCAATATTTTTAGGCAGTGAATGAGTTATATCAACATTCAACATCCCTTTTTCTTTATCGGCCATCTTGGATGTTTTTTTTCATCTGACCATGAAGCAATGCATTGTGGGTTCACCTTAAACGGGGTGGTTGATTATGATTTCACTTTTCCAACTTTAGTTAGTGTGTAATGTTGCTGTTTGAGCATAAACAACATCTGCAAAGTTACAATGCTCAAAGTTCAAAGCAAAGGGACATATTTGCTTTTAAAGAAATTGCTTTTTAAGGACTACAACAAACGGCTGGTAGGGACTACACAACATTCCTCCCGGGTTAGTGACATCACCAACCCTAGAATTTACATAAACCCCGCCCCCTGAACATGATTTATAGATTATCAAGACAGAATATGCTAATGACTAATATGCAATGACTAGAAGATAACTACACATAAGCTACGTAAATTCATCAACTAACCATTCAGAAATGTCTTGTCGCATTCTACATGTTGTCACTTCTTGAGTCTCTCCATCATTGACATCATCTGACTCCGGTTTGAACATAAAAGGCTAAAAGTTTTTGAAATTTTCATTGCATGTCTGTGTGAGGTAAAATGACACAAGCTGTTGAAGCTCCGCCCTCTGTGCCGGGAGCAGCAGCTCATTTGCATTTAAAGGAACAGACATAAAACGGTGTGTTTTTTGCTCACCCTCAAAGTGTGACAACTTTAACATGCTAAATAAAAATATCTGTGGGGAATTTTGAGCTAAACCTTCACATATACACTCTTGGGACATCAAAGACATTTACATCTTGTGAAAAGGGCATTATACCACCCCTTTAATTATGAAGGATGTAAAGCTATTTTAGAGTTAAGCAAAGCAAGGTATGTACATTTGGGGAGACTGTCTAGATAGGCAGGTCATTAGGTTTTGGAGCTTCTGTGTGTGGTATTTCAGCGTGAACGCATGCAGATTTGCGTGTGCGTTTGCATGCTTATGAGAAAGTGTGCGTGCGTGTTTATGCATTGTGAGTGTATGTGCGTGTTCGGCCTATAAAAGCCCCCCTGCACTCACCTCCAGCTGTCTTTGACCTTCCTTTTAAGTTGTTCCCAGCTGCACTACAGGCAATAGAGGTGGAGTCAGTATAGAGAGGCAGTTCAGCCATCTTTACTCCAGATCGAGCCTCCGCTATCAGCTGCCTGGCTCTCTCTCGCAGCTGCCTGCGCCGTTCTTCATCACGCTCCTGACACACACACACAGACAGACATAGGCAGAGGGAGAGGGGGGTTATTGAACGGGTGCCATCTCAAGAAATTGACAGAAATGCCATTTTCACTCCTCTCTCTCCCATCAGATCAGACTGATAGCAGCTTTCTTTACTATCCAGGATGGAGGGTCTCTGGCACAGAGAGAGAGAGCGAGTGAGAGAGATTCACTGCATGGTTTATTTGTCATTGATTCTATATCCAGACATAATAAACCTGAGATATTTACTGGAGTGTCATTTTTTCTCTGACTACATGTTTATGAGTGTTTTGTGTGCATCAACAAGAGGTAGAGACAGAAATGTATGCATCAACTACTTCACAACATCAATTTGGGAATAGAGAGATGAGGAAAAGAGAGAAGACGACAAGGATCGGGAAATGTCATTGGATCCAAACTTTCACTACGTTCATTAGTGAACACTGCTTATTAATAACAGACCACATTCCTACAAACAGTTTGCCATATTGGATGTGTCACACAATCTTTTTAAGGCAACATAAAATGGCATTGAGCACCGTTTTACAGTGTCTGCGTAGAGGCTAAAGATCAAGTTCACCTTCAAGAGCACCTCAAAGTATCACAATGGTAATGTTTGTTTTTCAAATCTATGAATAAATCTATTGGCTATTATGGAAGTAACCTTTATTACATAAACTTTAACTTAACCAGGGGTATTTTCATTTACAATGACATAACTCGCTGCTAACTACCATAGTGTGATGCATTGTTAGAGAAATTAACTAGCTAGTCACAACCGTAGTAAACTGTTTGAACCAAGGTTCAACAATGTAGAACTGACATTAATGACGTCATGCAGGTGGTGAAATAACTTTTCCTAATTAATCAGTTTGAGTTTTTTCCCTTTCCTTTAACGCCATTCCAGCTTCCATGGCTATGTTCATGGCGAGGGCCAGGTTTAGTTTTTAAAAAATGAAACTAAAGATGTTTAAGATTATTTTTTTCTAAAAACCTTAAGACTAAATTTGGATTTAATCAGTTCAAGATTAAATTAACATGGTATCGGAGGTAATCTCCCTCTTACGTCATACTACAAGGTTCCCCCGGAGCACTGGAGCAAGGGTAACCACCTGGTTATTGCTCTGTTGCAGGACATAGATGTGATTTTGCGGGACAATGCGAGAGAGATAATTTACTACTATTATACTATGTAAATATTGTTTTACATTAGTTGGAAAGCCTATGTGTCATTACTTTGGGTGATACAATTTTTTAAATCGCCAATAAGCTTTGTTAATTGTGACCGGCTCTGTGACTGTTACTCAATTTGCCCAGGTTCCAGTTAAACAATGTAATTTATTCTACAGGACTTATTCAGTCTGCTAAATATAATGATTAGTAGGTAAAAATAGCATTTTATACTGAAATAAATGTCCTTAAGTATAGCAACTATTTTTTATTTTCCTTTATTAGACTATGGAAACATTAAATGCATTTTACCAGATCCTGTGCATCTTGAACCTGTATTTTTTGTTGGATCTGGCAGGTTTGATCAGGATGTTCTTATCCAGTGTGTGTCTTATGAAGTGCTGGCTAGTGTAAATGTATTTAACGACTTTTGATGAGGTCCACACTGATACCTTTGCTCTGTCCAGTCATCATCAGCGGAAAAAAATAAATAAATTTGTGAGATATTTATAAGTTGCAATATCACTACCACTCATTAACATTTAGACAGGTTCGCTTAGCATGATGGGTAACCTGGCTCCACAGACAGCCACATGCACACATATGCACACATTTTCAAGGTGCTAACAGGTTTCTAAAGGAAAAGAGCAGAGAGTGAATTAGCCCAATTGGTTACAAAAGCGTTAAGCTAATTAACCCCATTTCACCTGTTTCTGTGGACAGTTTGTCTGAGGCCATTGTTCAGAAGGACAATAAGCGGAGAGATGCAGATGAGGGAATCCCAGGAGCACTTTTCAGGGGTCCAGCCTAGGGGCCCTTGAGTCTCAGGGTAATTTGAACATGCAAGACAAAGCTAAGGCCAGGTTACACCTGAAAACACAGAAGCGCTCCTGCAAAAGCTGAATTGTGTCCACTATGCTCTTGCAAAATGAATACATCTGCTCTAAAAGTGGGGTGACTTGGAATTGCTCAATTTAATCACATGGCTATAAAAAAAAAAGAGAACCATGTGTTTCTGTGAGTGTGACAAAATCTGCCACTATAATAATGTATTTTTCTTTTGAGCTGTGAGGCTTTTGCCCTGTGCTCATCATACAATTTAATGTAATATAATTGTCATTCTTTCTGTAGCTGAAGTCTAAAATGCTACACGATCGGCTCAACCTTGCAGGTATCATCACACACAACCTTCGACACACTGTTTTACATACAGTGATTCAGGGCTGGGCTAGCCATTAGTACAGAAAATGAGATTCCATGTGTGTGTGTGCCCAGAGGACAGGATTACCACCGTGCCCAGTGTAAACTGCTTTTAGGCAACTCAGGAAATGTTCTGTAATACTGTAGTCAAGGAAAATTAACAAGAGATGAAGAACAGCAGCAGACAGAGGAACGGGGAGATGCTTCCTTCCATACAGACTGTGCTGAAACATTTAACAGAGGCTTAAACTGGTCAAATCTGTAAAGGTGCAGACAGACGCTTTATGAAGTTGGAAATGCATAGTATAGCTAGTAAAAAAACTGATTCACATTAAATGGATGCTGACATTGATAGTAAAAAAAAGACCAGAACAATTTACTTTCACTGAAAATTGTGACTTTTCACATTTTAATTTTCCAGGCCTGTACTTTTTCACCATATTTCACAATATTTTATGCTTTTGTATGATTTAATTGCATTGGAGTTGAAAAAGTTGAAAAAGAAAGACTTTTTTTTTTTTTTTACTTTACAATAAGATTCTAGACATTAATATTAATTAATGCAATAATATATAATAATATATTTTCAACATATACTAATATATTTTGTAAGATTTAAATGTTCTATACATTAATATTAAGATAGATTAATAAATGCTGTAAAAATAATCACCATGAAAATAATTACAAAAATATATATATTTTTTAAAACTTTTGCTAAAGAATTTAACCTTATTGTAATGTTGCCATTTTTTCCCCATCATTGTTTAATGTGATATGTATTAATGCTTTAAAAAAAATCATGTCAATAAAACCCTTAAAATTTTAATTATGAGAGATTGAAAGAGAAAGTTAAGGTACGAGGTCAAAACAATCATTGAGAGACACAAATGAACTCCCCAAATGAATCAGCCTTGCACGATGTGCAGAATAACCACTGTGGAACGATCCATTTCTACAGCAGCAATGAGGTGTGAAACTGTCTGTCCTCTTATGAAGAGATTTCTTTAATGACTCTCTCTTCAAATGGACTTCAAGTGGCTCTTCTTCAGCTACACTGAAGCTTGACCGTTCAGTCTGGACTCTCCAACTGAGCTATGCTTGGAGTGAGAGGAAGAGAAAGAGGGAGTAAAAGGAAGAGGAAGAGAGGGGAGAGAGATCAGTGGCCCATCCAACCTCCCAGCTGCAGATCTCCAAGCATAATGAGGGGATCCACAAGAACGAGTGAGGAAAATGAAAGAAGAACACAGGGGTGGCAGAAACGATGACAAAGTCATAGTTAAAGGTGTAGAAGAAAGCATGGTGTGTGGGAAGACCTCACTCCATCCTTTGGGAAGTAAAACGGGAGGGAGAGAGTCGCAAAAGCAGATAATGGAGGGCTGTCGCCCTCGTTCTGGACAGGAGATCCAGGGAGAGAGGGGGTGGGCAGTAGAGCTGAAGCCTAGACAGAAGCACTCACAGTGGGTATGGGGTCCCGGTGCCTGCCCCAGCCTGGCTGCTCTTTTGGAGGGGGCTGGAGGGTGGGTGGGGGCTGCGGGGGTGCAGCGAGCCATGGAAGGAGTCGCTCGGCTGGGCACACACACAGGCTCAGGGCCCTGGCGCTAACACAGCCGTGCCAGCCAGCCAGAGACGGTGCCAGCCAGTGAAGCACAAACAGATATATTTGTCATGACACACTGAGTGTGCAGAGAAGGGGAGGGCTACGCACACGCACACGCACACGCACACACACACACACACACACACACACACACACACACACACACACACACACGCACACACACGCACACACACACGCACGCACACACACACACACACACACGCACACACACACGCACACGCACACACACACGCACACACAGAAGAAGAGAGGTTTTGGATCTTTATCCCATTCAACAACAAACGTGTGTGTACAGACGGGAATCATTAGTAATTTATCAATTATGGTTCTGATTCCATGGATGGTTATTTTTGTAATTTTAAAGAAAAATGGAAAATGATGGGAAAACAACCTGTTTGGTCTAATTATATCATTTTAGATGAAGAAATTCTTAGTAGGAAAAAAAAATATTACCAAGGATGCACAGGACCATATTGATATTATTGTTGGCCGATATATTTTTCTGTATTGTATTTTTAATTGTGCATGCACATTTCCCCTATTTTTACATTTAGATTTCCTTTGCCGTTATTATTTATTATTTAATGCTCACTTAAAGTTAATCTTTAAAAACTAGAGATGCACCGATACTAAATACCTCCACCGATACTGATATTCAGAATGATGCCGATGCAGATAATTTGATTTGATTTTCCTTAGGAATAATAAATCTTTCCCAACTAATGCTGCAGTAAACTATACAGGGAATATTACTATAATATTAGAAGTTAAAACTAACAACTAAGCCCAAACAAATTTTTTTTATATCTTTTTATTTTCAGATATAATAATACACAATTTAGTTTTCATAAATATAATTAACACTAAATTAGCCCCTCTACTGTTTTTTTTTTATAACTAACAAACATCAGATAACTTTCCTGAGGTAAATGTAACATTAAGAGACATTGTTTACAAGGTGTTTTATTGACGTCTTTCCACGGTTGAAACACTGATTGAGTGATTACATGAGTTAAACTGTATCTTTCAACATACCATTTGATGTTCATGCATGTTTTTTCATGCGATAACTTGTATTAAATTGGAAGAAAAGACTCGTGCTTCATGCTGCCACTTGAAACTGAAGCAATACAGCGATCTGTCACGTCACATTTAAGAGCGTCAAACGCCATTTATAGTTGAAATTTTGTGATAAAATGGACATAAATTCAAGGCTGAGACTTTGTTTCTTATCAGAAGTAACAAAACACAAAGCTCTTTTTGATTATTGAATGGGGTGCACTACAAATAATGTTTTGTGTGGGGAAAAACTGAGGACCTGGCAACCCTGGCTTGAACTACGGGTGAGATGGAGCGTGCTTTAAGATTGCTATTTTTTATTTTAACTCTTAATGCGATACCATCTCGTTTACTTCAACAGCCCTAAATTCAACACAAGACATTTTCTTCACACACAGTATGAGTTGCAATCTGACGTTTTTCTGCCCCCTTTTGATTGACAGGATATAATCAGCCCAGATCATCGGCTGTTTTTAAACAATCATCCGATGGCCAATAGTGAAAATAATTGCTTTTATCGGCCAATAATCGGCCAAAGATACATTGGTGCATCTCTTAAAAACCCTATTTCAACAACACTGTTAAATGTAATTTTTAGCAAATCTCAATTTTCATACTAAACATTAGAATGTTGTGATGCCCAAATTCTCTTGTACCATTTAAAATGACTGATTTCAATTTTGAGTGTTTTATTTTTAATTTAAACAAAATAGTATATATTATTTTCAGCCATTAAATGAAAAAAAAAAATGATTCTCTTATGTATTTTTTATTTATTTACTTATTTATATATAAAACATTGAATTATTTCTATATTTCAAAAAGTTCTATAAGTTTTTTTGTAATATGAATACTCATATGTTTAAAAGTGCATTTACAGACTTTTTAAACTGCAATGAATCGCGTGCAATGAAGTTAACTGCCGACATAATTATAACTGATGAAGTCCTCATGGGAATCAATCATATTTTAAGAACCGGCTCTTATTTTCCACCCTACTTCCCTATGAACTCATACAAACGGTATACGCAAATAATCTTAAACTCTGCACAGTAAAAAAACAAACCCCAAAATTCAGTGCTTTCACGAAAGCAATCAAATATGAATGCAATGTTTGAGACACATTCGAGAAAATGAAAACATTGCCACGTCTCGGGCTCATCAACCCCCCCCTCTCTCTCCGTCCTTTAGAAAGTGACCTGTGAAATAAAGACTCTTCCTTGTCCTCTTCACCTCCCTCTCTCTGCACTGTCTATCAAGCCCTCCTCTCTTTTATTCTTCCTTCTCTCCCATTTCTGTCCTCTTTAAATGGAAAATACAGATCGTCTATGATCTGTCCCCTGGCTTCGTGGTCTGTAATGAGAAAACTTCACCTTGTGTCCCCGGCCATTCTAAAGGAAGCATTCGGCTGCTCCCGTTCACAAATCCAATTATATGTAGTCGAGAAAGAGAGGGAGAAAGAGAGAGTGAGAGTGTACGGGATGGGAAGCGTTGGGTGGACGGATGGCGGACTGCTTTTCTTCTGTAATGTGGCCTCTGCTTGGTGTTGAGGTGTCAACTTAAAATGCAAGTAGTTGAGCATCAGCTAATCCTACAGCAGCCTGCTTTAGCCCCCAGCCAAACCAGAGCGAGAGAGAGCAAGAGGGAGCGTGCACGCGAGAGAGATGCCACCGTGGCCTTATCGCTGGGCTGCAGATGTGGTTCCTGGATCAATGCACATACACCACGATCAATGCATTTGATAAAGAATTAAGAAGAAAACTGTACATGCTATCAAAGGCTGTTGTACATGGCATAATTATGCTTCTGCATGTGTGTAGATGATACTGGTGCGGTGCAAGGGCAAAGAGATAAATAGAGAGATAGAGATAGATGTCTTGCGGGCTACACAGCCTGCCCTTAGCACCCGGCTCAAAAAAAAAAAAAAACCTGTCAAACAGTTACCAACCCATTTCAGAGGAGAAGTAGAGGATGGAAGGATAAAGGCTATTGGCCAGGTTTGTCCCTCAGAAAGACATCTGACATTTAACGTACATGCATATGTACACCTCATGAGGGCATGAATGAAAATAATATCAAGCGAGGGATTACTACCAAACAAAACAGGACAAAACATGCTTATTTCACTGCAGAGAGCCAGAGGCAAGAGGGATATATAGATGGAGGAAGAGCTGTGTGTCAATACTGCTCTCTCACACACACACTGCTTTATGTGTGCAGTTGGAAAGACAAACCCCTGATGCGGGTGAAACAGTAGTAGATGAACAGGTTGAGCAGGCGGCTTGTGTGCAAGTGGGAAGAAAACTTTGCCCTTTACACGACAACATAATTACCTGGCAGAAAGAGCCATTCACCACAAGCTGTTCTCACAAACAACACACACCTGCTTCAGTCAACATTAAAGTCAGGTTTCTTCCGTAATGTGATGTGGTTCATTGAGAGAAAAAAAACAAGATTGGGTCAACTGGGAATTGACTGGATTGAGAGATGAGGGGAGAGGGTTGAAAAATAAGAGGGCTTGGTGATAGGATGAGCAATTTATTACTTTGTTAAAATGCACAAATGAATCATTCCCAATAACAACAGGAACATGCATTAAAGTAAACGTGAAATCGAAATTGGCCCCATTTACTTTCCTACTGCACGTTTCTGGTGTTATTGTGAATTGTTTCATTGGTGCACACATAAAAAGCCATAAAATGTTTAATAAATTGCTCTTTCTCTGTTCTATTCTAAAAACTTTTTCTTTTTTGTAACCTGTTATCAAAATTTTATAATTCACTCTACCTCTTAATTTTCCACTTTTATCATTTATACTACAGTTCACCAAGGTTGCAATTATGATTTTTTGGTTGCAAAAACAGTAATATTGTGAAATATTATTAAAATTGTAAATAACTGTTTTCAGTTAATACATTTGAAACGTAATTTATTCCTGTGATGTGTACTCCACATAGTACTTCAGAAATCATTCTAATATGCAGATTTTGTGCTCAAGAAACATTTCTTATTATTATCACTGTTGCAAACAGTTGCTGATTAATATATTTTGTGAAAACATGATACTTTTCCAGGATTTTTTGATGAATAAAAAGTTCAAAATAACAGCATTTAGTTGAAATAGAATTGAATGCATCCCTCATAAATAAAAGCATTTTTTTCTTTCAAAAAACAAAACATACTGACCATGAATGATAGACTGTGCACGGTATTGTTTAATTTCAAACAAATAGTTAACTAACTAGTTGTTTTAGCAAACTTGCATTTTTTTTATTCTGAATCGATGAATATCCACTTCTGATCCGAAATACATCAAATTACGAAAGTAAAATGGGTTGCGGACAACAATGCACATTTTTAAGTTTCATATTAACTTTAAAAAGTTTGATATTTTTCAGTCTTTAGCAAGACTTGGAGCATGACCATTAAAAATGTATTAATGCGGAAGAAAATCAAGTTATTGGAAAATATAGTACTAATGCGTGTACTTACTTTCTTTAATTAAAGTGTTCACACAGACACAGACACACACACTCTTAGCTCTCTCTCTCACTCTCTCTCTATAAACAAACACTTTTCAGTCTGACTGAAATAACTGGATTAAACAATTGCAATTTCATATCAAAATGAACTTAAACTTTATGCTTTTATCCTTCATATTTTATTCATAGGAGACCAACATATGAATGAGGTTAAAAACTGAAGGGCGGTAGGAAAGAGAGAAAGGAATGATGTAGTGAAAGAGAAGAAAAGAGTGGTTGTTGTGGTGAAAAGAGAGATGAGAAAAAAAAGAAGAAAAAAAAAAAGAGGAGACAGCCCCACTGAGAAATAACTGTGTGTGCGTAATGCCGGAGAGAGCAGTGGCTTGATCACAACTCATGAAGAGATTGGAGGGGCGTCTCTCTCTCCCTCTCTCTCTCTAACAGTTTCTCTGTTCCAACCAACCGCTTTGATCTCCACACTCACAGCCCTTCAACTACCTTCTATCCATTCTGTTTCATTAGACGAGAATCCACCAGAAAAAGAAAGGTTTCTGAACTAAAAAGACAATCGGAATGCAGCGCGAGAGAGCCTGTGTAGTCACGTCAGCATGTTAAAATGCATATGGAAGGCACAGTCACGGTTCCTTTGAAAGTCTGAGGGAATCGTTTGAGGGCGTCAGACCCAAAGAAGAGAGAACAGGAGGACGACTGTGGCCTAATTGGCCCAATTAACTCTGAGTCTCTGGTGCTTGCTGGGACAATTGGTCTTCCCCGGGCCTTCCCACTGACTCTCACGCATCAGAGGTGGGCAGACGCTAACGACTGTGGACTACAGAGAGAGAGAGAGAGAGAGAGAGAGAGAGAGAGAGATACTGCCTTATGTGGTTCGTTAGCACGGAAAACAGATTTACATAGAAAAAGCAATATATTTGATTACGTTTAGATTTTATGACTGACGTCGCAGTTAAACAAGGCAGAAAACTGAACATGATAGAGGCAGCGGTTTGCCTCAAAACACACACGCACAAGCGCACAGGGAGGCCGCCACAAGTTCAAAGGTTTGCTCCGTTTCTCTCTGAGAGGGAGGGTCATGGGCGGCTCTGAAAAGTCACCGCACTGTCACACAGAGCGGGAGGGAGGGCTGAGGACGGAGAAGAGAGTCAGGAGGGTGAAGCAGGGCCTCGTCGGAAAAAAATCAAACACAGTCCAATTAAACTAATCATAACGAGCCAGTGAACACGAGGAAGCTCACCTGGAATCTTTTCCCTCTCTTTTTCCTCCCCCTCGCCGTATCCTCCATAATTACCCTGGCCAAAGCGCTGTGAAATTACTGCACTGATCAACTAATGCTTGAGAAAATCTGAGGAAATGCACTGTCCCCTTTTTCTGCCTCCCCCCCTCCCTTTTTTATGATTTAAAGGACTACATAAATAAAAATCATTTCCCCATACTATCACTCCTTCTCCCTGGCTGTCTCTTCATCGAGGACAGAAAAGAAGGAAGAGGAAACAGAGAATTCTTGCTTATGAAAGAATGAAAAAAGTGGGGGAGAGTTAAAGGAATGATCTATCAACAGCAATTGTGGCATAATGTTAATTACCACCAAATGTCATTTTGAATTTTTAAATTGCACAGTGTAACACAAGACAAGACAAGGCAGTAAAAATTTAAATAATTTTTTACTTTTTTTATTTTTTATCTTTAAATCAACTCTAAACTAGTGTGACAGAAACACTTTAAATTTTGAAATTACAGGAAGTCTTTCATCTTTGTTGTCATTACGACATAACTCTAGTAACCTGGAAAGGACTGTTAGAGCTGAAATAAACTAAACTCAAAAATATTAGATAAACTCAAAAAAATAAGAAATGCTGCCTTGGCACCTAGCTAAAATAAAATGTGTTTAAATTGAAGAAGTACTAAAACTACTAACACTAAAATATAAATATAAAAATATTTTTATAAATAAAATAAAAAAGATTTTTAAAAAGCACATAAAATTACTAAAACTTGAAAAGATAAAAATAAAACTAATTTAAAATATGAATAAATACTAAAATATCATACAAATAATATTAAAATAACACTAGCGCTTTAGTGTCATTTAAATCTTCTGGAATTCCTGGAATTAAAAGATCTTGCTGTTGTAATCAACAGTCAACACTATGCCAGAAATGTCAATAGCACTTAAATTAAGCCTGAAACATTCCTTAAAGAGTGCATGTATGTGTATACTAGCATGAAGGAGACGTTGTGCCGCTGTGTTTTTTCTAACTGTTCATTAATTAGCGATTTGCTCTCACCAGGGAGTGAAGAACATGAGAGCGACACAGAGGTTTGGTCCTAATGGATTGTGAAGGCCACCTACCCATAGTACAATGACCACTACTAAACAATTTATACCGTTAGCCTACTATCAAAGGCCTAAACACACACATATACTCAGAGTTAGCAATGAGTAGGAAAGCAGGGAGACAGAGAGCGAACAAGAGAAAGAGAAAGAGAGAGTGTGTGAGGGAGACAGACAGTGGTGACAAAGATCAAAGCAAGAGAGCCATCGCAGCACAATGGAGCACAATTAACATGGCATGTAAAAGAACAAGAGAAGCACACACACACACAGAGCAGTTCTGATGAGAGGGGTGGGCTCACTGATGGCCCATTGATACACACCACTGACTGTGGACAATGACTGGCCCGCTGGCCATCTTCACACACAATCAAGTATGTATGCTAACTGCTAACAATACTGCAACCATGGAGAAGCAGTGCTTTATTAAAAAGACCCCTTGAAATGGTTTGACAAACCCCCCCCCCCCCCTTTTTAAAAAAAGAAGCCATATTATGTCATATACATCACATCCCAGCAAAACTTTGTTTTTGAAAGAAGTAGCTTGTGCTCATCAAGGCTGCCTTTATTTGATCAAATATAGTCATATTTTGAAATGTTATTACAAATGAAAATAACTATTTTCTATGTTTTTATATTTCGAAATGTAATTTATTCCTGTGATGGCAAAGCTGAATTTTCAGCATCATTACTTCAGTGTCACATGATCTCTTCAGAAATCATTGTAATATGCTGATCTGGTGCTCAAGAAACATTTCTTATTACTATTATCAATTTATATTCAAATTTTTTTCCGGATTCTTTGATGAATACAAAGTTCAAAACACCTTTGATAATTATGTATTTACTATAACTTTTGTTCAACTGAATGCTTCCTAAAATCAACTAATTTTGACCCCATGACCCCAAACTTTTGAACAGTGGTGTAATTTTGGGGTCAATTCAGAAGAGAAACAGTAAATTTAGACACATTTTTCAAATGTAGGCAATTTATTTATTTTTTTTCTCTTTCTCATCCATCCATTGAATCTTAATTCTAAAATCTTCCCTGCTCTTCTTTTATCTGAATGTCAAGAACATTTAACAGTTAGCAATAAACAGAAGCACACAGTATTTCAGCCCATACTAAAGTGCTCACTACACCCCAATGACTTCACTCACTCTCTCGCTCTCTCTCATCCATCCTCACTTTCACCCTTCCATCTCTATCTACACTTTGAAAGAATGGAACAAGTCTTAATTTAATTAAAATATTCCCTCTGCATGCTAAAGCATAAAGTCTCTTCTTAGCGGAGGAGCTTCATGCAGAGGCCAGTGATAAGATAACAGGGCCTACTAATCAAAACAAGACATCAACTAATCTAATCTAAATCACTAACAATTACCAGCGTGCCAAGCAACGCTCCCTTTTGATCAATGTTTTCTATTAAAAAGTGAAACAATTCAATATTCTGGCACGCTAATGCACTGAAGCCTCATTAGCACATCGTCCTTGGGATGGAGGCACTGTGAACACACACACAGACGCTAATTCGTGGTTAATTTACGGGATGAGGACCATCTCCCCTTCATCAGACCGCAGAGGACTTTTGCAGGAGAAAGAGACGGCGAGAAAAGGAAATATTGCTCTTTGAAAGAAACCCTTAATTTATGGCAGCATCACACTGAGGTGCCCTCCTGTTCCTGTTCTTTGCTTTCTTATGCATTTCATTCAAGGGCATCTCATTTCCTTTTAAAATTCATACAGCAAAACGTCTGAATAAATCCACCACACGCCAGATATTTCATCATGTCCTGAAACCCCCTCCCCTGGGGTTCTGTATGTTTATGCCACTGCGTTTCACACTATGCTTCCCCTAAAACAGGATGTCAGGAGAACTGAAATGTTATTCGGATGTGACCTGAGCTTTTTGACGTCGAGTGTCAGCCGTCCCGCAGTACTGAGCTCAGTAGAGTTTGATGTTCTCTGACTGGTCAATTCCTACATCACTACCTGGAGCCCTTAAGTAACCCTTAAAGACTTGTCCTGTGTGAAATGAGAGACTCTGGCATGCAGGCTCTTGGCTATAGAATAATATTAATCTCTATTACTTCCTGTCTGACAGGTCCAGAGAGGAGCCATAGAAAGGACCTTCTAGATGTGTATTTGTACTTGGCAATAGTTTATGGAATAGTTTGTCCCAAGAAATTAGTTTTATTTGGTTTTAAAGAGTTTTAAAAACTCCCTTTTTGGGAACATCCAAAATTAGAAAATTGAAAAAAATGTAATTATTAAAATGCAAAAAATGCAAAATGCTTAGTCTGTCTTAATGGTTTTTTAATTTATTTTAAAACAAACTTTTTTTTTTTTTTAAAGATTACTATTTTTAAATAAAATGTTCTATTCATTTAAAAAAATCTTAAAAAATAGATTAAACAGCACAACTGTTTTCAGCATTAATAATAATAAGAAGAAGAAGAAGAAGAAATGCTTCTTGATCACCAGCTTACTATTAACTTAGTAACAGCTTCTGAAAATTCAGCTTTGTTTTCACAGGTATTAATTACATTTGAATATATATTAAAATAGAAAATTTATATTTTAAATTGTAATAATTTTTCACAATATTACTGTTGTTACTATATTTTTAATCAAATAAATCAAGTCTTGGTAAGCATATGAGACTTCTCACAAAAACATTCAAAAGTCAGAGTGTAAAAACAGAAGTCTCTCCTGAATGTCAATATCCAAGTAAAGGTGTGTATGTGTGTGAACTCACATCAATAATCTGTGGAGTGTGTGTAGGCGACTGTGCGTTAGTGGTGCTTTTGTTTCCAGCCTTCATGGCGGCATCTCTACGGGCCTGTTCCAATAGCAGCCTGGCCCTCTCCTTCAGCTCCTCTTGACGAGACAGGACCTTCTGCAATTGAGAACAAGAGGTTTTCATTCAATTTTGAGTGTAACAAAGTTCCCTTTTGTATTTGAATAATCATGATCTGTTTTACCTTCTCTTCCTTATTGTTAGACACTGGGGCAGTTACGACTTCCTGAAAAACAAAAAAGTAAGTAGACAAATCAGTAGATGCCTCATTCCCCTATATCTGAGTCAGATTAGCATCTCTTCTAAACGCTATGAGTTATCATCAGATTGGTATGGCTGTGATTCTGACAGCTGAGAGAAGATAGAGTGATGTTTGCCCTGATCACTTAGCATTGTGGGTGAGAGGGCAACTACACTGTGCAACACATTCAGTAAAACAGCCAAATGAAGTGCCAACAAACTTAAGGCTGTGGAAAGTAAATGTCACCATGGTTACGCACCTCTCATGTCACAGCAGAGGCCTTGATGACATGTCAAAATAAAATCAGGACAAATCTAAGCTGGAAAGTTATTCAGTGGAAGAAATGACAGTGATACATGGAGAGTGTGTGATAAAAGTTGGCTGTGCTGCAACACCTGCAAGTGTGTGTGTGCATGCTGTATAGATGAGGAGAGGCTCTCATGCGGAACACGCTATAACCCGTGTCAGTATTAGAGCTGCAGGCGGGACGGCCTGTACATAATGACATGCCACTCCGAGTGACACACGGCTGCTGTCTGTGCCGATCAGGCGTCTCACAAAATGGCAAAAATATCAAACATGTATAAAGCTTCAAACAGTTTTATGTGCTTTGATTTTATATGCCAGCTTTTTCCATTTAAGTTGTAACTGCTTTTCTGTTGGGAGTGTTCAAGGCATTATTCTTTTAACTTGCATGTGTATCTACCTGTGTTTGTTCCCTGAAAGTGTGTATGTGTGCTTGATGTTGTTGACTTGCTTGTGTTGAACCGTTTGTCATGTGTGGTTTGGTCATTTCCAGTGCTCAATATGGATCCCACACTTTTAGACCAATGAATTTCCTAAATAGTTCTATGACTTTTCCAGTTGTTTGTTATGATTGGATAAGGTATTTAAAAAAAAATGTTTACATCACAGATCACACTAACAAAGTAATTTCTTATCAATTAAAATTAATGTTAGAAATTTCCATGAGCTTTTAGGACTTTTAAAAAATACTTTTTTCAGGACTTTTCTAGGCCTGGAAATCACACTTGAAATTACCTGGTATTTCTAGGTTATCCGGAATATTTGGAACCAGGGTTGTGTGAAATTGAATTTAGAATTACTTTTAAATTCTAATTCAACTTCTAAATTTGAATATAATTTAAAATTCATATAAATTCATGACACTTAAAAAAATATCAAAGTTTTGTTAAAAACTATCAGAAAAAGATAGACAGAGACAAACAAATAGATAGAAGAATAGATAGATAGATAGACAAGCCAAACAGATAGACAAGACAGACAGATAGACAGAACAATATAATGAACAACAGAACAAAAAACAAACAGACAGGTTTATAGACCTTAGAGAGAATTAAATACAGAACGACAGAGTGACAGATAGAACAACAGATAAAAAGAATAGTAGGATGATAGAATGAACGACAGACACAAAAAATACAGAATTATAGATAGAATGACAGACAGAATGATAGAGCCAATGACAGAAAGATGAATAAATAGACAGATAGAATGATAGAGAAAACAGACAGACAGACATAAGGTTTATAGACTTTAGAGAGAGACACACATAGATAGAACAACAAAAAATGATATAAAGAATGACAGAACTACAGTCAGACAGACAGATGTTGTCATTTTGTATTCAGATATATGTGCATATCTAAGCATTCGTGTGTGTGTTGACATTTACCTGTGTGTGTTTAGCGGGTGTGTGTGTGTGGTTGGTCTGGGCACTCCTGTCTGACGTGCTGTCAGATTCCGAGTGGCGCAAACTCGCTCTCTTCTTCTTGATAAGATCAGTGTCTCTGTTGTATGTAAAGCCCAGTTTTTGCGTGTTTGCTAGAGAAGACCCGGTCTGCCATGTGGGCAACCCAGATTCAGTTTGTTTTTCGGCAGGTCGTGGGGCCTCGTGCTGCTCCCTGGAGACTCTGGTTTCAGTGGTGGTCAACCCAACCAACTGCCCGGTCTCCCTTTCTCTCTCCAGCCTGTGAGACAGGTCACCAATGTCCAGTGTATCTGCTTTGAGGAGCTTTTTCTGTTCTGCAGCAGGAGGTTGGCTGGTGGAGGTCTCCAGGCTGGTTCTGGTGCTCTGGGCGGGTCGTGGGTGAAGTTCTGTGATTGTTGGAGCTGCTGGAGAGTCGCGGCCTGCTTTAGACAACCGTAAAGATGGAGTCACTTCTTTTAAAACTTCCCCAGGTGAGACAGACAGAGAACCAGATCCCCCGCCTGTCATGACTGACTTCACTTCCTCTTCTTTCTCACCATTACTTTCTGGGGCATCCTGATCAGTGGGCTCACGGTTAATGTCGTTGAGTTCGGCGTAGAACTTGTCTTGGTCAATAGAACTGTTTGTGTCCGTTTCGAAATCTCCAACTTTGTACGTGCTACGACTGCTGTTGGCTTCGATCTGCACAACGTTGAGTTCCTCACCACTGAAATGTGCCCGGATCTGATACAGGTACGTCATCACTGTCAGCTTATCCGGGATCGCCAGCAGAACCATGTCAGACGGCTCTAGGAGCCGAGAGATTCCCATACTGGCAAAAACATCATATGCCTGCAGACACAAAAAGAGATCATGTTTAAAACAAGTAAAGCACAGAAAATAAAGGACAGTATCAAATTAAACAGGGTAAATAAAACAAGGACTGGTGGACTAGAAAAGTAATTTCTTCATAACGCACTAAAACAACAACACTGTCTCTGAAGGGCAAATAGTTGAAAATGTCAATAGTGGGTGAATCGCTATAATATTTTAAAATGAAATAAAACCTGTCAACCAAATAATTCAAAGTAAACAAATCAAAAAAAAAATCTGGTTCAGACTATAACTCTTAAAAAAAAAAAAAAAATATATATATATATATATATATATATATATATATATTCTAAAAATAAACTAATAAACAATAGAACATATGATATTTTGATTGATAGAACGATAGATAGATAGAACAATAGAACAAATTATAGAACATAGGCAAGATTAAAAATTAAAACTTGTCAACCAAATAATTCATCAAAACAAAAAAATAATTCTGGGTCAGACTATCATCTATCTATAAATTACAGAAACATCTGTCTGTCTGTCAGTCAGTCTGTTATTCGCATATCTCTCGAACCGTTAGTCCGATGGATTTCAAACTTGACAGGTGTCTCGCTACGGGCACGAGTAAGTGCAGTGCCAAGTTTGACGTTGTTTTGATTAGAAATGCAAAAGATATCATTAAATATATCGTTAAAAGAAGCCTGCCAGTGTGTAGCCTGCTCCCTGAATCGTCGCACACACTGAGAGAGCACAGCTGGCCACTCCCCCTCTCACACTGCACACTGAGTGAGCACAGCCCAGGACCAGAGACAGAGAGGGTCGAAGAAAGCAGCGGAGCTTAAGTAGCGTTTTCTCGGAGTTCACCGTGTAGCCTGCTGTATCGTGCTTTGTTGAATCGTGAATCGTGTAGTTCAATTTTCCACATTTATTGTATGTCATTATGTCAGTATCAGTATTTGCTTTCTACCATGCACAAACAAAAACTGATTTTGCACGGGCACTTTGCACTGCTCCCTGAATCGATGCGCTTATTCATTTGTGGATGTTAACTGAATCTGTAAGTCAGCTATGCTGTTTACTTCTGAATATTATATTTCATTCTGGTGCGCTTAACGTTATAGCTACTGTGTAATAGTAGCCTATGCTATTCACCAACTAAACATATCCTATTCAAAGCCTTCAGTCTCTTTCACGAGCATCATTTGTAGCAGCCTATTCACAAACTGTTTGCTCAAGCATAGCGTTTTCTCTGAGTTCACTGTGTGCTTTCTACCATGGACAAATAAAAATGTCACTGAACTTTTGCTGTGTAATTGTAACGAGCACTCAAACACACCAAACCAACAATTACTAAAAACACACACAAAAACTGATTTTGCACGGGCATTTTGCACTAGTTCTTAAAAAATTTAAATAAATAAAAATCTGGGTCAGACAATCGTTTTATAAATAAATAAAACATATTAATTAATTAATTAATTATATATACATTTTTAACAGTTTTTAACAAAGTATTTTATTGATTTATCTATCAAAGCCAATTTCTACTTGTATTTGGAGCATGGCGGGTGTTAATTTGGACTAATTTGGGTAAGGTGGAAGGGTCGGGTTTGGAGAGAATATAGTAGGGGAAAATGTGAGGTATGATGAAAATGTAAAGTAGTAAAGTAAAGTAAACTAGGGAGAAAGCGGTAGCATAAAAGTGAAAGGGACAGACAGGTTGAGGGGTGAAAATGAATGAAGGGTGAAAGGGTAAACTACAGGGTTTAGGGTGGGACGGAACGCCAAAGTATGGGATGAAGGGAAAGAGAACGATAGGGTAAAGGGTGAAAAGGAAGAGGGTTGTAGGGTGATGGGAAGGAGAAACAGTTAGGGTGTGGGATGCATGCAGGAATTAGATTTGGGATAAGACAAGCTGGGATCAGTAGGATGCGGCAGGCGGTGACAGCTAATGTCAAGGATGGTTCTCCATGATAAGAGAGCACGATACCAAGAAACACTAAACTAATCCTGCCTCAGTCTTATCGCATATATCTCCCACTCTCTCTCCTTCCATTTCCCTCACTTTCTCTCTCACTTTTCCCCCTTTCCGTCACTCTCTCTCTCTCGGCAGTGAGTATAATTGCACTGATTTGTCCGGTTGAGGAGAACAGGCAGATAATCAAACAGCCAAACTCAATCCCTGATCGGGAGATAGAGGGAGGGAGAGAGAGAGAGAGAAACGGAAGGAAGAAGTGAAAGTAAACTGGCTGACATTATCACGGTAATCCACCGAATGAATGAAAGAAAAGTTACTTTCTCTTTCTCTTAAGAATCTGAGAATCCACCAGTATAAGGCAAAGCCTACAAATTAGGCTTCTGTCTCGCCCTCCCCCAGATTGGGCTTATCAGAGCCGCTATCAGAGCCGAGCTGATGGCCGAGAGAATTCAGCCTGTTGACCAGTGTTGACTATTGTCTCAACCTCTGCTGCTTACCCAGCTACTGACTTTATCAGGGTTGTCCCCTTTATTGGCGTGAGCGAGAGAGAGAGAAAGCAAGAGAAAGGGAGGGGAGGGATAATCAAAGGTAAGCCGATTCTCAATTTACAATTAATCTCATCTTTCTTTCTCTCGTGCCTTCTCTTTTTCCTGTTTGCTGGAGGCTAACAATGGTGACGCAGAGCTTTGCAGAGCAAGGCAAATGTAAGGTACAGACAGCTGAATAGAAAAAAGGGGAACGAAGAAGGGTGGGAAAACAAAGAGTCTTCAGGTATGTGTTGTTTGGGTTTTAACTCTAAAGAAAGAGTGAATAATTGGTGGAAGGAACAAAACTTAAGTGTCTGATTGAGATTCTTAAACTTAAGCTACATTCACACTGCAGCTGAATGAGGTCCAAATCTCATTATTTTCCTTCGCATGTTACACAATCAGTTTTTGGCAGGAATAAACATACTAGGGAAACTAGGGAAAAAAACAGTTTAATGACATAATTTGCATAAAAAATTAATATTTATGGTAAAAACAGCAATATATTGTGAATAATCATTACAAATTAAAATAGTGTTTTAAAGAATTTTACAATTTTATTTATACTGTTATGACAAAGCTGAATTTTCAGCATTATTACTCCAGTCTTCAGTCACATGATCCTTCAGAAATCATTCTAATATGCTGATTTGGTGTTCAAGAAACATTTCTTATTATCAATGTTGAAAACAATTATGCTGCTTAATATTTTTGTGGAAAGTGTGATACATTTTTTCAGGATTTTTTGAATTTTTTTTTTAAAGAACAGCATTTATTTGAAACTGATACATTTTTTTTACAACATTGTAAATTATTTTACTATCAAGTTTGATCAAATTAATGCATTATTACTGATAAGTATTTAAAAAAAAAAAATTATATTGACCCCAAACTTTTGGTAGAGTATATAATAAAATAAAATTAGGAAACTTTGAAAAAGTATACAATTATATATAATTATTTATAATATTTATAATTAAAAATAATATAATCAAATTATATAGATTATAAAAAGTGTTTGTATTCATGTCTGTTTACAGGGAGCACAACAAGTTCCTGAGGTGTCTCTCAGTTTCATTGCTCTAGTCTTCAAAACAGCAAATCATGCTTGATTAAAATAAATACACCATGTAAACAGCAGGTTGTGTGCGAGTGTGATTTAACCCTAAAAATACACTTCTGATGTACTGCGTCAACAACTACCAAACCTATTTAATCAACAGACAGAAATGTGCTGTTTACTCTTTCAGTGTATAAATGATGCAGAAGCACTAATAACCCGTGTGAACTGTGCGATTGTGTGTTTAAGACTTTCTCTTCCTGCTCCAGTCTGTCGCCCCCTCCCCCACGCTAAACGGACAATGAAAAGCATTTTGTTTTGTGAATGACATCGCTGAATGATTGACAGGTATCCATCGCTGTCAGTCACACACACAGCCAGGGGGCTTTTTTCCCCCGTCTCCACATTTATCGAGGAACACAGGAACACATACACGCAGGCGCACACGTGCACGCACAGATCAGATATCATGGGGAATTACTGCTAGTCTCTCTCTCGACACACACAGAGAAAATAATTCTTTTCACTGCCTGTATGACCAAACCTCCTCTCCCCTCTGCTATTGATTGTTCTTATCTGTCATATTTCAATGGAGATTATTGCAATCACGGCTGTGCCAGAGAGGGTCGCGCTGATTCTATCACATGAAAATGAATGCAGTTATCTAAATGTGTGTGTTTGGGGCTGTATAGAGGGTGCTCTTAACCTCCTCAGCTCGGGATAGTCATTTATCGTTCAAAGAGAGCGAGAGTACGCACACTTTTGCTGTGTTGGAGAGAGGAAAATTGTGTATATGATAGTCACTGAACGAGAGGGCAGGAAATGAAGTCAGGAAGTGACTGCAGGGATAAAGTGATGACAGATGAAAGGAATGGTGGGAGAGCGCAAGGAGCACATTAAACACACCTAATAAAGTCTAAATGGAGTTAATCTGAGGGCTGAAATAAGAGATAATCTGCAGCACTCCAAAATACAGTGATCAATCAATGGAGCGGAATTACAGTTAAGTTTTATACATCCACAAATCCAAATAGATTCCTAACAAATCCAGGAAGCAACTCTTCAGCAAATATACATTTGTTTCATATCGTGCGCTGCTGTGCATTGTGTGTGTGTGTGTTTTGAGGGAGACAGAGAGGAAGAGAGATGCTTGGAATAATCCTTGTTGGCACAGCCACCTGGCGGTTTATTTAAACAGGATTTTGAGAGTTGACAGCAATATCCACACCTTCCTCGCTCTCTCTCTCTCTCTCTCTCAAAGCCCATTTGTTGCGCACATCCCACTGAAAATTCTTAAATGAATGGAACATGGTATAATGTAAAACAATACCAAGAGTGAGAGGGAGAAAGTGACAAAAAAAGTGAGAAAAAACATAAATCGTGCTCGTGAATATCTACCTGAAGCAGATAAATAAGTTCAGCTGAAAATGAAAGGAAGAGTGTGTGAAAGGCAGATCTCTAGGAGCAGGACTGAGAACTTCTGCATTAACTTTGCTGTATGGCTGTCATCATTATCTGAGCAGGTGCTTTGGTTTTTATGCTACCATTCAAAAGTTTAAGGTTTAGTGTTTTTTTCTTATTTTTTAAGAAATTAATACTTTTTTTCAGCAAGAATGCATTAAACTGATTACAACTGACAGTAAAGACTTCAACATTGTAAAAATTTTTTTTACATAAATCCTTGCTATTCATCAAAGAATGTTGACACAATGTATCATGGTTTCCACAAAAATATTAAGCAGCACAACTAGTGATGCTCCGATCAGCATTTTTGGGGCCGATCACCGATTACCGATCACCAAAATCATGATCTGCCGATTGCCGATCACTGCCGATCACAGAATGGAAATATGCTAGAGTCAAGAAAATCTTGAAGAACCACCAATATTTATTTAATTGTAGAAAACAAGATAACATAAGGCTACTGTAGGCCACCTTTTCCAAATAAGGCACAGTATAATTTTTCAAAACAAAGAGGGGTCAGGCAGACTACAATGGATGTAGTTGAGGAACTAACTACATCAGATCCAAAAAAGAAAATAATGACAATGACATTTGAGGTTATTAAAACAGTAAGTCCCGCCCCTCGACTGCCAAAAATAAAAGTGTTCGAGCGAGCAAAATCAGCAGGCGAGAGGAGATCAAGCGCGAGAGTGTGGGGAATGATCATGCGCGCGCGCGAGGGCAGAGATGTCATGCGCCCGCGCAGGGTTTGAATGAGCTCGCGAGTTCCCGTTTCCCTCGCGCGTAGATCTGTTATCCTCTCGCGAATGTCATTTACCGCGCGCGCCAGCATCAGTTGTGCGCTCGTTTATAATTGCCATTGAATTGCCGTCATAGGAGAACTCATTTTGCCACTGTTAAGCAAGCTCTGCTCTGCTGTTGTGTTGCCGCGCATGCGGAAAAGTTGCGCGAGTTATTTACGTCACGTGATCGTCTTTTTTGATCGGCGCTTTTGGGGGTTGCCGATCAAGCAATTTTTTGCCAATATCGGCCGATCATGATCGGCGGCCGATCAATCGGAGCATCACTAAGCACAACAGTTTTCAAAATGTATGATAATAAGAAAAGTTTCTTGAGCAGCAAATCAGCATATTAGAATGATTTCTGAAGGATCATGTGACACTGAAAACTGGAGTAATGGCTGCTTAAATTTATCACAGGATTTGCAATGACAGGAATAAATTACTTTTTAAAATATATTTTACTACATTATATATATATATATGGCTTATATATCATATATACCGTATATATGGCTTATATATGATAATAATAATCATATTTCAAAAGTCTATAAGGGCTTGGGTCGTGTCTAGCAATTATACTTAATTTAAGAACAACAGAAGTTAATGGGAGTTTTTCATTTTCACAAGTTTACGGTGTGTGTGTGTGTGTGTGTGTGTGTGTGTGTGTGTGTGTGTCTCTTCTGTTTAGACCTAATTTTACTGGCATTTTCCTCTAAGTGTGTGATTAATATCCCTTTATTTCTCTCTCTTGTCTTCTCTCTCTGTGGAGAAGCCTGTAAAGTTTATTCATAGCATGTTTATGAATTATGATGCTATCTTACGACTCCCAGGTGACTTACTCCATCCACACAAACACGAGCAAAAACACACACACATACACTCTTTCCATCAGTGTCGGCAGGGGAGCCGCATTCTGAAAGTGGCAATTAGAGAACGCTGGGTGGGAGTGAATCAGATTTATAACAAAAATCACCTATGAGGAGGATTACTGATGCACAAACAAACGGAGAGAGAAAGAGAGTGTGTAGCATTTACCTTTTTGTTGTTTTCTTTAATATCTTGAGGATTGAGAGCCTTGTAGTCACTAGGAGGGAGGAAAGAACAGCGAGAGAGAGAGAGAGTTAGCTTTAAATATGCATCTCATGTAATGGCTGTAGAACTGTAACATGCAATTTCACAGCTCTGCAATCAACACAACTAATAGAGTGTGTGTGAGTGCAAGCAAAATTAGACACACACACACCCTTTACTCAAGCACTCAACACATTAAACATTTCATCTCTCGTTCTCCATCACCGTACCCGCTGTGCGCCTGGGGTCTTTCCTCTCTTTAGCTGGGGAAACAGTAGTGGGGCTACTCTAAAAATGGACAATATCCTTTTTTAATTCCAATATTTCATTTTTCTTCTATCATAAGCATTCACTACATGTCATTTAAACCTTGATGTGGGCTGGGTACTGTCCCCTAAGGCACAATGCGTTTTAAAAGCCTTTCTCCACATGAAACGGCATTTATAAACACATCCAGTTAAACTGCATTTTCAGCTGGTAATATTGTAAAGTTAATTTACTGAGATTTGATTCTATCTTGAATAGTATACTACAATATTTGTTTTACATTTTCAATCCCTCACCAACCTATCCAGAAAAGACTGCCTTAGAGGATGTAAATTAAACTGTAATAGTACAAAAGATAATGAAAATGAATAAAAATAGCAATAATAATGATGATAAAAGAAATTAACATTCTGACATCTGTATTTAGCAAAGAAATTGGTCAATATGAGCTACATTTTGTTGGATCTTTCTCGGACTTCAATAGAAGTGTAATCAGTGCTTCAGTAAGAGATTTTGGTAGAGTTCCTTAAGATAAAGAATGTTCAAAATATTAAGTAGGAGTGGAGATAATTTGGCAGAAAACTTCTTATAGAATTCGATCAGAGAGCCATCGGGCCCTGGCGCCTTGCCACTCTGCAATGCTGATATGGCCTCAGATATTTCTTGCAGCTGATCCAAGTCTTTTTTTAGACTTAGATCAGCTGGAGGGGATGATCGAAGTCTTTTTTATGTTGTGGTCAAATTTGTGGTTATGTTGTGGTTTCTGATTTACAAAGTCTAGAATAAAAGTTCATAAAATGGTATTAATTGTAAGGGGATCAATAGTTCATTCTCCATCATCTACAATTTGGGAAATATGTTGTGCTGATGATCTGGATTTAAGTTGATGGGCTAAGAGTCAGCCAGCCTTATCACTGTGTTCATAGAAAAAAAACAAAAAACTTATTATTGGGGTCAACACAACCAGTTTGGCTCAAAAAGGCTGCGATTGAATTTGACATTTTAGAAGGGGTCCATATTCGGGTCCATTGCACAGTTAAGATCACCACCTAAAACCAGGTAATGTGAATTAAAGCTGAGTGAAGCCACAAACAGCTTATTAACGAATTTCTTATCATAGCAATAGACCTTATTCACAGCAGCGCCATCTTTAATTTTTAAAGGGTATGAAAGCGAGACTGTGAGGGATAGACATGCATCTCTTCAGTGGGTTTAACTGTTATTTAATGTGTTTTTGGATTGTTCTGCTGATGAAATACTGCAAAAATATCTTTCCAAGAAATTTCAGTAGACAAAAAAAAAACCTCCAGATTTAAGACACTCATTTAAGATGAGATTTTTTTTTCCATCTCTTTATAGGACCATTAAGACCTTTAACATTCCAAGATGTAAACCTTTTCTGTCATTCCTCCTCTACTTAAAACATCGGACATAGTTGAGTATGAAAGGATAAACACTGCACCTGTGGCATAAACAAAGCTGGTGCACCATTAAATTACTTAATATCTCTGACAACAACCCAAAACAAAACCAAAACAAATGGAACATCCATTAAAAAAAAATAAAGGAAAAGAAAAACACAATCAATGAGGCAGTAAACCAACCCATGAACATTAGAACACTCTTTCCTATGTTTACCTCCCCAACTGAGGCAAGCTGCAGGACTCATGTAACCCTGTTGTACTCCCAGCAACTCTTCAATAAAAAAAAGATAGGGGGAAGGTCACTTATAGACCATCTTCCAGTGTTTTTTTTAACAATACTCTCCAAAGCAAAGACGTGAACCGGCATGATTAGTCCATCCACCGGTGCTTTTATTAACAGTACCCTCCCAGACAAAGAAATGAACCGTTATAGTAAAAAAAATAAAAAAATAAAAGTATACCACAAACTTATTGGATAATATTTAAGCTCGCTTGGTTATGCGAGCAGAAAAATCATTGCAGAGATTAATAAAAAAATATATTTTTGATCTTCGTCACTGATCAACAATGCACAATATGACATGACATGAATGCATTCAGCAAACAAGGTACATTTTAAATGCAGGTTGTCACTTAAGGCCAGTGTGTGTGAAAAGTACAGAGAAAATGTAAAAAAAATGTCTTGATACATGGAAATCAGTGCAAAAGTAACAGATAAAAAATCAGTCAATCTCTTCCTTAAATAGACGGTGGCCAGATTCCTGATACTTTAGTGTATGCTAAACCCAGAGGGTGGTTGGCCGTGGCGCTGTCAGCACTGTGATGAATCTGCTGTAAGTGTAGTAATTAAGGAGGATTTGAGTCATTCCTGATGAGACCAAACACAGAAATGTTCAGAAATAAGACAGAGGGATTAAATCTCCTTCATAAACCATATTAGACCCCCCACACAGAGTGAGATTCTCACAGGGAGAGAGAGAGAGAGAGAAAGAAAGAGGTGAAATAAGTGAATTGTGTATAGATAGAGTTTAGGGCTGTCTCTATCAATTATATAGAGGTTATTGAGTCATCTGATGATTATTTTGATCAAAGGCAACAGCTGATAATGGGTTAACATTTAAAAAGAACAATCAATAAAAACTGTGAATCTCCATAGTGTCATGAGGCCTTTTTTTTGTAAAACTGAGTATTGTTTATGCAAGAGACTCTGACAGCCCTAATAGTGTTCAATGAGTAAAGAGTTACTATAATAACAACTATAGAGAGACTGGTGTAATATGTCAGTAGACAAATTGTCACCCCCTTAATCTAACAAAATGTGCATACTGTAATTTTTGTCAATGTGAATGAGATAAATTTGTGGCTAAAGATTAATCTTAAAGCCTTTTGCCAATGGGAGCTGTGGGCTAAAAGGTGTTTTGGTTGTCAACTAATAGTCAACTTACTTCTTGACATAACATTTAACATGTTCACTCAAAAAGGACATTTCTGTCATTTTCTCACCCTCATGACGTTCCAAACCCATATGATTTTTTTCCGTATGTGTAATAGAAAACAAGATGTCACCATTTTCATTTTTGGGTGAACTCCCCCTTTACAGAGGCGGTAAGTTGTATCATCACCCATGCACTGAAGGAAGCACATATTGTGTGTGCTGAGGCTTATGTAAGAGTGTGTATTGTTATATACGTTCATGGCTTACATAAAGTCAGGTCTGAAGTGGTGTAAAAGGGCACAGAATGCCAGTCCATTCCTCCAGGAAGTGGTGAAGTTGGTGATTTTGACGCCTCTGTAGTTTTTCGTGACCTCACGACACCAGGCCAATAGGGACTGACTTGCATTCGGTCTCCCACCAAGAATAGGACTGGGAATTGGACTGGGCTAAAGAAAAAGAGAAAAAGAGGGAAGGGTGTAATTAAAACATAAGTAAATTAATTACATGTCAGTTTTGACTTGAGATCAATATATCTCACAGACTATTTATTCATCAGAACAGTAAAAGAAATCCATTCAAATATATATTAAATAAATAGAAGTATACATAACCAAATCAATATTCATGAGCATGCAAAACAGTGGTCCAATAATGTCTTTACCAAACGAACAAAAGGGAAAAAAAACTCTGTTGTTTTTCTTTTCATTTTCATTATACACAATAGCAATGTGTTGCATAATATATGCAGAAAAGGGAAAGGAATTAGAGAAACACAACTTTTAATTATACGGAAACATGAACTGTAACCCAAATCACACAACTCATTTAGCCCAAGCCTTGACTATTTTTCAAATACTCACTATTACTCTCTCTTGCACACATACACACACAACCCTCTTATTGTCTCTCTTTTCTTCAAAAGTCCTTAAATTCCAATCAAGAACATCAGATCCAACCCATCTCTCTCCAATTAGCTTTGTAAGCTTAGCTTTGTTAAAAGTCGCCTCTGCTGAAACCCTCTGTCTAATTTGAACAAACACACAGAAAAATGCACACAAAAGACTTACATGCTCGTTCTAATGAGAGCTTTGGTCTGTAAGGAGTGTATGACCATGGATAATGTAAACACATGATTAATAAAGACCAGCCTTTGAAGCTGTATCAGTCTGGATTAAGAGTCCAACTAAACGGAGGAACGAGAATTCTAATCCCGCAAATCCAGAAACACAAAGCGGCAGGAACCCCTTCGCACCGGGAGTCTGGCCACTTTCGGACATAATCCCGTTAAAAATGGAGACGGCGCGTTACGGATACATATCGCTTGAAATTCATATTCTGCGGTGCACACGCTCGCATTTTTCCTCTCACAATAACTTTTTAATAACGATAATCAAATAGCCTGAGACAAAACTTGCAGCTATCTGATGAATTGCAGCTTGATAGATTCCACATCTAAATACAAATCTAACATGTTATAAAAGAGTGCTCATCCTGCAGAAATACATTATCATAGGACAGGTATCTGTATGGATCTGTGTGTGCAAAGGAAGAGAGACTCTGCCATTCCCCTGATAAGAGCGCTATACATCAGCTGGTCAACATTTCACGCATGTACGGCAGCTTAACAACGCCCCCTTTTGGACACAATTTGCTACTGCAGGAGGTTTCAAGGACGCACAAACTTGAAAAAAAATGCTTGTGAGGGGCCTAGAGCAGACTTATGTAAATTACAGACCAAAACTCAAAAACTATTAAAAAAACAAGCAATGATATTATAAAGGGAACCGTGACGTCCTAAAGGTGTGGTTTGAGTAGATTGGCAAAACGGTGAACCTGTAACTTCCTTTAAATTCTTCAAATGCTTGCCTCTTAGATTATCATAATTAAATGCTAAGATCCAAATGAATGCCACCGGGGGCAAGTGTGTTATTTGTGCGTTTATACATCCTTCTGCACAATCTGAAAGGTTAAGGTTGTCTTGAAAGAGCAGGAGGGAAAAGTCAAGTGAGGGGCCCTTGGGGCTCCAACAGCCTTTTTACTCTAGAAGGAGATGTGCACACACACAAACAGACTAATAACAATGCTCAGGAAGCAACCACAAGAGTAAACACAGATGAATACAAACAAACACCCAACAATTAAGTACAATAGTTGTATTATTTTATGTGAATAAAAAAACAACAACACATTTACGTAGTCTGAACCTCATTTAGAGGAGAACATTATTGATGAGTAAAGCTTTTTAAGTTTTCAGCTTTATTCTTCCTTTTATTTTACTATTGTTTATTTTGTGATAGGCCCAATCTGTTAAGTGACTAGGATGCTTGCTTTTAATTAGGAAAAGCTAATTCCTCGTATTAAAAGGTGTCATATTCAATCGGAGATCAACAACAGTGATTTACTGAAGAGACTGCACATGTATTCCCTGCATACACACACATGCTACATGGGGGCGGGGAAGAACACGTTAAGCTCCACACGAATGCAAAACCCGCAACCACTTTTCCATGTCACTTTTCCGCCATGCATGATAAGAGAGCTGTAAGTTCCTGAGGCAGTCTTTGCTCCTTTTAAGAGATGTTTGAAGTAGCTGTCTAATTTCAGCTCAATAATTACCTGGGATTACCGGCCAGGTGCTATTAAAGCAATTAGAAGACAACAGCCGTTTAGGAGCACTCGGCTCTTTAGGCTAACAGTGCCCTGTGGCACCTTTACAGCGGGAGGAAAACAGTAACACTGACACACCAAGACACGTTTAAACTCTCAGGAACCATGGCTTACTTAATTCATCCTCCACTGCTGTAAAAATTAGTTGACTCCAGAGTGCCTACTTGTCCTACTGTCAATGACTCATGTGATCTGTTATAAAAACCCAAATCTGCTAAAATGCTACATTTGCTAAAGTATTCATTTTAAACTACTGAACTGTTCCACAGTTAAAGGGATAGTTCAACCCAAAAATGAAAATTCTGTCATAATTTACTCACTCTCAAGTTTATCCAAAACTTTATGAATTTCTTTCTTCTGCGGTTCGGTTCCCGATATTCTTCAAAATATATATTTTTGTTCAGCGGAAGAAATAAATTCATACAGATTTGGAACAACTTGATGGTGAGTAAATGATGATGACAGAATTTTCACTTTTGGGTGAACTATCCCTTGAACTACTGAAGTGTTCCACTGCAAACTGACTTACACATAACAGCCGACTCACTATTCAATTTGATATCTGAATGTTTCAGATATAAACTATTGAATTTATTCATAAGCATTGTTTAAATATAAACTGCTGAACTGTACTATAACGGTTTAATTTTTGGAATGTAAACTACTAAACTTCAACTGTAATCCATACAGTTCAAATTTAAACTGAATAGTTTAAATATGAACTTAACTTTTTTTAAAGATAAACTTGTCTGCTTAATTGTTTAAATGTTAACTGCTAAACTATTCAATTGTGAACTATTACTGTTCAAATATAAACTACTAATTGATAAACTACTAATATAAACTGAACTGTTCTTTTTAAAGATCAACTTCTGTACTGTTCCGTTGTAAACTTTCAAAAAAACTTTTTTAAATGTAAACTGCTCAAATATAAACTGCTCAACTGTTTTACTGTACAGAGATAAACTACTGAACACTTCTCCTGTAAACCACAACAAAAACATCTGAATTGTTCTCAGATTATACAAGGACTAACAGATTGGAATAAAACAAAACTATCATTCCATTTTGGGTTCTTTAAAAACATTAATGGCTAAACCAAATTCCAGTCATTCCTGTGCATTCACAAAATAACAGTGATTTCAGTGAGATGATGAAGCACTGGAACAAAAAACAGTTCTGATGAAACTGTGTAAAAGTTCTGCCTTCACTCACAAGCTAACAGCACAGAGTGCATGTTCTTACAAAACTACATGTGTCTACTGAAACAACACTGACAGGGATTTCTGGTGTCACATAGAGCGCGTGTACTTATCAAACGCAGCGCTGTCTTGCCCTGAGCAGCGGTCGCGGGGGGAGGGGGTGTGGGGATAGGAGGAGAAAAATAAACGATTGGCAGCGGCGTGTTTCTGCGCTGGAGGACAGGATTACAGCACCGTTTCTTCCTACAAACAGAACATATTAAAATGAAGCTGCATTCATCGCTATCCAACACACACACAAAAAGAGAGGAAAAAACAAAACGGCAAAAAAAAAATTCATGCAGCATTTCAACATCTGCCAAAAATAAGATGGAGACAGAAAAGATATTCATTATTCATGATGGCAGCGAACGTACACACACACACACACCTGACACATGGTGGAGGACGGGGCGAGGAGGGAGGAGAAGGTAAAAGGAGATGAGGAGGGGGAAAACTTAATCTGTGTTGAATGAGAGTAAGAAAGATGAAGGGTGAAAGAGAAGACGTGAGAAAGAAGATGGAGTAAAAGAGTTTGGCAGACGAACTAGGAGAGGTCATGTGATCAGAACGGTAGTCTTTTGCTTAAAACCGTCATTCTTTGTACATTCCATTAATATGCTCTTAAAATTATTTTCCCCTGTTGTCACACTAAACATTTTAACCTATAGACCTCTAGGGCCCAAACTAATTCTGTGAACTGCAACAGAAATACAAGGAAAAAAAGACTTCAATAAACTGATGCAATCACACACACATATATACACACAAAAAAAAGGCACCAAAACAGCGGAAGCTTCAATCACGCATCCACTTAAAATGCCTGCGGCAACATCTGTGTGTGTGTGTGTGTGTGTGTGTGTGTGTGTGTGTTTGTGTGTGAGCACTCTAAGCTCTTACACACCTAGAATAGTTTTATGATCTTACAGAGTGGTCTCAGAATTAGTTGCGATTCGCCAAGTGGTGTTCAATTGTTTATTATTAATTGTTTTGCTTCCTGTAATTGCTTCTCAATTATTCAACTGCACCTTGAATCTAATGACTAAATTGTCCCTAAATGTATGTCTCCGTACCTGGCTTTACTATCGTTTCCAATTACCTTGGATATTCAATTGTGAAAGATTCGTTGAACTGCTTTGAACCAAATCAAAAGCTCAATTATAAAAATGGGAACTCGCATGGAACATGACGCTACGGCAACGCATATTATAGACATTAAAGTAATATCAAATTACTATTATAATTATACGGTGTCATTTCAAAACTGCAAACACTGAAGCCCGCATGGAAATTCAAATCACAAAGCTGTGGCCTCTCCAATGTGAAATGTTTTGAAGTGGAAGAGATTGTCATATCTGACAAAGATAAATAAAAGAAGGGATTCAACAAGTCATCAGCACAATACGATCTTTCAGATCGGAAATGTACAAATTCCGCAAAAAAAAGAAGAAGATTGTAACTTTAAAAAGTATATTCATATCTTGTGCTTCCTTAGATTTTAAGTGACAAAGAAAGATGTTTTCACCTCTGCTCAAACAGCACCAGTTTCATATGAATTTCATCATTTCCAATGACAAACTTACCAAGTTTTCTTACAGAAACGAGCGAAGTTCATTTGCCTAAGCTTGAGGCTGAGGGGGAGTTTTTTGGGCCTTGTACAAAAACACAAAATATGCGAGCATGACTAAATCACATTTCCGGGGCCTGTTTCCCATGCTAAGCTACACGGCTTTAAAAATTTTAACACAACAGCCCTCGCTAAAACATAAGAAAATTTGGGAGGATACGAGCGAGAGCAAATCTCCCGCACGCGCTCGTGTGCTATACATGTGTAATGTGGTGTAATCTAACGTTAGAGGCGGTGAAAACACTGGCGGAGAGGCATAGCCCAAAACTCTGAACTGTGTAAATGAGCTTTATCTAGTGAGGCCTGCACACACGCACACACACAAAAAAAGGTATTTAGAAGCAAAAAAGGCGACTGGCACGGGGTTAGCTCTCTGATAGAGGGAGGCAGGCGATCACGAAACATATCGAACGACTCAAATCACTGTAACGCTAAACATCAACATGCGAACATTTCTGGCAAAGCGCACGCACAGAACTTAACAACAACCTAAATTACCGCCACACTAAACAAACCCTATGAAAAAAAACCTGATTTACTAAGGCGAATCTAGACATGAGAAAAAGAAAAAAAAACATATAAAAGATTTTTTTTTTTGTTAAAGCAGCGTTGTTAGTTACAGCAGGGATGAGAGGGTGTGTAGAGCAGGAAAAACTAAATCTATACAGCGCTAATCTGCTTTAGACAACACTCCTCTACAAACAAATTACAGGAGGCGAAGTTCAGCGATCTGCTCTGATAAAGCTGTCATTTATCAATGAATCCGCAATGCACACGGAAACTCATTAAGAGCAGAGCAGCAGTAATACTGCGCAAAGAAGAAGGAGGGAGAGAGGGATGAGGAAAGGAAGAGAGGGAAACATCAGGTGTGCTCTGCACCGCTCCGCCGTCAGATCGTTGTCCGCGGAGGTACGGTCTCGTTGGCAGATGAGAGCCCTGATAAGCGAAAGCAATTAAAAAGAATATAATTACAAAGTCACCCCTATCTGAACGAGGCCTTGATCAAAACACGCCCACGTCAATACGTCAGCCGGAGTGTGAAGCGGGATCGATGGAGTCAGGAAGGAAGGCTTTTACCGAGGCATGTTTCACACCATCAAACGCCATCACGCATGAGAGACGAGACGCACACTTAAGATAATGAAAGACATAAAAACGTAACCAGCAACAGATCGACAAGCTCTCTACATGACAAACGCCAGGTTTACTTCACATTAAAGGCAGTGATTCTCAACCATGGGTACATGTACACTTGGGGGTACTTGAAAAGGTTTTGAACCTATATAATAGAAAAAAAATCCATAAATTTAAATAATTATTAGTGATGATGCCTTATATTTTTCCTAGTTTTGAAAAAATGTGTGTGTAATGTGGCCAAGATTATCAATGTGTGTATATATTCTTTTGTCTTTTTTTCTTTACTTTTTTGTTTAAATAGGACTTAAAATAGATAGTTCACCCAAAAAGTCTGTCATCGTTTACTCACCCTCATGTTGTTCCATACCTGTATAATATTATTTTGTCTGTATAACAAAAAAGATGATATTTTGAAGAATATGTTGTTTTGTCCATATAGTGGATGTCAATGATAACCAACCTGTTTAGTTGTAGGACTAGTTCACCCAAAAATTTAAATTATTCAATAATTTACTCAATTTACATAATTTACCCTCAAGCTTGGGTAATCAAATCACCCTTTTTTCATGTTGGTTTTACTATTTTACAAGTGACTGAGCAGTACAGTCAAACTAATTTCCCTATTTTAAAAATGTACTCTTACAAGGTAAAAAAATCTAAAGGAAAAAAGAATGACAGACCATTTAGGCAAATAATACGATACGTGCTCAGAAAAGCGCACGTAAGAACAGTGTGCAACTAAAAAATGTTTGCATGCAAATAATATACTTTTGTGATTGTGAATAACTGCAATCTCACATGAGCCTAACCCACCTCAGCGTTAAGGTGATGTGAATGTACATCATGTTGTACAATATATTGGGACAGAGGTGCCAGAACTGATAGAATGCACTGAACGATATTTCTTCAAAAGGAGAACGTGGAGACATTGATCGTTCACAATCAAAAATCGTGATATCGCACACCCCTACCCTTAAGCCATCCTAGGTGTATATGACTTTCTTCTTTCAGCCAAACAAAATCGGAGTTATGTTAAATAATATCCTGGCTCTTCCCAGCTTTGGTTTTTTTTGAAGTTTTTGAAGCTCCAAAATGCACATCCATCCATCACAAAAGTAATCCATATGACTCCAGTGGGTTAATCAATGCTTTCTGAAGCGAAGTATTGAAAAATAACCATATTTAAAACTTTATAAACTATAATAACTGGCTTCCAGCAACGGCCGTACCAGAGAATTTAATATAACTTTTAAGAAAAAAGTTATAGACTTGGCTTGGGGGTGAGTAAATTATGGGATAAAGTGAACTATTCCTTTCACAACATTCTTCAAAATATCTTCTTTTGTGTTTTGCCGACGAAAGTAAGTGAGGTGAGTAAATGGTGACAATTTTCAATTTTGAGTCAACTATCCCTTTAAGATGAATGATAATGCTAAATGATCTCCATAATATGAGTCTAAAGAAATGCTAGTTGATAAAGAGTTAATTCACCTTTTTGATGGGCCTGGTACATAAAGTAAACCAAAATAGTTAGCAAAACACTGCATTAATGAGTCACACAGTCCCATGAGTCCAATAAGAAAGTAACACTGGACAAACAGTCAGCTGAAGACATACACCAGACATGGGGAAGGTTGGACACACATGCAAAAACACAGAATGGTTGGTTATTCATTTTGCCGTAATTTATGGGTCATTCATGGGTCCATAATCAGACACTGCATAAATATGAACCAAAACATGTTTTTATTGGCTGTTATTGTGAAGCATTTTTTGGTTTCAGTGTGGACATACAAAATGACTTGATGCTGGAAACTTTTCACACCTGGTTAAGGCATGATGTTCACAACTTGTGACTCAAAAATACCTCCTTAGTCCATCCAGTTATGCAAAAAATGGTTGATGCAGAATGAGTCACTGAACTGATATCAGAACCATGAATGCATTAACATATGCTATCACTCAGAAGTTTGGGGTCTGTAAGATTTCTTTACATTTTTGTCATGTTTTTTCAAGTCTCTTACGCTCAAAGGCTGCATTTATTTGATAAAAAAATACAGTAAAAACAGTAATTTTGTGAAATATTAATCTAAAATCTAACAATTTTAATATATAGCCTATATATATAAAAAAAAATGTATTCCTATGATGGCAAAGATAAATTTTCAGCATCATTACTCCAGTCATCAGTGTCACATGATCCTTTAGAAATCATTCTAATATGCTGATTTGGTGCTCAAGAAACATCAATGTTGAAATATCAATGGTGAAAACCGTTGTGCAGCTTAATATTTTTGTGGAAATTGTGATACATTTTTTGGGATTCATTGAAGAATATATAAAAAACAGCATTTATTTGAAATAGTAATCTTTTGTAACAATGTAAAAATCTTTCCTTTCATTTTGATCAACTTGCTGCATCCATGCTGAATAAAAGTATTAATTCTTATTGACCCGAAACTTCTGAATGGTAGTACATGACCACCCGCATTTACACAGTGTTAAGATCCTCGGTATCTGTTTTGTGTGGGTTGTTGTTTTGTATATGTGTGCAGGGATTGGCTGCTGTCGGAGGAGCCTGATTGGCGGATCTACTGATGCGCCGCTTTAAAAGGGCGGCGCTAATCAAAGATGTGGAGCTCATTCTGGCGTTGGCCTTGTTTGTGATTATTTAATTAGGTTCTTTCTTATGTTTTAGGATCGTAGGGGTGTCCTGACATTTATTTTGACTTTGTTTGTGATTTGTTTATTTATAGGGAGTTAGGGAATTTTCTTTGTAATTTTGTTTATTCCCTGATTAGATCATTTATACATGTTTTATTTATAAGTCTATTTTGTTTATTATTTTGGCCTTGGGGCACCCTGAAGCCATTGCTCCTTAATTTAAATTACTTTTTCCACCCTAAATAAATTATACTTTTTGTGGAACTTAGAATTGTGTCTTTGGTAATCTGTCGGCTGGGGCTGGTTCCCTATTTTACCAACTGCAAAAGTTCACGTCAAGCCCGTCCTTATTGCACGGGTCGTAACAACAGTGTGAACTTCGCCAGTATGCCGTGGTCAGCCAATCACAACAGAGGTCTTTTACGTGTAAAAGTCTTAAAGGTAAAGTAACAATTTAAGTCTACAGATCAGAGAAAAGGTGGGATATGGTCATTTAAAAAACCTCAGTGAAGAAAATCAAGTTTTTAATGTTGTTTATTTGTCTATGTGGTGTTTTTAATATGCTTTAAAAAAACTATGTGCAAATTCATAAGTCAACACCACTGCTGAGTATTTTCTCCATAAAACTTCAGTGAACCAAAGACGGTCTCAAAAACGCGGTTTAAAATCGCAGTTGTTCTCTACGTCACAAATGCCGTCGTAACCAATCCTGTCACAATGGGAGCGGGGCTTTAGCATATCATTAACAATTCTCTAAAGCAGGGGGGGTCTCAAGAGAAGCCAGGTTATCCCGGTATATTTTTATGTTGGTATGAAAAATCGGGTAGATGTAGCAATATAGCAGGTTAATTATGAGTATGATGTATATAACGATGTTATGATGAACTATGCCTTTCTCCACTGAAGTTGTTCAAAGCATTTGTAAGGATGCTGATTTTTAGAAGGCAGAATGATATGGCGAACAGGAACATTGTTTGTGTAACATTAGCAACACATTATTAGCTGTTTGAAAACACAGTCAAGCAAAATTATATTCATATTAATTATCGTTATGTGTCCGACGTTATAGAGAGTGATACATAAAACGCATTACCATTCTGATACATCGACTTGTAAATGAGCCTGTATAATTCACTCTTCCACTTCTTCTGAATCAGTTTCTGGTTCAAACATATATGGCTGAATTAAACCAGAATTTCTACTTGCCATTGTGTAGCGTTTACCACAGTAAAGTTGAACGAGTGGAACAGGTAGTCTGGGCTGGTGTGATGCAGGGTGGAGGCGGGGCTCATTTGCATATTCATAGCTCCAAGTATAGTAATTGAAGCAAGGGTGTAGAGTTACATTCAAGCTATTTTCACAGGAAAAAACTTTTAAATATGTAATTTTGGTGATCAAAGATGAGTTTTAAAATACAATTATTGACTACAGGTGGACTTTAAAACTGCATTATGATGCTAGACTAACCTTGACTAACAGAACTAAAAAATAAATTAAACTAAAGAAATAAAAATACAAAAATAATAATGACACAAGATATGGTCCCTTTAAGAGGTCCACATTCCATCTTGATTTAAATAAAGGGTACAATATGTGTGTGTGGGGTGGCAGGGGTATTAGAGGTTGAAAGGCAGAGGTTGAGTGGGGGCCATTAAAAATCAGGGGCTGTTATTGATCAGTGCAGGGAGGTATGCAGAGGACTGTGGCTAAAAGGTTCTCCCAGTTGAAACGGGTTTAAGGCCACACACCTTCAGGAGAGGAGAGACCAGGAGAAGATTAATCTAAAGTTACTCTCTCCATCTCCACCATGTCATTCAAACTGCTCTCGGCCTTAAAACCCCTCAAACACACGCACACACACACACGCACGTACACACATGCAAACACACACTCCTGATCCTTGTGTACACAAATGAACACACACAAACCAAACACATACAATCATCAAACGCACACACACCTGCCTCGTTCACATCAAACATGCTGAATAAGGCGATTTGGTCAATCTGCAGCCGGCCAACTTCCCCACTCAAACAGGTATTCTTTCTAGAGATTACACTAAAGATTTGTTTTCATTTCTTCGCAGCCTTTTTTCTCATTCTCTCCCTCTCGTGCTCCCTCTCTCTTTCTCTGAAGCCAGAAGTGTAATCCCTGGCAGATAAAACTAAGGACTTACAACAGGAAGATTACCGAGAGCTTTGTAGCCTGTGTGTAGCAAGTCAACGTGGGTATTGGAGAGCTCTTCGAGTGCTTAACTCATGAACTGAGCTCACACACATACTCACACACGCAGGAGAGAAGGATAATGATAGTGGTATTACAGTAACGGGCTCAAAACACTCACACACACCTGCCCCGATGGCTCGAGGACCCTCTAAGAAGTGAAATGCTAACTGCCATGCTGTGAACTGCTACAGATCCGATGATGGGGATGCAGAAGCCGTTTAAGAGGTAAATGAGGTCCATCCAAAACCTTTTGGATGAGGAACAAGTTCTACGTTTGCCCAGAATCTGATCAGGATAGGCACATTAAGCCAAAACACACACCTGGACAAAGTTTCTCTGAGGTAAAGTCAGTACACTGATGCTTGTGACATTCTTGGAGCACAAACATCTTTCACAGATGCTTTGAAGAGGATGCTTTCTCTCTCTCTCTCTCCTTCTCTGCCCAAATAGCCCTCACTTTATTTATATTTTCATCAAATGGAGTGATTTTACAGATAAAAGCTCTAAGACTTTCTCTCTCTCTCTGTGTCCTGAGGCCTTAAGGTCTTAAAGAGTCTCAGATTCTCAGGTTCTGTCCTGCATCACTCAGCGGTAGAGGGCCAGCTGAGGGAGATTATTCTGGTAGAGTTTCACAGATTATGAGGGCACTATTGGGGTCTCTGTCAGTAGGGGTTTCGTGGCCTCTCTTCAGCTCTCTGAAGGGACGGGCGGTCCATGTGCAGGAGCGGAACCGGGCCTCGAGCTGGGCTTAACCATGCTCCCTCGGACTTGGCCCAGGGTTCAGAGGGGGGTAACTGGACCCGGGTGAAATAGGGAGCATGAAAAGCAAGCTTTGCGGGGGGGTTGAAGCTGCCTTTTTGAAAAGTGTAATTTACAGTCATGATGGAGAAAAAAGTTAATAAAAAATTATGATATATACTTTATATAATATATATTTATATATACAGTACACAATAAAACAAACAAACAAACACACACACACACACACATATATATATATATATATATATATATATATATATATTTATGTTATGTTTATTATATGCAAAATCATAAATAAAAAAAAATACAGTATTTATAATTAAAAAGAACAACTTTATTTTAAAAGTGCTCTTTAAATTTCTTATTGTTAAACTTTTCATCTTGTTCAAAACATTGAAAGGGCTGATGCTACAACAGAGAAAAAAAGACCAGAAGCATTGAAACGACCATGTGGAGTCAAAACCCACCAGTGTTCACACAAACTAATTAAAAAATGCCACTGCCATCTGCGAACTCAATTAAATAATGTTAATTCACTTTAATTTCAATTTATCTATGTTGCAGTCTGAATCAGACAGTAGAGAGTGGAAAACAAAGAAGTGTAATGAAAGAGTGTAACCTGGCCCTGTCCCTCCCACTGTGGGCTCTCAGGTCATGAACACCATCATTTAATTTGGTCTTGTGATTAGTTCTACTAGTTCAGAACCTTTTCATAAACTTATAAAAACTGAGAAAATGGAAGGTTACTGCGCTGAATTCTTTAGTCACGATTTCTTTGAGAGAAAAGACAGATAAAGTAAAACTCAAGTGAAAGTGAACATGACCGCACAAAGTTACTAACATCTTTCTCAAAACTTTGAGTTTTTCGTCTTGGTTGTGAGAGAACTAGCCCCTGGCACCGCCTCACTCCGGAAGGCTTTATGTAAATCTAAAGAGCTTTGCAGTGACTGCGTTTGCCGTTTCTTTATATTAAAATACAGACCATAATTTATGAAGCGTGAACTGATGAAAATCCTCAGATCAGTGCGTCCCTGTGTGGAAGACTGCTGTTAAACGACAGAGAGGAGAGAGGGGTGAGCAGGGAGGTGTAAAATCGCTTTGCTGGAAAAGACAAACGACAAGGGAGATAAAAAAAAAAAAAGAGGAGGAGAAAAAGATGTACTAGTGAATCAGAACATCCCTTTCTTTTTTCGCAGCCCAAGACATCCTATTCCACTCTTCCTTGATGCATCCAGATTAATTCTTCAACATATTTCAAAAACTGCATCCTGAAATGCTAATATATCAAAGTTCTTGAGAGCCAAATAAGTGCAACCAATAAAGGCAACCTTTTTGTCATGAAGTGCCATTTTAAGCGCATACACATACATATTTTAAATATCATAATGGCTAACATAAAAATAGTACAAGACCTTAAATATTTCTGAAGCCATTTTTCATAAAATTTTTCATTTGTCAAAATCCTTGTTTGTTTTCAGGTTTAAATTAGACTTTGAAGAACAGATTTCCAATGGGCCTGTTTACACCTGGTCATTCATGCGTTTTTACTGATCGGATAGCTTGGCAACATAAATGTGTCTAAATGTGTCTACGCAAAACGAATATAAATCTAATCTTCAATTCCCATGCTACATGCAAATTGACGAAAAAGAAAGCAACAGATATGAGCTTCATTTTATTTATCATCAGCCAATTTCAAGATCAAACACTGCAACTGGAGAGAGAGCAGCATCAGCTCTGGTAAGATAATTTTAGTGTCACTACTTTTAATGAAGACGACTTTTGGTTAAACTTATGGTTTAATTTTTGGCAGTTTGCACGTCGACTATCTGAAGTGATGTTCAGCCTTTCTGCGGTGATGCGCGCTCTAGTAGTGCTGTCATATCTTGGTAACAGGGGCCGTTATAACACGCTCTCTTCTGTTTAGATTTTACCATTTTAGGAGGAGTAAGATTTATATTTGTGGCTTCAACAACTAGATGCATTTTGTCTGGTTTCATCTGGATTGCGGAAAAAAGCCGACCCCTGATCTAGATCTTTCCATCCTTTGAAAATAAAATGTGAAAATGACTAAACTAACTGTTGCTTTTACATGTAAAGAGGCAACTACCGGACAGAAGAAGACTGCAAGTCAGCTAGATGAATCTAGATTCAAATAAATAAAAACTTAAAAGGTGCATTCAGTAATTTGGTGCTAATTTAAAAAGTTTGAAACATTAATAAATAAATTGTGTTTTTGAGAAGAATCAGCTTGCTAATGAACTACTGAATATACATTTAACACAAGGCAAAATCATGTTAAGTTATCAGCAAAAACACAGTCTAATTAAAAATAAAAACGCTAAACTAACGTCAATCATTTTAAAATGAATCATTTTAAACTAAATTATTTTAAATAGTTATAAACCAATTTAAATGTACAGTATGTAAAATGGATATTCATTTTGAGATTTGTAAATAGAATCAGGCCGTGTAAGCAGAATGACGGTGAACTGAAAGGAGAGCCCTTTAGAAAATATTCAAATCTTTACCAGATTGTGTTTACAAGACCATGCTGACGTTACCATACACACACCCAGATTCCCTCTGTGAACGCATGTGTCTTCGGGGATGCTCTAATCCACAAACTACTTCCAACAATTTCAACATTTCCATTACTTTGTGTTTTTTCAGAGATTATTGAGGTGTCCTATTCATTCGTTTTTCAACCTGCACCTTCCGCCTCACCTCAGGTCTGCGCGTGTGTGAGGGGGTTCCTCCAGCAAACACAAACACACATAGAAGATTCAAGGCCTTTGGGCTTCCCCGTAACTTTATTCTGAATGTGTGTGTACATTCTCTAGCTAATCCCATTTGACTTTTTTTCATGCTAAGGTCATCTCATACACCACATTCAGAGGAAACAACCTCCGCATGCAGTCAAAGAATGGAATCATAATCCGTACGAAGTGGGTGTGGGATAGAGATCGAGGGAGCACATGATCAGAATAAATAGGGTTCTGTTGGAAATATGACATCTCCGATCAAAAACCCAACACTGAGAATCATTCTGACGGACCAATCACTCTGGTTTTAGTCGGACAGATCTGATGTGAGCCCAACGGCGTACTCACTAGGCAACTCGGAGCACAAATCCCATGAATCCATGAGCTGAAGTTTGGACACCACTTCCTGTTTCTGAGGAGTTGTTCGTATTTTCCTGATGTCTATGTGTGTGTGTCCTCACAGGCCACTGAATTTGGGTAATTAAATGTTTAAGTTGGGCAGGTCTTCTCAGGCGCGGACACACACAAGTGCTGTGCTGTGATAAACCCCTCGCTATAATTAAATATGGACTACATTATAACGCACACACTCGCAGGCGTAAATAAAAACACTCGGCCTGTGGGGATTTAATCTGGCCATGTATAAGCCCCTCTGCAGCGGCCCGACGCCTTCCTTGCTCTCATTCACACTCGGTGGGCTTCCCTTCGCCCCCTGCACCCTACGCCCCACACCCTCAGCCAGAGAGGGACCGCAGAGCCAGTTAATTAGACTCACTAAAGCATTGAGTGAAGAGAATCATAATGCATATATAACGATCCTACAGAGCAGCTAATACATGCCTGTATTCAAATGCTCGGAGTGAAGCGTGCAGGAAGAGGACAGAAAGCAGATGAGAGGGATGGAGTGAGTGGTCCTGGATGTCAAAAAGTGAAATGAATGGGGAAAACAAGAAATGTGGCACTGTTGGAAAAAAGTGACCGAAATAAAGACCCTGTAATGACAATGAAAACTAGATTTGCCTTTTCCTGAAGGAAATATCACAATGACACGCCCCAATTAAATGTACTTTCCATTAAAATAATGTCATGTTTTACAAGTCACAATCACAAGTCGGTATGCAAATATTACAGGGACATCATCACTGGCAGTTTTCTAAAATTGAGATTTTAAAACAAACTTAGACCAACATTCAAATGGCTAGAGTCAGATTTTGTTTTGTTTTTTTGAAAGAAATTAATACTTTTGATCAATTTAATATGTCCTTTCGGAATAGTGACATTAAAGACATTTATAATGTTACAAAATATTTCTAATAAATGCTGTTCTTTTGAAGTGTCTATTCGTGAAAGAATCCTGAAAAACACATATCATGAGTATTAAGAAGCATTACAGTTTCAATACTGATAATAATTAATGACTCATGAGCATATTAGAATGATTTCTGAAAGATCATGTGACACTGGAGACTGTAATGATGTAATGATTAGTAATGATGCTGGAAATTTAGCTTTGCATTACAGGAATAAATTACATTTTAAAATAGATTAAAATAGACAGTTATTTTAAATTGTAAAAATATATATATATATATTAAAAAAAAAATATATATATACATGTTTAATTTATAATTGTTCAAATGCAGCCTTGGTAAGCATAAGACTTTCCAAAACATCAAAAAAAAAATCTTACTGACACCAAACTTTTGAATGGTAGTGTATAAAACTGTATGTTGAAGTATAAAGTATAAAGTTTACAAAAATACAGGAAAAGTATATCGTTTTAAGTGAAGGCTAGTATTTATCTACCAAAGAATGATCAATGTATTCTGTATAGCTGTGTTCCAAAACCTAGTGATCTGCCTACTTGGACAGCATTATAGGCATCCTAGGTGCACTCCTGACACAAACAACTGACACATACCCATTACTCATTAAGAGTAGGGACAACCATTTTAGACCATGCGTCATGTGCACTGACCATTTTTCTCTGGTTAAACTAGCACAGGTTTCCCACACCTTGGTTAACTTCCAACTCAAGGACCTTTCAAGGACTTTCCAGATCCAATACCCACAAATTCAAGGACTTAATGTGGAGACACATTTTAAGTGAGAGCAAGGTTACATTGTTTCAGCGGTTTCAGCCTATTTTTGCAATGTTTCATGGTGTGTCTGTGAAACGTTGAGGTACCATTGTAGTAGTTTTGAGCGCGCGTGAACGTCATGGCAACGTACAACACGAAGTACCTCATGTGGGAAACACTTAAAGGGATAGTTCACTTTGTAATTAATTTTTGGTATGTTTTAGCTTACCTCAAGGGCATCCAAGATGTAGGTGTCTTTTTTTCCGCAGTAGTTTCAATTTTGATATTTTTAGGTCAAACCGTTCTTGTCTGTCAGTCATATAATGCAGGTCTATGGTCACCACCTCAAAGAGCATGCACAGAGTCCAAATTAAAACAATTCCCCGTCGTCCAAATTAAACAATTCCCCATCGTAAGTACACATTGATGGCCTAAGACACGAAACGAGCGGTTTGTGTGAGAAAACGAACAGTATTTATATCGTTTTTACCTCTTATACGCAGCCATGTCCAAGTGATCTGATCTGACGTGTACGCAGACTGGTGCATAGATATATACACACTAGATGTCGCCTTGTCTACGGCAGTTCATTGGAACGAATGTCTTTAAGGCGACATCTAGTGTATGTCTATGCACTAGGGCTGTCCCCGACTATGGATTTTCATAGTCGAATCAGAATCGTCATGTCTTGCCTATAGTCGACTAATAGTCGAATCATGTGTATGGGGGTGGGGGGTTGGGGGCGGGGCTTTAACGTTTCAAAGCCGCGATGTACAGAAAATCACACAAAGATATAGAAGAAAATGTATAAAAACATTTTTGATCAATAAAACTAAGAAATAACATAAATAACTCCAGAAAGGCCACACTGCAGATTTGCATTTCACATGCAAATCAAATTAAATCGGCTAAATTACCTGCGCGAGCAGGCCAGCCTACAGCACAACATCGATGCACCGAAAAAATAAACAATTAATTTACTAAATTAAATTAGAACAGAATATACCTTTCTAATAAATGAAAATACAAAACGAAATAAATCAGAATCAAGTCACAGGATGAGGAGCAAATGTGTGCAAAATGCCTAAAGTGCAGGGGAACATATATTCAAAACACAAGCCACAAATAGTTAGATTAGATAACCCTGACAGATTAATAAATAAAATAAAAATAAAGAAATTATTAAAATAACGATAGTAGCCAGAATTTTCAACTTTGTCTTTTTAACTGCAGAAACAACAATAAATGCTAAACTGGAGTGGCAGACTTTTTAGCTAAAAATGTTCACAGCATCCAAAAATAAAATTAGAACCGGCTGAAAAGTTTTGAAATCACTAGTTGTACCTGATCAAGAGAACAAATCCAGTCTTTCACTTTGTCTGTGTCCGTTGGAGTCTTTTCAAATTGCGCGCGCGGATAAAATACATTCTAACGTGAAACCCAGTCTATGCGTGAAACATGTTAACGTTGGCCGGCAGAAGTGCGATCATGGTTTTCCTGATGCTAAATCCAGCCTTGGAGAATATCCTTTCTGATGGTGTACATCCACACTTTAGATTTTCTTATCCCAGACATTGTTAAAGATTTAAATCCTTGCCGCGAAGACGCTCCTCTGTCGGTCACGGATTGAAAGTGAAACTTAAATCTGTCACGGGGTGTTTGGATTTATTCACGCACGTTAAAAAATATTTATTAAAAGCTTCTTTCTTTGCACATTTTTATATAGGCCTACAGCATTATCATAATAGGCTGAATATTAACGTATTGACATAAAAGCTAGTTCTATGTGAAATCAGACATTGAGCGCCCTCATAAAGCCAAAGTGGCATGATCCTCGTTTCATAACACCTCTGCGAAGATTCGACCGTGAGATCGGTAGTCGAATCAGGCTCCTCCTATCGAAGCATCGAATCTTCGACTATTCGGGGTCACCCCTACTATGCACCAGTCTGCGTACACGTCAGATCAGATCACTTGGACATGGCTGCGTATAAGAGGTAAAAACGATATAAATACTGTTCGTTTTCTCACACAAACCGCTCGTTTCGTGTCTTAGGCCATCAATGTGTACTTACGATGGGGAATTGTTTAATTTGGACGACGGGGAATTGTTTTAATTTGGACTCTGTGCATGCTCTTTGAGGTGATGACCATAGACCTGCATTATATGACTGACAGACAAGAACGGTTTGACCTAAAAATATCAAAATTGAAACTACTGTGGAAAAAAAGACACCTACATCTTGGATGCCCTTGAGGTAAGCTAAAACATACCAAAAATTTATTTCAAAGTGAACTATCCCTTTAACGTAAGGCGTAAATGCGAGTAACTAACGTAAATCAAGCTAGCTAATATGCATAGGTCACGAAATGTTGGCGAAATAACACATTTGCGGACTGGAGGGAATAATGGAATTTTTTCCCAGAAAACTTCTTGCACAAAGTAAATTCAAGCACTTTCAAGGATCTGTATCTATGTATTGTTATTTTCAAAAACTTTCCAGGGCCTTGACTTTTTTTTTTTTTTTTTGATTCACAAACTTTCAAGGACTTCAAGGACTCGTGGGAACCCTTCTAGCAAAATGGATTCGGACACGCCCTAAGTGCACTTGCGCAGAGCGCTTTAGACCATGCGCTTAGATCGTTAAAATAGGGCCCTAAGACAGCATTTCATCACACGCCAATGTCTGACTCTATTGTAAATAAAGTCCTAATGTGGAGAGGAAGATTTACCTTAGGTGAGGATGAGGCCAACTCTCTCCCTATCACAGCTGTGACAGCTGAGGGTGCCAGGGCAGGTGGAGTGGACGTTCCTTCAGGAGCTGAAGTCTTTGGTGCCGGGCCTCCAGGGGCCACAGCAAGGTTGGGTCCAGCACTAGGAGCCTGAGGGGCCCGGCGTTTGGTGCTCATATCTGAGGTGTTACTGTCTGCGGTGGAGGACCTGGGCTCATAGAACGGGTTTGATCTGAGAGCGGGAGAACAATTTGTTGTATTAGCAAATAAAACTTAAACAAGCAAATTGGCAATTTATGTGATTTTGTTCACTCAACATGTAATTGTAAATTTAGCAAAATTTTTTTGTTTAAAATATTTAGATTTTCTGCACCTTTCCACTTGTCAGACTGTTATGTGTGAGTGTGGTTGTCTTCAGGTAAAGGAGGCATCAGCAAGCATTATTAGCCAATAAAACGCTCTGCTGACTACGAGAAAGACCAGGTGCTCCAGAGGTCACGTCTTATGAACTTTGACCTGTGGCCTCGTCAGAGAGCTCACTGACAGGCGGACACAGACGTCCGCTGGCATCAATACACACTGCTGTGTAAAGGCCCATCACTCATCACAGACATACACACATACATGAACACACACATACACACACAATGAGGAGAAAAGACTGAGCAGGTATTCAGCTGAAAGACAAGGTTAAAGACAAAGTATCCCAAGCTTCCAAGCTTATGGACAAAGACAGAGAGTGAGAGAGCAAGAAAGGAGGTAGGAAAGAGCTGACAGAAATGTAACCAAGTAAAAGAGAAAGAAGTGGAAAGTGCAGTCAAAACAACTGGAGGTGAAAGAGAGGACGAGAGACAGAAAGAGAAAGAGAAAAAGCAAATTAGAAAGAGAAGGTTTTAGAGAGATTTGACCAGTAAGATTTATTTATTTTAAAATATGTCTCATGTACAGTACAACTTCCTTAGGCCAATCCTGTGACCAAACAAAATTGGAAAAATAATTATCAGTTTGCAACTTAGAAATTTTAAAATAAAAATAGTTAACTTTTTGTTTAAAAAAATAGGTTTTTTTCCTTGTTTCTTGCAGGTGCGACAAAATTTTGTTAGAGTTCGTACTGTGTCCAACAAGTTGCCCAACTGATAAGAGCTGCCATTTGTGTTGCATATGAAAAACCTCTAACTGCAAACGAAACCACGATTCTTGTTTGAGCTGTGCAGTGCAGACAGTTTATCAGCTCGGACCAATATTAGACAGTACAGCGCAAGCTCAGAACAGGTTTACTCGCATCAGTCGAGGGCCTGTCTCGATCATGCGACATGTTACTACACAGCGGTGGGAGATCCACTGAGAAAGCGTTTGAATTCGGCGCAGTATTACTAACATCATTGCAAGATCTAACAAGTAAACATGTAATATTATTAGTTACTGCACTTATAAAAAAATAATAATAATTTTGTGATTAAAATTACATTTATGATTAAAAATCCCCCCACCCCCCAGCGCTACCAGATCAGGTGCTGGTGCCACCATCTGTAGAACTTAGTGGCACCAGTGCTACTGCTCTCAAATGTTAGTCTGGAGCCCTGCATAAATATATAGTTCAAAAGTTTCTGTCAGATTTGATTTTGAAAGACAATTATTTTATTCAGACAGGATGCATTAAATTAATCAAAAGTGAGAGTAAAGAATTATAATGTTACAAAAGATTTCTATTTCAGATAAATGCTGTTCTAAAAAGTTATCTGTGTCTTCTCTCATTTTCGCTACAAAACGTCAGGTTTGGAGACGTGTGTCCCTGCTGGAGCACTGTGAGTGAGTGAGCGAGTGAGTGAGGGATGAGAGAAATGCAGAGATGAACAGACAAGGCCAAAGAATGTGGGGAACAACAGAAGCCTTGTTCCTGCTGAAAGAACTCGCTCACCACTTTCTTCTCTTCCGACAAGTGCTTTTCTCCTTCGCTCATACACACACACACACACACACACACACTCACATACTACTAATGAACAATAGAAGAGCAAATAGAGGACAAATTGTGTGTTCCTGAACCGAAATGTTTTGTCAATTAAAATAATAATCACTTAAAATGTTCTGCTGTAACCAAGAGCCCCTCCCACAGTGTATCCCAGAATTCCTGAACTTACTCATCTAGCTCCTCCTCCTCTGTCCTGGCTGTGTTGGCGTACAGGTATTTGCTCATGTCCACCGGCCGGACGTTCTTCCTCTTGCTGCTTCTGGGTGGAGATATTTTAGGCTGGGGTTCGGGCTCAGGCTCAGCTTCGTCAAACGGGTTCCCGTATTGAGAAGGATCCAGGTCTGTGTCAGTCTCATCAAATGGGTTTGAGGGATAAGAGGTGTCCTGATCACACACAGGCTCCTGATCTTTGATAGTGGGCCGAACATGGGACTCAGGAGATGCTTCTAGAAATACACAAACAATGCACAACATCCCCACCTGTATTATCTAAATTAAAACCATGATTACAGTACTATAACATTTATAAACATGAAGAGACACAATAATTGAAAAAATAATAGTCAATAATCTTATGATTGAAACCGTAATAACTTCTGTAATCACAAAAAAGATCGTTTGAAAGCAGCTTTACAGTGATAACAGTAAAATTACTCGATGATTCAAACAGTTAATTTCAGGCTGTACAGCAGCTCTAAAAGAAAATACTATAGTATCACTGTTCAGCTGAAATCAGTTCAGTGTTGATTCAGTTCCTTTGTAAAGATTATCAATTATTAAATGAGTTAATTTAATCTATAAAGCGTTCTGGAGAAGACAGTGATGTCATTGACCAGCTCAGTTCAGTTCTCAAACAAATGTGTGAACAAAAAACATTTGCTGTTATATGAAGCTATTCTAAAAGTTCATTTTTTGTTAGTTGGGTGTAATAGAATAGATTAACAAGCTGTAATGCTCAAAAGCCATATTTTTCATATACTGTACATTTGCATTACCTCTATTCCCAGTCTAATTTCTACAAAGCCCCCACTTGCGAAAAGCCCAGAGTGCTCTGATTGGCCAGCTGACCCAGGGCATTGTTTGTGACCGTCCAAAAACTTCAAGCGTGTGCCGAGAATCTAACAGGCCATACCATAATAGCGAGCTTAAGCTTCCAAGGCTTTTAAAGCAATTGTAAACACACAGTTAATAATGTCATCATTATTACCGCATGAGATTGAGTCAACGTCAGATTCTGAAAGTGCAGATGATCAAGGACTACAACCAATTTAGCAAGAACTACTTGAGCATAACGTTTCACAGTGGTAAGTTTTTATTTTTTTAATTGACTCCTAGATGCAATTGACTCTTACCTTTCAGATACAATGTTATAATGGTTTAATTTGTCATCTTCAATGTAACAACTTTATGTCCTGAAGTGACAACATATTAAAATACAGTTTAAAAAACATAATGAATTGCATATTTCAAATTTTTTTACTTTTGGGTTGTGCTGCTCAGGAACAGCGTTATAAATAAATCTTAACCACTGATTCCTAATTTCAACCATTTTCTGTAGGGAAAGCAAAGGGGTTTTGCTTTCGCATCCAAAAACAGCATCTCCGCGACAACACTATAATTCACTGAAGACTTGCCTTCTTTCTTTGTGTATGCCTTTAGTCAGGCATTATGCTAATATTTCACATTGTGACATAGACGTTTGAGGAAGTAGTAACTGGACATCGATCGAGGTGTTTTAGGCGGGTCTGGAGCAGTGTTCTCTGTTCCCTTTGTGGGAGACTAAGAGCTTTGTCACTTTGCAGATATTATACATGCACAAACAGATAGATTATGAGCTAAAAGGAAAAGAAAAACATTAAAGGGGTCCTTGATTATGATTTCACTTTTCTAACTTTAGTTAGTGTGTAATGTTGCTGTTCGAGCATAAACAACATTTGCAAAGTTAAAACGCTCAAAGTTCAATGCAAAGGGAGATATTTTCTTTTACAGAAATCGCTTTTTAAGGACTACAGCGGGTAGGTGAGATCACAAACCCTAAAATGTACATAAACCCTGCCCCCGGAACAAGCAACAAAGGGGGTGAGGCCATGTTTAGAGAAGAGGAAAAGTTGTTGTCGCTGTTTTTTTACATGCCGGAAAAAGTCTGTCCTAAAGCTGACGAACTTAGAGAGGTTAAAATATATTTTTTATGCTGTCCTGAACATTATAACCTCAACGTTTGTCTGTGCGCTGCACATTTTACTGAGAACGGCTTCCAAAAGAGAGTACAATGCAGGCTATAGGCAAAAAAGCTTCTCTTGAAAGACTTAGCCATTCCCATTTTGTCAGGACAATATGTTGTTTATGGATCACAACTTGTAAGTATTTCTTATTATTTGTAGTTGTGTTTTCTATTAACAGTTCCAATTATAAGCTTTATGTAGTCGCTATGATGGCTATGCTGTAAATGAAGGGGGCAAAGCTTTTCCTCCGCTAGGCTGCTAACTAACATTACAGTATTGATGCAGTGTTTACTTTAGCTTTTGTAAGCTCTTGCTTTAATAAGTTGGTTCACTGCCCTTTAGGAAAATTATCCATGATTTCATGATCGATTAATGTTTGTATTACCATAGTTTTCCGACAAATATGATTAAATGGTTGCTAACATTGTATCTTATAACAAAAAAAAACATACCACTCCTGTGAAATCTGTGCTTGAAAAATCTGTTTAGAACAATCCTCTTGTTTGTTAACATTGTCAGGGTCTGAATCGGGCTCAAAATGGTTTGAAATTGACGGCATCGTTAATATTTACATCTGAGTAGAGCTTGAGGTTATGAAGGGGCGTGACATTTCCAGAACACACGCTAAGAGCTGCCAATCACAACACACTAGGCCAGCTATCCAATCACAGCACATTTCGTATTTCAGAAGGAGGGGCTTCATCGAAAACAACGCATTCAACCAGACTGGGGAGAGAGGAGCTGTGAATAATGTAAAATACGTGAAACACTTTTTTTTTTTACAATCAAGCAAGAAAACATTCTTGTACACCCCCCCAAAAAAAATAAAGACTTTGTAAAAGGGCATAATAGGACCACTTTAAAAAAAGCATCATATGATCCCTTTAAAAAATGAAATGCATACATGGATTAACTGTTCACGATACAATATATGTACAAAATAGGGTGAATTTTCATTTCATGCCAGGTTTAAGACTAACTAGTCCCTTGGGTCATACTGACAACCCACTAACTAGTTGCATTTGAAAATATGCAGTTTTGTATCCCTAGTATACAAATGCATTTATCCACATCCCTAGTATCAAATGCATTTGTATAATTAAATATTATCTTAATAACTATTTTCCAAAAAACAGCTGCAGTTATCATTCCCCCTTCACGTAATACATCAACACTCATCTTAGATTGTTAATGAGTACAACCTGCCCTGTTGATAAAGGGGAAAAGGGGTCACAAAAAGAGTCAAGGGTCAGTCCTTACCATCCTCATCTGGGTCACCAAAAGGGTTAAGGTCAACCAGGTCATTAGGTTCATCGAAGGGGTTAGAGCTCATGTTGCTCTGGTCTTGGTCCTCCTGATCCAGGAAGTTCAACTTACTGATTAGCTCTAAACAGTCAATATCCGTCCACAATGATAACAGAACAGAAAGGAAAAGAGAAAAGAGAACATCAGTCATCAGTCCAAATCAATCCATGAGAAGAACAGATGAATTATCAGGTGAAACCTTTTTTTAAATAAAAAAAGCAAAACTGTGACAAAAAATAACCAATGAATAAATGGTTGAAATCTGCACTTTGAAGTGAACCACACCAAGATCCTTCAGATCCAAAGAGCCGATGTAGGGTTTCATTCAGAACTATTACTCCCAACATGAGCCAGCTGGCCAAAAAAAAAAAAAACAGTGTGTACAGGGTGTGAGAGTGAAGTGCTCTCTGAGGTGATAAGAAAGGTGTGACGTCTCTGTTCGCTCCACCACCATGCCACCCTGACCCATATTAGGCCATCAGAGCGCTCAACCACATGACCAGTGGTGTCTTTAAAGACCTGTTCCAGAATCATCAACTCCAATGTCACGGAAACAAAGGTGGGTAGCTGGGTTCACTACAAACTGCAGAAAGTGGAACGAAGGCACAAGATCACAAATGAAGAACGCTAAATAAGGAGAAAAATATAGCATGTGGGGGGATAATATCAATGAACTTAACAGATACTCAAACACACAGTACAGGCAAAGGGATGGAAAAAAAGAGGAGAGAAGGAGAAAGACAGAGATAGAGTATAAATAAAAGAATGAAGGAAGGTGAAAGCTGAAAGACCTTCAGAAGAGGAGGCAGGCTTATTTGCTTGCTTTAGGCAGTCATCTGGATCTCCATCTATAGAGCTGAGAGCATTCAGCTGCCTCACAATCTCTGAAAACAGCACAACATACACTCAAATAACACACTCAAATCTGTATAATGCAATCAGAGGTATGCAATACATACGGACTTGTGTGTGTGTGAGTCTCTCTGAACAGAGACTGAACTGTGTCTTCGCTCTAACAAACTGTTAAAAACGGATCGGACAGCACCGCTATGGCAACAGAGAGATTCCTAAACCCATACAATGAATAAACAACTCAAGCATTTCCATAGGAGCTCCATACATACACTTATAAAGGGATAAAAGCACATGGGCTTAATGTTAAGACTCCACAATATGGGGGGTGATGGGGGGGCTGGATAATATCAGTGTCTCACACACACACACACACACACACACACACACACACACAGACATACACACATACATATACATATACATATACATATACATATACATATATATATATATATATATATATATATATATATATATATATATATATATATATATATGCACATACAAACACAAACATACACACACAGGACATATGTTGGATGGACCTTATCATACACATCATAAACAAGCAGTGAAATGTGTATAAAAGCAGCTAATAAACAAACTGACCAAAAACAGAGCAAATTTAAACAAGGGTAATAAGTCTCCATATGCACAGGCAAATGCACACATGTGTGCACATTCAGACAGAAACTAAACCACAAAAGAAAAAAAAGAAACTCTAGCTCAAATGAAACAGTTGAACTGAGACTGAAGAAATGAAGAGTGAAGAATGGCACGCTGAAATTTACAAGGGAATCCACACAAATATATTTTTGCAGTCTAGAAATAAATATACACTTAACACAAATGAACCATACAGCCCTAAGTAATCACATCTGGGAAATTCTAGAAAAAAATATGAATAGAATAGAATAGATTTTTTTTTTTAAAGGAACAAAAACAATAGAATAGAATAGAATAGAATAGAATAGAATAGAATAGAATAGAATAGAATAGGCAAAACAAAGAGAACACAATAGAAAAAATAAGACTATAACTGATATAACATATTAGAAAATATAATAGAACTAATAATGAAACAGAAAAATATGCAAGAATTAAACAAAAGAAAATATAAATACAATATGATAAAGAAAAGAAAAGAAAAAGAATAGAATAAAATCAATTAAAAGTTAAATAAAAAATAATGGAAGAAACAATAAAACAGAACAATCAACAAACAAAACAGAATAAAACAGAATACAAAAAAAAACATTTTGCTGCATTTGTACTGCAGTGAACTACTGTGCAAACAATTAGAACTGGAACAGAGTAAACAAAGCAACAGAACAAAAAGAAAAACCAACTAGAAACAGAAAAGCTCTGTGGTGATGTGTTTGTATAGAAATATCGGATCCACCGGTAAAGGGTCTTCAAATGAACTCAAGCAAGTCTCACCTGTGATCTTGGCGGCCTTCTCCTCCTGGTTCACTCTGTTCTCCTCATCCTCCTCATTCTCTTCCTCAAAATCATCCAGATTGCCAATATCGGCCTGCTTCATGCTCATCAGACTGGCCAGACTCTGCATATCTTCATCACTACACACAGTAAGAGAAAGAGACAAAAGCACAATATAAATCTGATGAAATCATCATAAACGAGGCACTTCACACGCTACTCATTCGGACGGTTCGTCTGTAGGCCCAGACAGAATCGGAGGACTTGTTTTGCATTTTCAGCATTTATTTTGCTGTAAAATGAATTTGAATTGGATTTAAATACAGTTAAATTGAGAATTGTTCATTTAGTTTTTTGATAACACACTCTCCAGACTATCACTGTGCTTTTGTGTAAAAAGCATTTTGATACACTGAAGGAGATGGATGGAAGGAGAGAAGAAAGCCAGGTTGACAGAGAGCGTGAGCGAGAGATGATTGTGTAAAGGGAATGCCCTTCATGGTCCTGCTCATAAGAGGCAGTGCAATACGGACATGCATTCCAGCCAGGGCATTCACAAGCACGGCGAGATAACGCTCCAGGATTAACTCCCTCTCTCCCTTCCAATGTCCCCGTTTTCTCCTTCTCTCTGTCTATCTCACATTTCTTTATGAATGCGGTCCAGTCTTTCTTTGGCAGGCATGGAGCTTATTTGAACTTATGTAATGGGGTTTATTTGTGTGCTGTTGACATGATTCCCATGGGTTAAAAGCAGTTACACTTCCGCCACATAACCTCTGTCACACACACGCCACAAAAGCCACACAAACACACACATATCTCATATAGCGCAAGGGTGAAATCACATACACTCATACATGCTTCTTGCCTTCTTTATTTAGAGGCAGGCAGAGATCAGAAGAAAAAAAGAAGAAAAAAAAGAGGGAAATGGGGATATTGCGAGACGAGTGAAGGAAAGATATTTACTCTCAAGGCCAGTGGCTGGAAATATTCCATCTGACTTCTGTTTGCTGTGACACGCATGTCAAAGAGCAATAGCTCAAGTCTGGACCAAAGTTCTCCAACAGGATTTGATTTCTCATCTTCTGACATTTTCTGAGCAACAGTACCCAGGGTACAAAATTTGATAAATATATAAATTTAAATAATTACTTCATAGTAATATAAATTTGAAATACCAAAAATACCAACTTTGAATTGTCCTTTAAAGACAAATTAGAAGTTATATATCTTGGGCTGCAGTCAAGTAAAAAAAAAAAACTGGCTTTCTAATGTGTTTAGAAATAATTGTGAAAGAAGTGTTTCTAATAATTTTCGCAAAGCTTTCAGGGCCCCAAGAATATTTTGTTGTATGAATATCTGTACATGCAATATATCAAATATAAATATATAAATAGGCCTATATCTTTTTTTGCTTTTACATAAAACTATTTTATTTCAGTTTCGTGCATTCTTTTTTTAATTAACACTTGAATGTGGGAAAGTTTCATAAAAAAGCAACATTTTGAACAAAAAACTGAGAAAATTCAAAAGAGTCTGAGAAAAGGTCCGGATCGGATTCAGAACAATGATCATCATCATCATAATGTTTGATGACTGCACTATTTTACCTGTGCATAAGCAATGCTTCTATCACTTCTTTCTGCTTCTTCTTTACCTGTGTTTTGATTTGGAGATTCAATATGCTTTCAAAAGATGCATAATAGCGCCACCCTACCGTATAACAGTGAAAACATGGATTGCCGGAAAATACCTGTCAATGATGGGGAAACCATGTATCATAAATGATCAGCATCAGTTGATTCATTTTAAGTTGGTTCACAAATTTCATCTTTCCCCATACAGACGTTTTAAAATGAAGCTCACAGATACCCGTTTGTACAAAATGTAATCTGAATACGGTTGCCACTTACCTGCATATATTCTGCGACTGCCCAAATGTCTCTAATCTTTGGTCCCAAGTGGCAGTATTTCTCGAGGATATTTTGGAGTTTCCAATTCCTAAACTGATTACCTTATTTTTATTTAATTATGATTCATCAATTAGTATCAACACTAATTTGGCTTCAAAGAAAATTATATTTGCGGGTTTAACTGCCGCTAAAAAAACTATAATGCATTCTTGGTTTTCTCCTGGACCCCCTTCAATAGAAGAAAGGTTTAATTATTTCAGAGATACTGTTCTAATAGAAAGATCATTGGCTGTCATATATAAAGCACGGAGCTCCTCTTTAGATGTTTGGGATAAAGTTATTGTTGCACTTTTGAAACTTTTGTTGCACCTGTTTTGCCTCAGGTTTAGAGCATTATCTAAATGGGTCTTAACAACAACACTACTGTAACTGTATTTTATCTATTTCTCTTCTTTTTTTTTTTCAAGGCTTTGGCAATTGTATATAGTTTAAAGCTGATGGTTTTTTTTGTACATGAGTACACGTATACTATTTGGCATTTAATGAAGTTAAGTGTACATTTTATGTAAAAACTAAATAAAAAGTTGATGCAGTCACATTAGTGAAATATTTAAAAACGTAGCAGGTAAAAATGGCTCACTGTCTGTTGTAAATATGTAGCAATGTATGAAGCAGAGCTCACACAGAAGTCACTTTCAAACCAAGCAGCTTTCTGTGGCGAATCCACATGACCAACTTGAACCAGTAGCGAAATCTGCATGGGCAAATTATTTGCCCTCACGTGAAATTCCCTATATTAATTCGCTGAACAATGATAAATGTGACCGTACCTTTAGTCCATCGAATGCACACTTCAAAATCTCAGGGTATTCAGACATATCACTTTGATCTATTTCTTTTTGCATAATATCTAGCAGAAAAATATGTCATAAAAACTTAGATCATGATTTTCTTATTTTACTTTGAAATCTTGGTGGCTTTATGCAAGGATTATTCCACATGTTAGTTGAGTTCTTTCCTTAAATAAATACTTCCTGTATCCTAGATAAACCTCTGGGGGCGTATTACAAAAACTTCCTATCTTAAGTCTTAAGTTAAAATCTCACAAGTTAAATTAGGTTATTTGTATTACAAAAGCAAATCTAATGTTGATTTAGGATTCTTATCATATCTTACAAAATCTCATCTCATCTGTAGTTAGGAAATCTTAAACCCCTGCATCGAGTTCGGTAATCAACTCTCAGGTCTGTTACCAGTCAACCAACTACCCGCAAACAGCTGCTGTGAAGTAAAACGGAAAAACTCAGATAATAGAAAGAACTGAGATTAAAATGGAAAAACCAAATAAGTGGTGCTTTTCATTAAAGCTGCAGTCCGTAGCTTTTTTGGGTTAAAAATTATCCAAAATAAATTTGAGCAAGTACATAACCAGCCAGTGTTCAAAACTATCTGCTTGCCTTAGCTCGATTCAAAATGGTAAGCTTGTAATAATGTATTTAATTCCAGTGGTACTGGTGGATTTCCGCGGGAAATTCGACCATGTCTTTGGTCATTACATCACATCTGTACACATAAAGAAGGAGTCTCGGCAAGTAGGCTATATTGCCTGTGAGGATGTTGGAGGTGGAGATTTGTAGCCTTTTCCTGCAGCACTTCATATAATTAAACTTATCAATTTGATGGCTGACCAGAAAGGTTCAAACGACAATCACCAGTGACATCTGGAAATTCACCCGTTGTAAAACGTGAAAGACTTCGGAGAAAAAAAAGAGACTGCAACCGGCCCATGCGAAAACAAGGATAAATATCGAGAGGGCATTAAATGTAGTCGCGCAATGCGGATGTTGTTAACATTAACAATTTGAGAACAAAGTATAATTTGCACAGTTTGACGTGATATGACAAGCAATCATTAGATTTAATCAGCGTGATTTACTGCAATGCTTTTTTCCCCTTAACATTAGTTGGTCAGAACAAAAGTGGATGTTACTTATTGTTCAGATGACATTTTCCGGTGAAAATTCTTATGTTGGTCATACTTCCAAAAAGTAGAATTTGTGATTGCGAATGACAGTATCCACACCACCAGTGCGGTGACTGACAGCCGCACATTCTCCTCAAAACATTGGATTAATCCGCGCTGTGCAATGCCGAGGCACAACACACGTAAAGTTGATAATTCTGCGAAAAACTGCAATTGCAGATTTCGAACAGAGATGGCGACAAAGAGGAAAAACTGCAGACTGCAGCTTTAAGTAAAGTTTTGATAAACTTGGTAGGGGCAAAGCCTAATCCTTTTATTTCATAGGAGTCTGTAATTATTTGTCAGAGTTTTGTCGTCAAAGTGCAGCACTTCATTTGGGTGTTCACAAAGTCTTTCCACCATCAAACATCGCTGTTCTTCATCTTGTATCATTAAAAAAATGTGACGTCATTCTCAGAAAGCACTATTATTATGTGATTTTTATAGTTGGTTTTCAAATAATTTTGAAGTTAGGACACCAGTGGGGTTGTCCTAGACTTTAAGATTTTTTTGTGGAGTTAGTATGCTTCTGTAATACCATTTTCCTATCTGTAGTTCAGATAAGATTATGCACTTAAGAAATGTCATTTTGTAATAGCTTTTGTGCTAAATGAGGCCCTAACTGAAATTCCCATGGTTACCAAACAGATAAGATAGGATTCTAAAGTTAGGATCTTCTGTAATGCGCCCCCTGGCCTCTAAGGCTTCTAAGTCCCACCCTGGCCAGAACCTTTCCCGAAGCGAGAGAGAGAACAACCTCACAGGGGTGCATATGAAGACGGGATGAAATCATTGAGGAAAAAAGGAGAGAAGAAGGGCTGGAGAGGGGGATGAGAGGGGGAGAGATCCAGGAAAAGGAATGTTGGGAATGTGAGGTATTGTCACTTCCTTTGTCACTAAGGCAAAAAAGAAAAGGCAGAAATGCACAGAGAGAAAAGGAATGAGAGCGTAATTTGAAGTGGCAGATTCCTTCTGGGTGGGTGTAGTCAGCTGGTTTTGGAGGTGTAGTGAGCTGCTCTTACGTGGCTTTGCCCTCTCGCAGGAAGATGCAGGACAGGGAGAACTGCAGCGTTGCTGAAACCACTTTCTTGGACAGCGGCTTGAACTTGAGCTTGACGTCTGTCTGCGTGGGCATGGCACTGGCGTACTGCTTCATGTTAATGCAGCTGGTGGCCAGCGCTTTCCGACGACCCGACGGAGATTCCTAAAATAACACGCAAAAAAGAGAGAATGTGAGTTTTAAAAATAAAAATTATTGCTACAATACTACATCGGGGAACAAAAAAACTGACAAATGAATATGATCATCAATATGTTTCTAACAGTTTCAAATGCTATGAAATGCATATGACAAAATAGCCCTATAGTGCTTTGAAAATATATATATATATAAAAAACAATAAAAAAGAATGAATGAAAGTTGCTAATCTTCACACTCACGGGTAAAATCATCGCCTGTTTTAACACATATAAGCCCACACACACGCACACACATCTAAACAAGGGAAACCAGCACGCCTGGAACATGTGCATACAAGTTTAAGGAGACCGTCTCATTGAAGTATTAACTAAACAGAATGCTAAAGCTTCCAGCAAATAGAATGACACTGAATTCTCAACAGTAAGATAGTGTCATTTTGCAGCCATTTACAGGCATATAATACGTCAAACTTAAAATGATTTTTTCGAACCAATAATAGGTCATATCAGAACTAAAAGGCATTAATTTGCCAAAATAATTTAAATAACCAAACTCAGTATTAGTTTTTCACCTCTGACACCAATTGAGTGAACTGGCCCTGTCATAATGGTCAATGGCGCCCCCTGTAGGTCAGAGGGTGGAAATATTTTAAGGAGACTAGAAAGGAAACTCGAAATGGCCCTGATTCTGCTCTCTTATTCATTTGCTTTATTTAATTTTTTTTGTCTTGTATGATTAATGGAGTCTGGTAAACATCAATTCTTATATCTTATTAAAAATGATGTGGAGAAGAAAAGGGTTCAACACCAGCCATGAGCCAAAATGACTTGAGGGCAACAACATGAATAAAAATGGAACAAAACAAAACACTAGCCCACCTGCACACTTTCCATTTGCCAGGTAGGCCGGAAACACAGTTGGAGACGTTCCCTGACCTACCTTTTCTTATTGAACAAAGCCATAAAAATATCTTCACATTCAGTCTTTGTTCTTAGGGCATTTTCACAGCTTGCTGACTAAGTATCAGCAATTTGCTCCTGGATGACAGTACTACCGGTACTCTCAAACATGTTTCAACACCATCACACAGGCCATAGTGTATGGCTAACTGACAGAAAAATATGATTGATATTCGATATACATCTAAATCGAAATGTATTTGCTCTAATATGGCTTAATTTTAAATCAGAGGAACATTTGAACCAAACAGCCAGCATTTTTAACATAATAATGCAAGTAGTAAAATATAGTCAAAGTTCGTAGTTAAAGATAATCAGTTAATTCCAAATTGGTTTTATAATAAGTGAACAATTATTTTATACAATAATAATATTTTTAATTCAGTGCATTGTAAATTGTGTAAAGTACATTCTGTTCTTTCACAAGCATATTTGAGTGGCATTGCAAACTAATCATAGAATTAGTCATGAACTGGTTACTGAATCAATTGACTAAAATGAACTCTGGAAATGACTCAAACTAATCAAGCGTCTTTCTTGTCCGTCTCTATTTCTTTCTCTCGGTCTCAATTCAAGTTTCCTCTCTTGCTTTAAGCCATTATTTGGCCTTCTGTTCAGAAAGTATCTTTCCTTTTCAGCTTTCTCTATGGGTGAGATCCATATACTGTAGGCCTATTGTTCAGTCTTTTATGCTCTCTTCACTTTTATCTCATCAGGCCTGTTGCGCAGAGTAATCCAAAACAAAATGAGCAGAGAGTGAAATGAAGGCCCAGTATAACACTGACGGCAGGCCTCTCAGAGAGCCTGTATTCATACACCTGACTGTGTGCATATGTGGAGCGACTACGTATAGATCTCCAGATAGAAATCTCACTCGCATGCGCGCGTGTGTGTGTGTGTGTGTTTGCATGTATCAGTGGTCCTGAAGGTAAAGAGGAGCCCTTATCAGAGCAGAGACGCAGAGAGCTGAAGAGTGACTATATTCGTCTCAGATATGCCTCGATACGGCTCCACACACACACACACAGAAAAATCAGCCGACTCACAAGGGCAGCGCACACTAACCCTTCTTCCTTCTTCCAGTTTGCTGAAGGTGATTAATCTGACCGAACGACGCCATCGGAGGTGCCGAAGAAGAACACCCCACGTGCCGGCGGCTGAAACACAGACAGAGACGTAAAGTGCTCGAGCGCTGACCCGATCAAAACAACAGGGCCGCCTGCCAATCTCGCACCCAGACAAATTACCCACAATCCCCCACTCCAGCTGGGACGGGAGACGGTCCTCTGTGACTCCTTCAGTAAATGAAAACGATAAAAGGGAGAAAAAACCTGCGTCTAAGATTCAAAACCGCTCACCGACGAAGCCACTTGACATTTGTGTTGACATTTGAGCCCCTGTTGAATCGGTCGGAAATACAGCATGTCATCCCTGAAGAATCCAGCGCTCCAAAGCGTGTCTTATCGCTGAGATTATGCACTGGCATTATACCGAGCTAATAGTGCATGTAGGTCCTTTATGAATGAATTTCAAAATGCATCAAACACTTAAGAAGGATTTAGTCCTTCTCCGAAAAAATACTTAAGAATATGCAAATACGCGGGGAAGAATTAGGTTTAACAGATTTGACGAGCGCAAACAATGAGGGTGTTCTTTTCCCTGGCTGCCGGTGTCAATCAGAACCCCAGATTACCGTCCAGGGTTATGACAATGTGTAAAATGAAAACAGACAATAAGACACTTTTAATTTATCACAGGGATATGACTATCAATACGCAGCTATTGTACCCACAAAATTGCTAAATACCTGGCGGAGAGGGGACATGAAGGTGCCAGGGTGGCTCACTGCTGCCCCCTGCTGCTCCCTTAAGGGCATATCACCCTTCATTCACACACACACACACACACACACACAGACACTTCTACAGAGAGAATACAGTCAAACATAAGATTATAAATATGAAAATGCATTAAATATAAGTGAGCTGAAACTCTAAACTCCTTTAGTAACAGACTAATATATTAATATTTGGTCATTTTGAGACTATTAACATAAGTCAACAGCCTTGTCAATGGATAATATACATTGCTGTTTTAAGTAGATTTTAACTAAATATTATAAAATGCTAAATATGTTGATTTATATAAAAGTATCTTTTAACCACTGTCACCATTTAATCCCAAATCAGAGACGTTCTTACCAAAGAGTCGGAAAGCATAGTGTGGATCACATTAATAGCATTGTGGTGATTATATAAATAGGAAGTTAAAGAAAATATACAAAACACGCCGTTTTCAGTAATTGAAACTTAAACTTTGAAACTTTGCCTTGGCTGCTAACTGAAATAATTGTAAGTACTAAAAATGCTGAAACTGAAAAAAATAAATAAAGTAAATATAAATATTAAAAATAAACAAAAGCTAATAAAATAGTTAACAAAATCACAACAAAAAACTACTAAAATCTAAAATAAAAAAATTTAAACTGAAAATTAAAAAATAAAAGCTACTATAAATTATTATAAAATAATATATTAGCGTATATATGTAATTAAATGTGTGCGCAACTAAATGTCTACATTGAAACTCTAAATACACATTTAGAGCCTAGAGCAATCATATACAGCATACAATGGTTTGCAATAATGGAAATGTTAGTTTGTTACCAAGATCATTTTAAGATTTTTGCCAAAGAAATGTGCCCAACTACAGTTGACATGTTTGATGATTTGTGAAAATACAACACCAATAACTGTAAAACAAGATATTCTGCAGTAATAAGCGATTAGAAACATTGCTCTGAATGACGTCCATGGTGCCGTGACATGTTTGGATTGTCCACAGGCTTTCGGTCACAGTGTATCATGGACATGTTTGCCATTGACCTGTGCTTAAATGTGTTTTGTTAACACAATGATAATCCAACGGCATAAGGATGGCAGACTTCAATTGACGCAAATATTATTCAATATTTCCCATCTGCACGTGGTGTGTGTGTGTTCCTGTTAGAGAAGAACACCACCAGACCCCTGCAGGCTATCACACCTAAAGTGAACCTCAAACTTCCTTTGACTGACATTTCCAGGAAGCGTGAGGAAGAAAGGGGTGCGACCGGGAGCTTCATTCACTTTAGGGTGTTTATGTGTGTGGTGTGTTTAGGCGGGTGGCAGTCCCAGCTGTCCCAGCTGTCCCAGTATTGATCCACAGCTGGTGCTAATATGGGGGGTGGGGGTCAGGGCTGTGGGGTTTCCTTCCCAACATACACACAAATATACTAAAGTAGAAGAAGAGTGAGATTTCACAATTCTATGTTATGATTATATTAGTACTTCTACTTTTTGACTGATTCATTCTGAAGAACTGGCTCATTGAACCAGCTCTTGGCTCCCAACCCGAGATGATCCCAGAGGGGATCAGAAAATGAAGCTCTATAAAAAAGAAGTATCAACACTGAGGGTGTTTGTCAAAGAAATGGGCCACAATAGGCTTTTCCATCAATAAGTGCCAGTTGCGTGTTTCTGCATGAATGCAGAGCTGAATCTAAATATATAAAAGAACAGACAAAGAGCGAAAAAGAGGGAGAGAACGGATGACACATTTTCAGTTGGCATCACCCAGGGCCTATTTCTGTCTGTCATCACTCATCTGTTGTGATTCAAATGTGATTTCCCCAAACTGTCATTGAGTGGCGCTCACACTCACACACACACACACACACAGATTAGGGGAAGTGTCATTATTTGTGGGAATTGTCTATTGAGGGTAGGGCTAGTGGCTGGGGGATTGCCATTGTTCCAGCTGAACATAAAAGACGAGCAAAGCCAACAGACCAAGACTTATGGAAATCAAAAATAATACCAGCCACCAAAATAATAAAAGAGCCCAAAACAATAACAGCCTATTATAAAAGAGAGGAAGAGAAGATGCCAGCTTAATACCTTCAGAGAGAGACAGACAGAGAGAGAAATAACAAAAAGCTGTGTTCAAATACTGGAGATGTTGTTTCCGCAGCGTACCCACGCTGGGACCCCGCCTGGTGCCTATGAGCACACAAAAAAATAACAATAGACAACAGAAAATAAATCTCTCTCCACAACCCACCAAACCCGTGACCTACAGTCTCTTTCAGGCTCTCCGTTGAAGGACAAGCATCCGCTGCCAAAATGACTCTTAACACAGACATCACATACAACAGGCCCGTGAAAGATCAGAAAATTCATTTTAAGAGGTTCAAAAAGAGTGAACATGTTAAACCAGCTCTCTCAAAAATTTCAGATGGTCAGGCACTCGGCACAAGTAAAATAAAATAAAAAATTCTGTTTTATTGGCATGACAACATTACATTTGTATTTGTAAAGCAAATGGAGTAAATAGGCAATTAAAGTAAAGCACAAGTAAAATAAAAAGTAATAAAATAATTGTAAAAAAAAAATTGGGCCACATTATATAGCGTGTACCAAAAACTAAGTATAATACTTTTTTTTTCTTCACTTCTGGCTATATTCATCCCTCTTTCATCCTCTCAGTTATCAAATATGGGCCAAAGACAATACTAAACCCCTCCAACACTGCAGCATTCCAGCACACACACAATGTACCAGAAAGACATGTAAGAACACACACACCAGAGAGACAGATTTATTGGATTAACACCCAACATCCCATTTTAAAGGTGCCACCTCATCAGTTTCCACCTCAAATGACCACACACACACACACACGGCTGCAATTATATCGACAGCACTAACCTAAATGAATGCTCAGTGAGTCCATCACAGCTATAAAGGAGATATCGAAGTTATCGGTACTGGGTGGAAAAATGCTGAGTGTTCGTCTGTCGTAATCAGTAATTCAATGTACAGAACTTGTAGACCTCAGTCCATAAACTAGCCACTGGCTAAATCTATTTTAGATCAGATAAGGCATTTAACTGCCATAAAATTGACACAACAACACTAAAGCCAGCGACAGTTAAGTGTTACAGCGGGTTAATCATGACCAGCTGAGTTAGCTAGACTTAGGTTTTGTTCAACATACAATATTCAGAGGCATTTAATGATCAGTCTGCGAACGCTCAGGGTCTGACGGCATCTGTAGATCAGAGGATGCTGTAAGAGCTTCTGTCATAAAGCAGTGTCATCCCGCAGGCTTTGAGGGTTGTCTCGGTGTTGGCTCTTGAGTTTTAAGCCGTTTAAGACTGACATATAGGTATAATCCATCACACAGAGTCTATGGTTTAAAAAGAGTTTAAGCGACAGAAGATACTTTGTGTCTTCACCTGTCTGAATCAAATTGTGCTCAAACAGACAGTTAATTAAATGGATGTCATCCCACCTTTTTTTTTTTTTTACATATACACTACTGTTAAAATGTTGGAAATCTCTTATGCACCCCAAAACTGCATTTATTTGATAAAAAATACAGTAAAACAGTAATATTGTGAAATATTATTGCAGTTTAAAAAAATTATTTTAATGTATATATAAAAAAAGAAAAGGAATTTATTCCTATGATGGCAAAGCTGAATTTTGAGCATCATTACTCCAGTCTTCAGTGTCACATGATCCTTCAGAAATCATTCTAATATACTGATTTGCTGCTCAGACATTTCTTATTATTAATGTGGAAAGCAGTTAGAAATCATGGTTTCAACAAAAATATTAAACATCACAGTTTAATATTTTTGTTGAAACCATGATTTCTTTTTCAGTATTCTTTGATGAATAGAAAGTTCAAAAGAACAGCATTAATTTGAAATGTAAATCTTTTTAGTAACAATGTAAATGTATGTACATTTAAGATCAACGTATTGCATTCTTTCTGAATAAAAGTATTAATTTATTTTAAAAAACAGTAGTGTATATATTAGTATATGTGCAAATCCTTGTGACGTTTGCTCATATTTTCATTATTTGATTCTATTTGAGAATACATTACAAACATACACAGCCATATTCATATGAAAGATTTCAGGTTGTCTCCCTTTCTGTTTTTCTTTTACTAACCCCATTTTTCCATTTTCAGAAGTCAATACAAGACATTGGATGAGCGCTGTGTGTTTGTATTTCCTGTAAGTGTTTCTCAAGGCAAACGACAGCGTGATTGTTCCACGGCTCTAATTCGCTTTATCGTGTTTGTCGTCCGTTTTTCACGAACCAAAACTAGCAAAGCAAAACAAAAACAGACAGATGAAGTAATGCTTGCTAAAGACAAATAAAAACAGAGGGATTAGAGCAGTGTGTTTGCACATGTCCCATTAACGCTTTAAAAACTATTTTCAATTGAATCGACCGAAACATTCAAGAGCTAGGAGTCAAACGCAGATGTTCAAAACACTCCAGTATCCCAATAAGAGCAGATTATATTTGAGAAAATATGGATGTTTCTAAGAGAAAGAGATCTAGATTGTTAAACCACCTTAATAACATGTTTACAGTGTTCAGATCACTGAATCTAATGGAACTAAGTGCGGTTGGAGACAGCAATCTGGAGGAAGAGAGCGAGGGAACACCTGGGTCAAGCTTTTGGATAAATATTTGGCTTTAAGGAATATTTTTCAGAGCCACAAAGATCAGTCTCCATCAGCAGGCACCATCTTAAGAAGAAACAGAAAAATAAATACGGCAGAGATACGGGGAAAGAGATAGAGAGGGAGAGACAGGCACAGAATGGAGAGAGATAAAAAGAAATGCGAAGGCAGGCAGGTGAGGAAGGATGGACAACAGTCTTAAAAAAAGAGAGAAAGAAAAACAGAAGACAAAGAAAGAATGAAGGACCAGTGACACATACAAAGACAAACATTTAAGAAGTGTGTGTGTGTATGTGCGCTCATCTGATGTTACAGCTCTAAGCCCAAATAATAACAAAGCAGTACAGAAATGCAGCAGACATCACACACACACACACACACACACACACACACACACACACACACACACACACACACACACACACACACACACACACACACACACACACACAGTCCTGAAAGAGTCTGTGTGCAGCAGTGTGACCTCAGAGCTGAGAAACAGATTAACACACACGTGTGCATGTTTATTCCTGCTTCCATCTCACAGTAGAGGGGCAAAACAAAGAGTGTTTCTGTTTTGGATATCTTTGCTTGTGTACGTGTGTGAGGTGGGCTTAAAGTCGACTGTGACCTTGCCTTACATCTGATCTCCAACCCTGTTAAGAATCCTGTTAATCTGTCTGTCAAACACACATACAGACTCCAAAATGAACTTTTTCACACCTGCCGACGGCAAGTCAATTGAAAAACGTCATTGTCATAAAACTATTACGCATTATTTTTATATTTTATATATTTTTATATATTAATTAATAGCAAACAATATGTCACTTGAAGTATCACATACACAATCATTCAAAAGATTGGAGTAATACCTTTATTCAGCAAGGACACATTAAATTGATCAAAAGTGACATTAAAGATGTTTCAAAAGATTTATATTTCAAATAAATGTTGTTCATTTCAACTTTGTTCAAAGAATCCAGAAAGAAAAAAAAGTTTTCCACAAAAGTATTAAACAGCACAAGCAGAAAATGTTTCTTTAGCACTAGTTTATCACACTGAACTAGGGATGTCAAAATAGTTGAAAAACTAATTTAGATTTTTTTTTTACTTAAATATGACAAATATTCCAATTAAATTCAAATTTAAAAGGCATAATATCAGTTATGGGAAAAAATATTTTGGCTCGTCTCCTGAGGCTGTAAGAGTGTGCAAGGAGCAAAATATTAATGCACCGCATTAAATTGTTTCCTCAAAGCAATGACATAACATGACTGTCTGTAAGCGCGTGACGTTTAAACTAATGTTAATAAATCAAATATATTTGTGTAAATTGCATTAATTATGAACAAAACAGCACCATGTATTTATGCATAGTTTATTATATAGAGCCGAAGCAACGATCACACAGTACTTTTAGCATTTAAAAACATGAGCTGCAGTGGAATGGGAAAAAAATAACATTTTTAAAAGTTGAAATTCTTTTAACTTTACATGGCTTTTCAAACATGCGGCTCTCTTGTGCGAGGTACAAGTGCAATGGTGAAAGATGTCCATCTATTGTACGTTTACATAGAAAACAATGGAAAAAAATTTATAAAATGTGTTCTGTGAGAACGGCTTGGTTACGGTTTCGACATTACTTCTAATAATAATAATAATAATAATAGTAGTTCACAGAATTGCAGTTTTTACCGTATTTTTGATCAAATAAATGCAGCTTGGTGAGAGTAAGAGACTTGCATCTTAACGACCCCAAACATTTGAATGGTAGTGTATAAAATATAAAAAATATGAAAATATAACCTGCCCACAGAAACTTTCAGGGCATTTTAAGAGTGCTACACACACATATACACACAGTAATCTGTATACATATACACACGTACCGTGAAACGGTAGATCAATATCTGCACCTAATGCTGTCAGTATCGCTGTAGGTTGTTCATATTGCATAAACAAAGTTTGTTTTACTCTGAACCAACAAGAAACCAGCAGATTGTCTTTAAAGGTCCAGATGAACGTTGGTGTTGAGTGACATGCTTTGACTGTCACTTAATCCAAGGAAAACTATTCAAATCATAATAAGTTGATTAGCAAACTTGTTATTGTAGTTGAAGACACAATAACCTAAATGTATCTCTGCTAGGGATGCATCGAAAACGTTTATCCAAAAACGCAATAAAATAGCATTTTACACTTTTATCTGAAATAGAAAACAGGCAATCACCCCATGGCTCATTGGTTTGAATCCATGAAGGGGAAAACAGCCAAAGTCTCTATTATTTATGGTAGTCTTATCGTGGAGAAATGTGGAACTCTTGGTATCACCCGAATTTGGGACAGAAAGCTTTTAGCACAGGATCACAGTTTTGATTGGGAGACAATATGGCAAAATGTCTCAGTCTCGTCTAAAAACCCTGCCCACCAGCTGATAAACTACAATGTAATCCACAGAATATATTATACACCTCTGAAGTGTTTTAGAATGAAACTTATTCCCTCCCCTGTGTGTGATAAATGTAGCACTGGGGCAGTCGGCAGCTTTCTCCATCTATTCTGGGAATGTCCTCCGATCTTCAGCTTCTGGGTTCAAATCTCATCTGTTCTATCACAACTTTTGGAACTGACAATGGATCCTGAGCCGTGTCTTTTCCTTCTTAACGATGTCTCTTCTGCCCTTACGTTAAATCAAAAACGGACTCTCTTCTCTGGGTTAACTGCTGCCAAGAAAACCTTAATTAGTTCTTGGTTTCCCCCTAATTCACTATCAAAACAGCAGTGGTTGTCCTATTTTATAGATATTGTTCGTTTGGAGCGATCCACTGCCTTAATTAATAGGGCAAAGATTAAAACTATTGAGCACTGGAGCCGAACTCATGACAGCTTAATGTCTATTCTTTAAACTTTTTTTTTTCTTCTTCTTTATTTTTATTTTTATAGAGGCCTTAATTATCTATTTCAATAGACACTTTCTACCTGTAAATCATTTATCTCTGACTATGTATATAGTTCAAATGTTTATTTTTAATTTTTTTATTATTATTATTATTATTATTATTATTATTTTATTAGTCCTTCTGTATATGTGCAGTTTCTCTTCTGTATATCTGTTTGGTATTTGTTATCAGTTATGTCCTCCGTGTTGAAGTAATTTTGTGAAAATTTGTCAGTGCTAATACTGATAGCCTTGTTCGTAAGAAATACAATAAAGTATTGGTAAAAAAGAAAAGAAAACAGGCAAAAAAAAATATTTGGAATGAAAATATTAATAAAACCATTCAACATTTACAGAAAATTTAGCATCGCAATGTTTACATTTACAGTACTTTTTCCATAATTGAATAGGCCCACTTATTTAAAATAAATCTAATCTGTTAAAAGCAAATGTCCATATTTATACTGTACATTTACATTATAATTGTGATTCTTGAATTTAGTTTGAAACACTCCGTTTTAGTTTTTAGCATTTTTCATTCTTAATTTATGTAGACAATATAGTACAGAATTTTAATATCCGTTATCAGCCACAACATAAAAATAATTCTCAAAATCAGACTTAAAACTGCAGACCATCTTGGAAATAAATAAAAATTAATAATAATTGACTGAAATCCTCCATAAGGTTGTGCAGGTTAATATTCCATTTGAAGTGAAATCTGTGTGCGTCTGACTCTCTCTGACAAAATTACACAAAGCAAAGCAGCAATAAAAGTTGAGAGCCAGTTACATTCAGTTGAGATTAATCCCTGAAGAGACACACACAAACTTTTCTATTTCATTCTCCACACCAGCTTTGCTCAGCATGCCTGGCTGGGTGGCTGAATTATTCTGTGTGGTCTCCAGAGAAGCGCGGGACCAGGGGCAGCGTGTGGACCAGTAGCCCACGTAATGTGCTCCCGCCGCAGACCAAGCCCGTGGTGAGGACCCCAGGGCAAAGGAGAACTGAGGTGGAAATGACTTTAAATGTTTTGGACATTTAAAGTGGCCACAAAAGGCAGCAGATCATCAGAAAGAGAGAGCGAGAGAAAGACAGAAATAAAAGAGAGAGAAAGAGAGAGAGAGAAATACAGAAAGAACTGGTCTGGAATTTGGCAAATTCTCTTACTCTAAAAACAAAACAAGCTAAATTGTGTATTTGTTTTAGAGTGGCAGACCCCTGAAGACCAAGCTTCAGAACTACAGGAAGTGAAGGAACAAGTGTACAAGAACAACAGGAAGTGAAACGTTCTTCTTCGACAAATGTGTTTATCCTGTTTTATCTTAGAATCTATATATTTTCTTCACATTTTTTCATCTTTCCTCTTACTCCTTTACTATATCTAATCCATTTCAAGAATCCAGGACTTGTGAACTTATTGTGAACCTATTTTCAGACAATCACACGCTGCCCTCTAGTGGCTGGAGGAGGAGGACATGAACAAGAAATAGTTCACCAAAAATGACAATACTGACATTATTAACTCAGTTTTTTTCCATGGAACGAACAGACAATGAGACTGAGGAATTTTCAACTCTTTTTCCATACTGAAACAGTTGACAAAGTAAATGATGACAGAGCTTTTGGTGAATTATAATTTGTACAGCTCTGATTTTCCATTTATCCATTTTTCCATTATGCACTTTAAAGGAAACATCACAGAAGAATAGTCCAGGATGAGACTTTTCTCACTAGTCTGAACTTTTGAGAAGAAACAAATGGTAAAAACAACAATTTCCACAAATACAGAAGTAATGCAGAAACAAACTACAGACACAACTCTGCAGGTTTAAACCCAGAGTGAACCAGAACACAAGACTCTGATATGAATAAAGACTGAAAATGGCTAGAAATGCAGCCACTGTTTTCTCTCAGACACACACACAGAGAAATGTGGTGCCAAATAGAGCAGTTCAAGGAGCTTTGATGTCGGCCTCTCTTGGAATGCTCTCTTTTCTTTCCCCCCTTTATACTCCTCTCTTTCTATCCCTCTCTCATTCTTTCTTCTGTTTTCCTCCTAGTTTCTCACAGCAGGCAGGAGCGCAGGGTAGAATGAACCAGTGTGCAGAATTAAAAAAAGTTCCAAAACAGGTTTTTTGATTGTCAATTATAACTATTCACAACTTTATAAAAAAAAAAAAAAAAAGTTTAAATTATACATACATATACTTATATATATATATATATATATATTCACAATTTTGTTTCAACATATTTCTGATGGAAATAAATATAGTATTTTATGCTGATACATCTTTTGTATGTTTGAAAAAAGACATTCAAATTTCAAAATGTTTGAAATGTGGTTAAGTACCTAACTTCAAGTTAGTGTTGAGGTGCGTGCGTGTGTGAGGAAAGAGTGAGTTTGTGGCCAGTGTTTTTGTTTGTTTTTGGATAGAGGAATTTGAGGGATTTTGTGGGAACCTGGTGTGTGTGGATCTCTTCTCGTCTCATTGCTGGTGTCAGATGACAGGCATGTCTTTGATCAGTCTGTTATTAGTGAGGTGTGTATGGACAGGAGGAATTCAGATCTCATGCTTTGTGTTCCCACCCTCCTCTCCCACCACTCTAACTCAAATACACAGGAATACCATATCATCCATTCATTTCACATCGCACACAGAGAACTGCATGAGTGTTTATGCTGATTAAGAGACATTAATGAGAGCTTGCCAGCGCTGGAGACACTTACATTGGACCGGTGATGTGACTTTATTATTGTGTGTCGATGTTTGTGTATGTGTCTGCTGAGCAGACAGATGGATAGAGAGCCCTGTCTGGACTGGTGCCCATGTTTGTGGATCTAAACAACCTCTCTCTAGAGACACACACAGATGTCATGTTCAGAATGGAAAACTAGTGTAATATAAACTCTACAGAATACAAACAAATCAGTCTGCTCCAAACCGTAGTACGCTACATTGCTGGTACTGTTCAAAGTTTGGGGTTGGTAATTAATTTTTTACAAATGTTTTAAAAGAAGTCTCTTATGCTCTGACACCAAGATTGCATTTATTTGATAAAAAAAAAAAAACACATAATAATATAACGGTTTTCTATTTTAATATATTTTAAAATGGAATTTATTCCTGTGATGCAAAACTGATTTTCAGCATCACATGATCCTTCAGAAATCATTCTAGTATGCTGATTTGCTGCTCAAGAAACATTTCTTTTTATTATCAAAGTGGAAAACATTTATAAAACGTTTTTTTCAGGATTCTTCGATTCATAGAAAGTTCAAAAGAACAGCATTTATTTAAAATGGAAATCTTTTGTAATTTTATATACATGTCTTTACTATCAATGTTGATCAATTTAATCTGGCCTTGATGAATAAAAGCATTAATTTAGAAAAATCCATGTCATTCTGAAAATGTGAGTATCAATTGTGTAATTGAAATAACTGTGTAATGAAACTGCAGGAGAGAAGTGAAGATAGATGAACATAAGACGACAGAGGAAACTTTTAGCTTGTTCTTCTGCAGCAAAAGAAAACAGTCTACCCAAACACAGCTCTGACACGACCACCAAACTCACAGTTCGTGGTGTTCACTGATGCCTAATCAGAAGGCAAACGGCAACATCATACAAAGATAACATTACTAATTGACGTTTTGCACAGCACATGTCCCAGAATCTCTGCCTCTGCCATTTCATGAAAGTATGGTCTGACAAGCCACAAGACAATTAGCCAACCAGATGCCAAGAACAGCAGTGTTTCTGAACAGTCCTGTCCTACAGCAGTTGCACTGTAAAGATCTACACCAGCAGCATCAGTCTTGGACATCTAAAAGCATCCGAGTCACAAAGTCTCAAGAAAAATGCTTCCAACAATCGACAGACTTTAAGCGCAAAACATCTGGTCATTTTCTAGAAGGCAAAAGACACTTAACAGAATTAAGTAATCCAGGGCTCGCAAAATTTCTAAATCGCTGGTAGCCCTTCGGGCAGGCACTCTTCAGATTTTGGTAGCCCGAAATGAATTTTACTAGCCCATATAAAAAGACTAAAATTTTTAATGTAGAGTATTGGTTAGGAGTCAAAACAATGAATCAAAAACTTTTTCAAAACACAAATATCAACAAATATGCATCTGGTTCTAAATAAACTGAAATTTGTGTGACCAGTATGGAACATGAATCAGTCATGTCTGTGGCTCAGCCCCCAATGAGGGTATGATAAAAAATAAGTAACTCTTTAGTTTAGGGTCTAATACTCACTATTAACTTGTTTCATTAATATGCAGATGGAAGGGTTTTTTCATCACTGAGGTCCCGAATGTGAGATATGCTTGGGTCGGGGGCACCCCCGAGAAATTTTTTATTTCTCTGATCTACATATGTGCATTTTAAGATGTTTTGAAGGCCAAAAAAAAATAAAAATGGATAACAATAGCTTTAAAACCATGTAAGTGGGCAGCTGATTATTTTTCTCTCCTCATCAGCATCACACTCCTATTCTCTTTGATTTCTCTTGCTCTGTCACTTGCCCTCCTAAAGCTGAGCTTTGACTAATATAGGCTTTTCATTTTTGTCTGTCAGTGAAGTAAACAAAGGGTCAACTGATTGATTTATGAATCATTTTCTTAGATGCATTAATTTACTGAAAGCTACTAGGAAAGCTAGGTAGCCTAACTAAGTTTATTAAATTCATTCACAATATGTTCACATTCATTATTGATCTTATTCCTAATACAGGGCCGTAGACAGGGCTTTATAATCAAAGAGGTCCTACATTTAAGGTTATTAGGGGGTTCAAATGTTTTATTTCTCTGATCCAAAAAAGGATAAGAAATAGCTTTAAAACCATGTTAGCAGGCAGTAGATGATACCTGCTCTCACTTCTTATACATCACTCTTTCTTTTTCTCTCAGTCTCCTCATCTTGCCCTGTCTCTTCCCCACCTAAAGCTGAACTTTTTTAATTTACTGAAGGCTACAAATTGTATATTAATTCTCAACATGTACACATTCATTATTAATCTTGTGCCTAACATGAAAACGGCTTTGTTAATGTTCTGTTAATGTCCCCTCACAATGACAGTAAACTAACGTAAAATTTAGTCACATTACATAGGCCTATTTTCAGTTCAAATTGGCGAAATTCGACAAAAGTATATTAATTTGCCTGATTATTTTTGTCATTCGTTTCACATTTATGACCTAAAAAAGCTGTCAAATATGAATGTTAAGTTTAGCTACTTACATCTTATCTCGCACTTGACCTTTAACTGAAGCGTCGAGTCGCTCAGATCAAATTCGCGCTCAGAAGCTTTTGTGAACATAAAGCCCGCCTACTTTGATTTGATTGGTCATCTAAAAATTTCTGACATTGACGAGCACCACAGACCAATGAGACTCAGATGAACACACACACACACACACACCCTGTCCTCTGTTTCTGACGTTCGCTCTGCTCGGCGCCGCTGCGGATTGAAGATGAAGAACGCGCTGGCGAACACTATTTCAGATAGTGCAGGCCGGTTATGCATTTTGGTAGCCCGACTGGAAAACACAATAGCCTCGGGACGTCGGGCAGGCGATTTTGCGAGCCCTGTAATCGTATTTGTATTAATAATTTGTGCTCAAATAAAAGCTAGATCTGGTTCTGATAAAACAGCCTTTTAATCCCAGACAAAAGGCAAATTAATCTAAATAGTTAGCATCACAGAAAACTATGACAGAAAATGTTCAACGAGCTTTTTTCCCATGACTAAGACGAGACGATGACGAGACGACAATAAGTAGTACATTACAAACTCCTCTACAAACTTCTACTACGAGCTTTCATGCTTGCGGCGGCCAGATGTCAAGATTTTGAATTTACATTTTCTGCCCAGTGTTTTACTTGATCAAACAAGTAAGCTGGAGTTTAGCCACCTCCATTGAGATATTCTGCTTAAGGGACCTATTATGCAAAATTCACTTTTGCATGCTGTTTGGACATAAATGTGTGTTGGCAGTCTGTGTACACAACCACCCAATAGTGATAAAAATCAACTCACTCCTTTTTTATTAATCCCCATAAATCATCAGCAGTGTCTCCCAACGACCTGTTTTCAGAATGCGGCTTTAGTGACGTCACTACAGCACAGGCCCCGCCCACGAGTGTTGACAGACACTGCCGTTTTAACATAGACACGCCCTGATCGAGTTCACAGCGAGCATTGCTGCACTGACAGAATGTCTCCCAAGCGTTGTAGGTGTTGTGTGGCTCATGGCTGGATGTATTAAATCCACATAGCTCTCTCTCCATTTACTCCCGAAATCTGAGGCAGCCGCTGAAGACGAGGTGGAATTATTTTGTTTTCAAAGAAAATGCTCCCTCAACTCTACCGAAATTCATTTATGTACTTACGCACTTCTTATCCTGTGTTTACTCAGCGCTTACGGTGATTTTCTGGAGTAAAACTGACGCTTCATCTTTTGCGTTATGTACAATAAACTTTATTAAACTCATCAGTATATTTTTGATCGGCCCTGGTCCAAAACAGCAGACTTGTAGGCTATTAATAGTGGATACATACAAGCAAATGACAAATACGTTATAACCGTAATTAAACTAAACTATACCTGTTCTATCTCCATACAGCACTCTGACTCTGTAGGCATTATTGTCCGACTCCGGGTCGAAATTAACACCGTTACTGAGAGTTTCTGATATTATCATCATTCTGTGAGATGAAATTGTCCTGAGACTGAGCGCGAGCTCATGAAGCTCCGCCCCCTGTGCCGTGCAGCAGCAGCTTATTTGCATTTAAAGGGCACACACTAAAACAGCGCGTTTTTCTGAGCACCAAAAAGTGACAATTTAAACATGCTGTAAAAAATTATCTTGAGCTAAAACTTCACATACACACTCTGGGGACATCAGAGACTTATTTTACATCTTGTGAAAAGTCAGTCTGTTCCTTCGCGAGCCGCCTGCGCTTTTTGCTGCGACTAAACCTGCGATCAATTCTTCTCTCAGTGATGAACTGTAATAAATCTAAACGTGGATCTAGACTATATTGTTTGCAAATGTGGTTGCTGAATAAATGCACTTACGCAAAATAACTGCGGTTATTTTGGTTACTGAATAAATGCACTTACACTCTGTGTGGCAATACAAAATCTTTTTTGCTGTTGTTTTAATAGAAAAACTTTGTTGTAATTTGGAATTATTGGTACTATTAGGAATTTCACTTTTAATTATTGAGAAGTTTTTTGTTTTACCAGTTTATAATGTAGAGAGTATGTTCATTTACATGATAAATAGCCTATACTAAATCAGTATACTAGATTATATCAAATAAACCAGGCAAATGAGTTGACATTTTAATTTGTGCTTATAATTCTGAGGAAATGTACAAATAAATTACTCAAAAGACAACAATCATTGATTAAGTTTTAGTTCAGACTCAGATCTTTAGTAAATAAAAAGAACATTTGACACGGGGCTAAGACTAAATAAAAAAATTGCTGACAAAATGAACACTAGTTCAGCCAAACTATAGAACCACCTGTCAATTATCTGTTAAATCTGAAACCACATGAACTCTTACAACAACTAGTGTACAATGGTGAGGAACCAACAAAGAACAACATGATATGACACAAACATCTGCCTTAAATCAGTCATTCTTCATCCTGAAACTGAAACTGTAACAGTAGTGTGATGACTCCATTTGACCACTAGATGTCAGGCTGCACATAGCAGAAATCACCAGAACCACAAGAGGGTAAAAAAAAAGCACTCACATTTTCGATGACAAATGTCCACTCTTTGTCTTCAAACTCCTCTGCGTGGGGATCCTAAAAAACAAAAATGTGAGGATTAATTTGATGGCATTAAAAAAATGAAAGTGGAATCTCATTAAAGACGGTCTCAGTATAATGTCTTTGGCAGCAGAGATATTTGGAAACAGCAACTCCACAGATCAAATCCATCTCTACAGAACAAAACAAGATTTGCATTTCCTTTCTTGTTATGTAAAACATATGATGAATGCAGAGGCACTTTCATAAATGACTTATCCAAAGCTTTATCTGATTGCATCAATAATATAATGACCAAAACAGTGAATTTTTGTCAAAGAGGATATGATGCACATCTGTCTGTCTGTCTATCAACAGCATACAATAATATCAAATCACAGTGATACACTTTTCTCACATTCACCTGTCTTGAGCCTATTCAAAGCTGAACCAAGTATATTGGTCAGCTAAACATGCACGGCACGTTACACGTATGAAGGTACACATGCATACAGCTTCACCTGAGCTGCTCTTCTGTTGTTCTAGAACTGTCCCGGTCAGCTGACCGCATGGTTGGCGGTACACAAATGAAACATTCATGAACTCACGAATGCCAAACTGGTCCACTGCAATGAACTCTGGGAGATGTAGTTGAACATGACACTGAGTAGGTTTGCAGAGACCAAGGCCGATAAGGAAAATGTTTGGACAAGCACTTTGTGTGTGTGACCTTTGTAAACACAATGTGGAGAATGTTAGAGGATATGCAACACCAGGTCAGCCTGTCAGTGTGTGTGTGTGTGTGTGTGTGTGTGTGTGTGTGTGTGTGTGTGTGTGTGTGTGTGTGTGTGTGTGTGTGTGTGTGTGTGTGTGTGTGTGTGTGTGTGTGTGTGTGTGTGTGTGTGTGTGTGTGTGTGTGTCGGTCTTAAGTTAGTGCTTTTGCCACTGAGGACATTAAAGCTGATGAAATGATGAAATAAAAATGTCATCATACATGTTAATTTATTTAATGGTTTATTAAAATACATTTTACATTTTTATTTGCACATTATTTCTGATATATTCAATCTTATTTATGGTAGATATGATCAGAATCTAAAATATATGATCATATATAAAATATATTATTAGACTTTATTCTAGGAAATATATTTGAAAAATGAAAATATTTACATAAATATATAAATAACATACAAGAATGATCATACATAAAATAAATTGTTACATATAATATAAAAATTTTGCGTGCATACAAATTAAGTATAACAATATTTGAAAGATTACATACTATACATATTATTTATGCATGCAGACTACATATTATATATAAAGATACAATTATTTAAAGCTAATTTTGCCACTGGGAAACTGAACAGCTGAAAATGTATGAACTGAAATGTCATCTGAGTCAAGAGTGCTGTCATCTAAAATCCTCTACTGTCAACATAAGGAACCTCAGATCTACAAACTGCTCTTTCTCTTTATGCGTCAAACAGATGCACTTCCTGTGTAGCTGCACCTGGGTCTGACAATTCAGGATGTAAGGTCTCACTTCTCTCGTGCCAGATGGAAAAATCTGCTGACCGGCATCTCAAAAAGACTAAAATACAGAGCACACGCTTCCTACTGCCGTGTCAGTTTCTGCTGCACACACATTTGAGAAGGGAGTTAAAATCCTGGACTATCGCAGTTAAATCAGTGTGGAATCAGGATGTCTAGACACCAGCAGACCTGCAGATCCCAACCAATCAGCTTCTGGAAAACAGCCAACTGCTACAACTGGCCCCAATAACGTCAAGGCCTACTTGGCCACTAAACGAGAGAGTGTTGTTTTTTGTGTGTTTGTGTTTGTGTGTGTGTTTGTGTTTGTGTGTGTGTTTGTGTGTGTGTGTACCTTAAATAGGGTGACAGTGATCTCTATGTTCTCTGGAACCGGCCACACCACCACTCCTCTATAGGGGTTCTTGATGCCAGGCTGCCAGCTATGAGACTGCGAACAAAATAAATAAGATTACATGATACACAACATGATTATAATAAATGCAACATGAAACCTAACATCTTTAATCACGCAAAATATACAGTTAGTTTTTATACAATAATCTAGCTAGTCATTGTTACGTAAACACTGCAAAAGATTATTTTCTTACTCAGTATTTTTGTCATTTTCCAGCTTGAAAAAAAATTTCTATATTTTTTACCCCACTGGCAGATATTTTTTCTTGATTTCAGCATGAAGCATGAAAACAAAAGTTAAAATCTTGAGCCATTTTGCTTCTCAAGTAAATGCATCTTGATTTAAGAATGTTTAGATATTTGTAATTGAAAACAAGACTAAAACACCTAGTAAGGAAATAATTTTTTGCAGTGAAGTTGGAGTGATGCATACATAAGTTGGTACAAAAAAACTTGAATGGTTCATTAGGTGATGTGTGTCATTTTTGAGCCAATAACAGGACCAAACGGAATTGTGGCGTCCCGACCTCACATTAGCTAAATTATTATGTAGATTTATACGTACGTACATTAAAATTTCAGCCAAACTAAACCCATAATGTCAGAGTCTGACTACGCTTACTCTACTAGTCTGGTTTTGTTTAGTCGAATTTACAGATCTAGGAAATATGATTGTAGCTCAACATTGTCATGTACCCACCTTGGAAGATTTCCTTCGGCTCCTCCGAGTCCAGACAACAACTAGCTTATCAGGTTGCCTAAAAAAAGGACAAAAGAAAAAAAATTATACAACCAGTGCTAAAAAAGCAAATAAACAAACACAATAACTGAAACACTACCAAGACTTCCGATTTCAGCTCTACTGTATACAAACTAAGGACAAGATAAGATGATAAATAAAAGAGGAAGATGATGACCAGCCTTCTCAGGAAAGAGTTCAAAGTTGAAATGATGCTGCAGATCAAATCATACCCATATCACACGCAGCCTAACCCAGCAGTACACAAACTCAATGCTTTTTTGATGCAAGTGTGTGTGCACAAGATTTATGTGTTAATGGAGTTCAGGTGGCAAGACCTCTACTACAGGAAACACATTATATGCTAAATTCATCCCTCACGCTAAAGTACAAATACACCTTACAGTACAACATTCACAATACACATGAATGACGACACTCACGGACAGACCAACAGGTTTAACGATAAATGGGCTGTTAGACCTGAAGGACAAAAAGGTTTCGGTACATCTAAGCAGAACTGAGAGAGAGAACAATCACACACACACACACACACACACGATCCAGGACTCATGAGCTTGAATTGGATTACCAGCAGTAAGAGGCTTGACCGCAATCTGACAGGTGTGTGTTTATGCATGTGTCCTGCGTGTGTCTCATTTTAAGAAACATCACTGTCCTCATCTAAACTGTTACAAACATGGAGCAGACAGGATCTAAGCCCATCTAAAGTAACCCCTGATGCATATCTGGATTATTCTAGATTACTATACGGTTCCGTTTCCCAGGAAGAGAGAAACGGCAGTGCTCTCCAAAAAGGATTTTCCGTGGAGATTGAGAATCACCACTGACAGCATTTCAACCAATGACTAGACTTAAACTGTGTCCAGGAAACCAACGAGAGAGCATCACAGAGAAACCATGCACAGATAGTCCATTGTGTCTCTACATTTCTAGAAGACACACATTTCCCTCCTGCCCTACGGCAGCATGCTGTGTGTGACATGGAGCATTAAAGACAATCTGCTTTCGGTCATCTCTCTCTCTGAAATAGCAAAACTCTTTCCTTGAACTCCTTTCTTTTTTCTTGTCTATTTCCATCCCTACTTTCAGTACTTGTGTGCTTCCTCTAGGCTAGTTGACATGCTCCACTGCAGGCCCTGATGCACATGATCTTATCAGAAAGTTTTTCATAATGGCATGATGTTTCCTCTTATGGATGGTTCGGTGAAAAAAACAATGATTTTTCCCCCCCTGATTTAAAACTTTTATTCAACAAGGATACATAAGCAAAAGTGACAGTAAAGTCATTTACTGTATAATGTTACAAAAAAAATAACTTTTTAAAATAAATGTGGTTCTTTTGAACTATGTTCAAAGAATCCTGAATAAATGTATCATGGTTTCACAAAACTATTAAGTAGCACATCAAAATGCTTCTTGACTTGAGCACCAAATCAGCTTATTAGAATTATTTCTGAAGGATCATGTGACACTGAAGACTGGAGTAATGATGCAGAAAATTCAGCTTTGCCTTCATAGGAAACAGAATATTTTTGTTTCTATAAACAGAAAACAGTTATTTTGAATATCAATAAAATTTCATAATATTACAGTTTTTAGTGTATTTTTTATCAAATATTTTATCTTGGTGAGACTTAAATCTTACTAACCCAAACTTTTGAACAGTAGAAACACTACACATTCAGATGAACATCTGGCCTCTTTGTCCCATTACTCAATTTTTGAAATTATGCATTTCATTCTTTTCACAATACTTTTTGAAAATCTAATTTTCATCACTTTTGGATGTTTCCATCTCTTTTCTTATAGTCATAATGTTTTCTTTCCTACAATAATCAATGTTTATATGTGAATAAAAGCCTAAATTCAATCTGAAATAAAGCGATTGTGTTTCTTCAGAAAATTTACTAAACCGCTCAATTCATATGGATTAGTTTAATCTCTTTATGAACTTGTTGAAGTGTCAAAATGTCAGTTGCGTAGCTGTCAACGGAGGGACAGAAATCAGATTTAATCAAATATCTTAATTTGTGTTCCGAAGATAAACGAAAGTCTTACAGGTTTGAAATGACATGAGGGCGAGTAATTACTGACAGAATTTTCATTTTTTGGTGAACTATCCCTTTAATAAACCTGTAGCCTTAGATAGCACACCCAGTCCGTTGACTGGCAATCTACTAGGCCTACATATTGTACACCAAAATAGCAAACTCTGAATGAAAAATCACAGTTCCAATTTGATTGGCTGGCTTTACGTCAAAGGTTAGAACCAGAGGCCAGTCCGGTATTTTTCCACAAACAATTTCTACAATGCACTATCACTGAAACCTATCTGAAACTTAAACACATGCAACACATGTTCACCAGGACTTCATCACAGTTTTCCTATTGTTTAAATGTTTTTCCTGCTAAATTCCCACCAGCAACCTGCCAAAAACAGAAAGAACCACACATGCAACTAATTTCGTGGTTCATTTCTTACATTTCATTTCTGCACTTGTGCTCCCTAAGGCACAGTTTATTTCTCAGACCCATTCCTACAGACCCTTTAAGTCGGCCAGTTGTTTTAGCTCTGATTTGTGGCTTCAGGTCATGCATCTCTAGATACATTAAGATTTACTTTACCTGTCAAATCCATTCTTTTGACTGTGCTTTCAAGGTCCATCATAACTACTGTCCTCCACAAAAACTCTGTGAAACTGCTCAGTTTCCATCACTGGCATGCTATGTATTTCTTACACCTAGCCGGTGTCTGCTGATAGAAACCTGTCAACATCTGAGGTGAGAGGACTGAAGCCAAGACTGTCAACCAGGAGTTTAAAACCAATAGCCTGGAGGTCTATAAATGTTCACACCTTTTATTACTATAAGAACTCTATAAGACTTCCAAACATAGCATGTTATGTACTTTGAAGAAATACTTTGAGTCAAAAGTGAAGCACTGTACACAAGGCTACAACACCTCTGGCTTCTTGATTGTAATTTAATGCTTTTTGCTTTGCTGCTTTAAAACTAGCTATATTCTGTGAAAAAAAAATCTTCATGCCTTAAAATAACTTGACTGTAACTCTACACCCTTGCTTCATATGCGGTTATATGAATATGCAAATGAGCCCCGCCTGGATAACCTGGCTTCTCTTGAGACCCCCTGCTTTGCAGCATAGTTAATGATATGCTAAAGCCCGCCCCCATTGTGACAGGATTGGTTACGACGGCATTTGTGACGTAGAGAACAACTGCGATTTTAAACCGTGTTTTTGAGACAGTGTTGAGTGATGAATTTGCACATGGTTTGTGTTAAAGCATATTAAAAACACCACATAGACATATAAACAACATTAAAATTTAGATTTTCACCACAGGGGGTCTTTATGACTTTTTAAAAAAATAAATAATGTTTACTTAATAATGTTAATACTTTGTTTTTAAGGAACTTCCAGAACCAGACTTCAGGAAACCCTATCAAAAATAAGCTCAATTCTAAAGATCTAAACATTCTGGAAACTGCTTTTCTGTAGGATTATAATAGAGCTGAAAGTAATCTGTCTAGCTAGTAAAAGTAGATCTAAAACACTCATTAATAAACTATAAAGACCCCCATAAAAAACAGCGGAAAATGCTGTGAGTGTGAGAAAGTTTTATAATCATCTTGAGCCTTTACAAAGTATTCTTTCTATTGCAGAAAGAGACAAAGATAAAAGACAGAAAACCACAGAAATTTCTTTAAATACAACATTGCAACAAACTAATTGTCTCTGTGAGGCAAACTACCTCAAGACATCATTTATACTTCAGATTACAGCAAAACAAAAGCTGTAGATTTGAGGAGGGCTGACATTAATAAATAAACAGAAAAGGAGTAACAAAGTGGGTCATCGCACAGCAGGAGATGTTATCAGCAGGAAGTGGAGGCGGGTAGAGAGGGTATAAAGACAGACAGACTGGCAAACCAAGGAGGAAAAACCTTCACTGGGCACTAGAAGCACAGCTGCCCAAACACGAACGCTAAAGCTGCTATTCCACACCATCACACACAAAGACAACGAGAACGAGGGTGGCGTGTGTTTAGTTTATATGGCATTAAAATCCATCTCAGGTGATCAGGTGATATTGCTGTTTACACCTGGTGATATGGGACCACTTGTGATCAGAATGCGTCTTTTCGATGGCTTTTTCCCATTGAAAACCATTGTATCCTTCCTCTTTGTCCAACACGCAACAGATAACACTGTGTTTGAAAAGACTGTTTGTGAAGCGGTTTCACTGTTATTTAGGAGTAAAATCGCGTGGTTGTTTGAATGATTGTGATCTTTTTGTGCAGTTTTTAATATTTATGCATCAGGTCTATAAAATGCTGTTTATGAAGAGATGCTTGTACAATCTGTGACCTTACTGACTGACTCCACAGGGAAAGGGAGGGAAAGGAAGGGATGAGAAGCCACGAGAGGAGGAGCGGACAGACTGAACCACATCCTGACTCAGAACGGATGGACGAAAAAAAAAAAAGAATAATAATATCAATGAGGAATAAGACTTCCACAATCACCTCTAGGCAATAAAAAGCTCCATCAATAAAATGGAATTAACACTTGTGACAAACACACACAGTGACGCTGTCAATCAGAAATCCTCCTCTGATCTGATCTCTGAATAAATAAAGAGAGCAAGACAAAGAGAGAAGCAGCAAGTGGAACAAAGTGATATTAAGATTAACACACTAAAGAGCCTGTAACGGGAGATCTGGAACACACAATACTGCCATACAATACGGCTGAGAGAGAGAGAGAGAGAGAGAGAGAGAGAGAGAGAGAGAGAGACGAGAAGGTTATTGATTTGGCTATCTGTGTAGGCCTGGTTTTAAATTATTTATTAGAATAAAGTGAAAGAGAGAAAACATATCTGTCTTAAAAATGTTTGTGGTACATGTAAATAAAATTGGTAACACTTCACAATAAGGTTTAATTTGTTAACATTAGTTAACTACATTAGTTAAAGGGGTAATGAACTGCATTGTTTTATGTTTCCTGGGGTGCACTTATAATATTAGTATGCAGGGCATGACAAACTGTTTTGCTCAGTTACTGTGGCTAGTGGTTTTCCAAAGTTACTAGCCATTCAGCTGCATTTTCCCTGGCCACAATTTTGACATCGATTCCATAGGGAAAAACTGTCATATAGATATGTTTTAATATTATCTAAATTTGGCTGCCGATATATTAAGCTGCTGTCACTTTAAGACCTGACGCACAGACCCATTATATTGTTTTATATAGCCAATATACCAGACTTTTTAAGGGGACGGTCTGCTGTGAGACTTCAGTGTAAACGCCCACTGCTGTGCTTGGCTAACATCTTTGCATATGAAACAGCTAGTATTACATGTGGAACTCTTACGAAAACTTTTAGCACATTTTTACTATTACAGCTTACAAGGTTAACTAATTGTGAAAAATGTTGATATATTTAGATTATATACATATATATATACACATATATATTTTATGCATTATATGTAGATCTATAGAATTTGTTTAAATTGTGACATGAAAGATTGCAGTGATGAGCATGTAGCCGATTACAGACATGTTGAGCGCATGAATGCAGTGATCTCGCCATTGTAACTCGATTTCTGCACACTCACTAATACTTTCATCATAATTAACAGTGCAAACCATGGTGTAAACACGATGTAAGAGATTAGTTGATTATAACGGGAGCTTTGGCGAGAGTCCAGAACTTAGTCGCTGATAAACACGCGCTGTTTGATTGACAGTTCCAGCGATTGTAAAGGGATCGAATAAACAAAAAAAATTTACTCAGATGTGTGTTGCCCTGTTCCTGTCGGATCCAATACATAAGGCACAGATTTGTTTTTTTTAGAACCCGACCGATTTATCGGTTTGCCGATTTAATTGGCCGATATGAGTAGGGCTGGGTACCGAACTTCGATACTTTTATGGTATCGAAAAAAATACTCCAATTCTATGAGTATCGAAAAATTCTTTATCTTTCGGTGCCAAATTTCGGTTCCATCTGAGCGCGTAAGCGCAAGCTTATCTGTCCTCTCTGCATATTGACAAAGAGCGGAGCTCCGACCCACACACACACGGAGAGGTGCGGACGGATTAAACTGTTTGCAGTTTTGCTGAAGTCACAGAGAGTCACGGTTGGTCTCAAGTGTGGTAACAGTTTTTTAAAACTTCACGCAGACAGCGTTTGCTGCGATATGATATTAATTTAATGGCGAGCAGAAAGCGGTCGCGGTGCTGTTGACGTTACACTTCCTCTTACTAAACAAGCAGCCACAATGGTGTTTTCTCTCCCCTGATGACTGACTGACAGGCAGTCATTTTATTAATGTTAGGCTATGTCTACATTAATCCGGATACATTTGAAAACGGCGTTTTCGTTTATAAACGCTCTCCGTCCACACTAGCGTTTTCAGGCGTTTTCGGACGTTTCAGTGTGGATGAGAAACTTTTGAGAAACGCCTGAAAACGCTTAATTCACCTTACTGCGCATGTGTTAATCCCCACCAAAGATCACTGATATGATTCAGATGGAAAAATAAATAATGAAGTTATCGCGCAATTCGTCTGACAGGATAATTTTATTTAGTAAAATATCTCACCATTCACTGATGCGGTCCAGGTCGCACGCAGTCACCGTATGTTTGGTCTAAAACGCAACTGCTCTCATGTATTGCCGCGTTTTCAAATGTATCCACTATGGAGTGCGTTTTCAAAAAAGCTTCATTTTCATTAATAAAAACGCCGTCTCCGTGTGGACGGAAGGCCAAAACGAAGAGAAAAATATACGTTTTGTGGACATGCTAAGTGAGTAGTTTTACCAGATTTTTTATTTTATTTTGATAACTGTTTTGATTCACAATTAAGGTGGAAAATAAAAGCTTTGTGTTTAATGTATTTTTGTTGATGTTGAAATTAATTTTAAAACATATGGTATCGAAAAAAGTATCGTTAGGAATCGGTATCGAAACTGAGGTATCGAAATTGGCACCGGATCGAAAAATTCTGAACGATGCCCAGCCCTAGATATGAGCCTGTCGCATATATATCGGCATCGATGTGTTTGATGCAGATATGCTGCCAGTATGAACTTTTTTTTTTTTACAGAACATATAGGCTAACACAGATAACATGTTGTGTAATTATGTAGCTTGTCCAGCAGAGCGCGCTCCATTGTTTGCTAATGGAGACCCAAGTCACTGTAGTGACACCAGTCAACCCTTTCACTTCATTAAGGAGGTCATTTCAGACACAGTGTAAGATGCGCACACATAAGCTTCCACTCTGCTGGCAAGGTATGAAACATGGCTAGCTAGCTAATGTAGCAAACGAGTAAGCTCGTTGTATTTACTTCATAGCACTGTGTCTCACCAACTAGGTGACAACGTAGCGTTAAAACACCATTCAACAGACTCAAGCCACCACCGCACTGGTAACTAGTTAGCAACTTACCGTTAAGACACCGGACGCGAGCGGCGCGATGCTTCAAAAGACAGTTGAACCCATTATAATCAGTGATGTTGTCTACACTGGATGCGGCGCGACAAATCTCCGACAGTAAACTGATGCCTCAGCCGCTTGTCCACCAGCGTCCGATCAATTTTTGTTCCGACGCGACGCCTGTGACGTTTTCGCTGCTTTTCGCGCCGGGAAAAATGTAAAAAAAAATATAAAACCATAGCAACGGCCATACACAAATTCTCGCCGCCGAGTTTCCATTGGCTGCTGCCCCGCGTTTTGACGCTCTCATTTGCATAAAGTATCCACCGAGATACTTTTTTGCAGCGCCGCTGTTGATCAAATCGACGCGACGCGACCCATCATGCTTTGCGGGGGCGTTTTTGCTGCCTGACGTAGTTCCATAGGAAATGAATGGGCTTTGGCGTCGCGTCAGAAATCGAGACGCTGGTGGACAAGCGGCTTCATTCTATTTATGATGTACTGACACAAAAGACAAATGCTTTGCAGAGGGCGCTTTGCCGCATCCAGTGTATACACTGTGTCAGCCCATAACGTTAAGTTACAACATCAAGCAATATTCCAATAATTTATATAATTATTACACTTTATATAGGGCCATTTTGCATAATGAGTAGTTTCACATTTAGTACATTTTGCTGACTACTTATTTAAAATAGTATTTAAGTAAAAGTACACATGTAATTGAACATGTTTTCATTATGGTATTATTACTTTTACTTTAGTAAAAGATCTTAGTACTTCTTCCACCACTGGTAGAGACTAGAGGAATTAAGACTAATAATAGAAGATAATAAGGTTTTGCAGTGACACTTTTAATATATTTATTGATATAAGTTATTTTTTAGCCTATATAACATGACTAAATAAAAAGACAAAGTCATTAGTGAAGATTATGCAACAGTATTTTGAATATAATATAGAATGGAACATGCAATGCAAACTAAATTAGTTTGGTTACAGCTCAAATGTATCATTCTCATTCTATCATTCACCCTGCCTCCATTACATATCTTTGTCACACAAGTGTTTGATCACCACATTTGAGTCATTGCAAAAAATGTGTTTATATATAATATTCTGTTTATGTACACTGTATTCTATATACAGTCCCAGTCAAAGGTTTGTACACACGAATGGGAAAGTGTGTCCAAACTTTTGATTGGTACTGTACTATAATATACACATTAAATAATATTGCTACTGTATTATAATATACACAAATAATATCGGCAGATATATGGATATCTGGCTTTTTTTACTCCCTAATATCGGTATCGGCCCCCCAAAAATCCATATCGGTTGAGCTCTAGTTTTTTTACAACCTGGGCACTGCACAACGTCTTGCTGTCCCCAGTGCTTTTTGACAGTATAATGCTTCCCCATCACTAAACTGGAGCGTTAGGACCCACACAGATCACAGGGTGAGATGACACGGCATCGGCTGTCGTCCACTATGACACGCTATACAAGATAAATTGATCGATTGTTGCATCCCAACGCTCATTGTTGTTTACAAATCACCACGACACTCTGAGTCAAATGGATCGTGCCAAAATCGGGCTGATATCATGTAGTCTGAACCTGGCATTACTTCAATGTAAATTATAAAACAGAAGAACAGATCTGTTCATAGAGGCTTTCAAACTATTATTTTCCCCACTACGTATAGCACAAATATAGCACAAATATAGCATCAATTTTACAATTTTGAAATTAATCAACAGATTAGACTATTGTAGTCTAAACGAATTGTTAGTTTCAGCCCTATACAGATATTTATTCATAACTTTCCTAACTTGCAACATGAATCCTTTAGCAGGAGTGTTGCCTTCTAGTTTTAAGAAACACTTCAGAAACATTCATTTATAGCAAGTAAACATTTTGTCAATTGTTTCTTCCAAAAGTAGCACTGTGATCCCTGGATTATCAGTCAGTATAACTAAAGTTCACTGACTCCCACATGATCATATCAGCTGTTTCTGACCGGCAGATCTTTCACACAGACACACACTTCCTGCAGTCACCAGTTCATCGTAATGGAACTTTAAATTTACGAGTTAGTAATAAAACCTGTTTTATTGAAGCCATCATGAAAAACTGCAATCAGTGCTGTAATCATCCAATGAGCGAGCGCACAAATGGAGAGAGAGAAAGAGAGAAAAACAGAGATGGTAGATTTGTAGCCTTAAAAGGAAATAAATCTAAATGTGCCTGCACTGGTTTTCATTCAAATCATTACTGGATGCTTTTTATCTACATTTAAAATCTCATTTATTAACAATTCTGGTGACCCAAAATTCCTCTTGTTCCTTTACTTTTATCCATTTATTTTTGAACACCACTGAAGATGTTTAAGATATTTAAGATATAAACACACTCTAATGTTCATTACGCAAAGGTCCTTCCCTATCGTCATGATACAGATATGCCGGTTAAATTCTAAAAATGAAAGAGCAGGTAGAAAACTTTGTGTAAAAAGAAATGATGTCATTTCTGGCACAATAAAACTTTATATGTGGACTTCAGGGAAAAAATAAAACACCACAAAACTAAAGGCTACAATATGACCCTGCATACTGAAAGCTGTGCAATACAAGATCACTGAAGGTTACAAAACCAATCATTTCCTCTGAGTAATTTCAAGTTGCTGAAAATCTCCCTTTATCTGGTCCTGCTAACAAGAAAGGCTTTAATGTGAGCCAGAGAGCAAACAACCATACACACCCAGCGTCATGAGACACATGAAAGGGCTTGGACTCCATTAACTCAAACTGATTGATGCATAACACCATGAATTCTTCATTATGAGGGCTGACAGCATCCAGAAGATATTAATCCAAACCCAAAAGCACAGAGAGAGAGAAAGAAACACCGATCAGCTCACTGTGAGGTGCGGTGATCAATAAAACCTAAGCTATACATCATGACCCCCCTCTGATTCCCTGGCCACTTACATGACCTTATTAAACCTACAGTCTGCTCAGCATGTGTAATCACACCCATACACACACAGATCTGCATCTCTTCTCTGCCTCCTACACAGCATCAGTCATTTCCTCACATGATCCAGTTTAACACTTACAGAGAAATGCTAATCAAATGATTTAAGGAACACTCTGGATCAATACAACTTAAGCTCTATCGACAGCATCAGGAGCATAATGCCAATCACTGCAAAGATAATTAAAGAACAGTAAGGCATTTAAATGGTAGCTGAACACACATTGTTCATAAGACTAGTGTAAAAAACATCACTTATTGACCTTGATTTTCTGTAGTAATTAACATTAAGGCACAAAAGCTTTCCTTTAAAAAAAAAAGAGGAAAAAAAAAAGATGGAAACGAACAAACTGCCAAGTGCCAGTGCATCCATTCATATGAGAAATGACAAATGAGGGTCTGTTTCATTCACCCTGAGTGGCTTAATTCAGAGCGACAGGGAGTGGGGCATCTGTGAGTGTTGTGGACAAGAGGGTGATTTATTGTGACAGACATAATCTAAGCATTAAATTGCCATTTTTCAGGCCAAAGGCACGGCTCAATGCTGAAGAATGCCAGTCGGATTTTTACTTGCCCTGACAAAATTTTCACAGGCCCCATCACCCAAAACTAACTAATTAACTAACTAGTATCGATCTATCACTGTTTTTGACCCGTAACCTTGTACTCTAATAAATATGGTTGGTTCGACACCCACATTTTAGATAACAATTTCAGTTCTCAATTCCAATTTTGATACTAACCACACCAACAATTATTTTCCTAACTAATATAAATTTTAAACTTTATTAAAAACAAGTAAACACTCTTAGAAGAAAGGGTTCTGTCAGGTGCATTATATATAGAACCTTTTTAGGGTTCGTTTTTCGTTTAAATTAAAAATTTTCGTTTAAATTCATTCATTCGTTTTAATTTAAATGAATTATGATGAACTAAACAGTTTGTAAACATACTACTAGATTAGAACATTTTAAATAACCTGTTTATCATGAAAGTATTATGCAAGACATTTACCCTGTAACCCTTCTATAGAAACTTTTTGGCATAGGGTTCTAGAAATAAATTCTGAGAATGTTGCATTAAGTAATAAAATAAGAACAAATGAAAATGACCAAAATTAATTCAGTCAGCTATGCTGAGCATCTGTCCCGGCCTCAGGTCACGAGAGGAAATAATATAAGAGGAGAGAAATGATAATTTCTTATAATGAACAAATGGATGAAGACATGGAAAACACAGCTGGAAAAGGAGAATCTGCTTAAATTGACAACAGAAAGCATGCACTCACTGTATATTCAGTCTGTGCTCCATCTCACTAAACGCTTTGCCCAGAAGCAAACAACACGGCGCAGATGCCCTGTGTTGTTTTGTATTCACTCTGATTACGTAACATAAAATCTAGAACTCTGGATCACATCTGAGCTGAACAGCACTGATGAAATTTGTGCCTAGAAGAACCAAAGGAGTCACAATCAGGCCAGGCCAGAAAGTGCAAAGGCATGTAGACCTATAACATGTACCACTGTTTTTTTTCCTCTGCTGAAAGAATGTAAAACTATTTCACACTGTAAACCACATTCCCTCTCTCCCTCTCTTCAATCATCATCTTCTTTTCTCCACCCCTCCAGAAAAAAAAGAAAAAGAAAAGGGTATGAGAGTAAAGCAAGTCTAAAGGTCTTGGGTATGATGCACTTTCAATGCATTTTTAATGATGAAATTTCAAACACGGAGAACACTGTAGTTCAGTATGTAATTCTCGTATGAACACCTACTGTAAGTTCATTACAAGTTCAGTGTCACTGTGCCCATGGGTCAAATGTAAATATAAACACCAGTAAAGACGAGATCCTTGGCAGCACTGAAATACATAATGCTGGGCTTAAAGCGAAGTGAAATCCCACATGAAGCATGCTGGGATTTTAAAGGTCTGAGTTGAGGCTTGGCGGCTGTAGCACTTTGAAGGATTTCCCTTCCTCATTCCAGTCAGACTGACCTGTGGCACCAGGCCTGAAGGCAAAAGCAGCTGGCTGCCCTAAAGCAGCTACACATCACTGCTGCAATGCTGGACAGCAGGGGGTTCCTTTTGACACCAAAGACCCCTTGCAAAGGAACCCTATTCCTAAAGTGTAAAGGAAGCTATATATTATCATTATTGACCTTACAACCCCCAAGAAACAAAATGGTGCGCAAAACAAACATGGATTATGCATAAAAATGTATGTCCTCCCAAGGAAGGCGAGCTGAATTAAAAATGCACTTGCGTTCAAAGGTTTGGGGGGTCAGTAATATTTTAAGAATATTTTAGGATGTTTATGAAAGTCTCTTATCCTCACCAAGAATCCATTTATGTGAATAAAAAAAAAATACAGTAATAATAGTAATTAATTCCTGTGAGGGCAAAGCTGAATTTTCAGCATCATTACTCCAGTCTTCAGTGTCACATGATTCTTCAGAAATCATAGGCTGATTTGCTGCTCAAGAAAAATGTCTTATTAGTTTCTTAATTGCTTAATATTTCTGTGGAAACCATGATACAATATATATAGTTCAAAAGAACAGCATTTATTTTAAATAGAAATCATTTGTAACATTATAATTGTCTTTACGGCTACATCTGATCAATTTAATACATGAACACTGAATAAAAGTATTAATTCTATAAAAAAAGAAATATCTTACTGACCCCAAATTTTGAATGGTACAGATTCTATTTTTGTTGTTTCCCCTTGCCATTTTTGAATACAGCAATTCTCCAGAGAAAATAAACAACGCTGTTAAAGTAGTCTACAACATTCTATACATTACTGCTGCAATTCTCCACAGTAATTAAACCCCACCGGGGCCATGCTATAGAGGCGTGGGAATCGGCACGATTACACAACAGCACTTTAAACCAGAGACACTGAAACATTCAACTCATAAACATTTGATGTTGCCAAGAGACAAGAGAACTGCAAAGGCCAACATTCTAGAAGGCATTGAATCAACAGGCGGGGATACCTAAGCAGGCCGTGGCGTGTCCCGTATCCTAGCAGCATGTTTCTGGAACACTGCCCAAGGTGTTGACTGGGGCCTGACTGGACGCTGCTCCTGCAGAGCATGTGTCTGGTAGAGTGGGTGTGCTGGCTACAGATAAATCCCACCACCGGATATCAATGATCGAATAACCTGTGCACAGCACACACATTCACAACGCTGGCTGGGTCAATGATTGAAATCTTTCAGCCTCAAGAATCACATGCCATGTCATTCAGAGCTGATGGCCATGGCAGATTTACTAGACCTATTCCATCCGCTTTATTATTCATTCGAATGTTTTATTTTCATACGCCCTACACTCGCATTATCCACGTGGGATCAGAACCAGTGGAGATGTGTTAAAACTTCTAAAATGATTTGTCATTAAAATTATTTCTTTATTTATTCAATTGCTGACTTACACATCCTTTTATTCCTCCCATGAACACATTTTCCTTTTTCTCAGCATTCCAGAACAAATGCTTGTGGTTTTTCTACATAAAAAGTGGAGAAAACAGTTTCACTTGATTTTTTTTAAAGCGTTTCCACTTGAGGCCAAATGTGGAAAATTTTCCATCAGAACAATGGCACACTGGACGGACGAACCAAAAAGCACAGATCACGTAGCTGTCACACACACACACACACGCACTAACGTCTCCCCGATACAAATGCCTTTGAGCTTCTTGTCAGTAAGTGAATAATGCTCTTTCATCAGTGCCAGCGCCGCTCTGGCTCCACATTGGTCCACAAATCACCATGCAGATAATAGTCTGTGCATCCAAAACTAAACACACATACAGTGTACAATGTTTTCTGGTCTTAAAACCTGATTAAGAAATATTGTTTTTCCACAGAAAGGCATTCTCAACACAGTGCCCTTAGTGCATTTCTACCATACCATTACCTGACACATTCACATCTGAAACACCTCAAGGGTGTGTGTTCGTCAAACCCGAAAGTAAAACACTTAATTAGACGCATGCCTCCAGGGCCCAGAAACAATCCTATTGCACCTGAACTCCTCAGACTTGACTTGAGTAAATATGAATTATGTTTCCCTTGTGGAGCACTGAATGTGTTGCCAATTACCATGACTGCAGAACGAAACACTCTTTTTGGAAATCTGCAAGAAAACACCAAAACTCCAAAGGCAACATTCTCAAAGAAAACTTGAGATATTTAGCAAAATTGCTGCGTACTTGACCCCTAATACAGAATAATCCACCACCTGACCTTAACCTCTGAGCAGCATTCCACTGTGAGCATACAATGCAGGATGTAACCAAACACTCAAGACTGGGAGCAAATGTAAAGTTTAAAGTTGTGTTAAAATGGAAATAGACAGATATTTGCTTTGGTATTAAGATATTCAAGTGAAATGGATTATTGAAAAAAGTAGGGCGGGGACTTAGTTCTATCTATCGTTTGGTGGGGTTTAAGTCAAGTCAAGTCAGTCAAGTCAAGTTTATTTGTATAGCGCTTTTCACAATACAGATTGCATCAAAGCAGCTTCACAGTATTAAATTAAAATAATACAACAAAGTTTGTTTCAAGAGGAATTTCTTGATTGATAAAATTAAATTAAATATCCCCAAAATATCAAGTGGACTAAATGATTGGAGAAGTGCGGCATATGTCACCAGAGAGGAGTCTGTTATGATATTTTGAGTCTGGAGTCAAGTTATGATATTTTGATTAAAAATTACAAGGTCAGTCTTTCTTTTTAAAACGACATGTTGAATAGCTCCCGATGAGACCAATAGACAGGGTGAATTTTCAGTTCAAGCCGACTTTAAAAGACATCCACAGGAGGAAATAATTTTCCCCCAAACATTTAAAGACATAGCCTAAACATAAAATCAACGAGATTGAAGCACCTCATGACCTAGATTAAATTAAGTGCTGTTGTTTAGAACAATAATAAGTTGATTAAATTACTACGCAAAAATTACTCAAATTTTTATAAAATGGTAAGAGTGAGCATCTCTAGTAAAAAGATGTTATGTTGATGATGTACAGGAATATTCCAATTCCTGAGACACCTGTAATAATAATAATAACAATAATAATAATTTGTTACATTTATATAGCGCTTTTCTGGGTACTCAAACTTAACTGGGTACACACTGTAAAACTATTTAATTTACATTTATTTAATAATTTTTAATAACTAGGTTTAAAGAGAGTATGGACCTAAAAAACAACAACATTGCATGTAAACATGGTAAATGCGGGGACAACCAAGTGTTTATGTAAAATACAAAGATACAGAATTCTGTCTTATATTGCACCTATTTAATTGTTAAACATATGCTATATGTTATTATTAAAGGAGAAGTTCACTTTTAAAAAAACTTTTGCTGATAATTTACTCACCCCCATGTCATCCAAGATGTCCATGTCTTTCTTTCTTCAGTCGAAAAGAAATTAAGGTTTTTGATGAAAACATTCCAGGATTTTTTCACATATTATGGATTCCATTGGGACCCAAACGGTTCAAGGTCCAAATGACAGTTTCATTGCCGCTTCAAAGGGCTTTAAACGATACCAGACGATGAATAAGGGTCTTATCTAGCGAAACGATCGGTCATTTCAAAAATAAAATAAAAAGTTGACGTTTTATAAGCACAAATGTTCGGCTTGCTCTGTTCTGTGATGCGCGTTCGTGACGTCACGTAATACGCAATTACGTTGAAAAGGTCACGCTTGAAAAATTGAAGAAAATGTTCTTTTTGGCTTTTTAATATTAAAACACTCAGGATGCGCACACGAAATGGGCATTTTAAACGATAAACTGACACAAATACATTTTAAAATGTTTATATGGTCCTCCTTCCGCACATTTGTAAACACATCAAACTTGACCTTTTCAACGTAATTGCGTATTACGTGACGTCACGAACGCGCATCACAGAACAGAGCAAGGCGAACATTTGTGCTTATAAAACGTCAACTTTTTATTTTATTTTTGAAATGACCGATCGTTTCGCTAGATAAGACCCTTATTCATCGTCTGGTATCGTTTAAAGCCCTTTGAAGCGGCAATGAAACTGTCATTTGGACCTTGAACCGTTTGGGTCCCAATGGAATCCATAATATGTGGAAAAATCCTGGAATGTTTTCATCAAAAACCTTAATTTCTTTTCGACTGAAGAAAGAAAGACATGGACATCTTGGATGACATGGGGGTGAGTAAATTATCAGCAAAAGTTTTTTCAAAAGTGAACTTCTCCTTTAACATCTCACTTCATCCAATTTGAGTTACATCCTATCTGCAGTAATTTGAGGACACATCAGGCTTCATTGCAACCTATCGTGTACAATTCCTAAACAGAAAGGAGAGAAAATAAACAAAACAATGTGGAAAAATATAGTTGTAAATTGCCTCTCCCTACACACAGGAATGCCCGGGGGAATGGATAAATCATTGCCGTTAGTCAGATACGTCACGGGCCAACTCAGCATTCCAGACACACACGCACAAGCTGGGCTGGAAATGAGTAGCGGCACGCGCGAGACATGCAAGCAGTGACAACTCACCATTTCTTTGTGCATTCCACCATGAGTTCCTGGTAGGAGGCGACGAACTGGAATTTGGAAGCATGTTTCCCAACACGCTGCAGTCTCTTCCACACCGAAGCCATGGTTTCTCCTCTTTAAAGAGCTGACAGTTTGTTTAAAATACTGTCGCGTTCTGACGCCACCCACTCACAAATCCTTTCCTTGGAAAAGTTCTCAAAAGTATCCGTCCAAAATCAGCTTGTGTGCATTCATTGATGTTTATGGTTTAAAATCAGGTAGAGGAAAGATAAAAAACACGTAGATCCCTTGCCATTAAAACATTAACGTGGATGATCGCAGATCAGCATGATGGCATGACATGTTAAATCCACCAGGATGATTGACAGCTCTCACAGAGCTCATTCTGTACAGCAAATCCCTCAAAATAAACATAAGCAGTGCATGGTAATCCAATATTCCTCGTTTGCATGTGTCAATAAACCTACAGAGACAAAAAGGAATATGGTTAGATCTCAGTGATAAAGGTTGTTGCACAAAAAGATATCCATTAATTAACTCATGTCAAACTTTGATTTCCAATTTCTGCATCTAAAAACAAACATCAAAATCATCCTGAATTTAAACACTGATTCATACCAGCAAAAGAGAACAATCCTTATCAGTTATCTGTCCTAGCCGATGGAAAGCGATGATATCTAGAGATAGAGAGATTTGGCTGACTTTGTTTAGCTGTGCAAGTTGCAACTGAATTTCATAAAACCAGCAAAGTGCAGCCAGATTAGATCTTCTGGACCAGTTACAATTATTCTGACGACTGTGGAAAATTGAACAGATCCAAAGTTATTGTTTTATTTTATTTTAGCGCAAAAGTAAAACATGGTAGAATGGAAGCACTGCATTTACAAAATTGTTAGTTTCAATCTTCAAATTTAATTGTCTGAGGAATACGGCATACAGTTGGGTTTCAGAAGTAAAAATCCTGTTAATTTTCTATATAGCAAAATTGATTTTTAACTTATACCAAACTATAAAGAAAGAGCATCGATTGTTAATCGATGGTATTCCTGCAACTTATTTTTTTAATAATTGTGTTTTACAGTGGAATTCCTGGTGGAAAACTACATTACCCATTATTCTGCGATATAATCGATACCAATCCAGGAATCAAGCGAATTATTGTACCAAAGGAACTCTTTAACGCCACGTCCACTCCCGTGAAGCACTGAGAGTGATGTAGAGTCTTCTTACCTTTGTCTTTTTGTCCAATTTTGTCTACTTTTTTTGCCTCAAATCAAAGTTCGTAATGTTGTCATTCAGCTTGTAGCTGGTTTGGTTTGGTTTGGTTCCTGGTTTATAACTCTTTAACAAAGACTTTTTTTAAATGCCTATGGGAAAAAATGAATGGGAAATGTTTTGCTTAATAAAAGAATATTTTAATAAACATTGTATCCTTAATATTTGTATTACGTAGTTTTACAAAAGCAAAAAGACACTTGAGGCTGTGTTATGAATGTAGTCACTATAATGACAACAAGCAAATCACAGCCAGCTGTGCTGATATTCAGTACAAAAGCATTTTTTTTCCTGTGTTATTGCCTAAATATCCAGCAGGATGATAATCAGTTTTTGTTTTTAAGTCGTTTTTTGGTTGTTGTGTCATGCTGTCAAACTTTAATGAATATAACTGAGGTTAAAGTATAGCCTATTTTTAATTAAAGGTTTATTAGTGCTCGAAATGGATAAGGAACTCCAGGACCATTTATTTTAATTATGTTCACAACTGTTGCTGTTCAAACATTCACGAGAAGGTGTAATTATATATCCATACAAGACTGCTGCTGAAGGCTTCTTCAAACAAATCACATCCTCATTCACAGAAGAATACAAAAACTGATACACTGTCAGTGCTGTCAAACTGACTTCACACACTTAAAAAATTTGCTCTCAGGTTACTGGTTAAAAATCCGCTTTTAAAGTCACAGTGTTGTTATAAATACCTGACTAGCAATATAGCTTAAGAGATTATTACAATAATCAATAATGAACCCCTGCAGTCACAGAGACCCTTATCATGATATTATTCATCAACATCCTGGTTCTGGTCGCATTCCTGCACTCACCCCGTGAATAATGCAGCAGCAGTAGCGGCTGAATGCGCCCGTTGCGGCGGGAGGCGCGTGGCTGCATCAGCCCGCTAGCGAGCTAAAGAGCCGCTCTGGCTGGATATTCCCATAGAGCACCGCTAGCAGCCTAGGCTAACCTTAGCCAGGCAGGCTATCCCAGGGCAAAGAGCGGCAGCGAAACAGAAATCCCTTTCCCAATCGGACGTATACCGGCAACAGCCAAACTGAGGAGTTTGAAGGCGAGGGACAGTGGTGGTTTTCCGGTCGAGAGGAGGAAATTCCAGCGCTCTTTTCGTATTCACACACAAACTCAACGCATCAAGACTCCATCATTTTCCTCCCCAATCCCACATTCAGTCAAACATCTGTGCGGAGTCTCCGAGAAATGCCCCCACGCGTCTCTCATTGGCTGGCGGTCCATAAACATTTACATATTCATGACACTTCTTAACGCTTTTGTTGCCAGTGAGCGCTCCTATTGGTCGATTTAGACATCTTTCAGAGATCTTAACCCGCCTGTGTGCAAAGTGAGCTGAGTAGGAGCATAAGTAATGTAAACCTTCTCCTATGTATTAAGGAATAAAGTTAACTAAATATGATTGTGAAATAAAAAAATATCTGATATATCGTAATACCGAATGTAGGTTGAGGCAGTTCAGCACTCGAATATGCCTATTTATTGTAGTAGGCCAATCTGTGAATTATTAAAAAGTTAAAACAAAACAAAAACTATTTGTGAAAGAGATATTGTTTTATTGTATTATACATTATATATTGCAATTATAGTTTTTAATATAATTTTTTTTTTTTTTTTTAAACGATAAAAAGTGAAGTAAAACTGTTGTGCCAGTATGTGCCTTGATATTTTAATAACTGGAAAAATGAAGCGAGAGACATGTGTGTTCTAATACTCTTCTACAGCTTCAACTGGCAAACAGCTCATTACAGTAGGTCTACATATGAAGAGTTCAGATGCAAAAGCCTCTAAATGCCATCTGAAATTTTCTTATAGAATGATCATTTTTATGAAGCTCGTATATTTAAATTCAATAATTTCACTTAAATGGCAATGAAGATTACCTATTAATTATCATTTAAGTGAAATTACTGAACTTAAATATACAAGCTTGATAAAAAATGATCATTCTATAAGAAAAATTCAGATGGCATTTAGAGGCTTTTGCATCTGAACTCTTCATATGTTGTCTTTCTGGCCAGTCTGAAGAGAAACACAAAGGCCATTTTCAACCAGATAAGAATTTTAAGTAAAAAAAAAAAAAGAAGTTAAATATTTTTTATTTTAATTTGTGTTTTTACCGTAATAATATTTTTTAATAGCCTTAATTCACACGATTTTCAGAAACTTGTTGATGCCTGCACATCAGTGCTTTAATACAGAGACACACCACGTGTCAAAAAATACTTTAAAGCAGCCAGCATTCTTGGAAAGACACATATGTCTGTGAGTATTTGGGGGGAACACTCTTTCTGCCAGTTCTCCAGCATCTTGATCCTTATCTTTTGAGTGCATGAGATGAGTTTCCTCCCTGATGAACGGGTGTGCGCGTGTTTATCAGAAGATGTGAGGATGTGGGCACATGGGGCAGAGGAGGGTGTGATCTCTACACAAAAGCAGTCACAGTGTCTACAGAGAGTTGAAACATCCTGACTGCAGTGTCACAGTGCCAAGAGCTCTTGGAAAGACAGCCAATCAGACACCTTTGCCATGTGTCAGACAGAGACTCAAGAAGTCTCTAGATCAGATCCTACTTTTTATGGGCTGCCAACACTTCAGGACACGTGTTAGCCAACATTAAACCTATCAGGCCACTACTCTGAAAGCTCAGGGGCTGCCAACACCATCTTGTAATAGATAAGCTGTGATTTAGGAAAATGGACCTTTTTTTAATTAAAAAAGTATTTGTAAAAAAAAAAAGTAGCCAGTGATTTTCCATTAACAATACATCACTGCTAAAAATAAATTAAAAAAATTCATTTTATTCCCTCATTTTACTGAAATCTTCCTAACGCCAGTTTTGGTGTGGTGTGAGTCTGCAGTTTGTCTGTGTATAGACTTTACTTTCTCTCTCTCTTCCTGTGTGTGTCCCAGTGGTAATGTGAGTGTGTGCCCTGGCAGTGAGATAAGCACGCTTACTGTAAGTGAATCACTCCCTCATGCACGGGCACGGACACACGGGCACAGCAGTGGGTGAAGACAAAGACAGAAGAGAACAGTGATGTCACACACAATGGAAGCTTTGGAGCCTTAGACTGCAGAAAGAGACAATGACATCACAGAAGAAACTATTGAACATAACATTAATGTGCCTCATTATGGGAAATTAAATTTTCTATACAGTTTCTGTTGAACCTTATGCACCTCATTATGAGGAAATCAGTTTTCAACAATGCAATGGTGTGTATAGTTAATCAAGTATCTATCATTGTTAATTTGTGTGTGTGTGTGTGTGTGTGTGTGTTGTGTGTGTGTGTGTGTGTGTGTGTGTGTGTGTGTGTGTGTGTGTGTGTGTGTGTGTGTGTGTGTGTGTGTGTGTGTGTGTGTGTGTGTGTGTGTGTGTGTGTGTGTGTGTGTGTGTGTGTGTGTGCTAAATTTTGATCTCTCTATTGTAGAAGGCAGAGAAGTTGTTGGATAGAAGATTCTGTAACTGCAGCTGAATGTCCTCTGAAAATAAACACAAGGAAGCACTAAGTGCAACCTCAACATAAGTAAACATACAAGATTGTGAAAAAGCACAAGGGATCTAGATAAGAGGATGAATTGTCTAGAAGTAATACAGAATTAATGTTAAATCTATGATATTTTAGGTTACGGAAGATGGCTTAACAGTAAAGTTTGAAGTTTGACTTCAAAGGGACACAGTGATGGAAAAAATATGAGATTCAAGGAAAAATTATGTCAATGCTTTTGCGTTCTCTCGCAAATGTTTTGCGTTCCCCCGATAAACTTTGCGTTAGCTCGCAAAAATGTTTGCAGAGCTGTCGCTAGCGGGGCGAAAGGTGGTGACGATTCTGAGGGCCTCCTGACGATTTCAACCGAGCGGGCCTCCCCCGGAATGCGATTTTATCTGAGGGAGAACCCAAACCACCCACCCGAGAAATCAATTTCAACAGAGGGGGACAAAACAACAGTATAAGTACAACCTACTGCCTTGATCAGTACAAACACTGTACATATATCTTTATAATATCTCGATAAATGTCTACTTGTTTTGTGTATAATGCTTTGACATGTAAACACACAATAATGGCAATAAAAAACATTACATTGAAATGGATTCATTTGATCTGTGATGTTTTGCTGTCTGTATGGCATCACCTCCTGCTGTTCGGCACTTCAGATCACGCAGTGGCCTCTTGAGACCGACAAAGGGTTTCCAGCGGTTCCCAGGGGCAGCGAGGCCTGAAAGGGCCGATCCACCACCGACTTCATACTGCTGGGTCACACACAAACGTGTGTTAGTCCTTGGTGTAGATTACATTCAAGTGTGTTTGGGATTTGTTGGGATTCCTTGTAGTTCAGCTGACTCTGTGGTATATTTTCACTCTTGTGCTCTAGTACTAAATAATGGAGAACAGATGGGACTGTTAATTCGAAGCAGACATGGCAGCTTTATCGTTTTTTGGGGTTTTTTTGTGCTCTCTGATGAGAAAGCAACTCACAATACTAAACTGCAGGATTGCATGACTTAACAAAATCTAGATTACTACTAATTTAATGTCATCATATTCAAGATCAGTTGTGACTACCAATTTTTCGCAATAAAGACAATAATGAATTATAAAGACAATAAATAATAAACAGAGTAATTCCAATAGGGTCCTCACACCATCGGTGCTCTGGCCCTAACCAGTATTTCCATATAGTAGAAGTAAATTAGGATGAGCTCTAAAGCTCCAAAAACACCATAAAAGTATTATAAATTTGTACCATATGATAGCTATGAACAGACAAAAAATTTAATTGTTAATCATGAGGTCCACTATCCGGATCAGTTCAAATATCGTGAATTTATTCAACATGTCATGTTTGACAATGTTAACAATTGAGTGTCAAATGATGACATGACAAATCATTACATGACAATTCTGATTATGTAGAAATGCAAATGAGCATAATTAAGCTTGCATAGTTTCTGGAATGGACAACATACTCTAACCAGAAAAGAAAGGTCTCAAAAGACCTGGCAACATACCTGCAATAAAATGTATTGGTCACACTTTAGATTAGGGTCCAATTCTCACTATTAACTATGAATTTTGCCTCAGTAAACTCTTAATTACTCCTTATTATTAGCTAGTAAGGTAGTTGTTAAGTTTAGGGACTGGGTAGGATTAAGATATGTAGAATATGGTCATGCAGAATAAGGCATTAATATCTGCTTTATAAGTACTAATAAATCAGCCAATATCCTACTATGCATACTAATAAGCAACTAGTTAACATTGAGAACTGGACCCTAAACTAAAGTGTTAACAATGACTTTATGGGCAATGTGCCATCATTAATGCCTTATAAAACATGGATGGAGTCAATGCATGATCCATGTAAAGGTACCTCCATCTACAGGGTACCTTGTAATTGTTCTGCCGGTAATATCATATTTATCTTCTGCAGTGGAGCGTTCAATCTGTTGGCATATCAGGATGGTGGAGCATGCTGTTATCTGCTATGAGCAACACAAAAAATGCACACATGCACATATGCTCCAATACATGCTGACAGCCACATGATGAGCTTTGGCCAATTTTCTCTGTTCACAATGCAAAAGTGCAGAAAAATGGAATTCTGGGAAGAAAATTTTGAAGGGGAGGGAACAGGGTTTATAATGAGGGTTTGGACTCCGGAGTGCAGAGACATTGGGAGGATTTGGCTCCAAAATTGAATGGCCTTATATGCTAAATAAAAATTATTAGCTAGAATAAAGTTATGAATATAAGTTATAAAGTTAAGTTTTGCAAGAGCAAAAACACAGCTGTTAGAGCATTCAATTCTCAGGGATAATTCATATAATCTTACAAAATTGTGCATTTGTGGCCCACTCTGGCCACCCTGCTGGAGTGTTTAAAAAACTAAAGATGAATTTGTAAAAATACAGTTAGAAGGAGATAAATAAAAAAAATGAAGCAAGAGTGGAAAATAGAAAGCAAGAATTTTTGTCTCGCAGCTGACTTTGACAGCAGACAGCATGTGATATGAGAGGAAAACCAAAGGAGGAGGAGGGCAAAATGATCTCTCTACTGATACAGTGTGTAGTTCGGCTCTCATTGCTTGCAGGTGAAATAATAAAGGCCTCTGTGGAGCTGCCAGAGTGGCTGAGGGGAGACCAAAAGCAGGGAACTTCAGAGTTGGTTTGTTTAGGGGATAAAATGAAGTCCCTACAGCAGGGGAAACGCGGCGTCAGCTTATTCAGTCATATCGGTGTCACGTCTGAACTAGGACAACTGTCTGACACAGATCCTGAAGGGTGTTTATGCGCTTGTGGACATATATTTGTGTGTGTGTGAGTGTGTGTGAGGGACTCAACACTAAAGTATGAAGAACATGTGAGTGGGGAGAAAGCAGCTACATGTCCACCCACACACTAATTCTCTCTCGTGATGAAAGTTCATCGCCTGAAGCAAATCCACAGAAATTGAAAAACTTTCCCATCAATTAGTCTCTCTTTCTTACACATACTTCCCGCTTTGCATTTTCAGTTTCAGTGCTAAATCCAAGTCCCAAGTGCAAAATCACTTCACAAATACAGTGACTGCATTCAATTTTAACCAAGTACTGATTTCAGTTTATTGCGTCAAACATGTGTGCGTTTATTGTTCCTAGTAAAACTAAACTATGTACAAGCTTACAAGCTTATTTTTTTAGGCTAACCGATTGTTAAATGCCCCTGTAAATGCCTATTTTTCTGCACTCTCAAGGCCTGTGAAAATACAAAATGCAGTTGTGTAATGTGAAAATTTCTGTACCAGTAGCTTCTCATCTCACAGTATTTTGTATTTGTTTGGTTGAAAATGACTGCTGGTTCTGATCACAAGAGATAGCATCTACATCTCGCACAAGCCTAAGCTGCAATAGAGACCATGTCTTTGTCTGACTGACTTCACAAATAAAGCAATAAAAACATTCAGTATGAAAGTGGTTGCTGAACATTAACACCATGTACTTCTTCAAGGGACTGCCAAGGACAGAGATTTTCCAGTCCTGTTGAGTTTCCAGTTGGGCAACATGGAAAGACTGAGTGAGACTTACTGCCATTACTACAGACAGAGAGTGTGTGTTCAAATACAGGCCATAGAAGCTGCAGCAGAACCTCATTGAGGCAAATATAGTAAAACAGTAAATAATGAACACTTGTATTTGGGGCCTTAAACAAAATTGAATCCACTTTGCATTGGCTTGCATTTATGCCATCTGTCTTTACCAGACCAAATGTTATGTAACAATACTGTTATTCTGTGGCTCCATTTTCCACCGGACTGCTGCGTCAGAGGAAGTAGTGACTGATAATTTTATTTCTCTGAACAAACAAAAAGATGAATCACTTTGATGAATGCTATAGGTCCTCTCTCTCTCTCTCTCTCTCTCTCTCTCTCTCTTGCTCTTTCCATTTGTCATCACTTTAGTCTCTGTATCCTGTCTCCATCCATTCATACAGATAATCACATCTGTATATAGGAAATAATGCTCTCTGATAAACTGTTAATATTTTATGTCTACAAAGAAAAATAATAATAAAGAGAGATGGGGGTAGACATCCTCAGAGTATAATATCCATCTATAATATCTGTAAAGCTGATTTGATCACTCAAATGAAATCACGTCACAGACACACATCAGGACACATCAGACAATTATAAAATGTCACACGCTTCATTACACATGTCAGAAACATCATCTCAGGTACTTAATCTTTTGTCAGACAGACATTTTCACCGTCTTTCAATAATATTGTATATTCACGCTATTATGTGGATGAATGCAGAGCAGCTGCCAAACTCATTTTAATCCTGGTCCTGAGGCTGACACTTTGTCCTCTTTCTGTTCCTCAGATCTCCAACTATATGTCTAAACACTGGGGTGAGCAGAAAAGCATCTGAGATCTGCTTAAAGGAATTGGGCAACATCTCAGTCATTCAGTGCTGCAGATCTATATCACATAGCCTACATTTATGAGTACCGTAATTACTTCCTTCTTCATATGTTGGACCATTAACACAACTACAAATTTGTTTCTTCCATCTAGAAGAGGACCACTATGTGCAGCACATCAGATAAAAGTGTGTTTGTTTCAAAAGAGTACATGAGTATAATAGATTGTTGTCCCAATAGGGGTAGTAAAATCACCTACATTTTGCATGAGCAGCCAATGGTCCCCCTGAAATGTAAATGACTTAAAAAAATGTACTAAATACTGTCTTAACGGAATAACAATAATAAAAAACAAAAACAAATAAAAAACATTTCTGTGATGGTTAGACTCAGGGGTATGCAATAACAACTATCATACTGTAAAATCAACGGGAAGGCCCCACTATATGACAGAAAACAAATGCGTGTGTTTACAGAGAGAAGGATCAGAGTGTAATATTTCCCTGTGGTGCTCTCTGTTTGTCAGAAATCCAATTCTCTCAATCACAGAGAATCTTCAAGGACTTGTAAGAAATCAGAATTCATAGGCCATCCTAAAAGGTTAAAATGTTCCATGTTCCTCTGCAGCAGTTACTCCAGATGAGTGATACTCCATCTTTCACGGTCACTCTATAGTAACAAAGTTATAAAAAGGTCACAATATAAGGCCATTGGCATTCATACAGAACTTGTATACATATATATACACAAATAGATTTATAAACCTATAGGTAAATAATAGGTTCCTTAGCCATCACCACTTTATATATACATATATATATATTGTGGCGGACTACCATTGTTCCAACATCAGTCGCCCCTGGCAACACATACAGAGCAGCTGACCAGCAATCGACACACACACGTGACGGCCATCGACCAACTCGTCACTGGGCCCATATAAACACCAGTGACGAAAGACCATGCGTTTCTGATCTTCCAGACATTCACTAACGGTCGTTTTCTCTTACAGAGAGGGATTAATGAGAAGGAACCTGGAAGCCTTGACAGAACTCTCTGCTGGTCAAGCTAACTCCCTGCTGTCTGGCTGAAGTTTGCAGTCTTCTGTCCACTTTCTCCAGCACTCTCAGAAGCACGAGAGCACCAATACTCTTTCAATCCTCACTATTACACATGAAATAAAACGCACCCTCCGGGTTTAACAACTCATGATGTTGCACTCGCATCTGGCATATTTTTCAGTGGATCGTGCATGACACTCAGAGGTGGACAGTAACAAAGTACATTTTTAATTGAGTACTGTTCTTAAGAACAGTTTTTTTATTATCTATACTTTACATGAGTATTATTTTTTTCTCAAAACTTTTTACTTTAACTTCATTACATTTGAAATACAAATATCGTACTTTTTAATTCCACTACATTTCTGTCAAGGTCCTTGAGTAGTAAGTCAGTCAGGGGATGATTTTAGTTGCAGGGGTTGCATTTTGGTTGGAATTGAAAGTCGGTTTGACGTCAACAACTTACGTCGGACAGACATTGGATTTTGGTTGGAAATGAAAGTCTGGTTGACGTCAATCTGACGTCGGGTTCTGACATCAAACCGATTTTCATTTTTAATGTTGGGTTTGGTCTTCTAAATGAGAATTTTGTCATTGTTTTGTAGCACACTCATAGATCATAGTAAGGCTAACATATTCATACTAAAAGCCAAAATAGGGCACTATTTGAGGGAACCATTGTGGACATTATTGAGTGCACTTATTCAATCCCACTACTGGAACTTTGTTCAAGAAATAAATTTGATATTAATATGAGGGTAGGTATGCATATATTCAGAGGCATAAGGTACTGTAAGTATTACATACAACAATGCAACAATAATAAAACAATGCATTGACATTTACTTTTGATACTTAAGTACTTTTAAAAACGAATACTTCTGTACTTTTTCTTAAGTAAAAATCAGTCCTTACAACTTTTACTTGTAACAGAGTAATATTTGACCAGTATATCTGTATTTTCATTCAAGTAAGGAAGTTGTGTACTTTGTCCACCTCTGATGACACTGCATGCACTCCAAAACTTCTTTTAAAAAAACACAAAAAAAACCCACCTTTCACCTTGCAGGGTTTCTTCACCCCACTGCCCTGCAACTCACATTTTAAATGCAAAACAAAAAGAAAGGCCTATAAGAACTGCTCTAGATCCGCTGATCCAGGGCCAACATTCTGCATTCCTCCACCTGTGAGACTGAATAGGTGAACAATTCCGTATTTGCTATTTATTGCATTGCATTGCATGCACAAGCAGAAGACAAAAACCGGTTCTAAATTCCAATGTGCTCAATGAGTGCCAAAGACATTAGCTGTCACAAAGCATGCCAATAAAAATGGAAGGGGGTGGACACTTTTGGAAAACACTAGTGCATGAAAAAAACAAGTGTGCATGAAAGGACTTCTCCATCAAATCCTGTCAGAGCAACAGGGCACATAGTCATAAATCATTTACAGACCAGGTTTTCTTTTATAGTCCACTACTGTCTGACTCTTCATATAGAGACATAATTCAAAATAATACAATTTGGAAGCAGGGAGCAAAAGGAAAACATGAGGAGATGGTTCTGGCTGCTTATAAGAGAGCGACTTGGCAGAGCTGCATTCACCACAGCCAAGCTGAAAAGAAATCAGCACATGCTTCTCTGTCGACTAGATTTCTGTTTCTTTTGTGTCTCATTTCTGCTTTCTCATATCCATACATGGCCGCAAATGTTTGCTCTGCGTGTTTGGAGGAAAGCAAAAGTAAAGGTGACAATTGTATACTCCGACACCTCATCGTTCTTCATCTGCTATTGTTTTCAGTTCCACAAACACAATATATATTGCACACACAGTTGCACTCATTCCTGAGGCAATGAGAAACATGATTGTAAAACACACTCCTGTTTGTTACTCCACTGTCCTGATCGAAGTTGAACAGCATTTCACGCAAACATGCGTCTGATTAGACCATCATCTGGTCTCTGAGACACTCTGAACCCATTCAAAACCTCTCACTAACACATTCACACTCATCCTGATTCTAATCCTTCAGAATAGCATCTCTTCTTCCCTTGAGAGAAAGTCTCTATAGCAACTCCTCAACCATCCTCTCGCTCCATGTCTTGAGGGACAAGATGACAAGAAAGGGTGTTGCACTGCAATTTTTCATTTACAAAACACACAGACGCTTCAAAATGTCCTTTCACAAGGATATGCAACCCCACAAACTGATGTTTTTTAAGACAATTGAGAAATATGGTAATTCAAATGTCTCTTTAATTTTCAGTTTGAACTTTAACATTAAAATGCAGCAAAATTATACTTTTACAAATGTATTTGTCACATCGTCTTAATACAACATACTTTCATCCAAGCTGATGTTGATCAAATAAAAATATATTAAAATACAGTACTGTTCAAAAGTTTGAGGTTGGCAAGATTTAAAAAATATATTAATACATACTTTTACATAAGATTTCTAGTTAAAATAAATGCTGTTCTTTAAACTTTCTATTAGTAAAAAAAATACTGAAAAAAAAAATCAGTTTCCACAAAAATATATTAAGCAGCACAAATGTTTTCAACATTGATAATGATTATGTTTTTTCAGCACCAAATCAACATGTGACCATCACAGGAATAATTTACATTTTAAAACATATTCGCATTGAAAACTATAACATTCCACAATATTACTGTATATTTCAGTGAATAAATACAACTTTGGTGAGCGTACGAGACATTCATACACAAATCATAATGACCCAAAACTTTTGAACAGCATTGCATATTATTTTTCAATTATCAACATATCAATTTAAGTAAAAGGCTGAATTGAAAATAAAAATATGCAGGAACTGTCTTTTTTGCTTTAATAATAGAAAGCTGAGATGGACTCCATAAGTTTTAAAATATAAATTAACACAAAATCTTGATGTTAGAAAAAGCATTCAACTCCATTTTATATCTTGATTATCCAGTTAAATTTTTTTTGACAGACACCTTCCTTTCCAAGCGACCAACAAGAAAGTGCATGTAACAGCATTTTATATCTCAGCAGGTAATAAATGACACAAATCTGAGACAAAAGCAAGAAGTGTGAATAAGATTTAGTGTAGTTAGGTATGAAAATTCGGTGTTTAGTTGAGCTCTAGACCTCTTGCAGAGCCGCAGATGATTTGTGAGCTCTGCTATAATTAAATGTCAGAGTGTTGGAGGAAAAATTACACTGCACGTTGGAACAAGATAGTTTCACAGAACCGATCATGACAAAGTACCTTAGTAAATCAAAAAGAGGGCGGCATTCAGCATTAAAAAATGTGCCACACAGTGACAAAAAAAATATCCACTGTAGGAGAGCTCTGGCACACTGATGCTAAAACACACACAAAGCACCAAGATGCCCTCTGCTGGTTTAAAAAACAAATGCTGCAACACACACAATGCCATCATTACAAAATAGCGAAGAAAAAATAAGATCGTATTTTTAATAAGATCACATTTAATAGCAGAAAAAAAAGTAGCAAAGTACTCTGCAAGAAGCACTCAGGAATGGACAGAATACAGAGGTACAAAACATCCATTTATTCCATTTATTATAAGAGTAAAATCAAAAAAATTTAGACAGAGACGTGACAAAAACATAAATGTGCATATTCAATTACAAAAGACGGCCAGACACAAAATTGATCAAAATTATTAACAGGCACATTTTGGTAGGAATGTTTGCATGGTTGACAATGTGTTTTTGGTAAGAGGCGTTGTGAAATACAAACAAATAAAAATAATCAGCATATAAATATATGGCAAAAAAAGTAATTGAATGTTCTTAAAGGTGATGTGAAATGAAATACCTGAAAGCCATTACAGTTTCAGAAATTTCATATAGACATGACTGAATATATGAACAATTCCAAAATATCAACTGATTTTATCATGATCATACTCCTGAGCCTGTATATACACATACCTACATTAAATACACATAAATACACAACTAAAGCCACATTTTACCCAACACATTTTCATTTTAACATTCGAATATCTTATTTACATAAAGACCAAATGATCATTAAGGCATTACCTAAACAAACCAAAAGATCTTCTGGTACACAAACAGCATAAGGCAAGAACAAGCGTTCATTCTGCAATGTTACGCACGGATACAAAAACCAATCAATCACACAACAACAGCCTGTGGAGAACTCGCAAGAGTACAGTAAATACCAGTGTATAAAACTTGTATAATCTACCTCTGTGATCAATAAAATAGTAAATACAAGCTTTTTGTACTGTTCATAAACACATGTAAACACTTTTATTTTGTTTTCTCACCAAACACAAGATCAAGCTTTTAAACGGTGTGCTTGCCTTGCTATCAGAGACTAAATAAAACACACATCCGTCTGACCCTCGTTCCTCATAGCAGGGTGGACAACTTAATATTAAACAAGACAAATATGACACAAAATGGATTTAACTCCTCAGCAAACAACCAATGAGGCAGACTGAAGACTAACAGATAGGACTTAGCACAGCCTTAAGTCTGTGATGATTACTTGCCCTATGCCTCTTAAAAAAGAAAATATATTTGACCTACTATTTGACTGGAAGGCCACATGCATGATTTAAATATTCCATCAAGATGAAAGCAGGTTATGAAAAATCCAGTGTTCATAAAAGAAAAAGAGAAAATATACATATGCAGACCAGCAGGTGTCACTGTAACATAGTTGGGGGCTGCTGTATCAAATTCAGTACTGTAATTAAGTCATCCAGCTGAGACCATTTCCTGGCCACTTTATGGGAGGGGAAAATACAGCAACAGCATGAACAACAGCAACAGGCTTAATCTGGGGCTGGAAAATTGGCTGCAAAGTTTCAATCATTTAGTCAAGAAGGTAAATTGTGAGATGCCTTGATTTCAAAAGTAAGATGAAGCCCATTGCCTTTCATTTGCTGTCATATTCTTGTTATTTTACTTAATTTACAACCATAATTTTTTGACCAAAACACTGAGCACATCTTGAGAAGACTTCAAATCAGATCAAAGAGGGAAACAAGCTTTTGGTCTGCTTTTTCCAGCAGAGGAGTGAAGGATTTTGTACCTTTAACACATTTCTTTGATGAAATGGCCAGGTCTTAATTTTTTTGAACAAAAATAAGATTAAGACTAGCAATTGATTGTCTGTTTCTGCATAAGAATCAATCTAGAACGAAGAGAGACAGCAGTCCGTTAAAATCAAAAACACATATGTAGAGGTTTGGGTAGGCAACCTATATTCAGTTGAGGCCCGAAACTGTTGTCCCCACAACCAGGGCTCTAAAATGAGCCAACTCTTCATGAATCTAAACACACACAAACACGTTTAAATTTTCAGGCTGTTTGTGTGCAAAACAGGAAGGCGATATCTTCATTCGCATTGCTGAGAAATAAAGCGGCTAGTATGGACAGTGAGATTATGCTTGTGACGGCCACATAGATGCTTTAAAAAAAGGTTTGTTAAAACTTATGATCGTTTGAACATGTCAGTTCACTTTACCATGATACAACTCTCCCATTGAAGAAAAAAAAAACACTTAAAATGACTAACAGATATTTGTGCTCAGGTGAGCCGTGTATTGTGTGTTGATGTCCAGACCAGCTGAACTACATTTCCCACAATCCTCAGCACCTATGACCTCACAACCAGAGGGCAGAGTATAAATACTTGTAACAATTAACAGAATTTGACACAAAGTCAAGCCATTGCAATACTGTATAGGTAGCAATTCAGAGCCACTTTTGAAATTGATAGCACATTTGAAATGTAAAGAGCTCATCATTGCTCCAGACCATTGACATGAAAAGACGCTAAAAAGAAATCATAATAGAACAACGGTAAAACATTAAAAGGATAATTCACCAAATGACAATTCTGTCATCATTTACTCACCCTCATGTTGTTCCAAACTCTATGACTATTTATTTTGCAGAACTCAAAAGAAGATAATCTGAAAGTTTTTGGATCTCATTGACTTTCCCTGAAAATTTATAATTTTGTTTGGTCCATACAAAGAAAGTCAGTCTTACAGGTTTGGAATGTCATGAAAGTGAGTAAATGATGACAGAATTATAATCATAGGGTGAATTGTCCCTTTAAAGCAGCAGTTCAGTGACAGTTCAAGGCTGGGTCATTCAGCCAGGCCCAGATTTTGATCATATATTGAGGACTTCTGGGATGGACCAGCATCAGGCTGTTATAGGCACAGGCATTATTGCGATATTTCTCCTCGATATCAAAGGTCCTGAACCCTTTGTGCTTCTCAGGCGCGAGACCCAGTTTCCTAAGGCACATGCCTGTGTACACATCATCAATAGGGTACAGGGGCACCGACTTCGAGACGTTATGAAGTTTCTGGGTCAGCTGTCCCGAGAACAAATAACCGCCCCCGCCTGCATATGCAGGATACGCTCCAATGAACACGCTCTCCGGGATAAAATACTTGACCTTTTTGTCTCTGTGTGGACCAGCATTAGTGATCACATCCCCTACAAACAGTTCTTTGGCTTTGGCATGAGAAAGATGGCTTAGGAAGTCTATAATGCGGATGGTGTTAACAAAAACATCATCATCTCCCTTGAAGATGTAACTGGCTCCAGGACAGCGGGTGCTCAGCCATTCCAGGAAAAGCACCTCCTTGATGGTGAGGTTGAAGAACGTGTCCCTGAAGTCCCATTGAAGAATATCTCTATGTATTGAGCTCTCATGGTGGAGCATATTTGAGAGATCAGGGAAATAGTCTTCCATGGCTGCGTTTCCAAGAAGAAAAACCGTAACGACCGTTCTGTTTGCAAGGCGGCCAGCTTTGCCCCACGACTCGCGGATAGCCTGACGTCGATCAAAGTGCGGGACTAAAGATTTAATAGCTAGGAGGAGGAACGGTTGGTCTTTGCATATGTTTGGCTGGTCCACCACGATGGGATAGGACCTGCATCGCATATAAAGCAGGAAGTCCTTGAAGCGATCCGGTAAGGAGTTGAAATCCTTGACTTGGGTGGTCACCCTGAAGTCTGGGTCACAGGAATCAAGACTGACCGTGTCGTTTAGCCAGTCTGGAAGTTTATCAGTTGTGAAGTTGAGTTTTTCTAGGTTGGGGTTGTTGATGTAATTCAGCTGTTGCTGCTGGCGATTCCAGTAGGCGTTATTCGGAAGATCTTTTGCCCAAAAACGCTTCAAGGGAACCAGAGTCTTATTTTTGTTGCTGTTGCCCTTCCCAGCATTGCGGGAGACCTCCACCACTATGAAGATAAACACCATCGTCATCATCAACATGACCTTCACCTTCTTCCGAGGTCCCGGCATGGTGTCAAATCTCACCACCTGAACAGCAGAGACAAAAAAAATGACATGGATCAGGACATGTTAAGAACTACTCACAGGACAACAGACCTAATTTAAAAAATAAATAAACACCCTCAATAAATATGGTTTACTTCCCATTTGATGCTATCATTGTAGTGATACTGACTGTATTTGTGCCATATATTCTAGCGTTCAAAAGTTTGAAGTCAGCAAAAAAAAAGTTTAGTTTTTTTTTTTTTTACATGAATGCTTAAATTCACCAAGGATGCATTCACTCTGATAATAATTTATCAAAAGTGACAGTAGAGATGTTTGTTACAAAAGATTTCCATTTCAAATAAATGCTTCTTTTGAACTTTCTATTCAAAGAATAAAAAATTAAAAATTCTTGAGCAGCAAATCAGCATATCAGAATAACTCCTGAAGGATCATGTGACACTGAAGATTGGAGTAATGGCTGCATTTAAATTCAGCTTTGCCATCACAGGAATACATTAAATTTAAAATATATTCAAAAAGAAAACAGTTGTTTTAAATTGTGATATTTCACAGTATTTAGGGTTTATTGATCAAATAAAAAGCATTGACGAGCAGAAGAGACTTCATTTAGATAACAGAATTATAAAAAAAATATAAAAAAAAGTGTAACTCAGATAATAGATATAATAGAATATCAGCTCAAATATTTGAGTTCTTCTCCAATTATCATAAAATAATGACTCGTAAATCTAATGTTAGGGGTACATTTCTAATCTTTTGGTGGACACTGCTATACAGCATCTGCATTAAGCACCATCACTAAATTTTGGGAACTCTGGGTTCCAGAACCTGGATGGGCATTAGTGTTTAAATATTAACCTTTGCTTAATCTACAAGACATCAAACAATGCCTTATTTGTTTAAGAAAGGCGTTTTACAATCTTGCATTTGATGCAGGAGTAAAATACTAGCATACAGCAGCAGAGATGCGTATTAAGATACAGCAGCAGCAAGCCTTTTACGTAAGGTTACTGCGACTAAGCATAGTGGACATGAGAAAATGCTCATGAGAGGACATAGCATTTAAAACTGGGGCTTATTACTTTATTTACAACACTTTTAAAGGCTGATGTTTTCATTTACTCATGACATGTTAGTCATACTCCATTATTCATCCGTTGTCCAAATGACTCCACATTTACAAATAAACCGTCCTTCAGATGAGACGTTAAACCGAGGTCCTGACTCTGTGGTCATAAAAATCCCAGAATGTCCTTCGAGAGAGTATGGGTGTCACCCCGGCATCCTAATCATCCTCATATATACTGTCTGTGTTCATCACTCCGTCTCCTCTCCACCAATAAGATGGTGTGTGGTGGGCGTTATGGCGCAATATGGCTGCCATCACATCATCCAGGTGGATGCTGCACATTGGTGGTGGTTGAGGAGATTCCCACTTTCATATGTAAAGCGCTTTGAGTACCTAGAAAAGCGCTATATAAATGTAATGAATTAATTATTAATTCATTAAATAGGAGTATAGAGGGTTTGACAATGACGATTATCAAACGATGCTAAATCATCATACTATTTGCTCAGGTGGTTGTGGACCCATGCACACAGTAAAATAAAACCAAAGTTTATTTTTAGGTAATGTTGTTAAAACGAATTTCATAAAATTGGTACCGAAAAAGTATTGTTCAGGTACCGGTATCGAAGTCAAAGTATCAGTATTGCAAATTTTTAAATGATACCCAGCCCTACGTCTAAAGGTTAGATCTGCTTGGGGGGAATACTGCGTAGGAAGATCTAGTCCCCCAAGACCAAGCATATGCCCCATTTCTCATTCTCAAAACTAAAGCGCCAGGCACACATAGCTAGCATACACGCGTTCCTATGGCTCTTCGGAGCAGCAGCACATATGTTTTGGCGGTAGATCTGCTGGGGGTGGGGAATTTTCTGACGTACAGTACACTCGGCTTGTATTGTATTGTATTGTCAAATATCATGTCACCTGCTCTGTTGGGGGGTAATTCATGTACGCTATATTGTACAGAAGCAGCAGCATGTCTTACTTGCTCACAGCAGTGTGTCGTGCATGTATTGGCAGGAGCAAGTCCCGTACTTGTTCTGCCGCAGCAATAACCTACAGCAGCAGCAGCAGCAATTAAAGCAGCAGAAGAAGATCTATTCCACCAAGACCAAACATACAACATTGTCATATCCATTACCATACCAATCACCCTGACAGTTGTCATGACAGAACTGAAAAAGAATTAGTGAGGGAGTCTGTTGTGAACTCAACCACAGGTCTGAGTCCAATTCAAACCACTAACTCACAATGAATTGACACCGTTTTAATATTTTAAAACTTTAACTTTAACATTGTAGCTTGCACTGCATCCAGAAAACCCTGCCATGCACTCTTAAATATATAATTAACTAAAGGCACTTCACGACACAAGATGCTATCTGGGTCAACTGCAGAAAACTGCAAAGTTTCGGTTTAAATTGTTTCACCTGCCTTACCTCTTACGGTTTTCATTTCCTAGGATAGATTCTCTTTCACCAGAACAGTTTAGCTGACAGTTTCAACAAGTTTCTACTTGCCACAGAAAAGTGACGCAAATAACCACAAAGTTAATTCTGTTAGATGACTACATGCATTGCTTCAGAGTTTGTTTGCACGCGTGTGTGAATGTCTGCAACTAAATTCTTGATTACTGCATGCTAACAAGTCTAAATGTCAACCGTAGATGACTTCAAAACACACTGTAAATCGAGAAGACAAACTATTAGTAGACACAAAGACATGAGTTACTTTAAGGACTTGACCCTATTTCAAGCTAGGCCGTTTAAAATTTTAGACCTTCAAGCTAAAATTAAACTAAGTGAACCTCTTTGTTTAACTCTATATGAGAGTTAACGCACTAGTTTATAAAGAACACTTTATTTGGGATGCCTTGGAGTAACCGTATTTAGACATAAAAACCCCTTTTAATATTTTTGAGTTTTAAATTTCATTAAACTCACACTTACTAAAGGTTAATTATCAATACTTCATTTATTCTGAACATGCCTTTTTCCCCATTCACCTGTTGCTTCTCTTTCAACATCTCCTCACTCTTTCTCTTGTATCGTTGCTTTTGTCTCCCAGCAACCCCTTTGCTCTGTTGCACATGGCTTCTCTCATTTATTCAACTTCACATTCTTCAGTTTAGCTTACATTCCCATTCCCTTTCTCTCTTCCTGCTCTACCTTAGCCCATTTTCCTATCAGTCTTCTCTTATTCTTTGTACACCCCACACCCTAACTCTCTAAGGGATACTAGTAAAAGGCCCAGTATCGCCTATGGAACAGCGTTGTATCCGAGTGCAGGGGTAGTCTAGTTTTACACGTATGGGATAAAGGACTAAATTTAGAGTGGCCTCAGGGGCCAGCTGGCCTCTGGGATCAGTGGTGATTTAAAGACTCAGTGACAGAGAGCCATTTATTTTCAACGAGAAACAACATTATCTGTATGTTTCGATTTAAATGCATAATGCCAATTTCCTTGGTTTCATATTTCTGAATAAAAACCATGAAGCATTTAAAATACGTGTTTCTCATCTTAAATTAATTATGATTAAATATTGTATACAAGAAAACTTCATTTCAATATAATCAAATCATTTATGGTCTAAAACTGTATTCTATTATATAAATATCAACATCAGTCACCTTGCTCTCAAAGTATCAGCAGTGGACAAGTAAAAAAACACGATGAAATCAATTGATTCTACAATTGATAAAAATCAAAATTATTTTTTATCAAGTGAAATTACTCTGGGCCAAAGTGTGTACATGTTTACCTGTGCACAGGTGAGACGGAGGAGGGTCCAGGTGTACGGTGCTCAGCTGCTAGCAATTGTTTTTAGCCCATCCTGACAAACTGGCAGAACAAATCACAGAAACAAGGATGGTGTGTCGAGGAAATCCGAGTCTGAGGAGAAAGAACAACAGACATGTTTTGCTGCTGCTGCTGTAATAATGCTTACATGGAACATCAGAGCCTGAAACAGCAAGAGTAAACACGGTCTGTTCACACACATGGATTAGTTCAGGTGGTCTGACCTGGGCAAGTATTTGTTGACATTGCTAGAATTGATCAGAAGAGAGAAAAATATCAGTTTCATCTTTGAGTGACTGAAGGTGTGTGTGTTTCTTTTTACGAAAGTACAGCAAGCTACAAGCTGAACAAGTTTTCAGTCTCTTCTGCTGTGAATAAATTATATTTATTAGTTCAGGCATAAATTATATTTATTCACATTTTTATGGCTTAATCAAACTTGTAGGGTCATTAAAACAAATATCCCCTCCAGACATTACTTTTGTCCATTTGAGAGTGTGGGTGTTTGGTGTTTTTAGCCCCCAACGGCGCCTTCCAGGCAGCGAGGGAATGGGTAGGTTTAAGGTTGAGGTTAGCTGCCTGGAAGGAGCCTGTGGGTGTGTGTGAGTGTGAGTGTGGGTGTGGGTGTGTGTGAGTGTGAGTATAAAGGGAAGAACAAAACACTAAACTTGGTTAAGGTATTTATCTAACAAAATTATTTGGCAAAAAAGGCCAGCTACAGATTTGATTTTACCATGCAAAAAAGCATACATTGACTACAACACTAATTTCTATTAGCCTATGCAATAAGGCAACGTCAGGGAAGCTGAAGTTCAGTAAATTGACAACTTCTTGTTAAAAGATGCCCTGCAGGGCAAAAAAAAAAACTTTTGAAGGCACTTATGACTTGTGCAAGAGCTGCAATCCAGGCATTCAGTACATTTGCTCCTACTTAGTGCACTTACGGTCAGAGAACTGTAAGCTGTAAGCGTCCCCAGGAGGTGAAGTCTCTTATTAATAATTAACACTACGTTTGCTGTGTAAACAATGAACTGAATCTCTCCGTGCCTCACATCACTAGACTAAACACTCAGACAGATCCATTCACAAGCCCTTTACAAACTGTTTAACTCCAGCTGGATTGTAAAAGTGAACAGACAATGCATTTACTGTTGAATTTCAAGAATTTTCCTGATTTGTAAAACCAACCCCAAAACAAGACTAACTTGTTGGTTTACCACCAGCTGATGGTTAATAAAGACACTTCAGCAATTGTGCACAAAATCCACAGTAGAAACCATAGCAGCTAGTCAACGGTAATTACAAATAGGACAATACAACATGTAGTGGTAGATATAATGCAATGCTGCTACATGTGCATTTGGCATTAAGAGTATTGTTATATTCCAGTATGTATTTTTGGTCAATGTTTTTTGCATGCATGTTTGCTTGTCTGTTTTGCATTCTGGTCTCCAAGGATGAGTAGCGGCACCTGATGTTATATCTATTTTTGGACAGGTATCAGCAGGCGGGACAGATTTACGTTTTCTTACATGTGAGAAAAGGTGAAGAATGTGAATGTAAAGAGAAATAACAGCACATGTCCTGAACAAGTCAAAACAAGAAAGAACCTGTCGTTATGTTGTTCGACACAATGCAAAGCAGAGTTGATCACAGTTGCCAACCAGCGTCACGAACACAGAATTCATATGGCATACACTAATAAAAATGATTGTGGTTAAGTAAATACTACAGAATAATACAACATGAAAGAGTTAGTTCAGGCAAGAATAAAAAAAACGAAGTAAATTCTATATTAGTACTCAATTCAAGCGTGTAGAAATTAAAGCGTAAACATCAACATTATATAACTCTGAAAGTAAAATTACTCAACTTTTCTTTTACTGGTGTTCCCATCATGCACTGGGACTTGAATAATTAATGAAGTAGATTTTTCACTGTTTTCCAGCAGTATTTACATGGTTCTAGCATTGCTTTTGTTGTTAGGATTAGTAACTTGCCATTTTGTGACATTTGGAGTTCATTTTCTACTCAAAATGAGACAAACACAAACAATACATCAAATGTTACCCTCATTGTGTATTGTCTACCAAGTATTGAGGTCTCTGCGTTCACGTGAAGTGTAATTTCTGATAAGTAGATACGGTGTCTCACACAATAGCTATTGTATTATTTACTTAGAAACATCTAAGTAAAGCATATACTTTAAAAGTGTGGTTTAATAGGCTCTATGCACGATCGCTTCCGCGTTTTGTCTCAGCCCGCCCATTTACATCCGGTGCTGCGCCCAAAGCCGTTTTTGCATTAGGTGGATAATGGCAAATTTAACTCGCTGTTTACAAGAACTTCCAGCGGTTAACGTGAATGATGTTAACAGTATTGTGAGGCAGTTAGCTGTCACACCTAAGAGTAAGAAAGAGAAGGGCTTTAAATTATATATTTCGAGCTACATCGACAACTTTGAGGGTGAGTATTCTCTCATATCATGCAAAATCCGACTAGCGAATCGGTTTCTAAAATCGTTGTCTCAGTTTCTGAGAAAATGAATTTTATGAAAGTTTTGACGCTAGTACACTTTGCTATAGAACGCGCTATGAGGAAGTAAAGACGCTGGCTGAGATTCTACCGGAAATAGGTCAGCAGCGTTCGTGCATAGAGCGTATTCAATGTTATAAAACGGATAGTTCCAGTCCTTGATTCTGATTGGTTGAGCCACGTTCAAAGCCGTTGTAAATTACTCAAACATACACCTGTGACCGCATTACATTAGTATTACTGCACAACTGCCGTTTGTGATTCTTTGTTGCTTAGCAACCTCTTTGGAACAACATTGCTTGGTGGAGGAATAAATGTGTTATAACGTTATATTTTTTGTTGCTGGTGTTTATTTTATGAATAAAATAAATATTAAAATGAATATTTTTATGGAGTAGCCGTTTTATAAAAGCAATAAGCCCCTTGAAGCCGTGTTTTACAGTGGATTTAGAACAGCTAAGGGGCGTTGTTAGGCACGACGCAGAGCAGAGTCTGAACCCCCTCTTCTGTTCTTCGTGGGGCTTATTGCTTAAAGGATTAGTTCACCCAAAAATGAAAATTTCCTAATAATTTACTCACCCCAATGCCATCCAAGATATCCATGTCTTTCTTTCCTCAGTGGGAGAGAAATTATGTTTTTTGAGGAAAACATTTCTGGATTTTTCTTCTAACAATGGACTTCATTGGTTGCCATCGTTTTTAAGTCCAAATCAATGCAGTTTCAAAAGTCTTTGAAGTGTTTAAACGGGCTGTACGCGATCACAGCTGAAGAAGAGGTTGTTATCTAGCGAAACGATAGGTCATTTAAAAAATATATATATATATAATTTAGACTTTTTTTACCTTCAATAGTTCGGATTGAGCTGATCAACAAACGGACAGGGAACTACGTCATCACGTTGAAAGGTCACGCCTATTTGAACTATCCTCCTACGTACGGTCGCATTGTAAACAGTGGGGCGGTACTTCTGCCGGCGCCGGCGTGACCTTTCAACGTGATTACATAGTTCCCTGTCCGTTTGTTGATCAGCTCAATCCGACCTATTGAAGGTAAAAATTCAGCTTTTTTTATTCAGCTGTGATCGCGTACAGCCCGTTTAAACACTTCAAAGACCTTTGAAACTGCACTGATTTGGACTTAAAAACAATGGTAACCAATGAAGTCCATTGTTAGAAGAAAAATACAGAAACGTTTTCCTCAAAAAACATAATTTCTCTCCCACTAAGGAAAGAAAGACATGGATATCTTGGATGGCATTGGGGTGAGTAAATTATTAGGAAATTCATTTTGGGGTGAACTAATCCTTTAATTATATTGTTTGAGAGAAATGTATTGCAAAGGAAACATCAACTAAATAGATATTACTCAACCTTTTACTAGCCAAGTTAAAATTACTAATTTTCTTTGTTACTTTCACTTAACTTAGTTAAGTAGAATCTACTTAATTCCATATGTGAAATTAACTTTTTTTTGCATGCATATTTTTAAAGTAAATTTTACTTGTTTTTTTTCAGTGCAGGTGTGCATTTATAGTTAAGTTTTTAGCTATTTCTTAGAGCGTTTTATATTAGTTCTCCTGTCTTTACTCAATTTTTGAATGTTTAATCAAGACATGAAGCCGTTTCTGTACTGATGCTTTGGCAAGTTCCAAATAAATTTGTTTCCATTGAAATCCCACCAAAAATAACCCTATTATGATATGGTTCAACAAGTCACCAAACACAACACCAAAGGTATGTACCGTACAAAAGTTATAAGCCAACGATATGCAAAATTAACATGGCATGACATAAGGCTGAATAGGAAAATTTGCAATTTTGTTTATATATATATCTTGCATATGGTTAATGGTTTTTGAAACTTAAGAGACATCACGCAACCTGTCCATATTGGCATCTGACTAATTTGTCACGTTTCCAAGTTATTTTGCCATCCAAACTATGCTAAATACAACAAAAATAAGTTTTATTTTTTACAAAAACTGCCTGTAACACTTACAGGCAGTTAAATCAACTCTCAATGACCCACCAGTTGAGAGCCACTGTTCTCGTTCACAAATGATAAACAAGAAACCATGAAGCAAAAACTGTGACGTGTATGAATGAGAACAGAGCAAACTATATTTAGCTCCATTACAGTTTAGAAGCACTGTCTTTTATTCATCCACTCACTGATGATAATCTCTGTGTGTGACTTCCAGTCCACTGACATTTTAGGAGATTAATGTCACACATGAATAAAAATGTTTGGGGCTAAACAAAAAGCAAACCGGTCACTCTGTGATGAACTATCTTGGCTCAGGTGCTTGATGACTACATTTTTTGTGTGGATTAAATCAATATTAAGAAGGGAAGGTTTGCAAACTCATCTGTGTATAGAGATCAAACACCCTTAGTAATTGATCACAAACACATCAACTCAAAAAGTGAAACAGAAACAGTGGGACAGAAAAACCCCCACTGCTTTAATGCGCATTTTGAAGTGTCGCAGAAACTAGTGATGGAAACGGCAAAATTCAGAAAACAATTCCTTAAGTCGCAAAAAAGTTTACACGCTCCCTTGAGGTGGTATTTGACTTGTGCGAAAAATAGTTAATTTGAATAATAGGCGATGGAAATTAATTTGCCGAATAAATTCTGACGTAGTGAATATTACACCCACTTGACTAATCGGATGTTTCTGCTGATGGTGTTTTTGGATGGTAACACAGCTAATGACATGAAAAACCAGGGTCCAAATGACAAAATTTTCCTCAACACAAACAACGTCCCAAAATGAAGACCTACACTTACTATTCAGAAGTTTAGAGTTGGAAGATTTATTTTAATGTTTTTGAAAGTTTTAATCTCTTTTGCTTAACAAGGCTGCATTTATTCAATTAAACATACAGTAAATACAGCAATATTATGAAATATTTTACGATTTCAAAATTTTTAAATGTAATTTATTCCTGTGATGGCAAAGCTGAATTTTCAGCAACCATTATAGTTTTGTGGAAACCACAATTTTTATTTTTATTTTCAGGATTATAGAAACTTCAAAATAACAGTATTTACTTGTCTTTATGGTCACTTTTGATCAATTTAATGCATCCACGCAAAATAATTTTTCATATATAAAAAAAAAAAGAATTACCCCAAACATTTGAATAATAGTGTATGAAGGAAGAAATGAGAATAAAAATGACTTGGGCTTATTCACATACACAGCTTGGCAACATGAAACAAAAACAGGATCTCCCCATGTGAAGTCACTTCAGAGCAGATTTCCTGGAAGAGGATGAATTCTCCATCACTGAAGCTAATTGTCAAGAATTGGGTGGAGTATTTCCCATGTGGCAGCTAAATGGAATGCATGTGACCAAAACAAAAGTACATGAAAGTGTGAGGGATCTTAAAAACAAATCCGAGGAACACCGCCAGGAAGGTCCCCCACCCACCCACCCACCCACCCACCCAACAGTCCTTATGAAACTGACTGCATGTTTGCGGTTTTCTCACAAGATAAGTGACACATCCTGTAGGTTGCTTTGACAATGCTTAAGTTTAAAAAGGGGTAGAATGAGACAGGCTAACATCTTAGGGGCACAAGCGTACCTTGAAGGGCATTCCTTGAGTCATTATGAGTAAAACTCCAAGGGATTTTCCCTAGTTAGTCAAAAAACCCACTGACGCAAACTGAGCACTTGGTCTTCCTACCCCTGCTCACCATGCAGAAGCACAAGAAAAGAAAAAAAGTGCTCCTAGAAGTAATACTTCATTACTTCTAACATCTTTTTTCTTTTTTTTTTTGGAGTCATACAGAAACCATTTCAGTCTTACCTCTCAAAACAAAAGTTAAAGTCCAAATGAACTGCAACAGCCTAAAAGGCCTAGTATGAGGGTTGTGCTAAGCTCAAGCACAGACTTGATGAATACTACATTCCCTGAGAGCATGCAATCTCTATAATGACGCTAACATTTTACACACTATAGTGAAAACCAGGCAGGAATGAACCTCATTCTGACTCCAGGCTCAGAGTTAAAATCCCTTAGAAGGACAGGCTGTAAATGGTTACCATTATTGTGTGGATGTGTCATGCAATTCAAGGGATATTCACCCAAGAAATTTAAATGTGGGATGCCTAAATGTCAGTTGAGAAGCTGTTGCTCATGGCTCCTGTGACCACAAAACACAAGCACATACGATATGAGTGGGAAACTATTAATATACTACTACAGGAAAAATATGTAATATTATGAGTAAACAAGTAAATGATTTAGGGATAGGTTTTTTTCCCCAATGTTTCCTTTCAAATACTCGATCAATAGAACAAATACATGAGTATATTATTTTAATTAAAACATACTTTTTTGACTAAAATGCATGTTTGAGCTGTTTTAACTGAAAGCAACTTGCACTGACATATCTTGAAAAACGTCAGCGGACTCAGCGCCATTGTTTTGTCTCAAGATGAACATCAGTAATGTTATTTTCTAAGTTACATTTATAGAAGCTACTTAATACCCTAATTAAACTAAGGCCTAAACCTGGCTTAATATAAGCCATGTCTGTGAAACCGGGCCTTAAGGCCCATTCACACCAAACAATAAATATAACGATAACTATATTTGCGTCCACACCAGCAGACGATATCGTTCTGTTTATTCTAAGCACGTGCTTATCTTTTTCTTTAAATGCTTGAGCTCGTTATAGCAGGAATGATTCTGATTGGCTGTCAATGTTTTTATTATTCATCAGCTGGGGAAAAAATCATTCTGAAAGTGCAGATTCCAGTGATATAATTTCTCTGTCGTTTTCCTTATAGCTGTGGTGTGGCCTCTGCTATTCTGTAATACTGAGAACAATTTTAGAACTATATCTTCATCATTGTCTTTTATCGTTATCGCTTTTGGTGTGAACGCCTTTAGTCTGGGACTAGGCATAGGTCTGTGGCATAGGCATGTGCCTATGCAGGTGATTAGGTGCCTAGACCAGGTGACTAGGCATAGGCAGGTCTGTGAAACCAGGGGATAGTTTCTCAATTTGCTGGTAAGATATGCTCACCCAACACCAACAGCAGACTGCAAAGTACCGCTCAAAATGGCAACATAACCAATCATCAAAAAGAAATATATACATGACTATAAGACATGCAATCATTTTTATCATAGGTCAGTGTTTTCACTTTCGAGTACTCCCAAGTAGGATGTAGGACTAGTAGAATGACTTTCTTTTTCCAGGATCTCTCTTTCTTCTCTGTGAAAGGTCATTCAAAATCAAACCGGTCTAAATAAAATTTCCTGGAAGTGGCCACTGATTTAATCTTTGTCTGCCTTCTCTTTTTTTGCCTCTTCAGGGCACAGTCTGAACACATGTAGATTACAAGATTAGAAATATTACTGATGAAAGCAAACACTTAATGTCATTAAAAAAACCTACTTTTAACTGACAACTGTAACAACAAATAAAGCTTTTATGGAAACAGGAAGCAACAATCATAAGTTTTATTATGAAGAATTCTTATGGCTGGATTTATAGAGGGGGAAGAACAAAACTGGAAGAGTTTAGAGGTCATTTAATTGACCAGCCGAACTTTGTTTCCCTAAAACTATTAACTGATAGTCTGATTCACTGTCTACCTGACAGAGTGCAGGAGTCACGATGCAAACCACATGCAAACAAGGAGCCTACCAACAAGCTGTGAAAAGTGTTTGGGTAAAACGTAATGGAGATAAAATGATGCATTTAGAAGTTAAACGGAAGTTAAAGAAGAATGTTCCTGTTCATACCATGAACCTAGTGAGCTGTGCTAAACAAACAGTTACTCCATATACCAACTGTGAAAGTAAATTCATCCCATGTAGACACGATTAGGCAGGTCACAACCTGATACAGATCACAAGTGGACTACAAGCTAACGAGGTTTCAAGCAAATCACAATTATAACTTAAAATGGATAACAGGGAACAAATTATAGCCATTATTATGAACTAAGTTAAACCTAATTTGATTTGACATCTAACAAAGATGTGTGTACAAAACATAGCCTACACCGTATACGCAGTTTCCACGGGCATGCACCCTGTCAACGACTAAATTTAGACTGTTTTGGAGTAATTATTTCTCTGAACCAGCTTACAAGATGCTTGAATTTCCTGAAGATGTTTACTAGTTTTTAACCAACATTATGCAATCTGTGATTGTAGCTAACGTTACTCTCTCTCCAGGTGACGCCAAACAACAACCAAGCGAACTTTACTTTTAAACGGGGAAATGCTGAAAACAAGCCCGCAGACACTTTAACTTGATCAGAAACAGTATTTGTAAATTGTAACCGCTCACACCTTTATTTAAACAAAGCTGTAGAGCAAATAAAATGTGGACTGTTTTAGCGGACCTGCTAACGTCAAAACTCACCCGCACGCGGAGGAAAGTCTCGCGCTCCTTACACAACATTAAAGTTATAACCGGAACACACAGTCTTCAAACATCTTGCTATCAAAACAGCGGACACCGAATTGATTGAATGCAACACTTCAGCCTTTATCTTTATAAAGGTCATCATTACCTTTCAGCTCCAGCTGGGAGAGAGCGTGTTCACATCCTGCCTGTCTCCAGATCTGTCCATGATGCAGCCACTCCTCCCATTTCAGTGTAAAAAGCACAGGGCGGGGTAAAAACCTATACTTCACTGTTTACCGCACTATTTACCAAACATTCACTTTGTTTGCAGAGCTCTGTCCATCACTGGAATGAAAACTTGATTAGGCCTACCTGGAAAGGGTTTCTTGTGGCCTACTACAACTGGTTGATTTATTTGGGGTTCAGGAGGCTAAAGGTTATGGTTAAATTCTGGCTAATAATGTAGAATGTAAAAGGTAGTAAAATACTAGTCGTGTTTTGGAACTTGCAGTTTGTCTATAGCTTCACTTTGTTGGTAGACCATCTTGGATCAGCAGGAGGCTTAACCAGCTTCCATTTGACCACGTTTAAAGGACCAGCTAAATAAACTGGATTTTCTAACAGGGAGTAGCCTAATGAGCTGTTAATTTAGTTTTTTCACTGCCACCCCAAAACTCATCTAACTACCTTGACCAGGATGGAATACCAGATATAACCAGCTAACCAGTTTTTCACCAGGGATGTGTTGAAATTCACAGGGCTCTGCTGAATTCCCTGCACCAAGTTGGCTGAAGTAGCCTAAGGTCAGATGTTATGCATGACTCTGCTGTCCGTCACAGGGGGGAAATAAGTCATGTTTTTTTAATAAATCTCAGTTTCCATTGTTTGCTTACCACAGACAAAGTTGTTCGTGCTGACACCTGTTGCCTTCATACAAAAAGTATATTATGTTCATGTTTGTTATTCTTTCTTTTCTATTAGTTCATATTACAGTTCAGTTTACAAGTTTATCCTTTCAAAATAGGATGTCTCATTAGGAACAATAGATGTGTTAGAAGGGCGTGAGCTGAGGGAGATGTGCTGATAGGTTTCTCTCTGTTTAGTTGTCATCAGAAAGAATACACAGGTGGGGCTTTGTTTGTGACTACAATAAACAGTAAGCTGTAATTTCCTCACAGGTTTCCTGAGGAGCATCATATGAATCCACCAATCACAACGTTGAGAAAGTATAAACAGCCCTTACCTCATTCCGATTATTCTTGTGGCATTCCTGCTCCACCCCACCTTTTTTTTTTTTCAGCAGTCTTGAATGCAAGACCTTTCTGTATGTAAGAAAGTAAGAGTCAGTAGTCACGCCACACAAGATCAATTTGATTTGATTGGTGACCCAGAAATATTTCTTATTCACGTTTCTTTATCATTTTTCAAAATCCTAAACTTTTTAAATCTCAGATCTTCAATGAGGTTTCAGACTTTTGGACACTACTCTATACGAATGTGAAATGGAGACTGAAGACCAACCTCTCTTTTACCCCACTGAGTTAAAAATAGACTTCCATATATAGACTCTAGACCACATAATAACATAGACTAAGAATGCCCCCTAACATCTGTCAGTCATGTCTGCTGCATCATTTCTGGGGTTGTTTGCATGCCAGCCATGCAGCAACCTTAGATCCATAGTTATGCAAAGACTGAACTGGTTATAGCATGTGGTATGCACATGGGCCAGACAGGGATCATAGACTCAAAAACATCCGCACCAGTGATCTATCAAAAGGCCCTTCATTTACATTTTGCTCAAATCTGAGAGGGTGTCTCAGTAAAACACCCCCACACACTGACCATTAACAACAGAGAGATGATTAAAACCATAGATAATACTGCACTGTTTTGCCAAGTTAAAAGGGTAGATGAGAGGAACTGAATGGCTCATTAGCGGGTGATAAAAGAAAGATGTCAAGAGTGCTCTGTTAGTGTGATTAGATTAGTTAGAGAGGGTCAGAGAGAATGTTCAAGGCTTGCAATTTGTACCCTCAAAATCTCATTGAGTTTATTCTCAGAGCCAAGTTTCCAAATTTAGGCTATTTCTAGACTAAACAATTTTTTTTTTATTGATGATGTAGCATTTACTAGGCAAATAAAGGGACAGGTCACTCAAAAATGAAAATTCTGCCAGCACTTTCTTCAGTGGAACATTAGAGAGAAAATATTTAGAAACATCTCTCAGTGAACTTTTTAAACTCAAAGTAGTATGTGCACATCCAAACATCACTTAAGCAGGGGCTTGATTAAAAGAAAACAGCTGAAATGCAAAAGAACCAGCACACTGCTATTTCTGCACCCAAAGAAGTTTAATAAATTGCAACGTTTCGACCATAAGCAGTCTTCGTCAGGCAAAGAAAACAACAAATATCAACAACTGTTATATCAACATGATGAACAACCTGACAGGGTCAATCAGTGAATTAATCAAACATCCAATAAACCAATGAAATTCAATCAAAAAAAATCTAAAGACATTTTTAACAAAGATATATACAGTATATATAGGTGTTGCCAATTATATGAAATAGTGTCAATCGAAAGAAACGCAAAAAGAAATATAAGAACATAAAGAAAACGCATGTGTATCAGTATATTGGATCCGTGTATTAGCTCTTAAAGTGACAGCAGCCTCATAGGCCTATACCTGTCAGAGTTCACCGTTACCAGACGCCAGTGATTATAGTTTATAAAGTTTTAAATATGTATATTTTTCTCACAAAAGCGCATCGCTCCGCTTCAGAAGGCCTTTATTAACTCCCTGGAGCTGTGTGGAGTACTTTTATGATGGATGGAGGCGCTTTTGGGCTTCAAAATCTCAGTTACTATTCACTCCCATTATACAGAAGAGCCAGGATATTTTTTATATATATAACTCCAAAATGTTTAGCTGAAAGAAGAAAGTCATATACACCTGGGTGAGTAAATTATAGGATAATTTTCATTTATCGGTGAACCAATAAGAGTTCTGATGTGCAGCAAAGGATTGTTGAGCTTCACAAAATAGAAAGTGGCTGTAAGAAAATAGCTAAAGCATTGAAAATTCCCATTTCTACCATCAGGGCAATATTTAAGAAGACTTCTTTGTTCATATTTACCAAGGGTACCAATAATTCTGACCAGGACTGTATTAATATCCACAGGCAGTATGTGAGGTCATGTGAAAGGATATGTTCAGATTGTGTGTGTGTCTGTGTGTGCAATCTGTGCATGTACGTGCGTGTGCGTGTGTGCGCATGCGTGAGAACATCCTGTTGTTTTGAAACTAATATGAGATCATGGCAACATATTATAAAATAAAATGTTAACGCAGTGTAAAACAAATAAGTATAATGTCAAGCCTCCACTGTTCTCTGTCAACACTAAACCTTCTGTATAACAAACGTATTCTACTGTAATCAAAGAAACAGTTTCCTGGAGCAATGTCCACAATAGTTTATATGGTGGGATTTGAACAGTACCCTAAAGTTTTAGGTCATGTCTATGTGAGATTGAACCTGCAATCTGTGTGTGTTTGTTAGCAGACCATTTCCATTACAATAAGGCTGCCACCTCAAACCAAATTTATTAATCTTGACCTTCAAAAAAATTCAGGAAAAAAGAACCAATAAAAAAAAAATATATATGAAAAATAAATGTGCCTTTCTTCCAAGAAATATGTTTATCAAATGTACAAATTAAAGCAAGATGAAAATATAGAAAATATATCATAATATATATATTTTTTTTTTTTTGCTTTGTTTTTTTGGTGAAAGTATGTCTAGGTGTGTAATGGAGACCAGTTAGAAAGAGCTGTGTGAGTAAACCTCACTCTCCTGGCCTCAAGGGGTGCACTAGCGACCTAGCATCCTTGTTTGAGCGCCCGCCTACCATGCCTGAAAACGCTGATTTGAATCAGGGGGGCAGGGTTTCATATTATTTTGAAGTTTCCCCGGGCGCCGCCATTGGCTAGCGGACCCCCACCTGCTGTTAGCATCCCATTGACTCCCATTCATTTTGGCGTCACTTTGACAGCGAATAACTTTACATCTGAGGCGTTTAAAGACTCCATTTGTCCATTATTTATTTCTAAAGAAACACGAAAATGTATAAAAGGCTCCATTACCTTGTAGCTTCCGTTATGGCCCCGTAGAAGCAATTTTTGTAAAAATAGGCTAACGATTGCGTCATAACCACGCGACTCTCCGTCGCACAGTAAAGAATTACCGTATGGACAGGAGGAGAAGCTCGCGCGCAATCGGGGGGACGTGGAGGCAAAGTGACAAAATAATTAATCAAAATACATAGCAAAAGTTTCTCCTGCTCCTAGCTCACGGACACCTCCTACTCACGCTCTCCGTCTCTGCAAGTTTCGGAAGGGAATGATTTAGATTTCTCTTGGCACAGCTACTAGAAGACAGACGGGTTGCTCACGTCACATCTACGTCGTCAAGCTCAGTTTGAGTCTGCTCAGTACGCTCAGCCATCAGGAAGTAAGAGCTTCTAATTGACTTCACTTGTCTCCGTTGAATCCAATGGGGTCGCTGTGTCCATTTCTTTTACTGTCTATGATTTGAATCCAGGAGTGCATCTGGCCCAAAATCTGCTGATGACAAAAATGCGCACTTATTATCTCTTAACCTTCCCTTAAGCCCAGACTCAAACCTTAAAACCAAACATTAGCAGCAAATATTTCCATGCTTATAGTGCATTTACTGTTTTAGTAGAGACCCAGTTAACCATTGCAAAACTCTGTCTGGAGCTCCCAGGGAAAATAATAAATGACGATTAATACACAATACAAAAAATATTGGGTTGTTTCAAACCATGTTTGGGTCAAATATGGACAAACCCAAGTGTTGGATAAAATGTTTTAATTACATTTTAAACCCAACGGTTGGGTCCATATTTGCCCCAAACATGGGTTGAAACAACCCAGAATCTTTTAGAGTGTATTAATTCTGAACATTTTTACTACAGTTGTGTGTTGTATCAAACTGTAAATGCAGTCTTGTATATTTAGATAATTCCTGAGCATACCATCGTACAGACCAATACCACAGTATCTAAAATTGCACATGGCTTGGCTGTGGTTCTTGTCTGATTTCTGTGGAACTCAGGGGTAGTTTCAAGGAAATATCCACCGATGTATCTTCACAGCTTGCGTGCATGGTTGATTATCAAACAACACAAAAAATGTATTTACTTCAAAATATTTGTATCATGACCCACTTTTGCATTATTAGATTAAGCAGTAAGCAAGGTTAAGATGTTAATCCACCAAGACATGCTGAGAAGAACAAAATGTGCTTTGTTCTCTGGTCTTGTGGCCAGCTCTCCTCAAAGGCCATTAAGCACTGAGCAACTCTGTGCTGTTTGTTTTGCTTGCTTACATGTACTCAATACAGTAGAATTCCAAATGTTGTTGGTTCTATGAAACCCTGTAACCATAGAGATGATAAGGAAGAGAGCATTATCATCACCAGGGGAAACAGAACCACGGAAACGGAACGAGGGACACTGAGTGTGTGTTCTGTACACAAGGCCCCTCCTTAAGCATTTTGAAAGAAAACCCTGTCGTCCCTTTCTGATTGCTGCTTTGAAATTATGTTGCATTGTTCCAAGACAAATCCATACCGAGACCTTCTGTCACCTCAGAAGTCTGAGAAGGTTAGTTGTTGTTAATGAGCGCTCAAAGCATTTAAAGCTGCCATGGATACAATACCAAGCCTTTAAACAAACACACAGATATACCAACCCGATCTCATGGCAATTCCTACGAATTTTACGAGGTGGCTAATTCGTACCAATTCATACGACCTCACTCGTACCAATTCGTACGATTTTTGCTAAATTGTACATATTTTACGAGTTATCAAATTCGTATGAATTCGTACGAATTACCTACCCCTGACCCCACCCCTAAACCTACCCATCACGTGGGTTTAGACAAATCGTACGAATTCATACGAATTAGCCACCTTTTAATCACTCATGAGATTGGTCGTGAGATAGCGTTGGATACACAGAGCAAAAGACAGACTGCTGTTTACCATTTGAGACCATTAGCTCTGTTTTCTCCTAAGGGTTGTCTTTTTAATAACAATAAGCACAGACTATTATGGTAGGCCTATTTTCCTCCATGACAAAAATAACCTCATCATCTAAGCTGTCTGTGGTCATACAGTGTGACACATGTGCAAAGTACCGCTTTCAGTTGCTAAAGAGGTTTATTTGGGCTTTCCATTTACAGACTACCGTTCAAAAGTTTTGGCCCAGTAAGACTTTTAAAGGTTTGTGGTATCTATTTTTTAAGTCTATTTTTAAGTGTTACCAAACAATGACGCAAATAAATACCACTGTGATACAGTAAAAACAGTAATATTGTAAAATATTATTACATTTTAAAGCAACTGTTTTCTATTGTAATATATTTCAAAATGTAGTTTATTGCTGTGATGGTAAAGCTGAATGTAATGCTTCCTTGCAGAATAAAAGTATTGATATCCTTTTAAAAGCATTGATTTCCTTTTTTAGATAAGGGATATAAGGGAATACATGAATAATAATGACAATTTTGATCATATAAAAGCAAAAAGGTAAATCGGTTGTCTTTCACTTTCAGGTTCATACAGAAACTATTGTGGGAAACGCTGGCTTGTCAAAAGCAACATATAATTATTTGAATAACATAAAAAATAGCAATGTTATTATATGGCGACCCAGATATTGATATAATATCATATCACCATGTCCACACTGATTCCCACCCCTATCATGATGTTCATGATTTTAGATCTGGGACATACTGTAAGTTCCCAGAGGCATCTCTCACTCTCTCTCTCTCTCACACACACACACACAGACACACACACACACACACACACACACACACACACACACACACACACACACACACACACACACACACACACACACACACACACACACACACACACACACACAGCAGGGTAGTGCTTCAGATACAGAGACTTTGACAACAGAGTCCTTCTGCACGATCTGCCACACCTTTAACTCATTAATGCTGATCAATAATGCAGCGCTCTCAGTGCATTTATTTCACTGTCAGTGTTACCAGGACAACACAGCAACCACAGCATCTGCCACAGGGGGAGATGAAAAGATCAGTCAGAAGCAATCAGAAAGAAAATATATTATTAAGAGAAGGGAACTATTGAATAAAAGAGCCAATTATATTCTAATTTGGCATAAAGTCATCAACATATAGACGTAAAATATCTCCCATCTCTGTAATTCAGTTTGAGAATATTGCCATGTACCAGATGCCCCTTATCCAAAGTCAATTACAATTCACTATCCATGAACACAACTATACCAAGAGGAACCTGACATTGCCGAAGAGCACAATGATGATTGTGCTACCACCAAGCATCTATGCAGTTTTTCCTGCTTCTTTTTTTGGTTCTTTGGTGTTAGTTTAGGATGTGACCTCACTCTGACTCAGGGTCAGTACCTCATCGTCTTTTGTAACATCAATCCACCAGATCTGCCGGATCTCCATACTGCTGACTATGGAGTGAAAAAAGAGCTTGTCTTTCAGCCTAGTCACTGAATCCAAGTGGGCGTTCTCAGTTCTCTCTGGCACAGAGGACCAGCTGTCCTCAAGGGGAACAGTCACCTGTGCCTAAAGAATTTGGCAAAAATCTGCCTAAAACACTAGAACTTTATCTTCACACTGGCTGAACATTTATATCTGGAACTGCATCTTTACAGGAAACCCTTACAAAAAAATAAGTATACTTCAAGTTTAACTTTTTTAAAGTAGCTATACTTAAGTAAAGTTCAAGAATATTTTTTAAGAACACTTTATGTATAAGTATACTAATATCAATGTACTAGTATACTTGTAAGTTTACTATTTCATTACCCCTATAATAGGGACTAAATAAATTGGCCCACTTTTTAGTGTCTAAAAGTATACATACAGTAGTAAACTTTGAGTACACTGCAAGTAACGTTTTTTGTTTGTACAGCAACTACTAACAAGTGAATGTACAGGTATACATTTAGTTTACTAGTTAAATACTTGTACAACACGTTTTTTTAGTTTGTTTGAAAGTACAGTTTGAAGAATTCTCTCAGTAAACTAGTTTAGTAGTTTTATACTGTTTTCTTTAAGTGAACTTAACATCATACATTTAGTTTATTTATATTTTGCACTTTAAGTATACTACTATGTTCCTATTTAGGTATTCATTTTTTATGCTTGAAATATATCTTTAACTGTATAAAGTAGATTTGAAGTAAATTCCTATGTGCTCCCAGTGGACTACACAAAAACACACATAATCAGATTTAGGAACATATCTGTTTTCTGTATAAATCAGTATTTTCAAACAAATCTATTGTAAAATGTAAGTTTATAAGACAGTATGTATATCTATGTCAAAAAGTATTTAATAGGCTATTCAATCAAAAGAGTAAACACAACCACAAGCCAATACTTAGAATACTTAATTTTAATCTCAAATCAAAGATTGACTTTAAGTATAGGGCAAATCTACTTAGACTTTTCTGTCAGTATAAGTCAAGTATACTTAAGTGTCATTTAAAGTATATTACTGAGAAGTACATAAAGTATATTTCTGAGAAGAACATAAAAAGTAGACTGAAAGTAGGCTATACTTTCTTATTTTTAGTTTAAAAGAAGTATACTAATAGCACACTTGAATAAACATATTTTTTGTAAGGGTATCTTCCAGTATAAGGTCAAGTTTAGAAGGAAATAAAGGCAAGTTAAAATGGTCGAGAGCTTTATTGCTGCTCATTTCTATTATATTTTACACAGACAAAGATATGGGAAAATCAATAATTATTAGATGTGGTTTGGCCCTTCATTTTCAGTGAAGACTAACCTAAAAGCAACAGCAGACAATGACATTCTAGAGACTTGTGTGCTTTCAATCATTTACTGATAATAGATAATAGAAATCTAAGAATTCCAAGATCATTTACTGAAAGTTCTATATTATTTATGAAACAAAAGTTTTGAAGGTCAAAAATCACAAATGAGATCTTTAGTTCACATCTAATTTGAATTATCTCTCTCAACCACTTTTCAGTAATGAGATTAATGCAGAGTAAATGGAGACTTTTATGTCTTGCTTTTTCTGCTTCTCAGATTTATATAGTAAGCTCACTTGTTTTCTCTAGAATTACAGAAGATATCTCAAAATTAAAGTGTAACTATATACATAATGTTTCAATTTCAGTCAGACTAAACTAATAAATCATAATTTTCAATTTCATCATCTATATAGTCCAACTGAAATCTGCCAGTCCAAACTTAAGGTAAGGTCACATTAACTGTTATTTACTCGTTTAGCTTTGCTTCATACATCGCTACAGTTGACCTTGGCATTGAGCGCATACGCAGACAGACATGTGACGGACGCAATACAGGCAAGGTATCATAAATACAATCTGTATCAAGTTTTTGTTTTGTGCATACTTGCCAGATTGAATACTTTAACTTGATTACAATTTAAATGTACTTGTCGGTGTCACACATTGTGCTCAGATTTTCACGCACACACACACACACAAAAAAACCTTCTGCAATTATATGTCATAGATAAGGAAGAATATGAACTCATTATCTGAGCTCTCCTATCCACATTAAGGTCATAGCTCTACTCATTTGTCAACAATTCGAATTTATCTGGATTTTAAAGGTTTAGTAACATCTGAGACTAAATGAAACATTACTAAGAACTGCTTTAAGTCTCATGAGGTATGAAATCAGGTCATCAAGGCTATTCATATATTTCATTATAAGCAGTACAAGATTCGGATCACATGTTTTATGAAGGAAAGTGATCTGATGACTGCTTTATAAATAAACAGGGCATGCCACAATCCTAACATCCCAAGTCAACACAACATAAAGGGATTTCAGCACCAAATTCCCTAAAGAACTTGAGACAACAAAAGGATTTCCAAAAGGTTAGCTGATTTAAAATGTGAACAATGAACTTTACACAGCACCACCCCTCTGCTTTCTCTCTCCCTTGTCCTCGCCTATACACAATCTCTATCCTGCAAGAGAGCGAACCCATAAATATAAGCCCTATTAATTTCCAGCAGTCATGTAAACAGGCCTGGGAAGATTCTTAATGTTCCATAGACAAAGAGAGAGGAAGAGGAAAGAGCGCAGTAGTTTACTCACTGTTTACTTTGTCCAGACTCCGCTCTCCAGCTATAAAAGGCAAAAATCTTCAGCCTTGATCTCACTCCCAGCCAGCTGAACGCTCTTCACATGCTCTTGACCATGGCTTGACTTTTGTGTGTGTGTGGATTTGCTACACAAGATACCCAGAAAGCCAGTATTGCAAGACACTATTTATGGAACCAACAGTGCCTAAACTACACACACCTAAAGGTCAGAGGGCAAACTCTCTTCAGAGTCTCCTCTCGATGGATTCGCAGAGAAACAGACAAGAATTACACGGAGAGAATAGTTTGGATTCAGAATGTTCCTCTGAAAATGAAGCACCGTGGAAATTATCAAGGGGAAAGAAAGAGAGAGAGAAGAGAAAAGAGAAGGTCCCTGTGAGATCTAGAGCTCTGATTAAATCCGGAAAATAAAGGAAGCCTGTGTTCTTAGAGTAACCGTAAAATTACCCAAGAACACAATTATACAATTATGTGCAGTCAGTTTTCCATATCCAACAGCATAAGTCAAACCATGAGAAGTGATTTTTATGAAAATATATAGCACAGTGAAGCACTTCTGTGCAGGACACATGGCACAAAAGAGACCACATTTAGGATAGCAATCTTGTGAGAGAAAGAGAGAGAAACAAGATAAGACTGAGAAAAGTGAGATAAACAGTAAATGGGTAAAATTTTCAGTAAAAGATAATGAGTGAGAACGGTCCAAGATATACCTGGGCTCAAATCCTCTTTCTGTTTCTGTTCTGGTGCTTTTGCCCATGATGTGGTTTTGAACAGAACAGGAAGGAGTTCAGTCATGCATGCAGGGTGTGCAGTGCATGTGCTTTTCCTTTTCTGTGGCTTCACAGGGGAAATATCAGTACCTTCACTGCAAAAAAAAAATACAAAAAAATAATGCACAAGCATTTTAGTCCTATTTTCCGGTTCAAATATCTAAACAGCTGTAAAATAAGAAATCATGCAAAACTGTACATGATAATGAGGATTAGTTCAGAAATTGAAAAATGCTGTCACTATTTACTCGCCATAATGTCATTTAAAATCTTATGGCTTTATTTCTTCTAATAACGTAACATTTTTGAAGAATTTTTATTATTAAATTGAGTTTGCTTTGTTTAATAATCATGCTGTTGATAAGGATCCAATCTATCCTTGCCATGTTGCAACAAAACCCTGACAATTATTATTTTATATGGTTGTATTATATTATATATATATATATATATATATATATATATATAAATGATCAAGTACTTATTTTAAGGATGTTTAAATATTTTTACTGGCACAAAACACTAATTAAGAAAATGTTTTTGTGCTTTCTGACCCCACACATTTATAGTAGAGAGCGAGATATTGACTCTCCACTGCACACTCACACTTCCAAGTTAAAAATACGCATTCATACATGTTTGGTTGCAGTGGGAGCAAGACTTGTTTACACAAACTGTCCTTTTACAGAACACAGGGCCCTTTCACATCCAGATTAGAACAAGAAAATCTCAGTCTTGTCCAAGAGCACACGTGACGTAACAGTGACACTCCACCCAAACGACGTTGAAGAGGGCGATCATCATTACGGTAACAGACTTCAGGATGACTGTGTGTTTATTGAAGTGCTCATGGGTCTCTACATATTTACCTGCACAAGTCTATCAACATATTCTGTAACTTTCCGTTATTAATCGCTGACCTTGAGTCAGGAATTTAGCAAATCATTGACTAATGTACTCTGGATTGTATGACCTCCACTGGAAAACTTTCTCACACACTTGTGTAAGAGCATTGTTTTAAGGAACTTGTGATTTTGGGTCACATCTACAAAGTGTGATGTGACACCTTTAGGGAAGTGCAAAAAGAGGAACATACAACTCACTGCTCATAATCACATGGTTTACTTCACGAGTATGCGATGCAATACATAAACTCCTCAAACATCCGCAATGACCAAATGAGAAAGACTGGAAGTGAGGCAAACTTCTAACGTAATAACTGACAAATTAATAAGTGCAACATTTCACAAGGTGTATTTCACCCCTAAACTTTACAGAAACTAAAAAAATCATGCTCGTTTTCCTCTGCTTTAGTGTTCTTTTGCCCTGTCCAAATATCCACACTTGCAGTCTTTGCACTTCACTTACATGACGTATTTCCTGTATTTGGCCCAAGTGTTCAAGTAGGCATGAAGATTCAAAGTGTGTATATAACTTATGATTACCCGATGGGACACACTTACAGTGTTGCAAAAATGAAAGTGTTTACAGATTTATTTTATTTTCAATACTTTACATTGAAAATAAACTTTTAAATGTCTGTTCAGTAGTCGCTATGTAACTAACAAGACAAGATTTTAAAATTGTGGTGCTTAAGTGATAAAAAGCAGTCGCAAATGTTGTACAAAATACAGTCTACTCATCTTTGCACCAATAAAATGAACAACAATTTATATTTTACTTCCAAATTATAGGATATGTACTATCTAATCTAACTTACAGGGGAACCTTTTCCTCGACATCTCGCGATTTCGGGGCAAATGAGTTCCCGAATAATGCATTATGGGATACGTTTAGGCTCTATGGCCCTGTCCCAAATGGCACACTTTATATGCACTTTCTGGTCATGTCTGTTAAGTCTTTTAGGTTTCAGAAGGGTCCTCGCGAGCGCCGCCCTTGTGGTCAGTATGAGCCCTCAATGCGCACTTTTGCCGAGCCCGTACTGGCGCGAGCTCCACAGCAGACTCTTCCTGACAGTCAAAGCTCTGTAACATCACGAAAGTGTGCACTCGTAGGAAGACCACGAGTGTTTAGGGTGCCATTTGGGATAGGGCCTCAAGATAGAGTGGGTTTAGTGTGCATTATGGCCACTGCACTTTGGCATTTTTTAGACATGAGACAGTCTTGCGCACTTCCTTGCTGTCGCATGCACACGCTCTCAAGTGGCCAGGACAGCAAGTGTGGATATTTAGACAGGGCAATCATCTCCGTTTCACCAGGAAAATCATAACATCAGTATGAATACTTATAACGCCCCCTTGTGGACAATCCAAAATATTGGATCTTACTCACATTCATACATCAATACATCAACAATGTCTTGCCAACTGCAAGAATAACTTCTTTTTTTTTCAGCATTCAAGAGCTGCTGACAATCTGGAAATCTAGCTTGTTCTAGAAAATAGAAATCTCAGTTTTGAGTTAACGAGAAAAGACACCTAACTTAGATATTCTTGTAGTATGTAGTATATTTCACAGTAAATCGCAGGGAGTCAGAATTGAATGCATGTGTTTGTAATTACTTGTGGTAGCAGATGGATTGACAGACTGAAGTGTCAGATGTCTGATAACTGTAAGAGTGTGAAAACAGCTTCTTGATTAACTGATTAACCCTGAACACCTCTGCACAGATTTTAACAGCTCATACAAACACATTATATCAATTCAGAAATCAAATCACAATTTGAGAATTGCATAATTACGAGAAATAAACGTACAATTGCAACATGTTAAGTCCAAATTTCAAGACACAGTCACAATTGTGAAAAACAAAGTTGCTATTGCTAGTCATATATTGAAATACAAATTATAAGAAATAAAGATGCAATTGTGGAGATATTAAATTGCAGTTATGAGAAATTAAAGTCTTAAGTACAAGAATATACTTGCAATTTGCACAATATTAATTCCCGACTGCAAAAAAATAGTCACAATTATGTTTATTTTCTATCTAAACTGTGACAGTCTCACATTTTGAGTTTGTATCTGATCAGTTTTTCTGTTATGTTAATGCCTAAGTTTAATGGTTAATTGTTAATTATTTCTGTTTATCTTCCATTCCCTGCCTGTTTGTCACCATGGTTACTCATTGTCTCATTCATTCAGTTCAGGTGCTCCTCATTTATTGCTCACCCTATTTATACTCACAGTCTTGATTCTTCCTTTGTTTTGGTATTCGTCATGTTTTTGCTGTTCAGTTGTGTTTAGTTGTTGTGTAGCACTGGTTTCTCCAGCAAATTCCTGTATTTCTGTTGATGGATTTAAATTAAGGTTTCTTTGGATTTCTCCCTTCATCTTGTGCTTAGAATCTACACTACAGTGTGACAGAATACCAGAACCTCTACAGATGGATTTAGCAGTAGCTTTCATCAATCTCCAGCACCAAGGACTTCCTCTCAGGAGATTTTTCATTTTTTTATGTTTATTGAACTTTTACAATAATAACAGGATACAGATATAGGAGATTAGTGAGAAAAATATGGTTCCCACTCCGTCCCAAATCCTCACTGATAACATCTCTCCAAACACCTTTAGCTGAAACCTTTTCACATCTTGGACTCACTCTGTAATTAACAGTGTTGTTAATCTCTAAATCTAATTTGAGGTTTGGAATGGGTCAGTTCACAAATCACATCTGAAGGTGTAAATCAGGGATTGAAGAATATATGGGACATGTGGTCAACAGGCATCGGGCTCTAAATCGTGACCCTTTGAGGCTTATCCACAGGGATAAACTGTGATTGGCACATCTGAGTGTGAACGTGTGGGGGGAGAAATCCTATAACCTACTGTAGTGTGGCAGGAGCAAAATCAAAAGGCGAAAGGAAGCAGAAAAATACTTATCTGAAGCTATATGAGAGCAGAATTGCAAGCTGTGCTGTACTTCAGAAGAATAAAGCACCTGGACCATGACCCCAATACTGCGCACTGAGAGGCTGCAGCCGAGTGAACTTCAGGCTCTATTTGGAGAGGAGAAGGATTATTCATGCTCCCTGGATGACATTGTTCACCACACAGAGGTAGATATTTGACTTCTACAATGCAAAAGACTAGTTCACCGTGTAATTAAGCATTTCCAGGTGAATTTTGAAGATTACGTATTATAGAGTCTGTAATGGAAGAACCATTTGATACGTTTAAATACTGTACTGTAACACTGTAACTTACGTTTTGCTCTCTTTCGGTCTCTCAGGAGTATGAGCAGCAGTCTGACAGTGAGAATATAGCGGTGTGTGACTTCAGTTCTCTCTCTGATCCTGACTATGGGAAGCCGTGTGCAGGCCATCAACTGCAGAGACCCGTGTTCTCCAACCAGGAATACTATACCAAACTAGAGGAGCTGAAGACAGAACACCTGAGAAACATGGCTGAGATGGAAAAACTCTATCTGAGCCAGATCAAACCTGGTCAGAGAGAAAGACAGCTCATTACCTGCTGGAGACAAAATGGAGAAGATACAGAGAGGTCTGTGATAAAAAAAAATAATAAAAAAAATCTAATTCTTTATTGAATAATAATGAGTAATGAGCAAAGCTGAACATTAAAAACATTAAAAAAAAGATCAGGTAGAATCTGTGAAAGATCTGAAAATCTGTTGACCCAGTTCATTCGTTGGCTTCCATCACTGTGGTTTCAGCCAACTGGCAACCCGGGGTGTCGCAATACTCATGGGGAAATTGGCAGTGTGCGGGATCACACAGATCAAAACTAAAAACGATGTTCAGACACGGAACGTATTATTTCAAAGTGGCTGTATGCACGTTTCTTACATTCTGGAAACATATTATGGTATTTTTATGCTTTATTACAGTAAAAAAAAAAAAACTACACAGAGCATCTTTCAGACTTTTTGGGGCTTAAAATGAAAAGAGTGACAATGTACTTGAAACAGTTCACACTCTTAAGGAAGTAAAATAAGTAAAGGTTCTACATTGAACCTTAAAGAGTTCTGTCAGGTGCTATAGATTTTTATAGATTCAGTTTTAACTATTTGTTTTATTTTTATATTTTATTAAATTGTATAAATTAAACATTCTTTATCAATCGGAAAAAAATGAAATAACCCATTAAACACTAAATTATTATGATTCATTAAATATATTTTTCACCATTTCTCAGTTTCTCCCAACATCTTTGTTGTTCCTGGAATAACATTCCAATCAACTAATCAGATTAAAAGACAAGTTTACAGTTTGTCAAGTTTAGGCTTACAACCAGGCTTCTGCATCATTGTTATTCACCTATCATTTACTTATTTTAGGGATAAGTTATGGGTAGGGTTAGGTTTAGGACTATGGTTTTCGATAGGAATGTTGTTTCAGGATCAACAAAATATGTTGATCCAGGAAATTGTCTTACTTGGCAAAACGACAGCGACCAGGGTTCTATATTGAACCATTTTTTTCCCCCCCCAAAGAGTGCATGGTTAATATTCCAAGTAACTTGGTTTCTTCACAATATCGTATCTAGACAGTGAGATCACGCACAATGTTTGATCCCTGACCTTTGACCTCTTTCAGTAGTACCATAAAGGTTGGCAGCAAGGTATCAGTGGGACGTCTGAAGAATGGTGATTCTTCTCTGAAGATAAAGGTCAGTGAATTAATCAGAAAATGAGAGCAGTGTGGAGGCTGAGATGATCTCATTCAATGATATGTTCGTCATATTCAGGAACCTTTTAACGCTCTGAGAACATCGACAACTATAGTTGTTTATAAAGAGCCCATCAGACTGAACATGTGACTTTCAAAGTGACTTTTTTCAATAAATGCTCTTTACTGTAGTTTACTTAAGGTTGTTATGGTGCACAGATGAGCAGATTTAGACATAATGGTATAAAATATAGTATGTGCATTACAGAAACCAACCTACAATTTAGTCTCCAGTCTAAATTTATTCAACAACATTTAGTGGCCTTTCCTAATAGTGTTCTTTCTAAAGAAGAAGAACTGTTTCCTCTGAAAATACCAATGAGTCAGTCTATGGTTTCTTATGCTTTGTGGTTATTCTGGTTGAGTTGAGATTTCCAAACACCTCTAGCGTGAAAAGGTCACTAATAAAATTAGATTTTTTTTTAACAAACACGTGAACTCAGTACAGATGATCTTGTTTCCACTGAGGCACATAACACATTTTAGATCATCTCATATCATGCTGGAGAACATGAACATCAAGTCAGGTGTTACACAAACATGTGGAGTTCATGCAGCTCAGTTGTTGCTGTCATTAAAGGCACAGTTTGTAAGTTTTGCCGCTAAAGGTTGCTTATTAAAAACAATAACAAAGACGTAGCTTGATGAATGAGCGTGGAATCATGGGAGTTGTCGTCTTCACCTCCACAGCCGATGAAAAGCAATCCGACGGGACTCAGGGAGAAATCATGTTCATGGATGAGCTAATGTATTCGACCAGTTTTATTCAACGTTTTATTAACGTTACGCAGTCGGCCGCTGCAGCTCCTTTGTTTATTTTACAATTATAGTTACGTTTATTTTTTTATTTCATTCTAAAGAAACAGCTGCAAGTGCTGAATTACTACTCGTACAGGTCACTTTATTTGACGAATTAAAACTGTGGGGTAATGCAGCTCTGTTTTTGGTCAAAGCAATCATACTAAAAATACATTTGAGTGTGTTGAAAGTTATGTTATAATGTCACTTTACTTGTTTGACGTTGCGTTAAGCTTGATATTAGAATATCATATTAATAAAAGCTGGATGACTTGTGTTACTAAATGGCATGAAATTAATTAAAAATATTAATTAATTAAAAATATATTGAATGGGAGAGTAAATGCTGTATGACTTATACTACAAATTAAGCTCTTTCTGATTTTGCTATGTTAGCTACTTGACAAAATAGTGTTGTGTCATGGTACATACTCGCGGTAAATCAAGAATCAAGAGATTCAAACAAAAAGACTGACCGTGTTGAGCTAGTATATAACAATTAGTTTTCTGTTTATAAAGGTATCCAAACAGTTGCTCACCTGTCTAATAAAACACATACCCGGAAATCGAGGGTAACGGAGATATGAAGACATTGACTGGTGAGGCAAATGACACGGGACGTTACACTGGTTAAAATGACGGATTTCTCTGGATTTAAACATTGTTGAAAACATTTGGGATAAAGTACACAAGTCAACAAAATATACAAAACATTGTTCTACTTTTAATCCAAATATCTTACATATTGTGCCTTTAAAGTATAAGGGGGACGAACCAAATACTGAGACATTCTGAAATTCATGTTAATATATATTGTTTTTAATTATCACTCAATGTTATGCTGAGAATATAATTTGTAATTCAATTTGAAAAATAAGAAAGTAATTGTTAAAAAAAACAAAAGAAAACACCTTGGGTATCAACATATTTGCCCCCCCCCCCCCCCCCCCATCCCATCCCCTCCCCTTGTTTTAAAAGCCCCTCCTATCTAAGCTGATATGTACCTCTTTTGTAACAGAAATAAATTAAATCAGAAAAATTATGTCAGTTTAATATTGTACATCTTTGTTTTAGCATTTTAATTATATTAACATAGCCAGATTTGAATCATTTTCAGACTTATTTAGACCCTGGAAGTTTGCTGAGGCCCCTCAGTGGGCCACAGCTTTCTGTTTGAGAACCACTGCTGTAAATTATAATTCTTAAAGTGTCATGAAACCCTAAAACACGTGTTTTTATTAGATATGTATGCATTACACATTACTGAAAACATAATTATATCACACATTATTTTGGAATATTGAGGTTAAAAAAAATGTTTCATCCAATTTAAAAACCAAAACCTCATAAAAATCTGAATTGTGATTGGTACAAAGAGTTGCACAGAACAGTTCTAGTAGCAAAGTACAAAAATCTAACATTTAATTAGTTGTTTTTTTTTCACAGCAGGCGCGGCAGAACTCAATAGAGGAGCACAGGAAGTCATGTCACTCCCAGCAGAACTCATCTCACAGTGCAGCCAATCAGGTAATGGACAGCCTGAGACAGAATTCTAAAGTAACCATTCCCAAACCGTTTCGCATGATGCTTCGTGAGGAGGATCGCAAACGCCGCAATGTGAAAACCCGCTCTGAGATTGAGTTAGAAAATGAGAGACTGAAGAAAGAGCTGGACGAGCTGAAAGAACGTGGCAAGAAGTTCCGCGCTAAGCCGGCCCCTGCTTCCACTTACTTGCTCTTCTATGACATCATCAATAAGCGACCGGATAAACTGCAGAGACAAAAAAATCTAATCAACCAAACGGATTACGGTCACCATGGAAACCAACAACAACAAGGCACTCAACGACATGCCTCTCCACTTCCGCAGCAACCATTTAGCTTCATTGAAAGAGAGCAAAAGAAAAGAGAGAAAAAACTAGCAGATGAGTTCAACAACCTGCCTCCCAAAGCAGAACGAACGGCATTCAAAGCCAGACCGGTGCCAAAGTCTCTATATAGGCCCAGCTCACCAAACCCCCAGATATACGAGGCAGTTAATCTGAATCACAGACACTCAGCACTGCCCCCTAGCATCCTGGAGGACCCACTGCATGAGGAAGAGGAGGCCGAGAATGAGTGTGATGATGTATTTTCAAGGCCACAGAACACAGGTATATCACGCTGCAGCAGCAACCTCAGAAAATGGAAAAACAAGGGTGTGCTGCAGGTGGAGGAAGAAATGGAAAGAAAGAGCAATAGAGAGAGAGACAGAGACTGGTCCTACATTCATCCCCTGCGCAGAACCAGCCTCTGCAACAGCCAAGAACCCCCGAACACCTGCAAGAGTGACTACATCAGTGTCTAAATGCTGACATAGACTAAACCAGAGCCTACAATACAAACAACTTATCATCAGTTGTAAAACTCTGTAACTATATAGTGTGATAGAAAGTGGTATATGTTTTGGTTTTTCATTGTGTTACTGTGGAGTAAAAATCATGTAGCCAATAAATAAACTCAAAAACCAATCACTTAATAGTCTCTTGTATAACAGAGTTGAAGACATTTTCAGCTGGATTTTAAATGGACTAAATACTGTTAAATAACTGAAATTATGATACAAACATGATGATGTTGGGTGCCAAGTTCATCACTTTGTTAGCTCAAAAGGAACAGCTTTTGCTTTATTCTACCCTTAGTTAATTTAAATATACCATCATGTAAGTTTCAAAGTGATTCACAAAAAGATTTGTGATTTTTTCCATAATTGACTCACTGTGATTGCTCTTGTATAACCTGTATGACTTTTTCTTCTGTAGAACATGAACATACTTTTCTGGTCATTCTTTTGCATGCAATTGATAACCGAGTTAAAACAAAAATTCACTCGTAAATCTGAAAATGCTACTTGGCTTATGAACTCTCATGATCTCCTATGGGTGGATTCCAATATTTTCAGTGAGTAACAACTTAAATATTGGTCTGTTACTCACACAAAGCTATTATATGACTTTTGATAATTTATGAATTTTATGATAATTTTACAGTGCTTTTGTGCACTTTTTAACCCATTCAGTGTAATTGTTTCTTCAAAATATATTCTTTTGTGTTCAGTAGAAGAAAAAAAATCCATACAGGTTTGGAACAAATTGAGGGTGAGTAAATGATGAGAATTTTCATGTTTGGGTGGACTATCCCTTTAAGCGAACTATGACTTTACCTGTGATTCATACAGGACATCTTTCACTTCTCTCATTCACTCACACAAAAGTACACAGTCTTTAGTCTATATCCTCAGGCCTCAGTCCACACTTCCTGAGCGTACGTCTGACATATGGTATGGCATCCTGCTGAAACCACTCTCTCCTGTACAGAGCCAGCATCATGTCCAGTAACAGACTGTGTTCCCTCCTCCTGCACAAACCACACATAACCCACTACATAAGGTCTCAGGTTCTATAACTCATATTCATAAGATTTGTTCAACAGAGGCTCACAGCTGCTTGTAGAGACTTTGGGGTTTATACAGAGGCTGTTCACAGTTGCTGTTTGTGGTTTCACATTTTTCTGTAAACCCCTCCTCAGGATGCTGACACCCTTCACACTGACTGAAGCAGCATTCACTTCCTGTTTACCAAAAATAATAAATGTCATTAACAATACACAGCCTAACTTCTGAATAATGAATAAGGTTAATATAGATGTTATAACTGTTTTTTTCCTCTTCAAATGATGAAAATGAGATATGGATCTCTTGCCTTCTGTGACACCTGCAGGATATTGCTGAGACACATGGTGTGATACGACAGTCATCTCGGTATTTGTTGTGTCTGTGTGCGTGTGTGAAGGGTTTGTGTCGGGACTGCTGGATCCCGTAAAGGGTGCTGCGTTGATCTCCCTCAAAAATGACTTTAGTTTCTGCCTTAAACCAGCATTTTCCAAGCACACCTGTAGAAGCAGTACATATACAGATACAATCTCATCTTTTATTTCTTTATTAAAAATAAATAAATATAAATAAAAAGTTTGGGGTCAGTATGATTTTTTGTAGAATTAATATAAACTATTCAGCAAGCCAAGGACGCATTCAATTGATCAAACGTGACAGTAAAAAATTTAAAATCCATGTCAAATAAATGAAAAATATATCAGTTTCCACAAAAATATTTTAAACTGTTTGATAATAATAAGAAATGTTTCTTGAGCACCAAATCAGCATATCAGAATGATTTCTGAAGGATCATGTGACATGGAGTAATGAGATGACTACTCAAATTCAGCTTTGCCATCAGAAATCAATTACATTTTAAAATATATTCAAACAGAAAACAGTCATTTTAAATTGTAATTGATAGCTTTGTGTGTCAAATGTGTGCCAATTGTGTCACAATATTACAGTTTTACTGTATTATTGATCAAATAAATTCAGCCTTCTTGAGCATAAGACACTTCTTTCAGAAAGATCTTACCAACCCCAAACTTTTGATAGTGTCTTAGATTACCTTTTCATAGGAATTTTTTGTTTCCTCTAAGTGTGACATCAGTTCAGTCTGTAAAATGAAATTAAACTGCAGTTCATATAATCTACCAATAAAGGGCAACACTTGTCATTTTCATTGTCCAGTAGGTGGCGTAGCAAGTGATCACTGATGTGTGGTATTTTGTCACATAAAATAGGCTACTATATAAATATCCTATGCCTATAAAAACAGGATAGAGAGATGAAACCTTTTCAGTCTTGTGCTGGCTGAGGGTAAGAGACACACTCTCTCGAAATTTTACAAGCTCCTCTCTGCTGGTCTGTAGTTCTGCCAACAAACTCTCCTGCCATACAAACAGCACAATTACACCACTAATATCAAACTACAAATCAACGACAAAATAAATGTTGTAAATAAAATAAATGTATGTAATCTTAAAAAAAAAATAGGTTTCTGGTGAAGTTTCACATGTTCATATAATCAAACAGACTTTCCAAAAAAAATCAGTATTGGTATATGTACCTGCTGGTTGTTAAGTGCTGACACGAGTTGGCTGTTCCTCTCTCTGGTGCTGTTAAGCTGTGTGAGCATATCCTGGGCATCCTGGGTCAGTCTCTCTCTCTCAGAGTGCAGCGTGTTTGTCAGCATCCTCTCTCTCTCACGACATGCGCTCAGCTCTGCTCTCAGACACTCAGCTTCTGTTTGTAAACACACCTATAGAACAGGTTGAGACATTTCTGTGCTCATCTTTGTTTTTTTATCAAAGCACTCTGCATGACACAATGGTCTGAGACCTCAATTTGCATTTTAAGCTGACGGTACTTGAGGTTGGAAACGACACACAGACCATCTTAAACTGTCAAATGCACTTTTGATCAAAATTCCTATCTTGCCCAAATATTAATGTGAAAACATTTATATTTACCTGAACACTTCATACCATGCATACCGTGCATTCAAATATATCAAATAATATTTAAAAAGTAAATATTATAATCATTTTTAAATATATTTAACATTTTCAATATAAGAGTGTGCTCATTAACAAACTGGTTTTAGCTATAAACTTTAACTGTGAAATTTCCCTGTTATTACTGAAGAGTTGCAGGGTCCCAGAGTTGTATGATGTAGAACAGGAATAGGAATTCCTCTATAGGAACAAAGTGACAAATGGTGATATAACCCAGCACATTTTCAATACATTAGATGCTGTGATGTGTTGGTACCTCTGCAGTCTGTAATATTCCTGGACCTGCAGATGTGCAGCTGGTAGATTCTTCATTTCCGCTTTTCTTTTCCCAACTCATCCCCTCTTCTCTCTCCTGTGTTGCTCTCATCTTCAACTCATTCTCCAGTTCTGCTACTTTTTGACTCAGAGAATCTTTGTCTCTCTTAACCTGAAGAATGATCTTGTCATATTCCTCTCGGATATTTCGTTCCCGTGAACAATTAGGACACTCTACAGCAGCTGAAGGAGCTGAAAAAGGTTCAAGAGAGGATGTGGAAAGCCGCTCTACAGAACAGCGCTGCTGTGCAGATGAAAACTCCAATCCTTTTCCAGTTCTTTCTCTCCCTCCAGCATCATGGAGTATTGTCCCAGAGAGGGAATGGGACAGGGAGCGGGTCATCCTACCTGCAAAGTAGTTAAAAGTTCTTGTTTAATGTTGAAGTGACTCCCAATTGTATGGGATAAAGCTGAAAATGCAGCTTGTTACCATCAGCTCTGTTTTTCTCATCTCCACGTCGGGATTCACGGCGGTAACGTCCAGATGGTTCAGTTTGTCCTGGTTTCTCCAGCTGGGGGAGAAAAGTTCTGAGCTCCAGCCCATCTCCACAGTGACTTGAGCTGAGTTTAGATTCAGAGGAACTGACTGAACTCAAGAGGATGGGAAGCAAGCATGTCTGCAACTGAAAATACAGCAGGGATGAATGAAACATCAAACATAAAGAACAGGTCTATCATCCGACATTTAAATAAGAATAACTATAATTAGAATAGTGATTAGAATAGAATACTGTTTAAAAATGATTGCTTGTTTGCTCTAATCTAATCATATCTATTCACAAATTTCAATTCTCCTAAAATAAAACACTTTAGTATGTTAAACAAAAACCAACAGCTTTTTTGGTAAATTATTAGACTTTTTTTTTTCAAGAATACCATTATTTATCATTAATAATAATCGATGAGTAAATTGACTGATGTAAAACTGCCCATATACAGCACAGTAACAGTAATGAGAGTCAGTTGTGATTTCAAATAAGGGCACTAAATGATTCACTGACTGATTCAAATGGATTCAAATTCACTGACTGATTCAAGTTCGAGGCTGTTTCGTAAATTTTTTTGACTGACTCTTCATAAAGAACTGGTTCATACGAGCCATTATTTTCCAAATCTGGAAAATATAGCTGTGCTTTATAACTTTAAAAGATTTTGTAAGATTTTACAAGTTGTTAAAAAAGGAATGTGACCTATTTGACCCCAGGTTTGTTCCATGGTAATTCTATGGCATCTTTCTCCCATTTCTAATGGACACAAGGTCTGAGTGTCCCAATTTAACATTGTATTTTATATATTCAGATGAACACAGTCCTCCTCTGACTCATAGTGTCCTGCTGATGTTCTCTCTTACTATACTGTAACTTTAGAAACAGGCCACAAGAGGCAAAACTATTCAAATGAAGAGTCAAACTGATGAGCACAATAAAAGTTGCCCCTTTCATTTTTACGACTCACTCAGCTGCAAAAGGGCACTCGACATACAAACACATTCAGGGTTTAAAGTGAAGCTATAAATTACGTTTATGCGAGTATGTGCTGTGTATGTGTGCGAGCTTGAGTCTCACCCTTCTGTCAGATCCGACCGGTGGTAAAATCTGCTGTCTGTTCAGATGATTACTGTCCTTCTTCCCATTCAGATATGCACATGGCTAGAATATTGTTGTAAGATTACTTAATTTACAACTAGATAAGATAAGAGTGTTGTGTGTAAGGCTTCACCAGTATTGTGCATGTCTAATTGTATAAATGGTCATTACAAAAATAATTTATTAAAAAATGTATCATAAGATTTAGAAGTATGATATGAAATAAATTGTTAGGAAGTATTAGTACAAATTAGCAAAATTTTACATTTATTATAGGATAAAAGTTTATTGTGGTGTTTTTTTGAGAAGTGAATAATATGTATGTGTGTGATTTATCTGTAAAGATTTGTGTGCATTTGTTCAAAGTGTGATGTACAGTATATACTGAAAGCATGTGTTTTCAGAATTAAAATGTTCATGGGAAGAATGGGTTTACCTGTTCAGGTGTGTAATGTAACTGAGATGTGTATATGGGTCGAGAAGGAACAGCCATGGCTCTGGAGGCAAACTGAAGAGAGCTGAGAGTTTCGGTTATTGAAGATGATTGAGATGACACTGTGACCACTAAACACGTCCGACAGTTCCCTCCCAAACTAAACCACACACCAAAATAAACATCAAATTCAGAAACAGTCGATGAATTTACACAAATGTTGAAGAAAATGGAGAAATGATTATGGCGATTACTGATGATACTCACCAGTCCCTAAGTGCTCGGGTTAGTTTGGATTCTCTGTATGGGATGTGCTGGGACCCTGCAGAGCTGAGGGCAAAAATCACCTAAAAAAGAAAGGAAGGATTGTTCTTTTTTACTCTCGTATTTTGGAGGTTTTTTTACTATGAGAAATTTTGTAACAGGGAAGAAGAGGCCTCAACATTATCTAAATGTAAATAATCAGACAAAGAGGCCAATATTCTGCAGAAATCATTTTCTCAGTTAGATGTGACATGACATCCCCCTTCCCTAAATGGAAAACTATGTAACCTTACAGATCATTTCCTGTGTCTAATTTCTTGCATATGCAGCCAGCACATTGATATGATTAAGATAGGGCCCTTAGACTGATAAAACAATCACTGGGGTACGTCTTGAGATACTCAAAACAAACTCTGCTCTCAAAAATACCCTTAGTCTGACCGGGACAACAGTGATAATAAGATAGAACATGCTCTTTTTTGCTGACATGTTTGAGGTACTAACATTTCCGAATATGGTGAGGGAGCGCTTCAGCATCTTGGTCTCTTGCGGGTTTTCATTTGTGGAATTGAAAGTTCTCTTCATGTCAGGAGCCACAGAACTACGACACTGACGCGACAGTAAGAGAGAAAGAAAGAGTGAACATTAAAACTGAAACCGACGTACAGTATTTATCACATAAACCTGCGTATTTTTAAGACATTCTTGCAATCAACCACGTGTCACAGGTAATCACTGTGAGATTGCTTTTCTACAATTCATTAAGCAAGGAGTTGCCTCTCCAAGCAACACATCAACACATTAGAGTTTCATCAGTGATTGAATCAATAATCAGTTGAATCACTGATTCAAATGGCCTTATTTTTACAATCTAAGCGCATGGTCTAAAGCGCATGTCGCAAGTGCACATAGTCCGAATCCACTTTTGCTAGTTTAACGACGGGAAAAATGGTCGGCGTGCCCAGCGCATGGTCTAAAAGGGCTGTCCCTACTCTTAATGAGTAATGGGTGTGTTTTGGGTGTAACGTGCAATAAACCAATCAGAGTCTGGTGGATTCGCTATTTACATGGCAGAATTTGAAAGACTGAACGTCTCCAGAGAGGAAACGGATCTGCTCGTGTGCGAGGTTAAAGAGCGCAAGCAGACCATCTACGGGACAAGCCGGATTCCACCATACCTTTATGTACACAATATTAATATTTTACATTGTAATCCTTTTATTTTTAAGATTTGGCATAGGGCCCAAAGACTTGTAAAGATAGTTTCTGAATTCGGAACCGCATACTAGTAAATTACTCTAACTATTTTAAAGTAATATGCGGTTCCCGAATTCAGTGAGTCATTTATTTTTTCCATTCCTGAATGAATCAGCGTGTTTGACCGAATCAGTTGAATGAATGAGTTTGTAAAGAATCATTCATTAAAGGGATAGTTCACTTTGAAATTAAATTTTGGTATGTTTTAGCTTACCTCAAGGGCATCCAAGATGCAGGTGTCTTTGTTTCCGCAGTAGTTTCAATTGTGATATTTTTAGGTCAAACCGTTCTTGTCTGTCAGTCATATAATGCAGGTCTATGGTCACCACCTCAAAGAGCATGCACAGAGAAGTCGAAATTAAACAATTCCCCATCGTAAGTACACATTGATGGCCTAAGACACGAAATGAACGGTTTGTGTGAGAAAACGAACAGTATTTATATCGTTTTTACCTCTACACAACCATGTCCAAGTGATCTGAGGGCGTGCGCGCTTCCTGGTGTGTGACATGTGCGCGCGTTCTGGCTTAGTCTGCGCAAGCGCCGGAAAGTGTACAAGAGGTAAAAACTATATAAATACTGTTAGTTTTCTCACACAAACCGCTCATTTCGTGAAAAAATTAAAAAAAAAAATTTATTTGGATTTCTCTGTGCATGCTCTTTGAGGTGGTGACCATCGACCTGCATTATATGACTGACAGACAAGAACGGTTTGACCTAAAAATATCAAAATTGAAACTACTGCGGAAACAAAGACACCTACATCTTGGATGCCCTTGAGGTAAGCTAAAACATACCAAAATTTAATTTCAAAGTGAACTATCCCTTTAATGGCTTTAATGATTTGTTCGTAAAGACACCACCTAATGGCTTATCGATGTAATCACATAGGCCAAACATTTTTTCTTTAGGCGTATAACAAAAACCTTTAAAAAAATGTTTAAATGTTATAATAGGCCAAATCAATAATGGTCATTCAATCTGTGACTAAAAATATCATAGCTGTTAGAATGATCAGACACAACATATAAACTTACTTTTCCTGAGCTTGCCAGATCCACCTAACAAAGAGCAACAATCATGTGAGTTTCATAATTCTTTATTAATTCACAGACAAATATGGTACTTACCACAAGAATGCCAAGATTGTGTATTTCATGCAGAGAATACCTTACATTCAGTTATGCTAAAAGGAGTCTCCGATGCTATCATCTTACCAGAGTGAGTTTGCTGGCTGTCAAAACTCCCTCTGCAACCATTCAATAAAAATACACACAAGGGAGGTGGTTAATCAGATTTGTATTATAAAATGATTACACCGCAACACTGTGAGTTTGCAACACACCATTTCAGGGGGTACTGGGAGACCCTGTGGGAGACTCTGGTATGTTCATATCTCTCTACAATAACAATCAGACCAGATGCAGAGGTTCCTAGAGCTGACTAATGCGTAGGGGGTCGACTGAGGGGAATTAATGACCGACAAATGGACTGAGTTACCCATTAAAAACAAGTAAAAATGTAATAGAATGTCAATGTAACTATCCTAAAACATCTATGAACAATTTATTTTACAAATGTAATAAGATAACAAAAACATGGCAAAAGTGCAAAAACATAATTCAGGGAAACTTTAGAAAGACGTTTATGTTTAGAAAACATAAAAACACCTACCAGGGGACTGGACCGTTGTGTTAATGACCACAATGTTAAATACCGTGTGGGATCGGCTTGGAAAATCTCCCTTTGAGATCCCTGCAGAATTTTAGAAAGGAATGTAGGAGTCTGATCAAATTAATTGAATAAAGTAAGTTGAGATCACTTTGATCATCATACTTAAGATTAAATAGTGTTTGCTCATGAGCTCTATCAAAACATTTGGGCACAGATTGAGTTATGGCTCTGTTACCTGTGTGCCTGAGGGCGGAGCCACGGCGATGCACCTGTAGCAGATCCTGGGCGGAGCTCACTTCCACCTCCGTCAACCCATCAAGATGCACCACCTCGTCACAGTCCCGCACCCAGATCACCTCACTCCCCTTCGGATCCTGAGCAGATGCAAGAGAGACACAGGAGCATCGGAACACCTGTTGTTACATCAAGTGTAAATTTCCTCTTTTAGTTTCTCAAAGCCAGGGATTTTATAGAATTATGCAATTTATTAGTACCCTAAAAATGTATTACAAAATTCTACACACCACCATTCAAAAGTTTGGGGTCAGTACGATTCTTTTTTTATTCTTTTTTTTTTAAAGAAATGTTTTCAGCAAGGTCGCATTGATCAATTTGATCAAAAGCGACAGTAAAAACTATTACAATTGTTACCAAAAAAATCAGTTTCGAATAAATTCTGTCTTTCTATTTATCAAATGAATCATGAAAGAAATTATGATAATAATAAGAAATGTTACTTGATACAAATCAGCATATTAGAATGATTTCTAAAGGATCATGTCACGCTGAAGACTGGAGTAATGGCTGCTGAAAATTCAGTATTGCCGTCACAGGAAAAAATTACATTTTAAAAGTGAAATAATTGTTTACAATACTACTGTTTTTATTGTATTTTTTAATTGAGAAATACTGTAATTTTAAAGAGTTTTTTTATTGAGACTTCCTAAAAATAAAAAAAACATTTAAAAATCTTACTGGCACCAATTTTAAACAGTAGTGTGTACATGTAACATTAATAAAGCTTTATGAGGACAATTATGCTTAATGATTGATTGATTTGACATTCCTGTAACTCAAACAGTATTGCAAGACCATGGGAATGTTGTCATGACATCAGTTGCTCTGAATAAAATCTTCCAAATGCATTAATGTAAAATAATTGTGATTGATTCATAGATAACGTGATTTATTTAATTACACTATAAATTACTTACCAATAGGTCATAAATCTTTTCATTGAAGATGTGGTAGAATGACACTCTGATTTTGCAGTGAGATCCATTGGGTGCTGGATTATTCAAATTAAGGCTTGTTCAAGGATGCTGCTATTCAGGTCTTATTATGTGTAGTCTGGAGATCATGAATAAAAGACATTGAATTGTTGTGGTGCAATGAATGAGGAGTGGAATGTTACAACAATATGTGCTAAAAGTCTCTCTTATCTGAAAAAGAGAAGGAGGAAATCTTGGTTAAATTGTGATTTCCTAAAAACCAATAGCCTGAAGGTTTGATACAAGTGAAGATGTCCTCGGCAGCGTGGCTGATGATGCCTCTGTGTTTGGCTAAAACGCTGCATCCCTGCATGGTGTGAGTCTTACCGCTGCCCGGAGAGCCATAGACAATTACACAGCCATTATAACCCTGCATTAGATACTCCACCAGAGACTGGGGCAGACAGAAAGAAAGAGATTAGCAAATTTATTAAGGAGTGTGAAACATGAACATACAGTTGTAATCAAAATGATTAAACCCCCATTGCAAATAAGGTTTATTGGCAAATTGTACAGACTTTCAGCTGTTTGCAATGAACAAATCAAACAAAAGTAATTGAAATAGCTCAACACAACAAATGTTTCAAGTGGTTTCCCCAAATTCAACTGGAAATCCAACTCTTACTGACTTCTGCAGTCTCAGAATTATTCAACCCCCTGAATAGAATAGGGCTTCATTAATTGCACCAGGTGTGCTTGAGCTAGAAAACTAATATTACAAATATCTGAACTGGCAAGGATTGTTAAGTGTCACGTTTGACTGCATGTTAGAAATATGGCTATGTCAAAAGAATGGTCCAAAAAGTTAAGAGAAGATATCATCACCTTCACAAACAACGAACAGGATACAAAAAGATAGTGAAGGTACTAAATGTTCCTAAAGACACCGTTGGAAGCATATTTTGCCAGTTCAAAGTTAAAGGTTCAAGTGGTTACACTTCCTGGACGGGGCAGAAAAAGGAAGCTATCAACGGCTGCAACCAGATTTCTGAGAAGGCAGGTTCAGAAAAACCCTAGAGTGACTACAAAAGACCTGCAGCAAGACTTGGTGGCAACAGTAAGGCACTTACTAAACGCATGCCAGAACTCCAGGGCGTACACCACTACTGGCCCAAAAGCACAAGAAAAGTGCTCAAGATCATATAAATAAGCCACAGAAGTTTTGGGATTCTGCTCTGTGAAGCGATGAAACAGAACTGGAACTTTTTGTCCCTATGGATCAGCGGTCTGTCTGGAGGCAGAAGAATGAAGCATATGCTGAAAAGAACTCTGTCTACAGTAAAGCATGGTGGTGCTCAGTGATGCTCTGTGGCTGCTTTGCATCCTCTGTCATTGGAAACCAGCAGTGTGTGGAAGGCAAGATGGATTCATTGTAGTATCAGGAAATCCTAGGAGAAAACGTCATGCCGTCAGGGAGGAAGCTGGAGCTTGGGTGTCATTGGACCTTCCAACAGGACAATGATCCCAAGCATACCTTTAAATTCTACCAAGGCTTGGTTGCAGAAGAAGTCCTGGAAGATTCTACAATGGCCATCACAGTCACCTGACTTGAACCCCATAGAAAATCTCTGGTGGGATTTGAAGGCGGCGGTTGCATCAAGCAAAGCCAAGAATATTACTAAACTGGAGGCCATTGCTCATGAGGAATGGGCTGAGATTCCTCAGAAATGCTGCCAGAAGCTGGTGTCTGGTTATACATCTCGTTCGCAGCAGGTCATAACAGCAAAAGGGTGTTCTACTCTGTACTAAAGATACTTGCCATGAAGTGGTTGAATAATTTTGAGAATGCAAAAGTCATTAAAAGTTGAATTTTTTGGTTAAATTTGGGGAAACCACTTGAAACATTTGTTGCATTGAGCCATTTCAATTACTTTTGTTTGATTTGTTCATTGTAAACAGCTGAAAGTCTGTAAATTTGGGTAATAAACCTGATTTTAGATGGGGGTTGAATAATTTTGATTACAACTGTAACTGTTGCTATGGAGAACATTCTGTGAACCTTTGTTGTTGACTCATAAACATATCTCTGAGACGCCTCCTCATTTAAAACTGCATCAAGATCTATAATATGAGGCTTGTGACTCTGCAGAATGAAAACAGACAATCAGTAAACTTGACTTTGGTTTCACTTGTATAATTTCTTTCTGTTTTTGCAAAATGAGGATGATGAATCTAATTAAATGACATCTTTGATCTCATCCAATTCAACACTCACCCTTCCAGTGTCAACAACTACTCTGTTAAGATGTGTCACTTTGATGGACGCTCTGGGTTCATCTAAAGAGACAGAATGTTCTGGTCTGCTCACTGAGGAATTAAAAAAATTGAGTTAAATATATAGCTTCGGAATGTTTGCAGAAATAAAGATCAGAACAATGGGAAAAAGTAATCAAAACACAATTTCATGCAAACTTCAGCATGTCCAACTGCATAATAAACTCTGATATATATGTGTGAGTGTATGTTCTCACAGGCACACAGACGGACGACCACTCTGAAACTTTTCTCTGAGTTTAGGTTTTTATCTACCCCAGACATCCTCTTCCAATTTTTGGACTCTTGTCCAGTGGATAAATGCTGTTCATAGAGTAAAAAAGATGAACATATGAATGCATAATTTTAATCATAAATAATAATTAAAGTCTACTGGAATGCAGTAAAAGCATGCTTTTTGGCCAAATATGATCACATAGAAGAAAAAGAAAAAAACTAGTGCCATTTCTTTCTTTGAGACAGATCACCAGTATTGGTTTTTATAGAAAATAATAAATAAGAATAAGAACTTAATAATAAGAGGAACTAGAATGTACATTTCCTGAAGAAAATGTGAGTGGTGCTTGCAGTGGCAAAACTAATAACAATAAATAAAAAAAATCCATATTGTAAAATAGGCCTACTGTATATATGGGTGTGAGTAAAAAAGTATGAACTATAATCTTAATTCACATTGTTAAAATGTACATGTACTTTATACTAAGACCATTTTTGTCGGTAAAATATAAGGACGCTTGAATCTGGAAACATAGATGGGGGACTGCCATACACAAATATAAAACACCATCAGGGCATCACATATGATTCTTAAATCATTCAATTAACATTAAACATTAACTAAACAATATAAAGTGTAAGATAAACACCAAGATAAATGAAATTAGCCTACTAATAAAACCACTTGATATTAATGTAATTAAAATGATTTGTATAGCCTGTTTAAAATTTAGTTTGCTTATAAAGTTGATCGTGTATCCCACAATTGACGCGTTTAAATTTTTCATTTGAAAAACAATATGTGAGACAAGATCATTTGAAAGACCTACCTCAGTTCAACTGCTTCAGCTGTTTCTTTATGAAATCAAGACACAGTCTCTCCCGAGCACATTATTCCTGGAATAACATCCTTGGAATCCCATTTCAGATAAACAGCCCGTCTCTGTAGAGCTGGAAAAATCTCACTCAGGGTGTTGCTGACATGTTTTTGTTTCAATACTTTGAAAGGTCCTGTTGTTCATCACTCCTCACCTCAGGTCGAGCGGATGAGAGTTGAATTGGCGTTTCGATGATCCACGCGCTCGCAGCGAGGCGCGGGAACGCTTCTCTCTGATTGTGATGATGTGTCGCGAATTTTTGAGCCAATTATTCAAACTAATACAAAAAACTGGAAACTGATAGAAATTTATTTTGACTTTAGTAGTTATTGTAGTAGGTATATTAGTAGTTATAGGATAGGTATAGTAGTTTAAAGGGATAGATCACCCAAAATGTTTTACTTCCTAGTATTTTTTCCCCTTCATACTATGGAAATCAATGGGGTTATGTTTGGTTAACAATATTTTTCAAAATATCTTCTTTTGTGTTTAGCTGAAGAAAAATTCATACAGGTTTGGAACAACTAGAGGGTGAGTATAGCATAGTTTTTGGGTGAACTATCCCTTTAATAGATTGTATCCAATAAGCTCAATCAATAACTTAATTTACTTACTTAAAAAAAGAAGCCTGTTTTTCTGGTTTTAGATGGCCTCACAAAGATTGTCACCAAAGCTGGTCACCAAACTATTTTCCAAGCCAGATCACCAAGAATCCCTATTAAACCAACAAACCGGTTTAGACCAGAAAATAATCTTATGCTGGTCTAAGATGCCCCCCTTTAAGAAGCTTTGTTTTTAAACAACTAGCATGGTCATATTTATCAATAAAGTATGTTCAACCATACCACACTCTTTTACACCCAGCCAGACGTTGCCGGAGCACCATCCTGGAATTCTTGTGTGTGACTTGGCGTATGGCGGTTCCTCTTGACCTCTGTACCTCTCCTCCAGCAGTGTCCTTTACTGCTCCTTTACAATGTGCTCGTAGGAAGAATGTGCATAATAAAACGAAGTGTTTAAGCTTCTGATGCCCTAAAGCAAACAATAGGAGCCACACTTACCCAATGGGGAAAAAAATATTTGATGTAACTCTAAAACACATATACTGCGTCAATGTCAACACATTGTTACACTACTAATCGAACAAATGAGAGATGAAGATGTTCTCTCAGTCTTAATAGTCTTGTATTTCGTACTGTACCCGGGATTGGTGAGAGAGACAAAGAGGGAGAAAGAGAGGAATGATGGGACACAGTTTAGTGCTGCCATTGCCAGCTGTGTCAGGGTCAAAGGGCAGAGATTCCTGATGCTCTGTATCTCGGTGTCTTGTGTCACTTCACCTGACATTTATCCTTTCCCTAAAACTTGCCATAATGGGTAAAAATGGTATAATTGTATGAAGGTATAATCGTTAATATTAGGTATTTCCTCATTTCTTTTATGGTTAATAATAGGAATGTATATGTAAAATCAAGTTTAATATGAACTATCACATTGTTTAAATCAAATTATTTAATATAAGACAAAACAAGCATTAAAACAAACTAAAACTATACTAAAAATCAATTATATTTTAGACCCAGAAAAGTCGTGTTATTTTTATAGTTATGCCACACTCTAATATATTTTATCACATAGAATTTGTGAGTAAAAAAATATATTCTAAACTAATCCTTATCCAGTAAACACAAATGACTGGAAAAATCATGTAAATTCATTGGTTAAAAAGATGAATGCTCACTTAGATGAATGAACACTTTGGGAATTCTGAAATTGAATTATTGTATTGTTATGGACAATGGGGGATTTGGAGTCAAAAAGGTTGAGAGCCACTGCTTTACAAGCAACTCACAGACGAAATAGTGTGAATCACACCTGTAGATGGCAGTAGAAGCTTAGTTTACAATACTACACGAGCCAGTACAGATTTATTTCTCAAGCTGTGACCCACATTGCACAGGAAGAATCATTCATCTTCCCTCAGAGTTTGTATGATTATGTAATCATAATGTAGATTAGATTATGTAGAACATATGCCTCTTTATGCATCTGTTTTTGGAGCAAAATACATTTCACTCGTTGAATATAGTGCGGCAGATGTGCTTAAGATCTCACACACACACACACACACACACACACACACACACACACACACACACACACACACACACACACACACACACACACACACACACACACACACACACACACACACACACACACACACACACACACACACACACACACACACACACACACAATGGGGCATGTTTTACATAATCTAATTTAGTACATTATTATTATATAATCATCCATATGTATTGACAATGCAAGAGTCAAGCACTATTCCAGCACATTCAATGCATTTAAGGTCTGCACTCAAATCATGTGTGAAAATGATTCTTCATGCTCCCTCCCAACCATTCCCCTGATGAATCTTTGACATTGTCATCCTGGAACATGGCCATGATGTGTCTTCCTAGATGGTTGTTTAAGAAATAAAAAGCTACACACTCCATCAATTAGGATTAGAAGAACTGTTGCCAAACATATAACATGCTAGAAACATAATAATCACTGCAATAAAGATACAATCACAGACTCTTAAGCATGTCTATTTTAATCCAACCAGCAACTTTTTAGGGGCTGGGCAGTGTATATATATATATGTGTGTGTATAAAATGAACTTTACATACTTTAAATACTAAAATACTTTCAGAAATAAAATGCTAAACAGGTTTGATTTAAAAACTAAGCTGCCTGTTTAAATGAGTAGGGGTTGTGGACTGGATTGACCTCTGAACAGCATTTCTGGAAGAAGTCGTACTGGAACCCCCCCAAGACCGGATTCCAGTTTCAAAGTGGGTCAGGAGGAGAGAGCTCATCTTTCCTTGGTATAGTGATTTTTATTGCAGGCAACTAACATGTCACACAAGCTCACAGGATATAGATTAGTAATTATAATACATCACAGAGCCAGTTAAAAAACTTCCAACCCAAGTTCTAGAATTGTCAGAGTTCTAGAACTTCAGAGGAATCCCAAGGGCTTCAGAACTTCACTTGAGTGTTTTCTGAAAGTTTTAGTCCCAAACACATTCCCTGAGAACTCCAGAGACTTGGTTGAATCATATCTCCAGAGCTGTGCGGGACGTGGCACAGGCAAAAACAAACAGCAGTGATGCATTCAAACAACTGTCATGGCATGTCAAATGAGGCCTGCGTCTGCATACACATCACTCGTGAGAACACAAAACGAGATGCGATTCTTGGGTTGTGCATATTAGAGTAGAACGATTCAAGGAAACTGCACCAGAGGAGAAACTCAACACTGTTCTTCCGTGTCAGTCACATCGCTCTCGAGATCTGTTCAAACAGCAGGATACTGATAGAATTCAGTGGAAGACGAGGTTAATTTAAACCACAGCCTAGGAGAAGCATTAGTGAGGAAATGGATCTCAGCTGCTAGATCCGAGCAGGTGGAGGCCGGGTAGGGTTTGGAAATGTGAGGTAACTCTCCCGAGGAGGTTGGGAGGTGTTGGGCCCATAGGGATAGTTCACTCAAAAATTCTGTTATTTACTCACCCTTGTGTCATTCCAAACAAGTTTGACATTCTTTCTTCTGTAAAACAGTGTTGTTGTTAACTAAAACTATTAAAAATAGCTTTTGATCATAAAAAAACTGAAATAAAATAAATATTAGATGCAAAACTTAAAACAAAATTAGAAATGTTTCCTATAGCATCTAACTGAAATATTCAAGTTGAAGTTAAGTGAAGTTGACTACTAAAATGACTAAAATAATTTAAAGCCATAAAAAACTAACACAAATTACAAAAGTACATACAATTATTAAAACCTAAACTTAAATTGAGAATATAAAAATGAAAGCTAGATCAAAACATTACTAAACACTATTATAATATATAAATAGCAATATTATGAAGATTGCAGGGGGCTAATTGTAGACAAAAAAAAAAAAAGTGTTTCTGTGTGTTCTGTAGAAAGTGCACATGAGGGTAAATAAATTACAATTTTCATTTTTGAAGTATCCCTGTAGTGTACTTCATATCTCCAGCTATGAATTTACCCAAAAGATAGAACAAACCCAAGAGAAATCAGACAGAATTATAAAATTCTTCCAACTTTAATCAGTTCAAAAAGATTCACAACAAATGCAACACATATTAAATGGGAAATTCACCACTGATCATCAGTATTTGGATTGGTACATTCTACTTCCTAATGAGAATGTTGGCATTTACGTCTTTTTCTCTGAATACAAATCTTGTGTTTTATTTGGACAGGACTTAAAGATAAAAATGAAAAATGCAAAAATACAAAATTAAATGTAAACTGAGATTTATTTTGCTCTAAGTAGTGTCCTGCAGCACTACAGCATGGTAAACAATGTAAATTAGTACAATTTGAAAAACTCCAAAGCAGTCTCTGAGTGAGTTAACATGAGCAGTTATAAAGGTGTAGCCTACAAGAACCCATAAATATTTCAACCACTTTTTTTTAAACTTCAATTTAATGAAAGCTCACAAAAGGAGCAACCGTCCTCATTGAGGAAAACAAAAAACCTGATGTCGGCTTAGCGACAACACGCACGCACGCACGCTCGCACACCCACAACAAAACAGGACGAAACATCTGTGTGTTCCCATGGTAGTAAAGATGCTTTACAGTGATGCTGATATGAACACATAGAGGGCTGCTGAACACTCCCGTGTAGAAAAAGCAAACGGAGCACCACTTCCAAGTCCCACTCACAACCACAGCAGCATCTATCAGACCGTTCAACTCAGCGATCTACTTCACATTCTGCTGAGAGCTACTTTAGTCCCCGAACCACTTCTGGCTTCCCAACACACGAAACGCCGGCCAATGAGCACGCAGCACCTCTGCAAACTCACCAATCACAGACATTCGTTGACATTCTCATTGGGTGGATCAGGTGCGCAGCTCATTGTCCCACACACTGACACTAGGTACCATCAACCTGCTGCCAGAACACATACAGCTCTCTGCAAACACAACAAACTGCACTCTGGTCTTTATACATGATAATATACATAAACAAATACATGAGGAGGAAATAGAAGGGGAGAGGGGCAATGAAAAAAAGCGAGCACAAGCGAGTTAATTGTACAGATGTGACACTTCATGCATCGTTTGGATTACAGTGACCAAACGTAAGCAGTTAACAATGGAAAGGTAATACATAAAAGTGTGTATGAAACACGTACTATGCAAAAAGGGCCACTGGGTGACGGTATTGTTTACATATTGGCATTGTTTTGGTCAAGAGACAGCCAAGTGCAGAAATCGCCTCCTCACAGGAAGATCCTAAAGTACTCACACACACACACTTATGAGAAAACACACAGGGGGCCCACAGAAGAGTAGCCACAACACTGCTTTAGCTGTGTGTTTAGTTTGTTTAGGAGTCAGCGAAGTGTGTGCGCTGCATGTTTGCATGCAAACTCAATCGCACATCTCCTCTGGTATTTCGTGAGGGTTGAGGATGCCAGGCACAGACATCTGTAGCTTGTGTTTTTCCTCCTGCGCCTGGCGCAGCGAAGCCTCCCTCTCCTCCAGAAACAGATCAGAGGTGTCCTCGCCTGCGAACTCCTGCAGGTACACAGAGAAACGAGTAAGCAATTAGTGGGTTCAGCTTGCACAGACTGCTCTGCCAGGATGCTGTCATCTCTGCCATAATCACCCTCTCTCCATCTCACACACAGTCTCTGTCCCTGTGCACTCCAGATGACCCATTCAGTTACACCATACTTCACGATCCCTTAAAGGTCAAAGGGACAGCACGCTTTCTCTCACAACATATCTATTTCCTCGATCCATGAACTCTCATCCACATAAGCACTATTACTACTGATTTCAAAACAGATTTATTTGCTTATTACAAAGAGAACATATTTCAATAACCATTATTATGCAATTAACTATTATGGTTTTCAGTGTCCTTGTCTCAGTAGGATAAACGGCTTGCAGCTCACCTTGATCTGTACAAGGAAATCCCTCAAGTGTTCTTTAAATGCTGGGATGTCTTGGTTTAAACTGAACAGGCCAGTCACGAATACTTTCACCTGGGCACTACAAAGAAAAAGAAAACAAACATACAGTCAGAAAGGCAATACTAATAAAACTAGACATAAACATAGTCCTAAGCATTTAAAAAAAAAACTGTTGCTGCTGGTGAGAAAAACGTTACTAATTATTCTCAGAGCAAGCTGTCTACTGAGCGAGAACAAGCTTATACCTAAGAGATATGTTGTGTAACATTTAACCAATTGCAAAGAACAATCTACATATTTCTTTAATAAATCCACATGTTAAGACAACACCTGCCAAGAACATACAATGGCCCTAAATGTTTTGGAACATCACACTATCCATTACATTACACATCAAAATATCAAACCATGTGACATTTATATTGAAGATATGACGCTACTGTAATTGTAAAAGTGACATTTCATGCAGTGCATCTCCAGATGCAGTCTTTGGAGTGCGCAAGTTCTTGTGGAGCATTAGTTTGTAGGATACTCACTCTTGTAAGTGGGGGAAAGCTGATTTGAGCAAGTTGGCCACATACTCCTGGATAAATCCTTGGTTGTTTACTGGGTTTGTGGGGTTCAGAGTTGCACTGATTTTTCCTTCCTCAACAAGGTTAAACATGTACGCCAAAATAGAAGCGTGCATGGTCAAACCTGGATGACAAATATGCAGAGGTTGAACAAACGGAGGCATTTATAGATGTAATCATGTCACTAAAAAGTATGTTAATTTTATAATATAAATAAAAAACAACGTGGCTATAACTTTCATTTTCACTGGATGTAAATCAGTAAATATCTGAGCAGTTAAAGATTTTTTATATTTTATATTTTTATAGAAATTTATATGAACTGTTAAATCATTAAATTGATGATTCCTGCACTATTTTAATGATTATTCTAGAAAAACCTTAACACTCATGATTACTACATGGTTACAGAGTGTTCAGGCAAAAAATAAATAAATAAATAACAAGAGAAAGGGGAGGGTGGCCAGTACTGACCGGCTGTATGTGATGTATCCGTGACAACAGAGAAGATGTGTTGTAGGATGTCACAGAAGTATGTCTGATAGAAGCTCTGAGCTGCCGCCTCCTCCTGGGCCACGTTCTGCAGCAGCGTGTAGAGAATCTGAAGGCCTACATGACATTTTTCAATGTACAGTTGTTGATTGCATGTTATGATAAATGATTAGGGTAAATCTGACATCTGGCTGTGATGAGTGCATCTGTTTTCTCACCAGTGTCTGCCACGTTTCTCATAGTGTGTTTAAAAGCCCATATAATGGAGTCAAGCACAAGCTTAAACTGGGCTGGTGGGATAGCCAGGAATGCTGGGAAACAGTGAGAGTTCACCGCCTGCAGCAGATAGAAGAAATGCGTCCGGTGTTCTGGGTATTCTTCAAAATCCTAAACAAAAATAAAGGATATTATGCACTTCACAATTCCAAACAATAGACAAATTTCAAAAGATTCTTCAGAAAAATAAAATGCAGTCTGGTTTAAAATAGAATATTACATTTTTATCACACAATATTGATGGATAAATAAGGGCAGCTTACTTTGTTGATCATGTTTAATGTGCACTCAAACACTGCATCAAATATCTGAGGGATCTCTCCAGTAATGTGTCCACCCAGTTTGTTTACAATTGTTGCCATGGTACTAAGCACTTCCGGTTCTCTTGCTGCTGGGACATTGCGCTGGTAATCAATGAGCACAGCATCCAACAGCGGAGGGACAAAGTTCTCCCCCACCTAGAGTATGAACAATAAACACATGCGCAGACAGGCTTAAAGGATGAGCGGATAAGTGTGTGTTGTGTAAGGACAGCGCTAATCTGAACAAGTCCAAACTGACGGACCTGAAGCAGGTATAACAGAATTATCTGCACAGAGACAGAAATACTGGATCTATCAAACGCACGACACAGAAAAGCCTTGAGCTGGACAAATAAAGTCTCATGATGAAAAACGTCTCTAAAAATCAAGATTTTAGTTTAAAAATTAGATGAATGCATAAGAGAAAGTTCATATTTTAGATCCTGTCACAATTTTTTTATTTCTTGTCGTCAACAGTTAACTTTAAATGTGCTGTGACAGTTTAAAGTAACAATGTGCTGTATATATATAACATTTAAAATTTTGGTTTGTCTAATATATCACATTGCAGAAAAAAAAAATGCTACAGTCATATTTGTTCTTTTTATTTTATACTTTTTTTTTATTGTAATTGTAAGAATGAAAAATGATGAGATTGCTGTTTAAGATTGAGTAGGTAAACTTCTCAAAAGTATTTCAACTACACATTTACACAGATTGATTTTAAGTACAGACCCTTTGCCTAAACGTAGGGATGAGCCACAATTTCGACCGCCAAAAATGGCATTTTTAGTTTTTGGCCGAAAGAGACAAACGGCTGAAAATATACGCTCTAATCACGTACGCTCCGCTCAGGTGTAGGGCTGTGTATCGCCAATAATCTGGCAACACGGTACGCATCCCGATACAGGGGTTACGATACGATATATTGCGAAACTGTAAGAAAGGTGGTATATTGTGATACTGTATTTCTTGTGTTTTTTTTAGGAAGATTTTAGAAAAACTGCCATAAAGAAGATACCACCACATGCATAACACCTGAGCAAAACTTTATTTTATTTAATCAAAACAGTGGAATCTGTATTTGCATTTATATCACTAATCACTATTTTGTGCAATCTAAGTAAAGGGGAAATAGTAAGAGTAAGTGACTCTTTAGGTATATATCTATACCTGCACTTTATTATTTTCCCTATATTCACAGTATATAGGTTCACAGTGTAGTAGTTTTAATTACCTTAAAAACCTCATGGATACTCATGGCATACCGAACATGGCCCGTCCAACGGCTGCAATTTTTTAGTAACCCACGGTTTAATAAAAAAAAAATATGCAATTATATGTTTAGTTCTGTCCCCGCGCTGGACCGAACCGTGACGTCAAAACCGAGGTACGTACCGAACCGTCAGTTTTGTGTACCGTTACGCCCCTAGAAAGTGCATAGTCCACTCCATGACTAAAATGATGTACTACTGTAATGCTGCTTGCTTTAAAGAAATCTATTGTATAAAGTGCTATATAACTAAACATGCCTTCAGCATGAGTGCTGAATTGCAGAGCTTGTGAAAACATCAACATCACTATGATTAGATGCTTTCTTGCTGCTGCCACCGCTGTCATTTTTGTTTATTTTGTTATTGAGAGGAAAGCGTGCAGCACATATTTACATATTCTATTGAAACGCCGTACTCAGCAGTGCGGATGGGTTGTTAAATGAGCTCTCAGATTCAGTGTTTCCCGAGTATTGTATTTAGCATGGCTTATTTTGCAAACAACATGACTCTTGTCGATCTCCTTTGTAGTTTCTTTATAGTGGTAGCCAAAATGAGTTCAAACTTCAGTGCTGTACACCGTGGCGGGAGCAGGAATAATTCTATCATCTCTGAGTTTAGCTGGGCTTTTTAATGCTAACGCTAGCGATGCACCCTTATGCTTCTCCACGTCACAGTTTAATTCTGTTTGGAATAGCCCTACTGTGCAGTATCATGGTGTGGTATAGCCGTGCTGGGCAATGCTGGTAAAATGACGCTACCCTCTTGTTCACTGATCCGCTCCCCGCTACGCTCTGCTCACATGCTCCGATAACAGCAGCTTTGTAGAACAATATATTATTTGGGGAACTGGTCAAAAAATAAATATTTTAAATCTGATTTTGTTGCATAAAACTGAATAAAGAATAATATATTGATATTTAATATTAATATATTTTCTATCCAATTTTACTTTGAATAAAAGTGTGGTTATTTTATTTTTATTGGCTTGTATTTCTTAAATTCAGTATCATTAAAATTACTGAATTTCATTAAAAAGTCTAATATTAATACAATTATAAAAAAAGCGCTAATTTAAAATAATAAATAAATAATTTTCTGTTTTGGCCCAGAATTTTCATCTCGGTGCATCCCTACCTAAAAGCTGTGATTTGTGTCTCACCATCTGTGGGTCATTGGAGCGGCTGACCCAGCCTGAGATCAGCTTCAGAGTCTCTCTCTTCACCGTGCGCATGCTCCTGATGAGAGGCTGCTTTGTCACCATCTCACCTATAAAAAAAACAAGGCAAATAAACAGACATAAACAAAGCACTTATGGTTTTTGAGTGAAGTCTATTATATACGGTTTATGCCATACATTATAGTATTCAGAGAAAGTCAGACTTTCTCAATAGTAAGAATTTTCTTTAGGCAACTATTTAGTTAAACTTGACTCATTCTGTTCTAGCTACAGTGCTATATATAGCTGCTCAGACAGCCCTGTAATAGACCGCTGTTCACACACACACACACACACACACACACACACACACACACACACACACACACACACACACACACAACACAGCGCTAAGCTCTGTGACAGCCTTTTGTCTTCCAGCTGAGCGAGTTTGTGTAATCAGACTGACTTCAGTTTAATGCTGATCTGTCACTCTGAGACAACCAACAGAGATACATATACACGGAAAAATATACACATGAATATGGTAACTCTGGAATTAAACTTACTCCTTGTCTTAAACACGTGCACACACAAGATAAAATCTGAAAAGTAGAGAGAGATTTGATTGTCTAAAGAAAAACACACCGTTGGTCTGGATAGCAGCAGAGATGTTTTCACTGAGGCACTTGTATACATTGAGCATGTCCAGGTAGATGCGACCCAGCTGAATAACAAAAGGGTGTCCCACAGCTTTACACGCTCTGACGTTGGTCTTCAGGATGCTGCCCAACTGCTTCACTGTCTCCGGGTCCTTCAGGATGTCCACATTCTATAGCAGGATAACACCATAAATTTAAGGTCAGTCTTACAAATTTGTTAAAAAAAGTTTCATGGAACAAAATTTGATGTTTGAGAAAAAAAACACACACCTTGGTTGCCTGCTGAATGATGCTGTCCCACACCTGGTTAGGCAACAACATGTACTTCTCTATTAGATGTTCCTGTACAGCCTGGTCGGTCTGTGCTCCAATCATATAGCCGACAGCCTCGTAAAATGTATGCACCTGCGAACAACAAATGGTCGCTCAGATCCAGCAGAGCTGCAAGAACTTCTCCTCAAATGTTAAACCTATCCAAAGCATAATGTGTCAGTTACACATGGAGCAGCCCAACTGAGACAGATGGGGTTATTTGATACCTGCTGGGGCTGCAGGTCACAGATGATGGTGTTGATGTTGTTGAGGATCTCATCAATGAAGGGCATCACCTCTCCCACCTGCACCTGCACAAAATGCCTCCTGCACTTCTGAGCTATCTTTATGAATGTGTCACACGCCATGTCCTGAACTCCATCATGGGTTTCTGAGAAGAATAAATAGTTAAATATAACTGTAAAAGTACTGATGTAATCGTGTTTTTCTAATCAAGCTAAAATTAGAAGCTCAACTTTATGTATTATTACCGAGATGCTCCATAAATTACTGAAATGCAGTATATGTGTAATCAAATCTGACATCAAAGCTGCTTTTATTTAAAAATCAGACCAAAAGATATCACAGCTGTATACAGATGCAAATCTTTGATTCTATTCTAAGGCTCAAAGCATTTGCGACTCACCATGCATAAACTCAAACAATTTATTGACAACAGTCTTCAGGAATTTCCAGTGCGCACGTAGGAACCGTGGGTACTGGCCAACAATGTACATGATGTTGGAGGCAATGATGGCCTTGTTATCCTTGCCTCTCTTCTGCTCACATAGACCCAGCAGGTCCTGTAGATGACGTGGGAACATTGTTATGGTTCTTATTTTTCATTACAAGACTTTACATCTTTGCATTTTAAGATTTCTGTACCTTTATGACTGTGACGAGAAACCGCTTCTCATCCTCTTCATGCATGGCTCCACTGATGGAACCAATAGCCCAGCATAGCGTGTTCAGGTTCTTCCAGGACCACTCTGTACCGTTCACCTGATTATGAAGCTTTTCTGTCATAATACGCTCTGTGTCGGCATAATCCAGATGGGTAAGATAGACTGCAGAGAGAGAAATATGATGACACTTATAATAAACACAGATTAGTGGGCAAAAAAATCTGCATTCATAGTACAAAGGAGCATATCACTAACCAAGCGTCTCCCTCATGTTCTTGTAGAGGTTGATGGAGTCTGTATCCTTCATGAATTCTCGAACCACCTCGCCCTGATCGTTCTCCACCACCAGTACTTCCTCTGGCTTGGCCATGCGGCTCACCATCAACAAACGCACCTGCAAAACAGTAACACAAAAACCCTTATTGTTTGTACCTAAAAATTAAATTTTCATCTTGAATTTCTTGTATGTGAGCTAACCTTAGACAGCACAGGTAGGTAGAGCTGTCTGCGGGGCGGTACATCAAAGTGTTGGCTGCCTGAGAGTAGGGGAGAAGTGGACGTTGAGAAAGGACTCTCTCTGTATAGCTCAGCTGCAAGGTGGTTCCAGTACTCCAAACAGATCTTAAAGATCTCTGTCTCCTCCACCTCTGACACCAGCAACATGTAATGTAGAGCCTGAACAGAACAACAAACAGGGTCTTAACACAATGGCATCTAATCAGCAAAGAGACTGATGTTGATTCTCCATAACCAAGTTCAGTCTGTGCATACCTCCATAAGCGTCTCTCTGATGTTCAATCTCTTTTCTATCAGCTGTCCGTGCTCTTTAAGGAAGGTGCAGAGGAACAGGCTGAGGTTCTGAATAAAGTTTTGCTCATCATCTTTACCGTTTGCATACGCCAGCCGGATGTTGGTGTTCAGTGGAAGCATCTTCAACACACAAGTAAGAAAGAGAACATCAGACTAGCCCAAGACCAACCTTGTTATCTTGTAAAATGGGAATTTTACTTTGATTTAAACCAGAGAGGAGGTTACCTGTTTGAGCTGCATCATGGTCAGAGTGAAGAGACTGACAAACTGCTCTTCGTACTGGCTGACACTGACTCCTGCTATTTCAGTCAAGCACTTCAGTGTCACATTGCGAAACATCGGCACGTTTAAAAACTACAAATCAACCCAATAGAGAAGAGGGGTTAACAATTACCTCAAAGACCACTGCTTGTAGGTGTGAAATTGTAGTTGTTTTCATGATCTTTGCATGAATCTATTTAACTGTACAACAACAAAATACATACACTATTAATATAGTTATTACACTATTGTCTGGAACACTTAATTCTGATTGGTCAATTGAAGCATGCTGCAGCCCAATATTGTTTTGTTTTTTAAATAAAAGGATGAATGAGTGTTGGTTTATATGAGTTACTTATAAGTAAAGGTAAAAATGAAGTCATCTATCAAACAACTATATTCCTAGTTCTTCACAAAGTGTGCAAGAGTAATAAAACCTTTAGATATGTTACCTTGTACACCAGAGTACTGATGAGTTTAGTTTCAAAGATATAGCCCAAGGGAATCCAGTTGAGAAACCTTAGCAGAGTCTCCAAGGTAGCATGCACAAGTGGGGCATTCTGGGAATTTTCCTAAAAATTGTAGAAAACAATAAAACAATTTTCAAGCCAATAAATTTTCTAAGCCATTAACATGGGTTTTATGCATATGCAAATTAGGGATGTCCCGATCCGATCCACGTCATCGGTATCATGCCGATACTGGCCGAGAACGCTAGATCGGAGATCGGAGGGGTGAAAAAAGATATGATCCGATACCTATCCAACACAAACCATGGGAAAATCTAGCTTAAACCATCGCCTAAATGCTTGAATATTAGTGTGGCGAGCAGGACGAGGCCGAGGGCCGTGAGAAAGTGGAACGAGGCCGGTGGCGTGATTACTGATGAGCGACACCTGCGCAACGCACCGGTCTCGTATCTCTCACGGAGTCGGAGGAGCGGAAGCATAAAGGAGGAGCAATGACAGTGAAGAGCGAGAGAGGACAGGCCTGGAGTTATGTTGTGGTTTTTTATGTTTTATTATGTGACAGCAGTCGTCCGTGAGGGGCTGCTGTCTTTTACTTTCGTTTTGTTGTTTATTTATTTTATGTCATTTAAATCTTTAAATGTTCGCCGGTTCCCGCCTCCTTCTTCCTTCCCGGGTTTCTGCACCAGTGTAACGCAGTTCGTTGTTATGGGAAGGAGGAGGCGGGAACCGGCGAACAATTAAAGACTTTAATGACATAAAATAAATGTGTGAGAGAGAGAGAGAAACAAATCCTTCATACCTCTGTATGGAATTTGGTGTGGGTGTGTGTGTGTGTAATACCTGTATTTTTTCTTTTTTTCTTTGTAGTGTTTGAATAAAGGGTGGCAATCTTTCATAATCAACTGTTGTTGTGGACTATATACTGGAGAAGTATTTGTTCTCCATTTGAGTGAGATGTTTTTAGGTGGCTAATTGAGCAAAGTGCTTCCATATAATTTATTATTAATAAAAATATCGGATTGATATCAGTATCGGCAAATAGCCAAAGCTGCGGCATCGGTATCAGTATCGGAAGTGAAAAAGTGGTATTGGGACATCCCTAATGCAAATCAAACTTATGGTTCAATTTTAAAATGTATTCCAGTGACATTAAAATCAGAGATTTATTTTGAGGTTTATGAGAATTATGTTGCCACATCACAAATTAAAAAGACTGTTAGTTCATAATTTAATAATTAACTAGAAAAGCTGAAAAAGAATTAAGAGTGTTTAAATGATTTAGAGAAAGTCTGCATATACTTTCACAAACTTTTTTTGTATGAGAGAAAAACAATATGAAAACAATACATACCATCACAAACTGGCACAACTGGAATATCTGAGAGAACTCATTGCACATGCTGCAGATGGATCACAAAACAATACAGATTAATTAACAAGAACAAGAAGTAATGTGAATATGACCTCATTTAATAATAGGGGTGTCCCCGACTAAGGATTTTAAACATTTTAAAGCCATGATGTACAGAACATCACACAAATATATAGAAGAAAATGTATAAAAACATTTTGGATCAATAAAACTAAGAAATAATATAAATAACTGATGAAAGGCCACACTGCAGACAGGATTTGCATTTCACATGTTGGCAAATCAAATTAAATCAGCTAAATTGTAAGTCTAAGTACACTTACACTCGAAGTACAGCACAACATTGATGCACCAAAAAATAATCAACAATTAATTTACAGAATTAAATTAGAACAGAATACACCTTTCTAATAAATAAAAATACAAAATGAAATACGTCAGAATCAAGTCACAAGGTGCAGAACAAATGTGTGCAAAATGCCTAAACTGCAGGGGAACATATATTCAAAACAAGCCACAAATAGTTAAATTAGATAACCCTGAGTGATCAATAAATAAAATTAAAATAAAGAAATTATTAAAATAACGAAAGTATAGCCAGAATTATCAACTTTGTCTTTTAAACTGCAGAGACAACAATAAACGCTAAACTGGAGTGGCAGTCTTTTTAGCTAAACATGATCACAGCATCCAAAAAAATCATATTAGAACCAGCTGAAATATTTTGAAATCACTTATACCCTACCTGATGAAAAAAAAAAAATAAATAGTCTGTGTCCGTTTGAGTCTTTCCAAATGTGTGCGTGAAAAAATGCTTAACGGCTTAATATATTATATATTATTTATATTAAAAGATCAAATTCTGTACACACCTTATTAATAAAGCATACTATATAGCCTACAGAAAAGCAGATAAGCCCAGAATATGAACGCAACGCGTTCAATTACACGTTAAGCATTTTCCTCTCATAGAAAACACTTACCATGTAGTTAAACGCGTTGCGTTCATATTCTGCGCTCATCTGCTTTTCTGTACATAGTAGGCTATCCTTAGTATGGTCTTTACTGAGTTTGGTCTTTTAACATCACTGTCTTAAAATACATTAAGCCACGTTAAAGTGCCCTTTAAGCGTTTTTCACGTTAAGCGTTTTAGAATGTCCTGAGGAAAAACAACTTGTTAATGTTGGCCGGCAGAAGTACGATCATGGTTTTCATGATGCTAAATCCAGCCTTGGAGAATATCCTTTCTGACGGTGTGCATCCACACTTTAGATTTTCTTATCCCAGATATTGTTAAAGATTTAAATCCCTGCCGCCAAGATGCTCCTCTGTCGGTCACGGATCATGGAAAGTGAAACTTAAATCTCTCACAGGGGTGGTTATTTATTCACGCACATTAAAAATATTTATTAAAAGCTTCTTTCTTTTCACATTTTTATTTACAGCATTATCATAATAGGCAGTATATATTAACTTATTGGCAGAAAACCGGTAGCTAGATGTGAAATCAGACATTGAGCGCCCCCAATTTAGCCAAAATGGCATGATCCTCGTTTCATAACCTCGGGGTTACCCCTATTTAATAATAAATCATAAAATATGACAGTTATTCTCTTTAAATGCGGTCTCACCTGTCCTTCAGGTGTTTGGCTTTCACTTGTGTCATCTGGCCACTGGAGAAGTCAAACACCTCTTCACTGAGGAGTTTCAGAATGATCATGTTGTTCTGGCAAAGGCTCTCACTGGTGCGGCTCGCACCAACAATGTCACTGATAAATGTGGGCCAGTGTTTTGGCCACTCCTGCTTCAGGATCTAAACACAAACACATCAAGTAACATGAAGCGTAACAGACATTTTTATTGCACTCACCAAATATATGCCCCCACATCATCATTATGAATGGCTATGAATCCCTCTAATGTGCACTAAGAAAAAGTAGTCAAACAAAACTCACCTGTACTAATATCATGTTGAGTTTTCCAATGTACACCTTTTCTTTCTGAAAGGAGGCAGAGCATAGAATAAAATAGACATCAACCACGGGAAGACAGTAAACAAAATAAGTGGACATTCACTGACCTCAACATTGGCTGCATCTGATGATGTCTTGATAATGAGCCCCACAACATACTTTTTGATGCCTGAAATAAAGCAGAGCAGTGAAGAGCGTCAATGCATACAGTAAGACAGCACATTCCCCCATGAGCTCTCCATATGGATGGAAGCAGCTCTTCTCAGAAGTCTTGTTACTGTCTGATCATCTGCTAAATCATACTTCTAACTAACTAAATTTTTACTCACCCTCAAGTTATTCCAAACCTGTATGAATTTCTTTCTTCTGCTGAACACAAAAGATATTTTGAAGAATATGGGTAACCAAACAGTTGATGGACACCATTGACTTCACACCATTGAAGTATGGGGGGAAAAGTGTTCAGCAGAAGAAAGAAATTCATTTTGGAACAACTTGAGGGTGAGTAAATGACAGAATGTACATTTTTGGTTGAACTATGAAAGTTTCTAAGTGATGCTTTATTTATCAATTATAGGTGCTTACGTCATGTTTTTCATTTAATTTTATCTTTAACAGAGCAGATTCTAGTCTTTTTGGAAACAAATGAACACTAAGCTGAGCAGACAACCTTCCATGCATTTTTAAAAGGGGAATTCAGCTCAACTTGGCAATCACTCACTTGACTAATGAATGTGTTGGCCTGCTAAAAACGTTTTGTAGAGTCAAGTCTGTCACAGAGTGAAATGTTTACTTCTATGTTTCAATGATCCCTTCACTGCTTGTCCAAATCCAGCCTTTGAGCTGCTTATGACTTAAGAATTGATTTAGACTGAGCTATGAATTACTCGTTTATCTCAAAGTGGTAAGGGGAATTCTTGTGAGTCAGACCTACCTTCACATTGGTTTCTGGGCAGAATCTTCCATCTTGTTTTAATAACTGTTTCCAGAATCTGCAGAGCATAGTACTGTAATGCCAAGAGAACAAATCAAGATTTAAGGATCCAAGTTTTAACCAGCCAATCTGCCAGAGCTGTACCGTTAAACAAGGAAAACAAAAAAATTGCTCTTAACTTTGACTGCCTAATATATTTTCACACATTCTTTGGTTTGTTTCAAATGGATTCAGATTGAAAAAAACATCATGCAGATTTGACTTCAGTGAGAATTGTTATTACAAACTCAAAAAGAGAACACAAAAAAAAAAGTCCATAATCCCCCATAAAAACTATACAATGTTTGCATGAGATTCTGTAGAAGTTTTGCTGTTTCTGGCCATGTCACACCAGAATGTGAAAGACAGGAAAGGAGACGTTACGTTAATAGCAAAAAGCTAATGGTTTGATTCCGTACTCGGCCACAACAAAGCAAGCAGCTTGGGGGAGCGACGCAACATCTGTGTCAAAAAACTAAAAAGAACCGAAGGATTTTTTATGAGTCAATGGCCACTCACAAGGCTTTAATCATCATAGATACGTTTTCCCATTGGCGAACTAAAAACCAAACCCCTTTCTGTTTTAAAGTGACACTAATGTTTCCACCAATAACTGGTGTGGGTCTCAGGAACAGCAAGACAAGCCACAGGTTTGGGTCTATAGACTGCCTTAAGACTGCCACCATGCTGCTTTTAAGAGGGTATTCATGGTGCATTAGTGTCCTTGTCATGATCATTAGTGTTATTTGGATCATCAGCATTTCGACTGTAGGGATTAATGAGGAAAGAGGAAAAACATGACGCAAAAAGGAAATGTGTTAAAGCAAAACAGGGAATACAGATCATACACTATGTGAGGGTATTAAAGGTGAGGCCTGGAGAGGTAGGTTACTTGCATACAGACAGATTTCGCTTCCTCAAATCACCAGGATCTTTTCACCTTTATTTTTTAAGAGGTTTAAAAAGAAATATAAAAAAAACAAAAAGGGCAAGGCCAAAAAACATTGCAACAGCACGCAAAGTCTTTATTGTTCACATGTGATGTTGCTATATTTCTTGGTGCATGATCAAGAGGAGAAACAAAATAGGGTACAGGAGAAATGTGATCAGTGCTGGCAAAATGAGTCACAATGAGCAAATAATAAAAACAATTGTTATTGTTATTTTTACATTCTCTATACACTTTTCTTTTTTTTAAATGATATATGATTTGTTGGAATCAGACAAAACATTTATTGAGCTACACCTATTGGTTAAGTCGATAAAGTCAATTTTGAGAAAAATCTAATTTTCTGAAGGTTCCAAAACAAATTCCCCTAGCAATCACACCTTAACATCCCTGGTAATAACACCAAATTTGGCACACACCAAGTTAAAACCCATATCTATAGGAAAAATATATATTAAACTTTTTTTTCCCATGATACCACAATTGTTTGATTAACATTGATGAGACAGACAGCCTATATATTAAGACCTACTGTAATGCACGGATCTAATGTAATGTTACACATCAGATGTTTTTCCCCAACAGGTAACCAAATGTTAATTTAAGACACAACAGATTTTTGCGTGAATACACGGCAATAATTTTTAAATACTTTAATTCTCTGTATATGTGTATATCGGGATCAAGCGTCTTTTTGCGCATGCTTCGGATGTGTCAGTCAGCGAGAGTAAGATAGTTTTGTTTACATCAGCATGAGTTTGAAAATCACATTTCATTGGTTCAGACTCTTGCCACTGAGATTTGCTATGAATATGCTCAAAGTTGGAATGCTGCGCTTTACAACGATACCAAACTTGAGAAGCAGAAATCGCTGAGAAGCGAGCAGAGAAAAACTGAATTTTTTCATGATTTAGAAAGGTAGCCTCTCATAAAACGTACAAATAAAGATAATTCTAGATGCTTTATTACTATTTGGGGCATTGGAATCGCTAGACGAGGGCTTAATGAACTAATTTTTGTGAAAACCTCAAATTCAACATTTCACTTGTTTTGCCTGTAGCTCGTAATTAGCTTGTGCGCATTCCGACACATCTTGCCAGCACGGGTCACAAATGCTTGGGGAGAAAAGAGGAACCACAGCACACAGAGACACTGATGATCCCTACAGTGGAAATAACTGTTACCATCCATGACTGGGGTAAAAACAAAATGGGGTAAACTGCCTGCCTATCTCCCTGCCGTCTCTCAGCTCCATATGAGGCATGTGCAGTGTGAATGGAGGCACAGCAGAATTGAGAGTAAGGGAATGAAAAGGTAGACCTTGTGGAGGCCTGCCGCCAAAGCCTAGCTGTGTCAAGGTGCACAGGAAGACACACCCCTTTTCGTCCTATTACAAGCAATCAACATAATGGAACATTGTGATTAATATCAAATATGAACAACTTCAATTAATTGTCTTTTGTTTGCTTTTTCAAGGCTGTAAATAAATTAAGCAAAAAGCCAAATGTTCAAAAAGCACATTAAATGCGCTCTGTCTGTATTTTGCTTGATGAATTTAGACAAATTCAAAGAATTTACCTGCTCTGCATTTTTTCCTGTCTGTTCTTCTAGAGCCCTCACTTTTGGACCATTATCATTTTGATATTACAGATACTGTTGATAAATCAACTCAAACATTAGTAATGACCAGAGTGTTAAGAGCAATCTTAAAAGGCAAGCAGACGGCAAACTGGGTCAGCAGTACTTTGAGGAAGTCTATTAACACACTGAGGAAGACAATTCATCCCAAATACTACACTATTCACAAATTACTAAATGATTTACATTCAGTCTACGCACTACAAAGTGAACAAATGTTATGAACTCTGGGAGTGTGTAGTTTATCAGAGCAGAAATTCTGTTTCAGGCTTCCAGAAATTCTACACTACATGGATCCTCTGCTTTCCTCATCAATATTAAAATAAAAATCCATGGCTCAGAACTTGGATCACATGGATCAGGTGCTTTATATATCCTGACCTCAAACAGTCAGTCATTAACACACCTCTGGCTGCTGTACAGATGAAGGTACTGAGGTATTTCACTGTCAACAGAGGATCCTCACACTCCAACTTTAACTCTGACTTTGCTTGACCAAGACAGGACTGTGAGGAGAGGTGTAGGAAAATGTGATCTCACATGTGTACAGAGGAATCTGTTTCTGACATGACGCTAAGCAACCCCAATGCACTTAAGAAAATGGGTATTTGCTGATTTAAGGCAATCTTTCTGATTTGAAGGAAAATAAAACCAAATTGTGTTCCTGTATAATATGTGATAAGAGATCAGATCTTCCTCAAAGTATAGAAACCATGACCCTCCACCAGAGTAAGTTGGGACTTGGCTTACTTTGGTGTTCATATTCTGAGAGAACTCTAGAATGGTGTCAACTCGTGTCCACGCGTCTGGGTGCTCCTTCAAATGAGTCAGCACCTCCTGGGCCATTCTTTGCTGAAATAGAGAAACATTTGTCTTAACTTACACTATAAAACAACAAAACTGTGGCCAATATTTAATGATGTCAGTGCATACACTAATGTGTATTTATACACACATATATATTTTATTTTATTTTATTGAAAGACAACTTCAGAAAGGCTGCATTTATTTGATAAAAAAAAAAAAGGCACAAAAATAGGTATGTCGATTTAATTAATTATTTATGGAAAAATTCTTTAACAAAATTAACACCCCTCCCACGCCCCACGCCCCACGCCCCACCCCCCACCCCCCACCCCCACCCCGACCACATGAAATCCAAACACCAGTCGAATGAGGAAAGACAGCTGTCTGTCACTGCATTCACAACTGCAGGTAAGCGCAGCTGTACCCCCGAGTGAACCGAGAAGATAACTTGATAGCAAAATGATCGTGAGACATATGCTCCCTTTATCAAGGTAGACAGGTTTAAGAACAGAAAACACAAAGCGCTGTAAGAAACTTTGCATAGCACACGATTATCTGTCCCTGCAACGTCTGTCGGCGGAGTGCATTTTCGTTATTTCGGCTTTTTTGTTATCAGACTGCGGTGCCAACTTTCACCCGAGCATGTGGATATTCTTTTTGTTTCTCAAACATGAACATGTAAACAATATAAACACGATAACCATTTGCTGACTTGAGTGTATATTAGGAGTTGCACAAAATGCCCATCTCTAAAATATATTTAAATACCAATTCAGATGCAGCTCCTGAAAAAAAAAAAAGATCATGGCCGTTGTAGCCTAAAAGTAATAAATAAAATATTTCATTCTGAAGCTACTTTTTGTAATGTCTATTTGATGCTTTTGTCATTGAACACAATAATGACTTTAAATTATCTTTTGGGGGTAATTTTTTGTACGATTAATTAGATTTATTAATCGGCACATCATGTAATTAATTGGATTAAAATTTTTTACCACTTGACAGCCCTAAATTTAATATAACTGTTTTTTATTTTAACATGTTGAAAATGTAATTTATTCCTGTGATGGCAAGGTTACATTTTCAGCATTATTACTGCAGTCTTCAACGCTACATGGTACTTCAGAAATCATTCTAATATACTGATTTGCTGCTCAAGAAACATTTCTTATTATTATAAAATGCTTAAAACCATTGTGTTGCTTAATATTTTGCAGAAACTGTGATAGTTTTTTTCAGGACTCTTTGATAAATAGAAAGTTCAAAAGAATAATATTTCAATGCATCTAGTGCAGTTTATTTCTTACACACACACACAATATATATATATATATATATATATATATATATATATATATATATATATATATATATATATATATATTAGGCATGTGCCGGTATTCGGTAATGCGATAAATCGCGGTAATGAATATGCACGATATTGTTATCGCGGGCACTTCAAAATACCGCGAAAAATTATAATCCGAATTTAGATTTTTAGAACGCGCATTATAGCTTATTTTCCATCAACCGCTTAAACAAACACTGCATATATGCTGCGCGAAACACGTGCGCACTCTGATGTAAACAATCGCCACGTGTATAAGCATGCGGCCGTTGCGCACTTAATGGTGGAAGGAGGAACGCCTCCGCATACAGTCTACGGCCGCCGCCGAACTATCCGGATCATTCCGCTTCTAAAAGCAGAGCTGCCAACTCGACGCATTCAGCGCGAGACTCCTCACACGCTCACGCCACACATCCGTTTTCTCACGCAGAGAAAAATCGCGGAGCAAAGAGGACACGAAGACCGTCAAACAAGACAGAGCAGGTTACTTTTGATATGAAACAGGAGAACAATTGTGTCACAGAACGTTACATTTAAACCATTTAATGACCAGCAGCATGTTAAATGACTAAAACATATAGATAAAGAGGAGTATTTTGCTGAATATGTGCACTGCACTTTTTTACATATTTATTATATTTTTACTTGTGCCATTACATAATTGTTATTATAATGAAAACCACATTATATTTGATTTAATTAGTTATTTGTAACCTTTAATAATACCAGCTGATAGGGCTCTATATGGTTACATAGCATTTTGTGAGATATATATTTTTTTCATGAGAAAAAAATAACATGTGGGCTATCTACTGTAGCCTTCCTAATATTTATCCAAAATTAGTCAATATTGAATCAAGATTTAAATCAAATCCCAAGTATTGAATTGAAATCGTTAAATTTGTGTTAAGCAATAGAAACAGTAGCCTACCAGTCATTGTACCATGTAATCATTGTAACATGTTGTCACTAAACTTAATAAAATTCTGTTTAGTTACCAAATGTTTTGACAATCACAATTACACCTTGTGATGCAAGTTTTATTTATTTTTACACCACCCCCAATCCATCTGTTTCTCATGTGCAATTAAAATATCGTGATAATACCGTATACCGTGATAAAAGCTCACTCAATTAATCGCAGCATGAAAATGTGATACCGGCACATGCCTAATATATATATATACACACACACATACATACTGTATACACATATCTATCTATCTATCTATCTATATACATATACATATAAATATATATATACATACATATATATACATATATATATATATATATACATATACACACACACATATACTTACATTTGGTACTATATTTCACCGGTTTGTGAAATGGTCTTCCTTACCTGTGGCCCGACCCCATGGTACAGGCAGTTGACCACATTATCCAGCAGGTTGATATCCAGTTTCTGGTTAAAGTCCAGCAGCTGTCTGGCTGCATGGTCGGCTAACATTGTCATAATTGCTGGCATAGAGCTCTGTGGGGCACAGGGAGGAAACATCCAGCAGGGGCAAAGTCATGTGAAATGAACATTTGGGTACACAAATCCAAACAGCTGACCGTCACCCCCCTCCCTCGTCCCAGGACAATCCAAAAAGCCTTATATGACCTGGCCTGCCAATGCCAACACACCAATGCCTGCTGGAGGGTTCAATCCTCAATAACAATGGGATAGGTGGGTGGCGCGATAAAGGTAACATGCTTGCACAAGTCTGCACATCCTGATATGTCCGAAGAACAAGGGCCACTCACTGGGCTCGTGATCACACGAGCCATTATTCTCTGAATGAGACCACGTGCTAGGCAGCCCTTTCGCTGACGTCATTCTGTTTACATATAACACAAGAGGCGCTCTGAATTACAAACTGTTTTCCCTACTCTGATCGAGCTCCCATAAGACCACGAGACTTTAATAATGTGCACACAGTTGAAGGACAACTGAATAAGAATGACTATTACTCAAGCTAATTCAATTTGCACCCCGGAGCCAAACTATTGCGTAACGATGTAAGCATTACGGCCAAGAATAAAAAAAAGGAAATTTCGAGAATTTGCTTGGACGACACGACACAGTCAAGCTTTGTGAGTCTTGCAGGCCTAAATAAAGTGATGGTGTCATAACTAGTGCTCGGTACTGCGCAACCTGTTGATTTACCCGCCTTTTCCACACCTTATTTCATTCAGTAAGCAAGGAACGTTACAACTCCTACAATATAATCTGTCTTCCAACACAGAGCTACTTGTCAGCTGATTTCATACATGCACGCACGTCTTAAAAACACAACTAAGTTGGACTAAGATCCACGCCGAGGACCACAACAACTTGCACTATTGATGCGAAAGCTGTTTATAATTCTCTACAGTGGTTGTTTAGCCACGTTTATGCGTTAAAAGCCATGATAATGCATCGCGTTTCATGCTTTGGCAACAATTACGCATGCATGCTGTCATAAGAATGCGCTTAAATTGACAGAAAGGCAAATGCCTTAGCGCGCAACTGACGTTAAAAACGTCCCAGCGAACGCCTCGTCCATATAAACAAACACCGATGTTTCTAACTGTCTACACCCGTCTAGAGATGACTTCTACGGGGGTGACTTTGCAATGATCTCCCTCCCTGACTCCGGAGCAACCCCTCCCACCAACCCCATGCTCTGCACCCTACACCTGAAAGCTCTGCAGGCTTTACTAGCAGTAAACCAGGTAAGAAATAGAATTGTATTCGTGTATTTTTACATGCCGTTAATTATTTAAATGAATGCTACATCTTTAGAATGGTCCTGCATGCATTTTACAATTGAATTTTGCTCGCTAAGTCAAGATACCTTGGGCTATGCTTACGGATAGCACTTAGTAGCATAGTGTATTTGTGATTGTTGTTTTTTATGTTAAGTGATTGCTAAAACCCAGAAAACCCAGATACATTATTCAGACCAGCGTGACACCAGTGCTGAACACGAGTCATCACGCAACACACACCCGCAACATCCCTCATAAACCCTCAGCAGCAAAGCCATTTCACTTTCTTTCGACCTTAACCTTCATACGTACAATTTCTATGCATTTCTACACAATCTCACAGCATCATCATTCTCCAACCCAAACACTCCATCTATAAGTTTTCACCCCATATTTACCTACCTAAAGTCCAAGCCTTTGAGAGAAAGAAGGTGGGCTTGTCTGCCAGAGTTGCTAAAATTATGTTTAATTTATCCAGTATCGTTGGTGCCTGTTTGTACACGCTTTCTGGCAAAAAAAAGCTTTAGGATGAGCAGTTGACTGGCCAGCCACACTATTCCTCTGTGAAGACTACACGAGCTACTTGCTTGATATAAGGACCACTAGGATGTGAATTCCGCACCAACAATCACGGCGAGTTCAATATTTTCTCAGTCCGGTTCATTTTACGAAACAAAGTTAACCTTAATTAAGATATGTGCTCTGTACTGAAGTATATTTTGCACTAGGGCGGTATTAGAGACTGAGCCTGTGCCTCTTCTTCTCACAAGCAACAAACTCGTAACCGGTTGAAACCGGTTCAGACTGGGAGATTCCATCTCGGTTTAGTTTTCAGCCGATGGCGCCGCGAAAAGTTTGGATTAACGTCACGCCCATGGGGTCGTGCTATTGGCCGCAGCGTTGCTAAGCACGTCCTTGCTCGCGATCCATTGGACAGCGTGCACATCAATCAATCTCGACTCTTTTGGGCGCCCACGCGACTGCTCCGCCCGTTTGGAGAAAAAGAAGGCAAACTGCGTGCAGAGTGGACTTGTAATTTGCTTTAATATTACGGTAGTATATTATTTGTTGTTGTTTTAGCGCTGTCGCGTTTATACCCTTCTTGAGCTTTAAATTGTCCACGTTTTTATATTTAACAACAGTGGCCGCTTGGTAATTGTATAACGTTACGTTACATGTGGGGAAAAATTAATTTCACGGTGGACTGAAGGAGATCGAGGGCATCGAGTCCGTGAGGCGGATGTTGGAGCTTGTACTTGTGCTGATTGTAAGCTGGTAATTTTCCACGAGCCAGAGCCACGAAGGGGAGTGGTTGTTCAGAGTCAGGGTATGATACGCATGGCATGGGTCAGATCCTGATACAATTGGCTTGTGATGGTCTCCATAAACTTAACTACCGAGAAATTAACTCCAATATGGCAGTGATGTATTATAAACGCATCGAATCACCCGAAAACATAATAATAAACTGTCCGTGTACTGCTTTAAAGGGACGTCAAATGCTTGCATGTTTCTCCCCCCTTCCTTGCAAGTCACGTGACGCAACGCCACTTAAACGTCAGTTGATGGAAAAATACTGGATTTTGTGTGCAAAACTAGTGTCTGAAGTGAACAAAGAATGAGGGGGGAAAAATACATTCTCCTTTAGTCTAGCAATCATTTGACATAAATTTTACAAGGTCACGACTGCACTTTATACATGTTGAATATCTGATAAAGTGTTTCTCTTTAGTCCAGCATATGGCCCATTCTACACACCTTTTAAAATGGTTAACTAAATAAGCAGTTACAGCAGTTTAGGGCCAGTAATTTGGTAAATTATATGCTCAGCCTTAACCAACAAACTGATCGCACTTCTAGTGAAGGTGAACCTTAAGTCCAATGGCAGCTGGTCTTCAGTTTTATTTTGGAACAGACAAGTGTTGCAGTTTTGTGCATTTAATGGATCCAGTCATCATTTGATAATCAGCTGATGTTGTGTTGATCAGATTCTCCTCTTTTACCTTTATTAACACGTAATAAAATATAAAAAGGAGTGAATATGATGTAGGTCATTTGCAGCTGTAAACTTTGGAAGCAGAGATAAGTGTGAAATGAATTGTATGTATTCCACAACTGAAAGTGTCAATACAGAAGTTTCTAGAATACAAGTCAACCTGCTTTCCAGCAACATTTTTTGTTTGAACCCCAAGACTGATGTTCCAGTTTTTAAAGATCAATAAGATAAATGTTGAATTCTTTACTGCAGGTTTTGTTATAAATCTATTAATAATTAATTAACAGAGTGGGTGTGTCTTCATATTTTTTAGATAATACTTAATACATTGTCACCTGACCAGTATGAGCTGAATAATACTGGACTTTTTTAGTCATGTAATGTTTTTGTTTTGTCAAAACATTTTTGCTCAGATCATCATTTAAGAGACATATTTGTGCATGTTGAGTTGAAATTGTAACTGATTTAAAGTCAGCAAATGTGCTCTTATTTTATAAATAAGAAATGTCTGATGTTCCTCAGACTATATGACTTCACTCTGTGTGTAACAGAAAACTCGCCATGCTTCCTTTCTTTGTTGTCTCAGAGTGGTTTAGAATTATTTTGAGAATTACAATAAACCATTGAAACTCCTCTGAACGTCTTGTTTAGTTCATTGCAGGACAGGTCACCCAGATCATGCATATGTACGAAAGGACCGAATGCATTTTTGTCATAAAGAGGGAAAACCTGTCTCAGTGTTTGATCTGAAAACTTTGCATGTTTCCTCTATTAAAGTGTGCCATCAATCAGCAACACATACAGTGGGTCTGAAAGTTAACCGGGTCCGGGGGCACGACTGAAAGAGGTCATCTTGCTGAAGTGAGCAGTAGGAGGTGCACGTGCATTGTGGCACATACATGTGAAATGTAGTGGGCTGCTCTGTTCAGGACTGGGCTGGTTTAAGCCCGTTCCGTCTGGTCCTGCCTGTTCATTTACATACATTATAATGACATCACCTGCTCCTCCCATGTCACTCAAACAAGTTTGACAGTTGTCTTGTTTAGGGTGTTTTATATACTTTCTCATAACCTAAGACTCAGTGAATATTTTTAAGTACAATAGTCACATAAAGACCAGCCTATTTATAAGTGCTTTATCATTATTGTTGAAAAATGTTTCACTACAAAATCAGCATGCATACTATCATGAAGCATCACAAATTATTTACATTACTATTATGATTTTGTGGTTATTTATAATTATATTATGGCTTAATTAAAGTGTGCATGACATAACAAAGCATTATAAGCTATTGTTCTAGCTCAGGTTATTTGCAGGAGTCTCTTCATAATGGTGGTCACTATAAATAGCTCTGTCCTTCCTGAGAGAAGTGAACTTCATGACAACAACACAGACAATGAGGGAGTCCTTGCTGCACAGGAAGTTTGGCTTCAATGGGAGAATGTCTAGATGCAAACAGCTCCCTCTAGCGACGATAGAACAACCCAAAACAGAAGTAATTCATTATTTTCCATTGATCTAGAAATGACATTGAGGCCTAATGGCTAACCAGTGTTGCAATATTTATAGTTTCAGCAGCTAATAGTAGCAATACGATATGTGAAGTAAATTAGCTTTAATGAAATATACAATTGTGTATATTATAGGCTAGTGTATTTTAGGTAAAGTGAGATATAAATTGTGGATTATATTAATCATTGAAATATTTATACCGTAACCTTAATTAATATTGTTGCAGTATCGTAGTACTGTCATTCTTGTTTAAAGCAAACAAATCCATGTCTTTCTAAACAAATGCACAATGCCAACAAAGCATTTGCTACAAGTAACAATAGACAAAAGACCATTGAATGATCAGGATATGACCTTTGACCAAGTTATGAGAGAATGAGGGCAGCTTCTGTCCGTCCACCTTTACCATCGCTCTGCTGAATCGCTGCTCTTTCTGCTCCTTATAACTAAAAAAGACAGGCATCTTCTATCTGATTAGCTCAGATCCCTGGCACCTGTAGAATTTTTATTACAGCATGACTTTTTCCATCTTGACATAAAGTTCATTTAGAATCTGCACGACACATCTAAATCTAATTTAAACTTGTAAACAAACGTGTTAAAAAAAGAAAGTAACATTATGGAATAAAGTTAATTAAAATTTATAATTTGTGATGTTGAGATTAGATATTCTTCTTACTCAAATTCGAACAATTTGTAATAAAAAAAACAAAAAAACATTCACATTACATTTGATCAAAATTCACTTTAAAGACCATTTAAAAATAAATAAATGCTGTAGTTCTGTTATTTCTATTAATTAAAGAATGCTGAAAAATGTATCATGGTTTCCACAAAAATATTAAGCAACATTTTCAACATTGATGATAATAATAAGAAATGTTTCTTGAGCCGTAATGATTTCTGAAGGATCATGTGACACTGAAGACTTCAAGTCATGATGCTGAAAATTCAGCTTTGCCATCACAGGAATAAATTACATTTTGAAAAAATAATAATAATACTTTTTTAATATTATTTCACAGTATTACTGTTTACAGTATTTTTTTTCTAAGATAAATGCAGCCTTGGTGGGCATAAGAGACTTCTTTCTTACTGACCCCTGAATGGTGTACATACAACTATTTTTGAAGTGTGCAACACAGGAATGGAAAAAAAATCGGGAGCATCTGAAGAGAATCTAAATTAAAATATTAAATTGTTTTGAGTCAGAGGGTTATTTAAAACTGCCTGCATGGTCTTCTGCTCCAGAACTGTCAGCTTTTCAGAGTAAGAGAGAGACAACTCTTGGAAAGAACGAGAGAGAGAGATCCGTTGAATTGAATGGTGGGGGTTGTGATGGATCTGGTTCCCACCAGTAAAGAGGGAATTAACACATGATCATTTGTGTTCTTGGCTGGCAAGCGGCCCAGTACTGTAACCCAACCTGCCTGAGCTCAATCAAACATCGCCTGTCACCAAAAAAGGCAGACCAGCTCATCAAATCTCCCCCGCCTCCATCCACACATGCAGAACGTTCTACTTCCCCTTCCTGTTGCGGTTTATTTAAACAATACAATGCATGAAGTAATTGTTTAAAATAGGATTTACAGACCTAACCTAAAAATGCATTTCCCAGGAACTTACTCATTTCATAAATACTTGTAATTTAAAACAATTCTGCCATAGTAAAAAAAAAAAAAAGAAACACAGGTTTATATTAAATGATTTATTCTATTGATTCTGTATTCCACCCCATGTCACATTGGTCCAAATGGCACAGTTGTGACAGTTCCAGTGCAACATAATCATGGACCTCACAGGTATTAGTCGTCAGCGTCACTCTTTACCCAGTGGCTACTTTGCGTATTATACAGGTTTGAGTCATTGCATTAAGACGGCTTAAAGTGCAGGGTCAGTACCACGGAGATGAGCTTTGTCTGGTCACCTGAGTCGGCTAAAACGAAGCAACTCACTGCGGCTGGAATGAATCCTGAGCTAGAGATGAGATCAAATAAAGCCAAAGATGCAAAATAAACTGAAATGGTAATGCATACAATTTTTTTAGTGGGTTCAACCAATTCAATAGCAGCCAAAAGCTTGAACTGTTTACAGTGCAACAGAAGGTTTTATTAGGTCCATTGTTTATGCTCTATAGCTACAATTATGACATCAGAGACCACACCAGCAATCCATTCTTCTCCTGGGATTGCAACGGAAAAGACTATTCCTGCTGCGTCAGGACAGAGTTCGGAAGGAGGGTGGGGTGAGGTGTGGAGCAAAGGATGGATGAAGAGTGTGATGGTTTCTTCTGCCTCGTCAAACAGCAGCAAACTCTTTTAATCCTCCTTTTTAAAAACTCATCCACTTATCTCCATATTTCCTCTAAGTCGGTCTTGACGGCCCCGAGCGTGTCTTTGCTCTAAAAAAAGACCAAAGTGCTGGTTAAAAATAGAACTGAGAGAAAAAGGAGAAAGTGAGTAAGAAAAAAGGTAAAAGCCGCACACAAGTAAATCAAACAAAAAAAGTAATGCAATATTATATAAACATTTGGGTCTTTCATAAAAGTATTTTAAAGGGATAGTTCTGTCATCATTTACCCACCCTCATATCGTTCCAAACCTGTATGACTTTCTTTCTTCAGTGAAACACAAAATAAGTTATTTTGAAAAATTAGTTTTTGTCTGTACAATGAAAGTCAATAGGGTTCAAAACATCATTGGACCCCATTGACTTTCATTGTATGGACCAAAATATCTTCTCTCACAGAAGAACATCATGAGAGTTCTTCATTTTTGACTGAACTATCCCTATAAATGTGCCTGACAAGAGCAGACAAGCCAGTTTAGTTAGTGCACCACAGCAAACATGTTCATAATCCCTCCAAATCTCATGATTAATATCATGAATTATAATTTGATACTCTTTCGCTTGTGGCTCGCCTGCACAGTGTCTTCAGTGCTTGGGGTGACTGCGGTACCTTAGCGTTTTCTCTGAGCTGCTGTGTCTTCCGCTGGACTGTGAGGAGGCCTTAAACTGGGCCTCCAGTCTCGGGTAGAGCCCCCCTGCAGGCTGCAAGCACACAAACACACATGGGTGCAAAATACTAGAGTACAATGCTGGAATACTGCTCAAAAAGATGGTAATGACATAGCAACAAATCAGAACACACGTGAAAACCAAAACGTACAATCACACTCTTAAAGCTGCTTTAGCTGGTTTATCTGAAGGGAGTAAAGATGTTTTGTACCTCTTTTGTGTCTTTAAGCTTCGTCTGCTCCTGGTCACCGAAGCGCATTTTAGTGAGATTTGCTATAATCTCCTCCATTCTCCTCTGATCTAGAAAGAGTTTGGACGTATGGACATCCATCAAGATCATTGCAAATCTACACATAAGCTCCTTGATAGCTTTAGTGTCAGAAGCACAGCTAAAATTGTCCATAAAATATTTAATACCATTGATTAATTACCATAATAATGGTAAGCTTACAGTTTTAATCGTATTTAGAATACAAAAGTGTTTATAAAACAAAATCATTATTCCTCTGAAGAGCTGGCAGATGTACTTGCTGATGGCTGGATTTAACTTTCTCTGATGAGATTTTCTAGGGTTTTCAAGAGGTTTTAAATCACGACTCTTCTTTTATAAGACTGGCTCTGTGCAGTTGTGAGGATCTTTGTTATAGTCAGAGCATCTGAAAAAGATTCCTACCCTCCTCCCTCTGTGCGTCCTGATTGTACCTCATGGAACGATTGCTATCCCACTTATTCTTCTGGATGCTGACACTAAGAGCGAAATAATGTATTATTCAGAGGCCTAGAAATTTCTTCTCAATCAAGTGGCATGAGTAAGCATATCAATACAGCGTTTAAACAGATCACTCCTCCAGAAAACAGCAAGTCTTTGGAATCACTCACGTGAACGGGGTTGAGTCTCGAGATGGTGCCTTTAAAGGAACAGGACAGAATGAATGAAAAGAGAAAAGTGGCATACAACAACTAAACCAGACATTCATATTTTCTGAAGAAAATGCGCGTGATTCCTATGTAAAAGTCAACTTAAGTCATATTGCTTAGAAAAATCCAGCACCAATAAATTAGCAAATGAATGTGTTGCATTCACCTTTTCTCCAGATTTTTCCTTGCGCTGAAAATTCGGGGAGGACACTTGTCTTTTCAAAGGTTTGCCAGATTTTCTTGCCTTCTTTGCAGCTGTGTGCAAATAGAAATCTTGAAAATTGTATGTGACTGCCACCTTCTGACCGCAATGAGGTACTACCTAAAGATTATCTGATGATTTTCTTACAGATGGGTAACATTTTGGCTCACCTTGTTTTTTTGAAGTCTCTTCTTCATCCCCGACCTCATCCTCTGTGACCTCTGACCCTGTAGTGTACTCCTCATCTTCAGACAGCAGAGACTGCTGCCGCTGCAAAAGGACAAATGAACATGTGAGATGTTTCATTTTCGTTGTTGACGTGTACTGTATGGTGTTGCGTTAAATATTTGAGGAATTGGCTTCTTACCAGCTGAAGACTCCAGTTTTTTAAGAGTGAAAACTGCAACAGAAGAGAAGGAAAACGTGCTGTCATAATTTGAGATTGGATAAACAAATTTAGGTCAACAATAAACTGATGCATGTATCACAATAAATGAAAGCCAGATTCCTCAACCAAGGACATAAATAAAAAAAATTATTCTCACTCTATATCTCACAATTATTTAACTTAATTTATATCTCATGTTTATGGTTTTATATATAACAATGCGATTATCTCACAAATGTGTATTTACAATGTGAATTTGTCATTATGCAACTTTATACGCTAATTTCACGCAGCCGTTATTTTGAAATCGAAAGCGAGGCTCCGGTGGTAAGAAAACCGGAAGTGTTGCCTTTAATCACAGGAGAGTCGTGAATGCGATGGCGTATTGTTGTGTTTGATGTATAAAATGAGTTATTCTAAAACTGTACATACATTTCTTTCATACTTTAGACTATATACAGTGAAATTCATTTATAAATAAAATAATTTTTGTATATATAATTCAGAAAGTAAAAAAAGAAGCAGGAATGAACTATATACATATCCTATATTGGATATTATCATCCAATAGTGTAAATCGCGGCAGCAGCTTCAGGTTGGTAGTCTAAGGCATTGTTGTTTATCTTTACTTCCGGGGTTCTTCCCACCGGAGCCTCACTTTCGATTTCAAAATGGCGGCTGCGTGAAATCAGCGTATTACTTGCAATTGCAATTTCAAATCTTACATTGTGGCTTTATTTTTTATTAATTTAAACTTTGTCTCACAATTGCAAATGTAGTTCTTGTAACTTTATATATATATATCACAATGTGAATTTGTGTCATAATGCAACTGCAACAATCTCAGAATGTGGCTTCATTTCCTATTTTAAAATATATCTCACAATTATTTTTTATTTTTTACGCTGGGGTAAAAATTGGTTTCCATAATATCAAGAGGAAATATATTAAAAAGAAAATAAATTCTGCAGTTATGTAAAAATAGCATGCATCATGCATGTAATAATGATTTCCTTTTTTTTCTTTGAATATATACACAATATTATGTTTTTTTTGTTTGTTTTTTTGTCTGTCTGTACGTGTGCAGTGCGGTATTGTCTTTTGTGTTAATTTGTGATTGTATGTTGCTGATGGTTGCATGAATAAAAAGCACCCCAAAAAAAAGACCAAAAATAAATAAATAGAAAGAATAAAAACAAAGATGATCAAAAATGTGATTGACTCACAGCTGTTGTTTCCTTGGGTCTGTGAGCTGTAAGCATCCCTGGCTCCAGCGTTACATCATATCCTGGCACATGTTCACTGGCTGTGGAAGGGTCCTCAGAGCTACAGCAAAACAAAATGGATTAGAGCTTAAAACATCAGTTAAAAGACCTGAACACAACACTACACAAAGGATCAAACAAATCAAATATGGCATGCAGATCGTCTTATAGTTTTTTTCTGAAGTAAGTTACTATAGTCTGACCTATCAGGCACACACACAGCCTCTCTGTGGAGCAGCAGGTCATTGAGTATTCTGGTCTGGGTTGAGTTTACATTGTGATCGCCGCAGTCACCACCATCTACCGCACTTACAATGTGGTCTCTTATTTTACAGCCCTGCAACAAAACATACACAGGCATTCACAAAGTGAGACGGGTTCAAAGGTCATCTGAGTTTAAGAGAACGTATTCTAAAGCAACAACACAAACCTTGGGCATGGAGGAGGGATCGAATCGTAGGACTTTCTGGTTGCAGCAGGGGTAAAGACCAATGCCGTGCCATCTATGATCTGCCCCAATGCCAGGATACACAACCGCCTCTGGGTGGTATTTACACTGGCTCAACTCCGTACACAGGAATGACTGCCGTAAGCCAAACAACTTATTCAATTGGTAACCAACCAATCAATATCTATGTTTATCTACAATCTTAAACTATGATTTGTGACTCATGAAGTAATTTTTTTTTTTTACCTGTTTGCAGCGTGAGCAGGCAAGGAAATTAATGGTGCCCCAGATCCTCCAGTAAACCAGTACCCAGGACTTCAACTCTTCATAAAGCCCATTCAAATACTCATGTACCTCCCAGGCCTTATGTCTACACAGACACAGCACAATTACCAACATGTCATTGCATATGTGTGTGTATAAGACTGGAATATCGGCATTTGGAATCTAAGACTTTAATGAAAGTTTTATTAGAGTGTTTTAAAAACACTTGGTGTGTATGTGATTGAAATACAGAGTGCCTCATTTAACCTGGTGTGAGTGAATATAATGTTTCCCCGGGCATCTATGTTGATTTTGTTTGGAACACAAGGGATTTTTCTCTCAGTTTCTTTGGTTAAAAGCTTAAGGCAAAGTCCACATCTGGGGAAAGAATCACAACATGAAATTATTACACTGAAATCCACTTAATTGCACCAGAAGAATAATTAATAATACCTCCAGTACATGTCTATACAATAATACATCATGCTATTATCATCAGCTTGCACAGCAATGCAAAAGTTTCTCACCTGTACAGAGTAGATGCATTACCAGGGGAATCGTGATTATGATAACCATGATCAAATAATCTCTCAATCTTTTTCTGAAACAGTTTACTGGTGAGAAAGTACAAATCATCACAAATAAAGTATGATCAATAACAAAATATTTTATATGAACATTATATTGTATTAACGACATTATATTATCTGTACACTACAGTTTTGGGGTCAGTATTTTTAAACTAATATTTTTATTAAGCAAGGACAAATTAAATTGGTTAAAGGCAACAGTAAAGATATTCGTAATGTTTCAAAAGTGTTTTTTTTTTTATCTTAAAAAATGTCAACACAGATAATAAGAAATGTATCTTGAGCAGTTAATCAGCATATTAGAATGATTTCTGAAAGATCATGATTTATTTGATCATATAAATGCAGCCTTGGCAAACATAAGAGACTTCTTTCAAAAACCAACCCTAAACTTTTGAACGGTGAACATTATAGAAATGTACAGAATTATATAGGATTAAAATCAATTTGTGCTAGTATAGAATATAGACAAGAGCGACAACTGAATATAGTGTTTACATGTAAAATATTTACATGTTAAAGCTAATAAATATCCAGCTCTTTTGAATAACTTGAATAACTGTATGTTTGTTCTCACCTTTTGAATTTGTCTTTTTTGTCCTTGAGGTCATCTGCCTCATTGTGGCTGAAGAGATCAGCGATGAGTCCGGCCAGGTTGTTGTTGATGCAGTTCATATTGCACGGTGTTGCTATGATGGCACTCATATGTTTGTGACAATACTGGATACACTCCTCAACCTTCAGATCCACAAAACACACGATAATCAAACACCTGAAGCCCATTTATCAAATGGATGAATAAATAAATGAAATCGACCAAACATGCTTTCTGCACACTGCTCAGACAAGGTTTAAATAAAAGCAATCATTTAACTAGGGATAATTCGCTACAAGCACGTACAATAATCAAGATTCGCCAAGTCTTTCCTGAAAATTAAGAAAATATTGGGTCTCATTAGCGCTCGTTTGGGCAGTGCACGGAGTTGTCCAGAAGAACAACACAAATGATGAAACAGCCATCATGCATCATGCTCTTTAAAGTGTCCACTACAACCTAAAGGTCACCAAGCTCAGAGCACACTTACTACATTACCCAAAACATTGTCACCCCTCACAACACTTACTAAAGTTTCCATCTTCAAGAACTCGGAGGAGATCAGGATTGAGATGACATTGCTGTACTCTGCAACCAAACACCACATAACATAACCGACAACATCACAAACAGCGAAACATCAAACTCACAGCCAATGCATAACTGTTTACAACCACGTCAAACACCATTCAGCCACACAACACCTCTGATGGTATCTTTGATCATAGAAATAAAATAAAACACAAAAGTAAACACACACCGAACTTCTGAAACAGTTCCAAAAAGACAATTACCCAGCTTGGGTTTGTCCGTGTGTTTTCCGTGCGAATGTTCAGTGTTGTGACTCTTGATGTAGTTCATGAGCCAGTCAAAGATCTGGACATCACAGTGGACAGAAATGTCTACCTCGTCCCAGCGCTGTGGGTCCACAGAAAGATACTCTTCAAAGTATCGCATCTCTTTCACCAGAAGGTTTCTTCGACACACAAAATCCTGCTTCAGGTTCTTTGCCTCATCGCAAACGTGGATTACCATATTGGGGCTGTGAGAAAGGAAAAGAAAACCGCATTTAGTGAACAAATACAGGGACATTATTAGTAGAATAATGATTCATTGGTGGCCCGGTTGGCAGGGGTGGACTGGGAGCAAAAAAGTGGCCCTGGACTTTCTGCCACAGAGCGGCCCATCACACCCGGTCCGCAACACACCTCACCATAAACCCACCAGCTCATTATGCACAGAGCAATTTTTAACACCTCTAACTAACAAAAAATATAAATGCTATTTATACAGAAATATAAATGCTTTATTTTATTATTGAAATGCTTATCATTAACATTAACGAATGACTGGCATACTTCTTTACGTTATAATTAGTCTTTCCTGGTGCACATGGCAAACAATAAATCATTTTTATTTTCCATACAGGGACAGTTTAATATCACTAAAGTTCAATACCTACCATAAAATCTGTCTATATAACACAATGTTCTGGTATGATCTAGAAGACTAGTACAGAATGTGGACTGTTTTTGTGGTGCCTTTCTTGTGGTTATAGAATTTGACCTTTCAGGAGCTTGACATCTCGTGTCATTTTATGCAATAGAGCTCCAATTGTGGAAAAACGAGTGTAAACATTCTTATATTTATGAAAAATACAGCATATTAGAATGATTTTTGAAGGATCATGTGACACTGAAGACTGGAGTGATGATGCTGAAAATTCAGCTTTGATCACAGAAAAAATAAATGACATTTTACAAAATATTCACATATAATGAAATTATGACTGTGATATTGCTGAATAAAGCCTGGAAACAGATACACAAACATTCACTCTTATCTGATATGATAAAAACTGCTACGTTATTATTTCTTTGTGCATTGTGTGACGAATAATGTAAATGGCATTAAAATCTGAGAAATTCAAAAGGATAGAAGTATTTTGCATCCCCGGAAATTAATGTCCGTCATTATTATCCGTCATTAAAGGAGAAGTTCACTTTTAAAAAAACTTTTGCTGATAATTTACTCACCCCCATGTCATCCAAGATGTCCATGTCTTTCTTTCTTCAGTCGAAAAGAAATTAAGGTTTTTGATGAAAACATTCCAGGATTTTTTCACATATTATGGATTCCATTGGGACCCAAACGGTTCAAGGTCCAAATGACAGTTTCATTGCCGCTTCAAAGGGCTTTAAACGATACCAGACGATGAATAAGGGTCTTATCTAGCGAAACGATCGGTCATTTCAAAAATAAAATAAAAAGTTGACGTTTTATAAGCACAAATGTTCGGCTTGCTCTGTTCTGTGATGCGCGTTCGTGACGTCACGTAATACGCAATTACGTTGAAAAGGTCACGCTTGAAAAATTGAAGAAAATGTTCTTTTTGGCTTTTTAATATTAAAACACTCAGGATGCGCACACGAAATGGGCATTTTAAACGATAAACTGACACAAATACATTTGAAAATGTTTATATGGTCCTCCTTCCGCACATTTGTAAACACATCAAACTTGACCTTTTCAACGTAATTGCGTATTACGTGACGTCACGAACGCGCATCACAGAACAGAGCAAGGCGAACATTTGTGCTTATAAAACGTCAACTTTTTATTTTATTTTTGAAATGACCGATCGTTTCGCTAGATAAGACCCTTATTCATCGTCTGGTATCGTTTAAAGCCCTTTGAAGCGGCAATGAAACTGTCATTTGGACCTTGAACCGTTTGGGTCCCAATGGAATCCATAATATGTGGAAAAATCCTGGAATGTTTTCATCAAAAACCTTAATTTCTTTTCGACTGAAGAAAGAAAGACATGGACATCTTGGATGACATGGGGGTGAGTAAATTATCAGCAAAAGTTTTTTCAAAAGTGAACTTCTCCTTTAAGTGCTGTGCTGCTCGGTTTCTGTGGACAGTAAACCCCGCCTCCTTCGATTTGATTGGATATCTCAAACATTTAGTCATTTTCACGAGTGCTTTTAGACCGCTGCACTGAGACTGAGCTCGCTAAGCAGATTAGAGTTGTTGTCTCAAGTGGGCCACGCGGACCATTCGTCTGGGCTGACAGAAGGATATAGGCTACGTAAATGAACTAGAATTCATTCTTTATCTCTATATTTACGTAGCGATGAGCCAGCCCACATTGTCCGGTGGCCCGGGGCCTGGTGCTCCAGATGGCCAGTCTGATTGGTATGAATGTGCCTCACCTTTTATTCCCTTCTGTGGTAGTATCTGCAATCTCACTCTCTGCAGAGGCTCCTCGACCAGTAGGGATCACAGCGAGGCCTGAATACATATAAACAACCCCCTTTTAATGCGTTTTTGTTGGCCTGTATCTATGAATTCATCCCATACAAGTGGATACCAAAGTGAAATAGGATACCAAGAATTTTGAATGCCAAAATTCAATATATTAAGGAGTAGTTTACAGTCCAGCACTAAATAAAAGACTGGGCATTTTTGTCCAGACCCCACTCACTGACTCACCTGACACCGAGAGAGTGGCCTGATTGGACTGTGGTTCCCCCGTATCTCCGGTATTGTCCAATAAATTGGATTTGATGTAAGTGGAAAAGGGTTCTGATGGAGAGCTCACTGCTCCGGTCAGTGGGTTACACTGCTCATCAACATGAGGGAAACTGCCTGTGGTCTTCAGCTCTTCAAACCTCTGTGCACACTGCAAAAATATAAGAAGATAAGCTGAACATCTCCAAACATTTGCTAATGAAACTTCTGGATCTTTGTATGAAAGGTGTAGGTATTAACCTCTCAAATGCATGTACTGTGTTTGACAGCATTCTGTGATGGGAAATATTATTATTATTACCGGCATTATAATACTTCATATTTTATTATAGGGTCATTCCATATCAAATCCACCAAATTTCTGAAACTTCTGGATAAATATATATATATTTTGTTAACTTTTTTTCTGAAGAAACACAAACATAAATAGTGATGAAAACCAAAATATTAAATAGAAATCCACTATTTTGTAGAGGGGGGTCAAAATGAAAATTTTCACATGAGATTTGGAGCCAAATTACAGGGGGGTAAAAATGACTTTAAAAAGATGGCAGTATCATCATTTTATTTTTACACAGAGACTGGTAGGTCTGCTAGTTAAATCTGTTGACTTTAGCAATCTTTGTTTCATTATATCCCAACGGTGATAGTTCAAAAATGGGAAAAAGCACTTCTTGTGTTTTTTGTGTACTCATGGAGCTGCATTAAGATCACCATATCTCTGGGATTGGACCATTGAGGGCCTTTAAAATTGAGATACCAAAATAAATGTTTGTTAAAAACCAAATCTAAAAGGATATTTTAAGATATCTTTAACACTTCTTGAGTTACAGACATACAAACTATGGAAAAAGTGCACAAGAAGTGCTTTTTCCCATTTTTGAACTGTCACCGTTTCTATATAATGCAACAAAGATTGCAAAAGTAAACAGATTTAACTAACAGACCAACCAATCTCTGTGTAAAAATTAAATGTGCTGTCATCTTTCTTAAGTCATTTTTTTCTTTATACACCATTTTTTACACTAACTTAAGTGAATAAAATGTTAGTTGGGATACAAAGAATGACACAACTACCTAAATATCTTGTAAATATCTATATAAATCATTTTCACACAACAAAAATGGAAATGGTTTATGTTTTGTTCTTATTCTTTTTTTTTGTTGTTGAATATCATAGTTTTAAAAAGCAATTATTCATAGGAATAAAGTTTATAATATAAGAATATAGTTTATAGTATATCATATATAAGAATATAGTTTTATAATATAATCTTATAATTTAAGAATATAGTTTTTATAGTTTATTGCCCAGCAAATGCAGTTATTTTCTAAAGGCCTCATGTCTCTTACCTCTTTAGGTGTGAACCCTGGCACCAACTTGGCAACATTCTCCCAGTTGATTGGCTGAGGCGATGCCCATAACGAGCTCAGCACTATGTCCAGCACCAGGAGGTTGTTGTCATATGGAAAGTTATTGTTAACAGAGCAAAGACGATTCATTTCTGCGAAGAAGGAAGAAAACCATCATCTATAGTCTAGATTTTAACATGATCAATTAAGCCATCTACTAGCTCTCTATTGTCCCTTTGTATTGATCTCCACTCCAGAGAAACAAGGGACAATTTGATGGAATGACAGCTGTCGTATTTGATATTTGGTAATGTGAGATTATGAGCACAGATACAGCAAACACGAACGGTACAAAGGAAATCTAACTTATGCAGATAAGTAGGCTATGTTAAGTGTGTGGAGCAGTAAAGATGCTTGGACAGCATGCCATACCAGATCGTGACACTCCCCACGTTTCGTGTCGCATCGCTCAGTGAAATGCTAAGCTAGCCTAACACACAATCACATTTACCCTGTTCCAGGTTTATGCGCTGTTTCCTCAGGTAGCAATGCTCTTCTTTCATTCCAGCTGAGCGGTGCTGATAACGGGCTGGGTTTGAGCAACATCAACAGAGATGCTGTGGCTTACTTTGATTTTATCCGGGTAAACCAGTAAAGTCCACATCCACACAGCATATACAAATAATAATAAAAACAAATTGTCAGCGTGAAATTCGCAGATTTATTGTGCATGACTACCCACGGTCGTATCTCTCTCTCCTCTTGTTAAAATGCCAGAGATGATGCGGCGTGCACGCGCAGCGCTTTGAGCGCGTGTGCCATGATGATGCTCTCGTCTCGCTGCAGTGTCCCCGATTGAGCGCCTCCTCCCTCTGCTGTCTGTCCGTCTGTCTACTGCGATTTGACGGGATGCCAAAGCTCACTGACCCATCCCTGATAAAGAGAACTGAGAAAAACGATTGAAGGTAGCCCGTGGCAGAGGATTAACTCCTCTTAACATCCCCTGCGCTGCTGCTGTGTTGTGCCCTGTGTTTCCGGTGCCGCAGTGCAGCAGGTGCGCGCCGGCGTCCCCGTTGCCAGGCGACAGCCCCAACATTCTATTTGATTGATGGGATTCTGTTTTTAATATGGGCCCCAGAGAAACACAAATTCACTTACTCTCTATAATCAAGTCAGTTAGATTGCTGAAAGTAATGTAGCACTGTAGATATTCTGACTGACTAAAGGCTTATTTTTAGACAGAAAGAGATGAGGTTTAGTACAACTGTGAGGCACATCAAGGTCTAAATGATTGTGCAATACAGTCTACTGATTTAATAACCATAGTGTGCAGCCATGGATTTAACTTGTATACACTAACGTTACCATTCGAAAGTTTGGGGTTAGTATGTTTTCTTTAATTAATACTTTAACTCAGCATGGACATATTGAATTGATCAAAAGTCACATTAAAGACATTTATTATGTTGCATTATGATGTTTTTATGATTTATTTTTAACATAAATTCTGTTCTTTTGAACTTTCATCAAAGAATTCTGAAAAAAATATTAAGCAGCACAACTGTTTTCATAATTGATCATAATAAGAAATGATTCTTGAGCAGCAAATCAGCATATTAGAATACTTTCTGAAGGATAATGATGCTAAAAATTCAGTTTTGCCATCACATGAATAAATTACTTAAATAAATATTAAAATAGAAATCGGTATAATATTTCACAATATTACTGTTTTTACTTTATTTCTGTACAAGTAAATGCAGCCTTGGTGAGCATAAAAGACAACACATCTAAAAATGACCAACCCCATTCTTTTGAACGGTAGAGAAACTTATTGTGTAACACATTTTTATTACTTCTTTTTATTTATTTCCAAAAGCAATTTCTTAACCAGCTGAATGTCAATCAGTAATTCTCTTAGAAATGTTAGAACTATTATACAACTGAAAATGACAAGATATATATATTTTTATTATTATTTACTGGCAAAATAATTGTTTGTATTTACATAATTGCACACTGAGTAGCAATGAGAAAACAAACAAGCCTGAAAACACAGAGAAATGCACAAACTAATCCTTGATACAACAGCTTAAAAATAAAATATTAAATATTCACAACATTGAAGAAAGATGAACAGCAATCTAAAACTCTTACATTGTAGAGTGAGAGAATTCCCATAATGAAATTCACTAGAAACACTCTATTACAAATTCAGATTGATATAAGAACTCACAATTTAAACTAATCAGATGCATTAACTGTATACATGAATGACAACATATGTGTAACAATTTATGCTTAAAGCAAGCATATCATTACAAATTGTATCCATTATTCTTCTAAATAAATTAATGGGTCTTATTAACACAAACTATAATGTTGAAATATCCACCATTTTTGTTATAGGAAAAACAACAACATTGGTAATGGCTTTGAGCCTAACAGTCTACTGAAATTTGTGAAATTATGCAGTTCAAATGATACATTATAAAGGTATAAGACTATTCACCTCCCTTTCAATACCTCCATTTTTCATTTGTTCCTCTCCTTTTTTATCTGTTGGACCAATTTATATAGAGGGTGATACATTCTAATGAAGGATAGAGCTCCCACCAACACAAACACACACACACACAGATTATTCATAAGTCCATCTTTTCTGAGGTGATCACTACAGTATCACTGCTATTGTTTGTGGAAGGTTGCACCTCAAGGGCAGCATGAAGTGTCTCCCCGTAAACAGACTCCAGTAGATCAGCTGGATGTGATGTGGTAGGGACAGCCAGCCTGGAGTTGGGAAGAGAAGCTGTAGCCAGGGCAGTTTGAGGTGCTGGAAGGTTCTGTGCCGCCTGCTGGGCCTGTGCCATCCTCTCTAATTCTGCATGCTTTGTGCCTCTCCTCCGGCCCAGCACTTTAACGTAGTTGGCAGGGACGAGGCCAGTGATCTGCCCATCCACACTGGCTAACAGCCAACCACGCACTCTGGGCTGTTGTTCTGCAAAAAAGAGTGGAAAACATTGAGTACAAGCTGTAAGACAATGCCTAGAACAAAATGTACATGGTACAAAGTGTATATGCTTGACATCAGTCAAATTTAAAATATTACACTGTTGATATGTTGCTGTGCAAAAAGAATTTGTGTTTTATTTAAATGTTCTCATTGGATTATCTAGACTGTAGACAGTGTGTTTGCGTGTGGTAAAGTGTTGAAGTACACTTCTGTTCAGATTATGTTAAGAGTCTTGTTCTTGTTCTTACCTTTAGGGGCAAGATTAAGCATGTCTCCAGCCTGTAGAGAGATCTCTTCCTCAGACGAAGCTGTGAAGTCATACTCAGCTCGTGCTACTACATGGTCATCCTCCCCACTTGCCCAGTTAGAGGCTGAAAAACAGAACATAACTTATTAAGCACAAACATATAGACACGACTACATATAAAACTACTTTTTCAGACACATACCATCAAAAAAAACTACATACAAACATGTTTAAGGGCTAAATAATAAAGGCTGCCTGACAGCCTGAGGCCAGCATGAAAGACACTTGGGACAGTTGTCGGTTTTGTACCTTTAATAATTTTATCTATATTTAATTTATGCAGTTTTTTTTTAAACATTTTTCATAATTTACTCATTTATGATGTTTTTGTGGCAGGGCCAGTGATTATTTTGAATGGGCCAGTAAAAAATCCTTATTGTTGAGCCGAGCATTTACTGTAGAGCAGTAAATCAGTACATCAGCACCCTATAAAAACATTTCAGAATGACATAGTGATAAAATGACTCAGTCCTGCAACAAATTCAGTGACAAGTCTCAGCCTAACTGAGAAGTGTAGAAGTTTCTTTCAGTGATGTTTGTTTAGTGGTACAATATACTGTCACTTTTTTGACCAATGTATTGCATCCTTTCTGAATACAAGTATTCATTTATTGGTAACACTTTACAATAAGGTTTAATTAGTTAAAATTAGTTGACCTCTTTATTTAACAAACTAAGAATGAATAATACTTCTACAACATTTATTAATCTTAGTTGATGTTAATTTAACATTTACTAATACATAATTTTAATTAAAGGTTGTATTTGTTAACAATAGTTAATACACTGTGAACTAACATGAACAAACAATGAACAGCTGGATTTCTATTAACTAACATTAACGAAGATTAATATATACTGTAACAAATGTATTGCTCATTGTTAGTTACTACATTAACTAATGTTAACAAATGAGACCTTAAAGTGCCCCATTATGGTTTTTCGAATAGTCACTTTCATCCAGTGTGTAATATAGCGGTTTGTGAATATTCTAAACGTTTTGTAAAGTTGTAGAGTCGAAAGTGTGCGATAAATTATTTAAGTTATTGTCTCCAAAAAGAAAGAATCAACTCAGAAACGCCTAAACGAGTCGATTGTAATTTGAATGTCACTGCGTGACGGTTCTACGTCACTAGAAAATACATTTACATAATGCCCACCTATGTTGTACGTTGTCCGTCTGCAAACAACTTGACCCGCCCTCAAACACGTCATTTTACTGACGACTGCTTCTCAAATCTCGGAGTTCAACACAGGATTTGCAAAACGCTTGCTCTTGAAATATGGGTCAGTACCCAGTTTATTTGGACCAGCTTGCTCCTCAGAACCACAACCTGTAAGTATGATTAATTGTTGACGAATATATTTTCTTCTGGGTGTTCAAAATCCGTAGCTTTGTGTTTAATATTGTGAAAGTTTCTGGCTAACCGACTAACTTGCGTTATTACTGTCTTACTGAAATACTTTTGCTAAGTAGGCCTAGCTGTGGGCCACTATTACCTAAAACTGTGTATTAATGCAGATGTCTGTTGTTCTTACTACTTTGAGTAAAGATAAAGGATGGAGCAAGATTTGTTTTGCAAACTTTAATGTCACTTCAGTCATTCACGTTAGTGCTCGGCTAACATATGCACCGTTATTGATACAGTTAATACAGTTCCTGCATGTGCACCGCAAAATTTGAAATATGCACATTGGTTTGTTGATGAACATACACTTGTTAATGCTGATGGTGAGGAATTACAGTTGAAACATCTCATAATGTACATCAAAATGAGTAGCATATCACTGAGAAACGTCCTGATCAAGTCGTTTTTGCGATGGAGGTTCGGGTTGAATAACTAGTTCTTCCAATGTTTCATCATCGGACTTGCACTTGGATTGATATGATAAAATAGACGTCATAGTTACTCAGGGTATATGCAGGAATCATAGAGATGAATTTACTACCTTTTACTACCTTTTTTACCACCTCCACAATATTTTTTACTACCATCACGACATCAAGCAGCAGCCCTTTTTTTGGGGGTGTGGTGGGGTGGGCGGGGTATGTAAAGCACCACTTACTACTTACTATAAGGTATAAGTGTGACACTGTCACACCCATCATACATATTAGGTACACTAATGTTTAATTGTTATCATTAAGTAGGCCTATTGTCATTGTCAATTATGTTTTTTTTGTAGTGTCGAGTTGAGTTTCAGTTGTCCTTATCTTAACCCTAGCCCTTGAGTTATCCTAACCATAGCCCTTAGCCCTAATAAGGTGAATAATAACCTTGGCACTTTCTCATTGCTATCAACTCCGACTCACTCAGGGCTCGACATTAAGCCTTTTCATGTGCTTGTCCTCTGGACATGTAAATGTGTCATTCACTTGTCCGAGTAAAAAAGTTGCTTGTCCGGAATGTTTTTGATGTGTGTGTGCTGTAAATATAATTTATTCTGAAGAAATATCCTCATCTGTGATAAATCAGCTCTGATATATTTAAATCTGCATATTGTCATATCTGCACCTTTAAAGGGCCACCCCCCACCCCCCAAATCTTATTCAATGTATGCTTAATCTTTAGTTTTAAATTTTATCAATAGATTAAATTGGAATAGCCTATTAAGATAATATAGGGCTGTTGTTACCCTAGGAAGGGCTGATCAAATTAAATCATTTACACTGAAAATGTACAACTGCATTAAATAATGTTATGAATATGAGATCGTTTAAAATATTTTTGAATATACAAATAAGAAACGTTGGAAAGAATGATACTTTTAAACATGAAAGTAAACCGCCAGTAGGAGGCGTCAGGCGACCGTCTTAATGAGCGAGTCATTGAGTCATTCATTCAAACGATTCGTTCAAACAACTGATTCATTCAAGAATGAGACATGTTTATGAATGGGACATTGAATCTTTGACTCTGCCAATTCGTTCAAAACGCTGAATCATTCAGTAATGAAACACGGTTAAGTGTTGCTGTGAGATGCGTTTGGAACTATTTTTGCTGCTGAAACAGAACAAAAACAGTCAATATTGTGTCTAAAATGTAAGTAACTTAATTTGAACTGTTTATTGAACTGTTGTATCAAAAGCAATGTCACATTTTCAGTCGTGATGGTACTCAAGAAAACAGCACTCGTCGTGTGAGGTTGCTAAACTGTATCATATGTTAAAAATATTAAAACACATTTTGAATTTTGGCACTGGCAGTAACGTTATGTTGTTAACTGAGTTTAAACTGAGTTTACATTTGTTTGGATCTCTCCTCGAGAGGCTGCGCGAGCCTCAACAGCGCAACCTTGTTACCGTCAGTAGCCTAATACATCCACTATCGATCGCAACTTACAATAAATATAAATACAATCAGAATCATTCTCTCATTAGTGATTCCCTAGTTATTTATACATTTTTTGTTATTGACGTTTAATTAGGCTACTTGTCCGGTCGGGCAAGTAAAATTCTCTTTTACTTGTCCCTTCAAAAAAATCCACTTGTCCCGGACAAGCGTTAATGTCGAGCCCGTCAGGTCCTGTTAGCACCGTATATATATTTTTTAATTATGCTAGATGAAGTTAAAATATATGGAGACACAAATATTAAGCAAAAAAAATGGAAACTCATATATTGAGGTGGTGATGAAAAATTTACTACCAAGTCAAATTGCGTTTGTTACCTTTTACTACCTTTCAAGGGCCTTAATTTTGGTAGATTATTTTTACTACTTTTACTACCGCGCGGACACCCTGTTACTGTCTTTACAGGGTGTTCAATCGCTGAGCTTTAGGAAGCCTTCGGACGGAACTGAAGTTCAGTTATGGTAATGGGCGTTTAGCTTCCGAAATACGCTGTACGTGGTAGACCAATCACAACAGAATGGGGCGTCTGGCCAATCAGAGCAGAGCAGGCTCTTGGAAAGGAGGGATTTTAGAGAGACTGATTCATCCGCCAAGTCGTTTTAGAATCATTGAAAAATGTGGTGATGTGCAATGTATGTATATTACGAGAAAATGAAACTGCCTTTAAAATAGCATAATAGCGGCACTTTAAGTGTTACTAATTTATTTTTTTTAAATTACTGACCCCTAATTTTTGAACAGTAGTGTAAATCATTCTCATTACCAGTCCCATGGTCCTATGTTAAAGCCAAAATAGAAACAGAAGTGATAGGCTAGATATTGAATAATACCGGACTCATGTCAGACCAATAAATAGTGAGAAGAGAGGTTTAAGACTGGAATGAGAACAGACAGAACATGAAGGGAATGTCTCACCATTGTCCTCAGGACCCTCAGCAGACCTCAAAAGCCTCCAGATCAAATACGGCCCTCCAAGAACGACAGCAAAAAACAAGAAAATGGGCCATGATTTGACAGAATTCACTCTGGGGTCATCAATCCCTGCACCTCTGGTTCCTGAAGCAGACACCACAGAGGAGGCCGCACTGTCGGCCCACAAATCGTCCACCTCTGAATCCTGACGCAATCCCAGCAGCCTCTGCAGCCTGCGATATAGGTATCTAAGGGTCCTAACCAGGGCGAAAGCAGACAGCACTTTTGTGAAATGAATGCGTAAGCGGGAGAAGTGATTGGCCACATCCAGAACAGCGCGAAAGCTGTTATAGACAGCAGAGAAAGTAGCGTCCATCATCATGCTGACCGACGAGAAGGCGTGGACAATGCTCTCAATAGACTGAAACGCTCCGCGGCTGCTCTCCTCCGCCTGCTGGACAAAACGGCTGGGTGGGACGTCGTCCCCTAAGTTATAACGGTTATAACCCAGGCCACCTCCAACTCCATAACCACTGTAGCTGTAGGGGCTGTAACCCCCCCCATACATGGAGCTCCCATAAGGGCTATATGAGGAGGGCAATGAGCTGTATGTAGGGCGGTATGCCTGTTGGACGGATCTTGGAGGGATGGGTGGTGCCACACGTGTTAGAAGTGGAGGACCAGACATTGATGGCCCACTATGTGATGCTGATCCAAAGTCAGTAGAGCTAGGTAGAAAATAAAATAAAAACATTCAAAAGAAATGGCATATCTATAGAAAAGCAATAATAATAAAACATAGTTAAAAGTTGTCAAATATTCTCTATTTAAAAGTAAAAGACTGAACACAACACAGTATCTGTGAACTTTGACACTCACATGCAAACACTTATTGACATGCTCGAGTACGAGCCAAACATTAAGTTTACGTAACTTAACAACAAAAGTATAACTGTCAATACAACCATACAGAACTTTTATCAGAATCGCTGTAAAACCAAACTTATGCACATGCTTATTATTTTTACAACAAAAATACCACTTCGTCAAATATAGATGTTATATTTGCTTGAGAGCTAGCACTAATAGGTTTGCTAGCGTTCCAACACTCCGTCTTTTGGACATGCTGGCCAAAATAAGACGAGTTATTACGAACCGATAGTTTAATGGTCCAGTTATGGTTCCAGGGATTCGCCTTTCCCATGGTTTTGGTGGAGGCTGTGCCATTATTTAATATTTTACACCAAAAGACGAGCAGCACAATAAACGTAAGGAACAGAAACTGTCCCATTCGCCAGACTAAAGCAATCGATCATTCTCACAGTTCTGACTGTCTTTAGTTTCTATACAAGACTAAAGCAATCTATAATTGAATCGATGTGGTCGTTTCTGTGTTTGCCGTCTTCTTAAGTTTTACTTATTTAACATACAATGTGTGTGAGGAGTCGTTAATGAATTCAATATCTAATTCCGGTGATCTGCCGCTAAAATGTCTGAAACCAGACTGCTTATTCGTCTGATGCGATCACTGACTAATCTGAAATATTTTTAAATGGATATCGTGACCGTGAGACGTGACAGCTAGAAATCTGTTGTGGATTTTACATTGCTCTAGCTCACGACGCACCGCGTGAATAAACCTAGTTTTAATTTTGAGTCCTGTCTCTCTAAAAGACTCTTGTCAGTAGTGGGATTTGGACCCACGTCGCTCGGCTATTCTGACAAGGAGAAGATAGCCTTGGAATTATAAAATATGATTATAATTCCATATTTTATTCTACTGACTTTTTTTGCTGTAAACTTAGCCTAGCCTAATAGAATCAAAATAGTCTCAAAAACAGATTGTATTTATATTTTAAAAATCTATCGTTTAGCTTATGTCAAGTCAAGTGATCATTGATCTCTGTCTAATTTGTAAACTGAACACACACAGGCTATATTGTTTAAGTCATTTAAACGTGTAAATGTAAGGTATTTTTTATTTCGAATATCTAAAATGTATTGTCAGAAGTGGGATTTGAACCCACGCCTCCATTCGGAGACCAGAAACCTCATCACCTGAGAAGGACGAAACCTTGAGTCTGGCGCCTTAGACCGCTCGGCCATCCTGACATGAGGAAATATGTGCACGGAATACACTGGAACAGGCACTAATAGCCCTAGTGGGAATTTGCAGTTTTATAACCTAGCTGATTTTTAAATAAAAAATAAATGAATAAACATAAAATGCTTACTGTCAAATTGTATCCTTCACAATTATAATCTGAGCTTATTTGAATTGTCTCAGAAACATCTTACTATGCTTTCATAGTATGCTTTTCAAATCCATTCATGTTTTATTGCTTTACCCTTTTCCTAAACCCAGTCTTTCAATGATTGATGATTAACTGCCAATGATCAATTCAATCAAATTCAAATGTTGTATTTGTATAGCTCTTTTCCCAATACACATAGTTTCAATGGGTTTCAATTGTCTCAAACAGCGTTTCAGCAGCAGTTTCAGTGTAACACTTTAGGAAGTAATCTGTTATCAGTCAGAGATGAGTGTATCAAATTGATGTCCATATGGTAGTAATACAGCTAATAATATAATACGTTATGTGGTTAGTCCAGTTATGTAAAATGTAAACTTTACACCGGTTGCAATAGAGGCAGAATGTAATGCATTGTAGTGCAATGTTTTGCCTGTTTTTATTTTGCAGCAATATCTTTGACAGCCCACAAGATGGAGCTGGAGCAATGTTCACTTCGGTTTGGATTTGGTTTACCACTTTTGTAATCTATTATAAATGTGTCTCTCAGATCTCCAGCACCAGTGAAACATAAGTTGATAAAGATCAAACAGGATTTGTGAGAGTATTGCTCCCAGCCAACATGGGGATTAATTGTTTCAATCAAGTTAATGGCTGCACACCCAGTGGTTAAACATATACATTGCTATTGGCTGAGAACAAAACACAATCCTCAGAAGCAGCCCCATATATTTATGACTCAATATGACATATAATAATGACATTACATGTTGCTTTTGCATTTATACAAAACACTACATCAGAAGATTTACATTACAAACAAAGTTTTTGTTTGTCATTTTCTTTTCCTTTTTTCTTATCTCTCCTTTTTTAGCCACATTGTACAGTGTAATTTTAATTTCACACCCATATTTAAGAGAACGTCGTCCAGGAAGTAGTCTGGGACTACTTTGTATTTATGAGCCCCCTCCCCCCTTCTGGTCCTTTTTTCTTTTATTAAGTACTTTTGTCAAATGTACGGAACCAAGATGGTGCCTAAAACATTTTCTGTAAAAGATTGCATCACCTAGCAACTCTGAGGAAAGTCAGCTAAGTTGTACATAGACATTATGGACTTTTAAACAGATTAATAGGCTTTATTATTCTCTGTAAACTTTGCCTCTAGTGGTCAATAGGAGTCCACAAAGAGTGTCCTGCCACAACGGTTGACAATGTTCCTCATATTTATATCAAATCGAGCCAAGATTTGTGCGATGTTATGGAGTTTAACCTTTTTATATTTCATTTTCTCGCTTTGTTTTGATTAACGTCTCTGCGAACGTATAGTTTATGACCACTAATGTTAAAAAATATGTTTTTTTTTCTCCCTATCTCATGGTCATTGCATTATATAATCACTTCCATCTAGCTGTAAAACTACATTCAGGACTTCAGGAGGAACACCCCAGCACTCCCCCATTCTCCATCATGAGCACCACTGTGGAAGCAGTGGAGTCATTCAGGTTCCTAGGCACCGCCATCTCTCAGGACCTGATGTGGGACAATCACATGACTCCATTGTGAAAAAGGCCCAGCAGAGGTTGTAATTCCTTCGCCTGCTGAGGAAGTTCAACCTGCCACAGGAGCTGCTGACACAGTTCTACTCAGCCATCACTCTGTCCTGTGTTCATCTATAACTGTCTGGTTTGGTTCAGCCACCAATCAGACATCAGGAGACTACAACGGACAGTCCTCACTGCTGAGAGGATTATCGGTGCCCCCATGCCCACCCTCCAGGACTCTTCCCGAGTGAGGAAAAGGGCAGGTAAAATCATCAGAGACTCCACTCACCTTGGCCACCTGAACTTTTTTTTTTAACTTTTGCCTTCCGGACTGCGCCTCAGATCAGGCACTGGAACATCTAGGGACAGGAACAGTTTCTTCCCACAGGCTAGTTCCCTCTTGAACAGTTAAATACCTTCCAAGTGCAATACCACACTTGTTTGTGCAATATCCTTGTACATTAATTTAGTCCTATTTATTCATATTATTATTCACAATACTGTCAACATTTTTTAGCTGTAAATGTTTATTCTGACTAAAACTATCTGTGTCTTTATACTTTTTTGTTTGGTTTTTATTCTTAAATGTTATTATGTGCCTTGTTGTATTTATATATGTGTGGACTGAAAGCTTCAATACCAAGGTAAATTCATTGTGTGTGCAAGCACACTTGACAATAAAGCTCTTTCTGACTCTGAAAGTTCTTTATGATATTTGCAGTCCAAAACATCTTTGCAAATAGACTATAAAATGTAAGAATGAATTATTTTTTTATTTTTTTATTACAAAAACTCATGACTAGTCAATATTCAGCGTAAAACGTTTGAGTACATGTTTCTTGTGACAATTTTATTTGTCGAGATCACATCCATTCGGTGGCTGCCCGGCAGATGCCGTCATGACGCAGGACTTCCAGCGCGTTGACGTGATGATACGTTCCACCAATCAGCCGGAGTTTCCGAGCCCAGCCAGGAAAGGAGCAGATGATATGGCAGCTTTGTGAGCGGCCAGGTGGAACTCGCTTTTGTTTAATCGGGCTGACAGCGGAACATGAGTACAGTTTAACCCGCACGCCGCAGCGGGGGATCCGAAAATGATATACCTGATATTAATTTCTGCCTTCTCCGGGGCCATCGTCACGCTCCTTCTGCAGCTCTTACTGGTGTACCGGAGGAGCCCCGAGCCTGTCGCTAGGACAGTTCAATATGTCAAAGCAGTTCCTGATCCCGCACTGAGGGATTACTTTAGCAACCAACAATGCGAATCAACGCAGCTACAACCGGATATCACATCGTCTGCCTCCAAACAACCGGAGGCCGCTTCTCCAAAGCAGCATGAGACCACCGTCCCCGGCAGCAGCCCCAAACAGCAGCCGTCTTCGCCACCGCCTTCCCTGAGCGACTTTCAGCACGCCTCCAAAGCAGAGACATGCGATTTCCTCAATTCCATATTTCTGTTTTTATTCCGCGAGCTCCGAGACACCCCCGTCGTCAGGCACTGGATCACTAAAAAGATCAAGGTAGAGTTTGAGGAGCTCCTCCAGACCAAGACCGCCGGGCGTCTGCTGGAGGGGCTCAGTCTGCGGGATATCTCCCTGGGTAACTCGGTGCCTGTTTTCAAAACAGCCAAACTCATGAAACCCGTGGCTCTCAATGAAGACAACATGCCAGAGGAGCTCAATTTCGAGGTTGACTTAGAATATAACGGCGGCTTTCATCTGGCCATTGATGTCGATTTAGTATTCGGTAAATCGGCTTATCTTTTTGTGAAGATGACCCGGGTGGCGGGCCGCCTGAAGCTGCAGTTCACCCGCATGCCTTTCACGCACTGGTCCTTCTCCTTCCTGGAGGACCCGCTCATAGACTTCGAGGTGAAGTCTCAATTTGAGGGCCGTCCTCTGCCCCAGCTCACCTCCATCATAGTCAACCAGCTCAAGAGAGTTATCAAGAAGAAGCACACTTTACCGAACTACAAAATAAGGTAATGTCTTAGTGTCTTCATGCTGTCACATGCCAAGTGCAATCTGTCCCTTGCCTTTGACATGACAGTGACGTTCATCTGTGGTCTCAGGTCCATCAGCTATGGCTGGACAGTCACAGTTAGGTGTCTTGAAGACGAATGAGTGTAGCTGATCCCAAAATTATTTCCCTGAATTCAGGTAAAAACATTTTTATGGAGAAAGACAGATATTACTATGGAGAAAGACAGATTTAGCATCTATCTATCTATCTATCTATCTATCTATCTATCTATCTATCTATCTATCTATCTATCTATCTATCTATCTATCTATCTATCTCTCTATCATCAACTTTTTTTAAAGCAGCAGCAGCAATAGTAAAATCAGTAAAGTATTCGTCATGCAATTCCTTAGCAGTCTATTTGTATTTGTTTTTTAGCATTGCTTTGGAGAGAGGTTGTGAAACTGGTAGTGTGTGTTCATGTCTTAATGGGGTTGTGAAAAGTGAACAGACAAAAGTACTGTGGAACTGCAATAAGAGACTTCTGAGGTGATTAGCAAGGTCATGTGATGACAACAGCAAGTGTGCTGAGGGTGTGTATGTTCATTTTCCCAGAGTGAAACTCGGGGGCCTCCTTGGTTGCAATTTCTCTTAGTTACTTCCTGTTTTTAGCTGACAAAAATACAAGGTCTGTGACTAAGGCGTTCAACCAAGCTGTGGATTGATTGCTTGCTGTATTCATCCACACCTCACTGCTCTCTATCACTCAACATTACTGGGCACACCTAAAACGTTTGGTTGCCAATAAACATTAAGACATCTTAGCAAGTGCGTGCATCTTAGCAGCTTTCTCTGCTGTTTTAGATTCTTTAGGTTTAACATTGTCTTTGTAAGTCGTCATGTTCACAATGTTCTGAACTTCTGATGTTGTTTTTTTGGCTCATCAGTCAAACTGCTCATCTTTATGTTGACATACTGTGTCTGTACAGTCAATATGAACATAATGTTCAAATCACAAAGTCAAACATAACACTGCACCACACTGTGATTTTATCTATTAAGTTAATTGTAGTTTCCATGAAAGGCAAAAACAGCGCATTTGAACTTTGACCTCACACAGCTGGGTTGAATTAAATCACTGTGCTCTCTGTAAATATCATACTTAAAGGGTTAGTTCACCCAAAAATGAAAATTCTGTCAGTAATTTTTCACCCTCATGTTGTTCCAACCCTGTAAGACTTTCGTTCATCTTCGGAACACAAATTAAGATATTTTTGGATGAAATCTGAGAGCTGGGTCACTCGTCCATAGGCTGCAAGGTAATTGATATCTGCCAGCCCAGAAAAGTTAGTAAAGACATTGTTAAAATAGTCCAAGTGACTACAGTGGCTCAACCTTAAGTTTATCAAGCGACGAGAATACTTTTTGTGCGCAAAAACAAACAAAAATAACAACTTTATTCAACCATCTCTTCTCTTCCATGTCATTCTCCTAAGCTGTTGACGTAGTGTGCAGAAAAAGTGTAATAGTGAGCCTATGTTCTGACGTACAACCGAGAAGCGCTGCGCTGGTACATTACGTGAACTACACAGAAAATTAATAGTTGAATAAAGTCGTTAGAACTTTTGCTAACGTTCTGTTATTCAGAAATTCCCTCTGCTATACACCATAAGGGGACGCGTGCTGCTACAGAACTAAAAGAGTTTTAGTCATCACAACGCACAACCGGCATCAAACTCTAACTCTTAACATTACCCAAAGGGAAAGAGCTTCTCAGTGATGAGACATTAAATGACACACTCATTTTCTCAGTATTGCCGTCTTCCCAAAAGTGGGAATCACTTCTTTTGGTGGTTGAGATGGCGGATATTTTTCCTCTTTAATTCATGCACTAGTCATGTTTTACTGCTTCAGAGTTCAACGTTTGCTTTAGGGCTGAGACGAGAAGTACTTACTGTTTAATTTGTCACGTGGGAGGTGACGTTAAGAAGCTGACAATATTCTCTTTTAAACAAGTGTGTGAGTGGGAACTTTGTTTAAAAAGCAGACAGCATGGCCCAGGGACAAAACAAGGGGGCAGGCCACAATCCGTTTCAGTCATCTCTGTGTGGGATGGAAGTGTCACAGATGGAGGAGGTGTTCAGAGCAGGACAAGTGTGTGTGTGTGTGTGTGGACCAAACTGCTGAAGACTTGGATTTACGTAGCGTGGTTAAAATGCTTTTAATATACTTTGGCAATAGATGTGGGATGAAAAATCAATAGATTTGCTGTCTGTATTTTAGATAACTGTTTTATGCATCACCAGAATGAAGAAAGAGTTTGTGTAGTAGATTATGGAAGTGCTGTTGGTAAAATAGTTTTTTGTGGAATACAGCACATATAATATCAAATTTTTTAGATAGTGTTTTTATTTTTTATTTTTATGTTTTTGAACAAAGTCTATTATGATTTAATTATTATTGTGAAATATTACAGTTTAAAATAACTATTTTCTATTTTAATATATTTGCAGCATCATTACTCCAGTGTTACATGATCCTTTAGAAATAATTATAATATGCTGCTTTGGTGCTCAAGAAACATTTCTTGTTCAACATTATTATCAATGTTGAAAACAGTTTAAATTAATCGTTTCTGGGGATTAACTGATTAATAGTTTTTATGGGGAAAGTTTTTTTTTCAGGATTTCTTGATAAATCAAAAGTAATATTTTGTAACATAAATTTCTTTATTGTCACTTATTTAATGCACTCTTGCTAAATAAAAGTACTAATTTCTAACTAAATCTTACTGAATAATACTGACCCCAAACATGTATCGTGTGTGTGTATAAATATATAAATATTCTTAATTTTTTTACTTTTTCACTTGGGAAAATGGGATTCAAATTATTGATGACTCATCCTGCAGTCTTTATTTTTTCCAATAAATGTGAACATTTTAAACATTTTCTATTAAATAACTAAAATGCAAAGCATGCTCACTAGTCTTTTGGAACTCGTACATTTGACAGAAATGCTGCATTTACATTGATTCATTGCAATATAAAGGGCATTTTCATGCAGGGAAATGCTCTAATTTCCTCAGCAAACGCCTTCTGTTATTGTGTAGAGGACGGCTTGATTACGCTGATCCAGCTCCTTTGTCCGAATGTAGATCTTAACAGTCCTCAAAGGCAGTTTTAAAATGAAATTGTCATCTTAATCTGCAGAAGTGCCATGAAAAGTCTGTATATTGGGAGATTGGCAAATACAATGTGTATAAAGAATTGAATTGGCTTGCTGTTGCTGAGTAATACTTGAAGTAATAGTCTAAACTAACTATATACATTTTTATAATTAGCTATTTAATGCACAAGAATCCTGTATTTTGTACCCGTGGGGGTATTTATAAAACCCAAAACAGTATGATGTCATCTCTGGTGCATCCTGGATGGGCTCCATGTCACAGATGGCCAAAACTTGAGACTTCAGAAATGTGCATTTGTTGTTTATGTGCATACTTGTTGTTCAAGTGTGTGTGAAGGAATGACTGTTTATCAAAATGTTGAGATGTAATTGTTAGGGTATTTTGTTATTACAAATGAATTATGAACTATGCTCTCAGATGTTGTAGATGTTTGATATATGGTGCACATTGTGTGTGTGTGTGTGCATAAGAATGTATTTTTGCGAACTCCAAGTATTGACCCGGACTGGTCTCCGGTTACCTCAGTTGATGTCATGTCTGGTGTGTTTGCGTGTCCAGCTGTTATTGATAGGTGTTTAATGACACCTTCTGTTCTCAAAGATGAAGTGACTGACTCTATCTTGGTATGTTTGGGCCAATTGGGGGGTAATCTGTACAAAAGAGTTACTGATAGGCCCCTATCAGCTGCATGCCCTTGAGCAAGGCTCGGGACAAATTTTCCTGACTGTGCTTATTTAATGGTCCAGTTCCTCAGAGGCACTAGAGAAACACATTCTCATTAGAGATAGATGGCGTTCAATCCATTCATCCATCCGTGTGACACTGATGGAGTTTGGCTTTTTAAATGCCCTTTGCCAGAGAAACTGTCAACTGCTGCACTCACAGCTTCAACTGTCAACTTACAGCTTCTTCCTGTGGAGCACATTCAGCGCAAACAGGAATTGATATCTCTGTCTCATGATTAACTAGTAACCTATATTCAAAGTCAGATGCCATTTTTATGTTCGCCATCTCCAGATCTGATTGGCTGGCTTTACTTCCAGGACAAATAGTTTTTGTGACTTATGGGTGTTTAATGAAGGTGCAGAGACAATGTTGATATCGTAGCACATTTTACTCATTTTGTAAGATGAGCTAGAAAAAAAGTACAATTCAAGAATCTGTTATAGGGTTATGTGTGTGTATATATACAAACATTTTTGAATATTTTTTTAATCTTTAAAACACCTGAAGCTGATATGGCAATTCAATACAACACCAACAACAACAACATTTTGGCATCAATTTTATTTTACAGATTTTGTTTGAGGCACCCAGTAGTAGCATGTTAAGTAGATATCCACAAGAAAAGCGATACATTCTGCTCCGTTTTCTGAGTTTTGTCTGTGAAATTACCACAACTTACTCTATAATGTGGTTTAATCTTTTTCAAATGGGCATGTACAATATTGGTAATTGGCCAAATATTTGAGATTATATATTATTTATATATATGAACTATCTCTTTAAGGACAAGGCATGTTTACTATTAGGCTACTGTCGCTTTAAGACCTGCACTTGACGCGTCTAATATACACGCTTTTGACAAGCAGATTTTCTCTAAATTTTCTCTGTTTGCTTTCACTTTAGACATAACCAACTTTGTTTATGTAAACCATGTGTGTATTTGACAGTATTAGCGCAATAAAACTTGAAAGATAACAGTAACCAGGCGCTGTTAAACAGGCTTTTTAGTGCTTGTGCGCTTCGGGTGTATGAAGTATTCTTACGTTAGAACAGCGCATATTATAAAGCACATGCAAATAATGAACTTTTGTGAACTACAGTGTCCCGTTCCTCTGCGTTAACATTTGATGTGAATACGTCGCGTTGTACAGTATGTTGAGACGGAGGCACTAGAACTGATAGTTCTGACAGGAAAACATAAGAATGCACGTTACTACTAGCCTGGCTCCGTTACTATGATATTTCTTCAAAAGCAGATTGTGAAGAAATTGTAATCGTCCACGATCAAAAACCGTGATATCGCACACCCCTACTTTGTTCTATTGTAGTTTTTTACTGCTTGTAATTATTTTCTTTGTTCCTGTTTTATCACTGAGTGTTTACTTGTCTTCAGTGAGCTTGAGGTTTTTTGTTTATTTAGTTTTTTACTTATGTTAGCTAGGCTAATTTTAGTTTATGTGATTTAGAAATTTTGATAAGACACATTTTTTTTTTTTACTTAAAGCAGAAATAACTAGATCGTGATATATACAGTATCGTAATCGTGAAATAAAATGATTCATATCGTGATATAAGATTTCGGTCATATCACCCACCCCTAGTACAACCGATGCATGCTCAACGGCTACAGAATACCCATAATGCACTGAGAATCGTGCGCCAAATCTGACCCGCTGGTCAATGTGGCTACAGCGTAATCTCATACGGGTATAAATTCCTTTTTAATTGATTATTAAATTGTTTAATTAAGGTTTATGCATAGTTTCCATGACAAAGTTCAAGATCAATCTTTTCATCTTACTACTAGCTGCCTATTTGCTTAGTTTCAATTAATTATTAAACAGCAACCACAAACTATACAAAAGCAGTAGGCCTACTGGCACAGTCAGTGTCCGAATTCGCTCACTCGTTTTCATTCACTCCCTCAAGTGAACTTTTAGTGGACAAATGTAGGGAGTAGGGAATAGTGAATTGGGGTACAGGGGTGATTTCGGACACAGTCCTGAGCCCTAGTTTCCTCATGTGTGTAGTGTGTGGTTATGTTTAATGTTCTTAGTATTTTAGTTCTATTACTATTTTGCTGCGAGTATATATCCTATCTCATCTTTTTTTTGCAACCCAAGTGTGACAATCTCTCAGTGACTCAGTTCTACATTCGTCATCTGACTTTGCAATGCGCATTGCGGCCGTCGCAGATCATCAGCTGTGATTGACTTGACCATGACGGATACTTGTACCTCATTCTCTCTCTTCTTTCCTGCTAACCATGTATCTAAAGCCCACTTATATAAGTGCTCTCCAGAAAACATCTGTTGTGCTTCCGTGTGTAGTACACATCCGTTATTTTACATCCCCCTCTCACGATATGCATCTCTCTCTCGTTTTTCTCTCTGTAGACTTAGAGTAAGCCTCAGCTGTGAATTTAAAATAACAGTAACCTGTCCCAAGCCAGATGGCACCGTGACGTCTTAATGCACCTCTTCGATCATTCTATCCATGTTTCATCTGACCACTGAGTGATTAGACCTCATATCTCAAAGTGTAAACTTGGAGGCAAAGAGCTTCAGTGTACATTGGCAAATTCAGTCAGGCCAAAGTTCAGCTGAAAAGAAATCCCTTTATCATTTTTGTAATCACTTTTATTTGATTACATCGCAAACCCCTGGGAAAGCACAAACATTACCAAGCACATTTTCCAGTCATGTTAATGCAAGCAGCTGCTGTTTTGACCTCTTTACTAAGGGATGAAAATTATCTGTTCTACATAAATCAGGGTTGCACGATATTAAAATTCTGGCTTATGCAGATAACCTGATAATTCTTTTAAAATTAATGACTGATAATAAAAAAATGGCCTATATTTAAGCTCTATACTATTTTGTCTACCTACATAAAAAATAAACTAAAAAGTAAAATCAGTCATTTTAAATGCTGGAAGTGAATTTAGGCATCACAGCATTATTTAAAGAGTATGAAAAGAAATATACATTTTGAGATTCATGAAAGATTATTATTTGATAGTGTTATTACATTATTAATGATTATAAAGAAGTAACTATCTAAAGGTAAAAATAAATTAAAAACATTAATACTGGTCAAAAAAACTTAATATGGTACAGATATTGTGCATTGATAATGTAATGTAAATTTACATGTAATGAGATTTTATGACAGTTTTTTATGGTTCTCAATTGCCCGTTCTTTATAACAATTATATCAAATGAAATGCTCATCATACTTTTCCTCTGCAGTGCTTACATGTTTACATGTGCAGTGTGAAATGGGCACAATAATTTTTTTTTTGCAGTCAGTTTGCAGAACACACACGATAAGCTCCTGGCACTCTCTCTCTCCCGACTGGCAAAGTCATACATTTCTTCCTGCTGCATATAAAAGCAAAGCTGATTTGGTTTGTCCTCTGTGACCTGGCTGTGGTGTATATGAGGTATTTAGAGAGGTGCTGGCGATATGAGTGGGTTTTAATCCGGTCAACAACACATTCTCAGTAAAAGACACAGCAGGTGTTTGTGTGGCTTACATAAACTTTTATTACACGCATATCTCACCATAAAACTATCATACATACATCATACATTTTATTCCACTGATAACTGTTAGATGCTGATTAATATATGTATGTGGACTAAAAAACCTAATTGGTTGACACTAAGGCTACTTTAATGGTCTATCCAAAAATGAATGGAAAATTAATCATCTATTTATGCATTATTTATAATTATGCAGTATTTGTGCATTGTAAAAATATTGAAGATAGTCATATGCTTATATACTATACTAATGGAAGAGTTTGAGGTGTGCGTGTGGGAATCTGCGTGCGCCTGTTTTATATGTGCGTGTGAGTTTGTATTTTGTCTCATTGCAAACCAACAAATTTCCTGTGGTTTCTGAAAGATTTTGCAGATATTGCAGAAATCAGAAATCTGTTGATTGTCTTAACCCTTAAACAGGCAAGAGTGGAAAATGATAAGCAAAAAATAATTTCATGTCATTTTTTTATATCATCTGGACTTAAGTAAAACATATCCAAAATAATTTTTGAAATATTTGATATATTTTGGATTTTATGAGTTGTGACTCCCAGTTCACGTTGCCTGATTGGGCTATAAAAGGACCAAGTCATTAATCTGTTAACTGTTACTGGCCCACTTACCACTGCATGTTTAAAACAATTATATCCTTTACTTCATCTGATCTAATGATTGACAAATTATATATCATTCGAAAGATAACACAGAGTTTATAACTCAAGATTCAGCCTGTGAAAACTGTTTTGAAATCGGACCTTGCGTTACCATAAAAATGGTACTTTAACCCCTTAACTCTCACCCCCCTTTTTGAGAATGGACATTAAAATGTACTATTCAATGCTTTTGGGTATAGACCTAAGTTTGGTCTTGTTTTAAAGAAAACACTCAGCAGATTATTGCTGAAGTGAAAGCACTTCAAAAAAAAATGAAAGTATGAAAAAGTTATGGAAGTTTAAATTTACAGTAAATCAAATATACTGTACTTAATATTCTTTTATATAAAATATATATTTTACAAAATATTTTTTACTCTAAAATTAATATAAAATCAAAGCCATATATCTAACCAAAATATATTATATTTTAGAGGATTATAAATATATATTATAGTATATATATATATATATATATATATATATATAAAATACGTTTTAGAGGATAATATTATTTTATCATTTTTTTATTGACAAATACTAGATTATATGTTTTATGAACTTTTAGCATGAAAACCAAAGTTTTTTTTCGCCAGAACTCCTGTTATGATGTCGATTTTTTGAGGTGCACTCTTGTCATAAATTCATCTATTACTGTTCCTACATAATTTGTAACAAAAACAGTGCTAAAATATCTATTTAGGAGTCTTAGACCTTTCCAACGATATATAGTTGGTCATGATTAGATTAGGATTTAATTGTAATATAGTGAATTAAAAATTCAAAATACAAAGATGGTCAAATTTAGGGTTAATCCCTTTTTTATACCCTAAACAGGCAACGTGACTCAGGAGTCACATATATTTCAAAACGTGCTAAATAACAACATGAACAACATATTAATTAATTTTCTTCTTCAGCACCTTAAGACAATGTTCACAATTAATGTTAGCAGTATTATTATTATTTTTCCAGAAGAAAAGTAAGTTTAATATATATATATATATATATATATATTTACTTTCCTCAAAATCTGAATGTCCTGCACCACCGGTAGCCATGTTGGATTTAGGTCAGGCTGACTGATTTATCACAAAAAACTTGAAGCAAATCATGTGACCAGCATACTCAAGACAGACCATGTAAAAACTATGTACCTCGTGGTTCACATTGCCTGTTTTAGGGTTAAAATGAGAAGTTTAAAATGAGAAGTTTTTTAAACTGCTTACACTTAACGCCTTTGGAGTGCAGAGGAAGATAGATGGTGATAAGCAGGACAAGGCCTTCACAGTCAATAGTCGTTTGCTGGCTTTTTTCCCTCTGAGGTGATTACAGCAAGTATTCTTGCAGTGCTGCTGGAAGCCCTTTAACGTACTTTAAACAGCGAAGCATTTCACCGTACAGGTTAAGTGTTCTTCGTTTTAGTTCATGGCTTCTGTATTCTGTAGTGAAAAGTACATAGTAGGGCTGCACAATTAATCGAATTTGTAATCGCGATTAAAATTACGGATGCCACAATTATGTAATCGTTTAAAGGCGCAATTACAACAAAAAAAAGTTCACTTACATTATTCTGTGTGCTTAAGATGTGTTTTTGTTTGTCTTTCTATAGCTTATTTTAAAGGTGCAGTGTGTAATTTTTAGCGGCATCTAGTGGTGAGTTTGCCAATTGCAACCAACAGAAGTTACGGTGGCTGACAGGAAGTGATGTCGTCGTCTGAGACAGCAGAGAGTAGCCAGTTAATCAATGAGGTTTCTTAAGGATAAAAAAAAAAAATTCGGTTTACTTAATTATTCAGTAAAACGATGTTATTGCGAATATAATTGTTACTTGTTGTTCATTGTGTCAGTGTTTTATTCGCTGACTTTAGCTAGCTTCTTTGCATGAAGAACAACATAGTGACGAAACACGTTTGTCCATTTAGGGCCACTGTAGAAACATGTCGATGTAAGCGGACCCGCTTCAATGTAAATTATGATAATCGTAGTTAATAATCGCAATTACAATTTCAAGGGAATAATCGACAATTATGATTTTTGTCATAATCATGCAGCCCTAGTACATAGGATGCTATTGTAAAGATGTCACATTGATAAAAGTTTCCTCATTTACTCACCCTCGTGTTGTTCCAGACCTGTATGTTTTTCTTCGCTTGATGAACCTATACACTATATACTCAGCAAAAAAAAGAAACGTTCTCCCACTTTCAACTAGGGCTGGGTATTGAGTTTGATACTTTTTAGGCACTGACCAAATTGCCTTGATACCATCGAGTATCAAAACAAGTCTTGTCGTTCGGTACCAAATTTCGGTACTTGAGGGGTTAATCTTGTCAACTTCAGTGAAACAATAAGCATGCAGCCTGTATGATGTTCCCAAATCAAGTGCTGGTGATTGGCTGTGGCAAAGCATCAAGGAAAAACACTAGTTTACACCGGCTTGATGGTAACAATGTCGGGCAGGAACATGCGTCTTTTATTCATCGGCGTAATTTGAAACATGCAAGTAGTAGCTTAAGGTTAACCACTTTACATGGCTGCTCGCTCTTATATTAATGCTTACCTAGATAAATATGCGCTATTATTAGGCACATATCCTAGTGTTCGTGCGGAGTGTGGAAGCTAAATTAGTACAGCGACATGTTTAATTTAATGTGCATTTCTCTATATACAGTAGGCGCATCCACTGTACTACAAAGATGAGAGTCAGCATTGTCAACTTCATATTTGCCGCCAACATCGACTCAGAAAGCACTAGTAAATTATTAAAATGTTTAGACTATTTCCGTTTTTATTTCCGACACATTAATCATTACTTTTGCCGGTGTGATGCAGCAAGCTTTATGCATATATTTTCTGTATATTTTCAAAGGCTCATTATTATTGTTTAGGATTTCTCTGTAATGTAGAAATATGTTAGCAATGTTATATATTGTATTCTTTCTCAGCCCTGAAACTCGTACCATTTTTGTTCTACTAGTCGACAAGAAAAATCTTACGTCAGGAGCAGCCCTAGATTTGACAAAATTATCTTTAAAATACAGTATCCTGAAAAAGGATGTTTCTTTTTTTGCAGAGTATATTTTAAAGAATGTTTAAGCTGCTCTTTTCCATACAAGTTTAAAGTACAAAAATGACTAAAATAGAAATAAAAAATGACTAAAGCACATAAAAAAACAGTAGGCTACTAAATCTAAAATGAAAACTGAAAATATAATTGTAAACGCAAATTCAGAATATTAATAAATACATAATAGTATAAAAAGAAAATACTACAGTAACATTTGATAGGCTGTGTCAAGATGTATCACCCCAAGATTGACATGAATTTTGCCAAAACATCACTGGTTGTTAAATCTCTCAAAACTGATTGTGGTGGACTAAATCTGAACATGCAAAAGTGTGAATGAGATTTCAGAATAAATGATGACAGACTTTTCATTTTGGGTTGCATTACACTTGGTGTCTTTTTTGACCCAAAAAAAAAGTATATATTTTGAGTAATTTCCCCATTTTGCATTTCCTTTAGCTAACAACACCAGGAACCATACAGTGACTGCTTTACTCGTTGACTAGAACAGTAGATTGACAAAGTAAATAGAAAAGACAGCTAGTCTAGCAACATGCTAGTGTAAGTCAAGTAAACCTGTGTCAGTCTTTGCCTAACTCATGCAGAAATGATATATTGTTTATCAGGTAATTGCTGTTGTTAATATTGTATGTGTGTGCATGTAATTGCTTACAGTTGGCTTAGACGTCCAGGTCCAGACTTTATTGCGCGTGTGTGTGTGTGTGTGTGTGTGTGTGTGTGTGTGTGTGTGTGTGTGTGTGTGTGTGAGGTGAAGTGAGTGTTGTATTTTTAATGCTGCAGGCTGGCTGTGTTCCTGTAACAGTGTTGGTGGTAAGTGATAGGGCTGCGCTTTGTGCCCTGTGTGTGCTCTGAAACAAACTGAAGTCATGTACTGCAATTAAGCAGCTGGGAAATGGAGAGGGTGCATGGGGCGCTATGAGAGTGCTACCATACCAGGATGTTGTTCTTAGAATTTTGCATCATGAGGTATTTGAACAGGAAGTAGAATTACTGAACTGTCCGTTTGAGTCATACAACAATTTGGACCACGTTTACACCAGTTTTATATAATTTTTTTTTAAAGTATGTCTGTTTAGCATTATTTTGTATTACTTTAATTTAAACTTTATTTTAGTAAAATAAAATACTTTAAGTTACAGATATAAATCTTTAAAGCAGCAGGGTTAGACTTGTCACAGAATTGCCATTTAGGTAGTTTTAGGCAGTGTTGGGGAAAGTTACTTTGAAAAGTAATGCATTACAATATAGCGTTACTCCCATAAAAAGTAACTAATTGCGTTACTTAGTTAATTTTTTTTTTAGAAAAGTTACGTTACTTTTGCGTTACTTTTTTTCCACCTGGGCTGGGCTTGTTTTTTTATAACAAAAAAGTTATATTTTTGGGCAAATGTAAGGACCCTTTCACACCAAAAGTGAAATAATAACTCTCAGGCTGAAGGAAATGCAGATTTACTCCTGTACAGTAGAGGCCGCCGTTCAAGCAAACCTTTCAGCTGTGCTGATATTTTGGATAACAGAAGAATAGGATGCAGGAAAAAAAGTTTAACAATTACTTTACCAATAAATGAAATGCATGCTAGTGTCTTCCATAGAGGCTGCTTCATATGTTGTTGTGCCGTAATGCAAGTCATGATTCTTGCGAGATTTGTCGGGGCGCCACCTCTCAAACTTGCATTGCTGGTTTGCCTGCTCACATTTAGTCTAGAACTACAATAACCATCATGTTTACACACGCCTCTGCACTTAGATTTGTCTCAACACGAGGACAAGAGAGCTGTCAGTCAATAAATGGGAAAACTTTACTAGTTACCTGAAAAAGTAATCTGTTTACGTAACTCAAGTTACTTGTAATGAGTCACCCCCAACACTGGTTTTAGGTATTTCAACAGGGAAATCCAATAGGTACTAATACATCTCAGGCTTTGAGTTAGATGAAGACTTAGGAAACATTCTCAAAATGTAGTCTTTAAAATCCTCTCTCATTAGCCGTTTCTTAAAATTAGTTCTTAAGCGACCTTTTTGCGTCCTTTTGTCATCAACCGTCGAAGTTTAATACCAATTCTCAAGAACGCAAGTACAGAGGATGCATGAAAGTAGCATGATGTGTTCTTGATATCGAGGATGCATCAAATGCAGATTTGAGACAATCGAACCGTTAGAAATCACAGAAGACGCTTCGGGCGTTCGACGTACGGAAGCCTGTTAGCTTTAAACCTCTCATTCTCACTTAAGACATTCCATCCAGTTGCAAACTCACGAATCCGTGACCGCTTGTGGAAGTAAATGTTTATTACTTTTGTTTTGCCTTATTTTGATAAAGTGATGAAGACCTGGAGAAAGCCTGCAGTATTTTTATTGCCATATTAAAAAGAATCTTAACATTGATAAAAATAAGTAATTAAACATACTAATGTTCACAAATACTCATGGTGAATTAAAATTATATAAATTACTATGAAAATAATATGTAGCCTATAGTAATATGAAATAATTGTTTTAATAGGTTGTGACATTTATTTGTGATGTTATGTTGTATTTATTGTGCATTGGACTCTACTTATAATATGTTGGCACGGTCAGTTGAGCAACAAGATTGCAGCACATCTCAATTCTCCCAAGACGCGTTCTGTGTCCTTGCGTCCTTCCGAACTTATTCTTTCAAGGTCGCCTGGCAAGACCAGTCTCCACGAGAACGCAAGTCCATTATTTGCTTTCTTGGAATTGAGAAACAGCCATTGTCTTGCAGGCATTTATCCAATGATGTCATTTTCTCTCTTACGTTCTCTCTCAAGCTGGAATGGTTCAAACTGTACTCAGAGATCTCTATTTAATGTTTTCTTTATTCCCTGTTGTACAGATGGCTAGGAGAGAGAAGACTGATGAGAAGTATGGCATGAAGAGACAGAATTTAAAAGAAACTGAGCAACGCAAACACAAAAACGTTGCCTCTGTCCATGCTGTTATTTTTAGCATGAAAGATATCACTAGTACTATTGATCAGATCTATTAAATACTGAGACATGCATGTATACAGGCTTTGTTTTCAGGGCGGATGGTGTTTTTGATCGTGACTTTTATCCACAAAGCATTATATCCATGTGACTGCACTTGGTCATGCCTTAATCTCAGGATTTTGGCTGTGAAAGCCTTATCAGCATTTACATTAGAGAAGTTAATGAAATTGTCTATTCGTGCGGTTTAGAGGAGCGGTTCATTTCACTTTCACCTCCTGTTTTCAGGGACATAACTTCTTCATAACAACATCTTCAAATTTTTAGATATCAGCGGTTTGTGTTTGTTTATAATATAAACGTTAAAGTCGGCATGAAATGGAAGATGCGATAGTCTTTTCTTCCATATTGTAATATATATCAAAGTAAAACGGCTTCTCGAACAACCCAAAATGTAGGACGGGACTTGATTTTGTCATTGGGAATTGATCGAATCATTTGAATTATTGTGGTTTGCTATTGTTGTGATCTCATGTGAGTGATAGGTTGTCCCGCCCTCACGCCAGTAAAAATGTCATCAGAGGAGAGGAGATGTGGGACGGGAAGTTATTTTGATTAAAGGCTATGAGGGCATTTTAATAATAATCAAAAATGTTGTGCACAGATAAATTATTTATAACAAACACTGCAATAGTCCATAAAAAAACATGGTGACTTTAATACAATGTCATTACATCCTTTACAATAATTGATTTATTTGTAATATGTTGTACCTCACAAGGGCAAAGCGGAGTGCTTTGTCTATGGAGAGAGAAAGCCACTTCCTGTTTTAGGAACACTAATCTCTCTCCGGTTATTATTAGCACTAAAGAGTCTTGAAATAGCAGAGCCGCTCTCCTCAGGGGAATGCTAGAAAACTGCATGAGGGATCACTCTGTTTTTAAAGTTACCCTATATTCAATCTGGTTTCACTGTCAATTTTGGTCGAACACATGATGGACCTTTTTTTCAGAGTTTTCATTGTGAAACAAATACTTACTCATTGTTTATTTGTGTATAAAATTATGCAAAAGTGTTTAAAACCTCCAGCAATGAGTGGTCTTTAAGAAAGAACACTCTCCCATTACTAAAAAAATTCAGTTCAATACTTGTTTTTCTAAATTAATATGTGGGAAACTATAAAAAATCTTAATCCCTGCTTGAGTGAGTAGATAATTTAAGAGGAGGAAGCTCCAGATGTTTTTATTGTTTCTTCTCCCTGTTGATTTTCTGATCCTTTTCGCTTCATTTCACCTTTTTTTGGGTGGGATAAAAGTAATCACAAAGTAATTTATTAAGAATATTTTGTCAATTGTGGTGTGAAGGGATTCCATGAATATGGCACAATTTATTATTTTTAAATTTTTTTCCTGAGGTGGTTAACCTTCAGAAAATGTCAACCTCTGTTTTTGTTCATTTAATATGATAATCAGATTATCATGCTAGGTTAATGTTATGTTGGATAACATTGTACTAGTTTTCACAACAAAAAACATAGGATTTGTGCCTCTAATGCTTTATAAAAACATTGGACGCTAATGAATTAATTCCCCGGTAATGAGTAGTAGCTGTGACGAGACCTCGAGCAAAGGCATAAGGGTTCATTTCACCTTGATGTAGTCTGACAATTAACATCATAGTTTTTACTTTTAGTTTTGCTTGAATGCCTACCTATCTGATGATTTGCATAATTTGAAATGACCTAAAAATCCTTGCAGCTGTATTTAACTGAACCTGTTCTTCTGCTCTTTACACACGGCCTGTTCTGAGCCCCTGAAGTGTTCTCTGTGGAAGGACAAAAGAAACAGAGCTGAAATGCTTGTTTTCCCTGTAAGGGCTGGGTGAATGGGTTACACACACCCAAAATGACCGTTGACTTAGCAAATGTTTCCTGTTGACCTCACTATTCAAGTCATGACTTACTATTAATGAACATACAGTAATATGTGAAAAGCATTATTTATGCAAAGGCTGATTGTTGATTGTCTAATGATTTTGTCTGTTTTTGATTGACAGGTACAAGCCCTTTTTTCCTTTCCAAGTGCAGCCACCGTTGGCGTCATCATGTGACCTGGACATCTCCATCCGAGACACACTATTGGTGGAGGGGCGTCTACGTGTCACTCTTGTTGAATGTAGCAGGTAGGGCAGAGACCTGTTGCTGTGCTTCATTCACCTTTTAATATTTTTTTTTCTTTTTTTTCCTTTTTAAAAACAAAATAAAACATGAGGTGTTAGGACGCACACTTTACTAGGTAAAAATAGGGATGTGTTATTAAAATTCTGGCCAGTGCAAGCAGATAATTATTTTCATGTTGTGGCCGATATTCAAAGTCATATTGAATTTGAATTTGATATCACACATTGTAGTGTTTAAATATTACAAATAAACCCTAAAAAATAAAGTCAATGCTACAAGTGAATTTAGGCGTCACAACATTGTAATGTACGGAATGAAAAGTACTTTGTCATCACAGGCATATTAATTTAAGTTTGTTCTGTTACGCCTGTTACTTTGTTCTTCCTATCAGAAGTAGTGTGAGCACTTGAAGTACGTCAGAAATAGAATGGGGCATCAGTTTACAGTCGGGAATTTGTTGTTGCATCGCACCGCATCGAGTATAGACAGTATAATGGGTTCTATTTGTTTTTGTGGCGCCACTCGCGTTTGGTGTAGACGGTTCTAGCTTCTATTCTGTTGCTGTGTGCTTATACATTTGCCTTTGTTTTCTTTAGTTCTTTTTACTCATGCACATTTGTTCAAATTGGTGGTACATATAAAACTTCATATAGTACAATGACATTTATATAAAGAATATGAAAATATAGGTGTCTGTTAAGGGTAGTATATACTACTGTTTCTGTTTTCTTATTCTTTTGGGACACAAAACTCATAGACAGCCATAACATTCTAAGCCAATGAACTTTGAAATGGCCCGTTTGCAAGCTGCTGTGTTTGAGAACACACACACACACACACACGCACGCACGCACGCACGCACGCACGCACGCACACACACACACACACACACACAGTGAACATTCTTCTTACCATTGTGTGTCTTATTTTTTTTTTTTGTCAGACTAGTAACAGACCACAATAGTGTAATAGCCTTTCATCAATAATGCAGAGCCTCTAACAATTACAAACCCAACTCAGCCCTGATGAATGGACACACACACACACACAGTTACACAATTTATAGTCTGTACACTGGATCTTTGCATGTTGCATTAAGTTTAAGAGTTTGGTAAACTTGCTGTTAAATAGCCATCCAGTGTGTGTTTGCACTGGTCAGTGTATGTCTCAACTGTGCTGAGGCCTTTCCACCATCAGAGGGCAACAGTGGACTATTTTGATCAGTGACATCCTGCTCCTGTTCCTGGAGAGCCAACATCCATCCAAGAGCAGGATTGGCACCTCTGCTTTAGAGTTACAAATGTGATGAAATCAATTGATTTGCATTTATTTGATCAAAAATAATACAGTAATAACAGTAAACATTTTTTACAATTTAAAATAACTTTTCCATATTAATGTCATAAATGTAATTTTATTACTGTGATGGCAAAACTGGATTCTCAGCATCAATACTGTAGTCTTCAGTGTCACATGATCCTTCAGAAATCATTCTAATATACTGATTTACTGCTCAAGATTAATTTCTTCTTATTTTTTATCAATGTTGAATCTGTGAAACTGATGTATTTTTTTTAGGATTCTTTCTTTTTTTTTATCGTTTGTAACATAATTATCTTTACTGTCTTTTTAAAAATTAAATTACTTCATAATGCTTGGCTGATTACTATTAATAAAATTAATAATTAAAAATTAAATCTTACTGGCTACAAACTTTTGAATGATAGTGAGTATATAATAGTCATTTTATAGCCATTAATGCTTAGTGCTTGTAATGAAAATGTTAGTTAGCCATGTTAGCCAGCAGATGGCAGTAGTAGCTTTATAAATTATTTTATGAACTGAATGACTTTTGTTCAGGTTTCAGAGCGAAATTTAGCCTATTCATTTCTTTTGATCACATTATTAAAACACAATTTCCTTTTTAATTTCTCTGTCCTAACACCTATTCAGTTATTGTATATATTAATGTTGTGAAACATAGTGGTATTGTTAAATAACTGAAAGTGACTTTTCTCTGTGTTGTCTCTATAGGTTGTTCATCCTTGGCTCATATGAAAGGGAGACATATGTTCACTGCACCTTAGAGCTCAGCTCTGACGAGTGGCGGGAAAAGACTCGCAGCTCCATCAAAGAGGTACACATGCATGTGCTTCTCTCTGCCTGAGGGCGCTGCAGGACGTTTGCTGCACATATGCACAAACATGCATGTTCGATATGCATTAATAAATACACAAGCACAAGCAGACACACCCACTGTTGTCTATAGCACAGGATAGATAGATGAACCAGTAAATATCCAGCTACAATTAAACTATAATTATTTGCTATTCATTTTAGTTTTGGCAAAAGTAAGAAACAGGAGATAATGATGTGCAGCACTGCTCTACAGGTTGAAATTACTTGGGAAAATATGTCTTCACTCCTGGGGGTGTTGTTTGTGAATGCTAGTGGTCATGGGAAAATGTTCAGGAAGTGTATTTGTCATCATTAGAAATGACGCAGTTATATGCGAGGTCAACCGTTGTTTTGGTGGGAGTTAGTGTTGCTCATTTGTTCTTCTTTATGAAGAGTTGTTTTCATTCGGTACAAAAAGTGGATGTTGGTTGTGCTTTATTGCATAGAAAATCTATGCATTTATTTTTTTAGTTCATCTTGTTTCTTTTTTTGTGTACCAAATGGGCAGCTTTGTGAAGTTCCTTTTCCATAATAGATTTGTAATCTATTTCTCTCTATTATAGATGTCTATTTGTCTTCCTTTTGGAGGAAGGACAAACGCGTTATTGACTTGATTTAAACGTATGCATATTTTGCATAAACACTTTCATTTTCTACCTGACAGCTGCGGCTTCTCAAAGCAGTCAATGACAGCAGACAGAAAATATCGATTTAAATTGCTCCATTCTAGTCTTTTTATTTAGTATCTCACCAAGCTCACTTCCGGTGTAGAAAGAGTAGGTTGTTTACATGTCACTCACAACTTGAAGTAATATAGATTTCTGATCTGAACTACGTTCACAGGTGTTCGTAGATCAGCTATTGCACTACGGCTCATCCAATGCGATTTATCTATTACTGTGAGTCTTTTGTTTTTAATGTGGCTGTTACATAACGTTGGAGCCGTTTGTGCACTGATGCCAGATTCATCATTCATTTGTTATGAATAATCGTATCTATCTTTTGGATTGTGTCCAAAAGTTGCTATTAAAGGAGATAATCAAATGAGATGAAGCACCTTTCATATGATAAGTATTTAATCCCATGGAATATTCATAGCCATTAATATATGGCAATATAAAAAGTTGAATTTCTAGCAAAAAGAACTACATTGTGATTCCTGATTTATACCACTTATTTTGATATTAGAAAATCACTTATACAGTAGATTATGTATGAACTCCATTATAAATGCAAACTGGAGGAAAACACACACACTCACACATATAGTATATACAGTATATACGTGTGTGTGTTTACTGTTTTCCTCCAGTTTGCATTTATAATGGAGTTCATACATAATCTACTTCAAAATATAGCGATGTGTGTGTATATATATATATATATATGACAAATATTTTTAAAGAAGCCCTTATGCTCTCTAAGGCTGCATTTATGTGATAAATATTCACTTCATATTTTTTGTAAACGGGCTGTTCTCCCCCCCAGGCTTTTAATGTCATTTTTGATCAATTTAATTCATCCTTGCTCAATGAAAGTATGCATTTCTTTAAAAAAAAAAAAAAAAAACCTTCTTACTGACCATTTTATTTATTTGTTTGTGTTTTTACTTCATCTCATTTTTAGAAGTACCATAACACATCTGAAATGAACCGCTGAACTGAAACTAGAATAGATTTCTTTGTGTGTGAATGTAGACTCTAATTAATTAAGAAGCACAATGACCCAGACTTTGTGTGTGTGTGGCTGTGTTTATGAGTGTGTAAGAGATCTCTAATCACTATAACAGGCTTGCACCAGCACTGACACCGCATGTGTTCACATGCTTGATGACTCTTCATTGATTTAAGGGTTCACATATTTAGCATTAACCAGTCCCATCACTAATGGCTTGCAATGCTGTGTTTGGATGACTTTTTATGTAGTGTGTGTGCGCATGCATGCATAAGTGTGTGTTTGAGTATGAATGATATGTTTGAGTATGAGCATGCTTGTTTGAAATGCAAAATTGTGCACGGAGATGCAGATGCACATTGGTCGCTGTGCGTTTCACCTCGTTTTTATCAGCTTCCCCCAGACCCCCAGATTCAGAGACCTCAGCAGGGATTCAAACACAGGATTAGTACAGATATCATCTGGAAAAGGTCATTGTTTTCTTTCCCTCTCTCTGTCATGTTCTCCCACTCCCACCCTTCTCGTTCTCTCTCACTCCACTTGATATCTCTTTCCTCTCTTTATTTTTTTTTCCACCTCTCAATTACGCTCCTCATATCCTTAACTAATTGTACATTTTCCACATGTAAAACATCACTGTGATTTCATAAGGGCAAGTGCAACTGTTCAAATACATGGTATTTACATGGTACTTCTGGTTATAACCATGGTATGTGCCCAAAAAAAACTTGTGCATGATATCATAGCACTTTCGCCTTCGTGTGCATGCTGGGGGATTGTTTTTTAACACAATCTAAACGCTAAAGTGTTAAAGCATGTTTTCTTAGCCTACGGCTCTGGTGCAGAGAGGCTAACACCGCTATCAGTAATAAGTAAGTGATACTGAGCCTCTGGGGTCTTTTCATTTGTTCTTATCTTCTAGCCGCTCTCACCATCGACCTGCACCGCCTCGCCCACCCGCCGATGCCCATTTCCAGCACACCTCAGTGTACGTGGCCATCTAGAGATTTTAGAGACTGCAAGGAATGTCCATGCAAAGAAGAGCTCTCAATTAATTCATTGTTTTTAACATTAATAATTACATTACAACTAACATTATATATATCAGTGGCGTGGGGTCCATATAACCAGCGAATGCTCTGCATACCCAAGCCATTCATGGACTCGCTGATTATTATTAACCCTATAAATTACTATAAATTCCCTTGTTTAAGGTCTACCATAAAGCTTACATAATAAAATGTTAGCAATACGTTTGTAACTCTCAGTCATTCAGTCTTTATTTTCTCCATAGGGTCATTTTTTTTTTTTACGGAAACTTATAAACTGTTAAAGACAGACCTACTGTAAGCAGACCTGTAACTAGGCTGTTAATCGTAGTCTATGCATTTGTAAAGTCATCAATTTGAATTATTTCAACTTATTTTTAAAATAATTATTATATTTTTATTACTTTATAATTTATTCTAATTATATTTTACTTATATTTGATTTAAAAATAGGCTACTAATATTTATTATCATACTTATTTTTAATTCTTAATAAAAAAACCACTTCTGGCATACATTTGAATTGATGCCTGCCATGGTGTTTCTTATTTGTCGTCTCTGATTTAGATGTGTGCTGGTGCACCATATCGTTTAAAGGTGAAGCATGTAGTTTCTGTGACATTAGTGCCACCTAGCGTAATTACAAAAACACGACATATTTTGCAAAGCCCGCCCTTTCGCGTGTTGCGCATGACTCAACAGCTTTCACGGGTGCTTGTGAAGGCATCAACTGGTAAATGGTGGCTACTTTAAATGGTCAAATAAAGGAAACCTTTAGCTGTGTTGCCATGTGTCATGAGAGTAAGCAACTGAGCAGCTAACACTGTCTAGAGCGAACACGCTTATTATAAACCCATCCAATGTTGCACCAGGTGCATTTGTGACCACGCGTCACCCAGCATACCCGGTTAAAAGTCACCGCTCGCCACTGATTATTTATATATATATATAACATTTGCCAGGTTTTTTTGGCAAAATTGACTTTCAGCTGTTTGCAATGAACAAATCAAACAAAAGTCATTGAAATAGCTCAACACAACAAATGTTTCAAGTGGTTTCCCCAAATTCAACTGAAAATGCAACTTTTAATGATGACTTCAGTCTCAAAATGATTTAACCCCTTCATGGCAAACATCTTTAGTTCTTAGTAGAACACCCTTTTGCTGTTATGACCTGCTGTGAACGAGATGTATAATCAGACACCAGCTTCTGGCAGCATTTCTGAGGAATCTCAGCCCATTCCTCATGAGCAATGGCCTCCAGTTTAGTAATATTCTTGGCTTTGTTTGATGCAACCGCCGCCTTCAAATCCCACCAGAGATTTTCTATGGGGATCAAGTCAGGTGACTGTGATGGCCATTGTAGAATCTTCCTTGACTTCTTCTGCAACCAAGCCTTGGTGGAATTTAAAGGTATGTTTGGGATCATTGTCCTGTTGGAAGGTCCAATGACACCCAAGCTCCAGCTTCCTCCCTGACGGCATGACGTTTTCTCCTAGGATTTCCTGATACTACAATGAATCCATCTTGCCTTCCACACGCTGCTGGTTTCCAATGACAGAGGATGCAAAGCAGCCCCAGAGCATCACTGAGCACCACCATGCTTTACTGTAGGCAGAGTTCTTTTCAGCATATGCTTCATTCTTCTGCCTCCAGACAGACCGCTGATCCATAGGGACAAAAAGTTCCAGTTCTGTTTCATCGCTTCACAGAGCAGAATCCCCAAAATTATGTGGCTTATTTATATGATCTTGTGCTTTTGGGTCAGTAGTAGTGTACGTCTCGGAGTAATGTCATGCGTTTAGTACTCGGCGCGTTTGGGCATGATCAGTCGTAAGAATCAAAATTACATTCATAATCGGCCTTACAGTTGTTAAGTGTGTCCCCGGCTTTACTGTGCAAGAAACCTCAGTGCCTGTTGCCACCAAGTCTTGCTGCAGGTCTTTTGCAGTCACTCGAGGGTTTTTCTGAACCTGCCTTCTCAGAAATCTGGTTGCAGCCGTTGATAGCTTCCTAGTCTGTCCAGGAAGTGTAACCACTGTTCCTTTAACTTTGATCTTGCAAAATATGCTTCCAACAGTGTCTCTAGGAACATTTAGTGCCTTCGCTATCTTTTTGTATCCTGTTCCTTGTTTGTGAAGGGTGATGATATCTTTTTGGACCATTCTTTTGGCATGTTATTCTTTTCTAACATGCAGTCAAACGTGACATTCAAGAAACCTAGCAAGTTCAGATATTTCATGTGTTCTAGCTCAAGCACACCTGGTGCAACTAATAAAGCCCTTGATTATAGTTGCATCAGGTGTGCTTGAGACAACACCTGTTTAGCAGATTTGTGCTTTTGTGCGGGATTCTAATCAGGGGGTTGAATAATTTTGAGACTGCAGAAGTCATTAAAAGTTGCATTTTCATTTGAAGCTATTTCAATTACTTTAGTTTGATTTGTTCATTGCAAACAGCTGAAAGTGTAAATGTTGCCAATCATTTCGATTACAACTATATATATAAGATATTTATTTTAAATAATACATTATTAAGAATCATTTTATAGTTTTCACTCTCCAAGAGCAATATTTACCTTTAAACCCGATTAAAAAATTTTTATATTAAAAATAATTATATCATATTATATTTTTGTATCTGCTATAAAAGTTTTTTATAGATATTGAGTGTGCAAAGTCTATCAAATGATTATTAATGAATTCAAAAATGATTATCCAAAGTTCTTATTCATTATTTGCTAAAGCCGGGAAGAGGAAAAGTTAATTGGTCAAAAAAACTGAACTCTTTTCCAGTACATCTGCGAGTTTGTGTTTGAATTTATGTATATTTGCACATCTGCTCTGATGCCTGACTGATCATCACTCTTACCAACCAGACTTTATCCGGTCAGCCAGGCCATTTTGACCCATGCCCAGTGGACATTTTCTGTGTGGACATTTCTATGCAGTCATCAGGCTTTTGCTCCACTTAACATCTATTTTCTATTGTTATTCCAGATGCAAGATTCATTAGAAACATATTAAACATTGCAGTGTGAATATCACAGTCCTCGCTCTTCAAAAAGTAGTCTGTGTGAATTCCTTACAAACAAAATAACACCACTTAGCACTGCAGGGGGTGTGTTTGCTTTGTTTATTTGTATTTTTGTGCATGTATATGTTAGTGTGTGTTATGGGAATCTAGCTCCGTCACTGGGATTTTTCCCATCACCGTTGTTTAAACTTTAGAGGGTCTTGACGTTTAAAACATGCTGCCGTCATTTCAGATCAGTGGCTTTTATTTCCTTTTTTTCCCTTTTGTTGATTGACATGCGTTATGCTTGTTTGTGTTTTATAAAATTATTTCTGTAATGTCCGTATAGCTTTTGTGATGTGCTTGTGTATAATTTCAGATGTTTTGCTGTTGACTGTTCCTTTGACGCACGCACATGCGCGCACACACATGTACTTGTACTCAATTTTGCCTTCACTTTGTGGTGTGTGGGTTACCCAGCTGCCATGTTGGCGTGTTTCCATTTGCCCACCTAGATTTAAATCTCATTTAAAGCAGAACAAATAACCCTCTGTATACCTGCTTTGTCAGGATATCAGTACAGAGTCCTATTCATCTTAGCTTATTCAGATAAAGACATCTCTTATAATGGCTCTGAGATGGCTGTTTCATCCGTAGCATCCGGTCACGTTCTTTTCTTCTCTGTGGGCAGAGAGGTAGCCCTGAGGACTGGCTTTTGGGACAGTATTAGCAGTATTAGTCTCAAAAGACAAGTTTGTGTATCTTTTTTTTTTTGTACTTCATAGGCATGTGTTTTCTATAGTTTAGCATTGATTTCAGTTTGGGTCGTAGTTTGGTGTTTTGTCTGATTTTAAATGATGAACAGTCATTTCCCCCTAATCTGTAATTTTGTTTTGTTTTCCAAATATGTGAATAAAAGCCTAAATTCGATCTGTTCCACATATAAAGCGATCAAGTCTCTTCAGAAAATTTGGAATAAACCGCTCTATTCATATGGATTAGTTTTACAATCTCTTTACGATCTTTTTGAAGCGTCAAAGTGGTAGTTGTGTAGACTGTCAATGGAGGGAAAGAAAGTTCTCAGATTTCATCAAAAAGATCTTTATTTGTGTTACGAAAGTCTTACGGGTTTGGAACGACATGAGGGTAATTAATGACAGAATTTTCATTTTTGGGTGAACTATGCCTTTAAGGGTTTCCCAGGCTGTTTTGCTCGTTTGTATTTCCAATTGATTTTCCTCTGTGTGCCAATGACGATAATCGAACTAATTTGACAGCCGTCCCTGTGCATGACAGAGCGTCTAATGGGTGTATTACCAACACCACAGACACCAAAACTCATTGCTGGCTATTCCAGCCCCATCAGTAAATGAATCCTAGCCATGCCCTTTACAACAGAAAATGCAGCGCACTGATTGGTTGGCAGAGTCTTGACGCATGCAACACGCAAACAACATAGTTTTATTATGTTCTGCAACAGATAACGGATATGTTATAACCCCCCAGATAATTTCTAATAAATCAATATTTTGGAGATCAATTTAATGGATTTCTATCTTAAGACACAGACAGGCACACTTTTTGCAGCCACAAAGATCTGTATCTAATGCCAGCATTATTTGACTTTAGTCAGTTGTGTAGCAGCGCAGTTTTCCCCAGCCGAGTGTACAGGGTCAGGGTCGAGTGACTTTAACTTTGTTCTGAAGTATGTATTGCCCGCAGTCAGCTGCTGGTGTATTTTTAGTTAATTGTTGTTTGTACTAGGGTGTCTGACAGGCCAGCTGCTCTTTGTCTGTGCTGCTACGATTTGATGCAGTCTGAAGTATATTGCCGTTAAATCTCATTTTTATGCAGTTTATTGCTGCTCTCTGCTTGTCCGGGCACCTTCCCTGGAAATAAAGAGATTGTAGAGAGAGAGAGAGAGAGAGAGAGAGAGAGAGAGAGAGAGAGCGCTGCAGACAGATCAGGACCAGAGAGAACCATGGGGCTCTAACATTATCTTCACTTACTACTGCCTTTTATTTTATTTGTTTGGCTTTTTTCTTCCTTTCCTTTCCTTTATCTTCCTTTCCTGTCCTTATTCCTTTTCCTTACCCTTTTACCTTCTCTCCTTCCTTCCTTTCTTTTCCTTTCTGTACTCCTTTACATAATTTACTTCCATAATCTTTTCTTCCTTTCCTTATTTTGTTATTCTCTTGTTGTAATTTTGTTTTTGTCCCTTCCCTTCTCTCGTTCTTTTCCTTTCCAACTTTTCTAAACTTTCCTGTACTACACTTTCCTATTTCCTCATTTGTTCCCTTCCTCCTTCCTTATTTTCTTCCTCTTTTTCTTCCTTTAATTTCCTCCTTTGTTTCCTTCTATCCTTTCTTCCTTAATTTCCTTCCCTTATAAATTGACCTTATTTCCTTACTCTTTTTCTTCCTTCATTTCCTTTCATTTTCATCCTTCCTTTTGTCTTTCATTCCTTCATTATTTTTCTTCATCCTTTTCCTCTATACGTCAATTTTTATCTTTACTCATTTCATTTCTTTCTGTCTTTCATTACGTTGATGCAGAAACATGGACTGTTTCTGTTACTGGAGCAGTTATTGTCTGTGGTCGGGTTGATAAGTGGTGTTTATTTGATGGTAATCTAAGGAAAACAACTACAATGGTATCTTCCTTTGTCCACATTTCTGACATCCATGTTGAGGGCCTTCAGCTGAAAGGATTGACAGCGTTTGACACACATTTGGAGGTTTCTGACTGGCCACATCCGTTGCTCTCAGTGGATACCAGCTGACCATTCATTTCTAGCAGTCAGATTGGGGCCAGTCAACCCTCTGTTCAAAGTCCATCACTCTTTGAAGCAAAATGTCACATGTTGAATATTGAGCTGCAGTGGAGAGTGTTATAAAGCCATGAATCTTCTGTCAGAATCAGACAGCTGCCGATTTCATGGGAAAGGGACATTTGAAACTCCACTTTTAAGTAACTGACTCAGTTTAAGCTGAGAGAATGGAAATGACAAACAAAATGCCAGAATGATAAGGATGCACTTGGATGGCCTTTGAGTGCTGATACGAGAGACTCTTCATTTGGTCGTTCTCATTCTACCTTTCTACCGGGACGTTCGCGTGTGGGTTAAACTGGGGGAGGGTCTATGTAGATTAGGAGACAGATTCTGAGCGGGTGAATAACAATGAAGGCGCTAAAAACGGAACCGACTCGGACGGATGTTAAAGAACGCTGTGGCCACTGTGAACAATTGCAAATGAGAGGGATGAGAAGGGTCTTGTTTTTTGAATGTCCTCTGTCTCCATAACAACCCTCCCTTTTGTGCGGCGCTCTCTGAAAAGCCTCCTCCAATCACAAAAACATGAAACATGAAAATTCAGCCCGTCCGTGATGAGACGCGACTGCATTCATCCCAGCTTTGAATTTTTTTTGCAAATCAGTGTTCCCTGGAATAGGTTTGTCTACGAACAGAAAATGAGAAGCAATTAGTGCAACTTGCTGAACCCATGTTTAAGGGTTTCTTCCAAGAAATAAAGGTGTATTCTATGTTTTCAAAATGTATATTTTGTGGTACTAAAGTTTGCTTTGGAATCAGAAAATTTGTGGTAGTTTGTTTTGTTAAGGTTTTTATTGATGTATTATATTTAGTGCAAATTGTTTCCCTCTAACTCATAACTTTGAGACTGAACTGGATAAAGCAGATTTTCTATAAAGGTAACCTCATGTCATTGTCATGTAACTATGTGTGACAGTGTTTTGTTAATTAGGATGGATTGAAGGATGGGTGAAAAGAAGAAGAGCGAGTGATTGAATTAGCAGAGTGTCAGAAAAGGGCAGCGTTGACGATATTCCACCACGCCATCAGTTATTACATGTGACTCAAACCAGGAAACTTAATATAACACACATTAATCCACATCAATGCTTGATTAATTATCCTCACTTCCTGCCAGCTTCGCCTGTCACACGTTTTGAAATTGAGTTTTCATCAAGCTCAGAAAATTCTCAATATTACATTTGAACTGTTTAAATTTTAACCTTGTTACTAGTGGGATAGTTTAAAATAAAGTTTTGGTGTAATACTGAGGGGAGGGGGGATCATGGGAGGTCATTGAGAACCTTTGCTGAGGTCAATATTCAGGTCGCTTTAATCAGAATACAAATGATTAGTTTTGCATTTTATAGGCGTTTGCTTTCCATACTTGAGTATTAATTTTGCGTTATGTATGTTTGTTTGTATGTTTGTTTGTTGGAAAAATACTTATATAAAATTATATCTATATAACTATATTATCTATATGTAAAATAAATTCTAACTTCATTAGCTATTTTTTTTCTTGTTTAAGTGTAAATCTAATGAAATTTGGTAAAATTAATGCTTGACAAGACCCAAATTAGGAAAAAAGATTTCAATTCAGTATACTTGAAATAAGTCTTAATATGTTTTGCAGTTTGGCAAATCAAAGAAAATGATTCCAAGGATGTTTAAATGCTGTATTTCTACTGGAAAATTAGAAGAAAAAAATTTCGGTCTAATTTGTGATTTGAGAAAACGTAATCTTTTCAAATCTATGACGTTCACTTCTGTTTTGATAATCTTCCATCTCTCCACTTTGGTCTTGGCACATGTCTTTTTTTCTTCCCCTTTTGAAATAAAGTATTAATCGCTAGCTCTCTATGCTGTGTGTGTGTGTGTGTGTGTGTGTGTGTGTGTGTGTACATGCCTTGCGGGGACTGCTACCCTATACCCTAACACTAATCTCTCTGACATGTGCCAGATGATTCGATTACTGACCATTGCTCTGACGGCTCTCACTACAGCATCAGGCCACCGGACTCAGCCATTGTGTGTGTGAGAAAGACACAGAGAGTTTGTGCAGTAGAACTGGCCAATATACTGTAGCTAAAATATATATAATATCTTGATATTTTTTATATCTTTTTATGTGTTTGCTCTGAAATGACTTTAAAAGGTGTTTTTCAGTGGAATCAGAGGAATCAACAGCTATTATGGCCAATTACATTCAGAATGTTTAATGTAAGAAGTGAAATACAAAACAATATAGTTACAATTTTCTGTTTTCATCCTCTTTTTCACTAAATGAACCATATGAAGAAAGCTAGAAGTTTGCATTCTCATTCGTCTAGAATCATCTCGGTCATCTCTACAAAGATGTGTTTTAAATATTATTTACAGAAATATATTTCTTTGTTGTGGCATTACTCTTTGGTTGGTGTTTTCTCTTTTTGCCAGGTGGTGGGAGTGAGTCTGTATGTGCTTGTCGATTTTAATTTGATTAACTAACAGATTGAAGAAAAAAAAACTTTAGTTTTAAAGAGAAACAGGCTCTTACAAAAGGTCTGTGCTACACGTTCTCAGAGATTGTTCATCCGTCTGTGTTGGTTTAAAGTTGCTGAAGGCTGCTGCCTCGATCCTTACTGTTTGCTCTAGTCATTGAAACACGTCAAACCACATTACATTTCCGGTGAGTTGTTCCATCGTTGTGTGACGATGGATCTTTTTACCGAACTCCTCATTCACTCAACAAAGCACAAAATAAACCTTGTTTGTTGATTCTGTTGATTTATCACACCAGTGTTTGACTTGTCACGCTCTCTGTCTACCAGGTCTGATCTAGATAACCACAGTCCGATTCAACCAAGGTTTAATTTTGCCAACCTTTAGCATTGATTAAAAGTCATAAATTGATTAAAAGTCACAGTAATGACATTTATAATGTTACAAAAGATTTCGGTTTCAAATAAATGCTGTTCTTTTGGACTTAGCTTTGGACTTTCTTCATCAAAGAACCCTGAAAAAAAAGTGTCTTGGTTTCCACAAAATATTAACTGTTTTCCACATTGATAATAATAATAAGAAATGTTTCTTGAACACCAAATCAGCATGTTGGAATGATTTCTGAAGGATCATGTGACACTGAAGACTGGAGCAATGATGCTGAAAATTCAGCTTTGCCCTCACAGAAATTCATTACAGTTTGAAACATATTTCACAATATTACTGTATTTTCCATTGAATAAATGCCATCTTGGTGAGCATAAGAGACTTCTTTCAAAAACATTCAAAAGTCTTACTGACCCCAAATGTTTGCTGACCCCAATTCTAAGCAAAGTGTGTATCAATTGTGTGTTTTCTGTTGGGCATCATCATTATCACCTGTGTTGCTTAAGTAAAGGATAAGGGCCTGCTCTGAAAAGGCTAGATTTATATAAGCCAGTCAGGGAGAAAGGTGGGGGATGAAGGGAGTGGGAGGATGAATGAAATGGATAGCAGGAAAAATGGAGGTGGAGAGAAAAATGAAGAGTGGGAGGTTTGGCTGAACACACACACACACACACACACACACACACACTCACTCACTCACTCCTCCAGCAACAGGTGTACACACAAGGCAACTGTCTGTTCAGCACAATAGCTTCAATGGGCATCTGTCAACAATCACACCGCTGCACGTAACACGTCTACCACCTACAAACACGTACACACACACTTACTGACACCTGATGACTAGAAGGAACCTTCCATTTTGTGGTACAGGGTGTGCTGGATCTGGGATGTGTGTGTTTGTGAGTGTGTAGGGCTGATGTTGTGTGACATGTTTTCTTTCTCTGAGCTGTTATTCATCTGTCTGTCTCTTTGAGTGCACAGTACGATTTGATGTCTGTGCATTAGAGGCAATGTTAGGGTGGCCAAGCATTTCACTGTATGCATTTTTTTGTGTGTGCTGTGCATACAAGAGAGTGAGAGACGCGCATACTTTCTTTGGGAGGCATCATGAAATCAAAAGTTGATGCTGTTTTGTTACTTCAAATAATTTAGAAATGAAAATCATATTTTAATCACTGTCATATTCCTAACCCATTTGACTTGATATCTTCCATGGGACACAAAATGTTGTCATTAAATGCTGTTTTTCTTATTTATCTTGAACAAGTGTATATGTGCCTTGCAAACTTAAATATGTGATTGTATTATTTATAGAATATTGTTGATGTATCGTTCAAAAGTTTGAGGTTGGTTAGATTGTTAAATATTTTTTAAGTCTTAAGTTTTAAGTAAACATTATAACCACCAAGGTTGCAGTATACAGTAATATTGTGAAATATAATTGCAATTTTTTATTTTTGTTTTAGTGTATTTTAAAATGTAATTTATTCCCGTGTTGGCAAAGCTGAATTTTCAGCATCATTACTCCAGTCTTCAGTTTCTTATTATTATCAATGTTAAAGACGGTTGTGCTGTTTAATATTTTTGTGGAAACTGTTATAATATACATATATACCTTTGAAATAGAAAGTTTAAAAGAACAAAATTCAGATTTTTTTGGGTACGTTTTTCTGTCTTTACTGTCACAAACAAAATTGTTGATTTCTTTCTTTTCTTTCCAAGCTACTGTTGCTTTAAAATGCAATAAATTGCTATAACTTTTGTTTTGTAATACGTTGCTAATATGCTAAAATGTTGAAAATACTGGCAGGGAAACTACAAATCATTATTCACATTTTCCTCCTTTTATATTTCACAGAAGAAATTAAGTTATATGAGTTTGGCATGACATGTAAGTGAGAAATTATGACAGAGGTTTTGTTTTATCAGCTGTAGGCTTGTTTTTATCGTGGTGGTATTGAATGTGTGTAATGGTATTTAAGTGGGTGTTTTAATTCTGACATTTATGCTGTAATCAATGGAATTGACCTGAAAATGTCCCACAGGCCCCGTGTTTGTTTGTTGAAAAGCTGTTTTATATTTCCATGATACTCGATGTGAGCCTTGTGGTGATGAGGTGAGACGGACATCAAATTGACACATGAACAGCGTCCTCACGAACCAGTCGGAGCGGCAGCAGTCCGTTTACCTGCACTCAACACATGCAGACACACAGTAACGCACACAATGAGTGTGTGAGCGTTCCTCCTGCTGTGCCTTTCCATGGTTGTGTAATTACGCCTTAGCCACCACTCAGCTACAGAAATCGCCTGTAATTGCCGCTCAATGTCGCTGTTTGTTTCCTGTGCCAGACAAATCTTTCTCTCACTCTTTGAACCTTGTCATTTTGTCGTTCTAAAAATGGGAAAACAAAGGTGCACGTTAAGTGCAGATGTCTTTTTCACCCTCTGCTAGTTGTTCTTTTTTATTTATTTTTGGTTTTAAAGCAGATTCTTTTTTTGTTTTGTTTTCTACTGTAATTCCAAGTGTCTTGGTTCCCATTCGGTCGTGGACTTTATTGAAATGAAGTCTTTTGGTAGCGCTTTAGTTGTCATATTCTTAGTTCTGATGTTGAGGTACAATATGTACCTGTACTAGAACACTTAGATCCGGATGTTTGGAGGTAATTTTTAGTGCTTGTTAAGGTTAATATCAGATGAAAGTCTTCTCTAGATCACAGCCCATGCAACAAACAATGGTGTCTTGTTTTCTTTATTTGTTTCAGCAATTGAAAATCTGTTTAATTCTGGATCCCACAGGTGGTGAATAAGGAGATTCCTCACATAGACTTTGCTTTCATTCTTTTTCCTGAACAGGTTGCAATGAATTATCCCAAACATGCCGGTTAAGAAGACCATCAGTGGCCTCAAAAAAGCCTGAAGCTTTTGTTTTTCTCCCACAAACCCTCTCTGACATGTGTAAAGGGTAGGATCAGGTTGTGTCCTGAGGGAAGAAATGTTCAGAATTAATCATCTCTGGAGAGTTTAACAGCATCCCTTCAGTCATTAAGATTTATGTTCCTGTGTGTTTATTTTTTCTGTTATAAGCAAATTTATCTTCAGCATCTCAGCTAAGACTTAGATGACATGTATGCAAATAGTATTGGCACTAGTGTTCTTCCCTGGTCTTTTTTCTGATTCACTCCCACGGCTACATGTACCCTCCTTCAATGGCAATACAATTGATTATGTAAAAAAAGTTTATTTGAAGTAATCCATTCTTGTGAAGTTCACTTGACTATTTTAAACAGGAATATTCAAATCAAACATTTTATAAAAAGAAGGGTTATTAAAACAACTAGAGTGATGAAAAAACTAAAAAACATTGGCAACAACATTATGATTAGATATCGATGTTAAATATTTAAATGTATTATTAAAACATTCAAATTAAAAATATGAATATGCCAAGTAATACAGTTAATTAAGTGTAGTCTGTTTATGGTTACAAAGTAAAGTAGCAACTACAACTACAGCATAGATAGATATCTTTTTGAATGGATATATGTAAGTTACCTTTTAAGAAATTTCTGATGGTTCTTGAATGTTTCTATATACAGTCATTGGTCAAAACTGGGCAAGTCAGTCTTCAGCTTGCCAGCTTGAGTAGATTGTCTGTTTTTTCATCCCATGTTTAACTCAATCAGTGCCCTTCTCAAGGGTTATAACAAATGACAGCAGGAAAATTACAGTCATCCATCTCGGCAGCGTGGATCTGCATCCTGTCTTTGCCCACCCCCAGCACAAACGAAAGAGAAAGAGAACAAGGGAGACACAGAGGACATATCATAGAAAGATCAATGAAAAGAAATCTTTCTAGTGTTTGTGCAACTATTATACAGCCCAGATCACCATTTTTGTTTCTTGGTGGATCTAGTGGAATTTTTCCTTGCATTGGCACCCTTAACTTGCTCCTTGTGTACCTGGTGGGTGTTGTATGGTGTCAAACCAAAGTGCAGGTGGAGCTACAGGTGGATATTGTGATGCAGGCTTTGTGATACAGCTAGCTCTGAAACAGCAGCTGCTACTTCTTCGTGGCACATTTGGAGTGAAATTAACAGTAATTGCAGACCTCCCCTCCCTTCGTTTCAGAGAGCATTGTTTTATCACCATGAAAACTGTTGGATGTGATTGGTAGAGAGAGCTTTGTATAGAAAGTGAAGGCTGTTTTTTTCACATCATAATGTAGGTTGTCCGCCCTAATTATTAACTGCTGTTGCTGTCAAAAGATAAGCTTAAAAAAAACTGTCTTTTGGCTTAACGCCTACCATTCCTCTCAACTAGTAACAAAAAGGCTTCCCCTAACTACTTCTATCCTGTCAAGTCCCACTTGTTGATCTTATGACTTAAAGTAATGTATGCCGTAACAACACCTGCAATAAAGAAAAGATGTTACCATTTACAAAGCTACTTGGAAACGAATTATAATTGTGAAGCCTTAGTTTCTTCAGTTACATAACCTTTTCATTAAGATTATTAGCAAATCTGATATTTTTTCGCTTTGTTTTGTGTTGCAGACAGAGGTGATCAAAGGACCATCTGGGAGCGTGGGGATGACTTTCAGGCATGTTCCGGCCAGTGATGGTGACACAGTGCACGTGAGCATAGAGACGGTCACCCCAAACTCTCCAGCTGCCCTGGCGGACTTACAGAGAGGAGATCGCCTCATTGCTATTGGAGGTTAGAGACTACATAAATGTACTCATTACCATTCAAATGGAATGTTTGACATGGTGGGTAGGTCATTTGATGCCCATTTTTTTTATAGTTTTATAATAAATTCGCAAAGCTTCAAGTGTTGTTCATGTCTGTTTGCACAGGAGTCAAAGTGACGTCCTCTGTCCAAGTGCCGAAACTGCTGAAACAAGCTGGAGAGAGAGTGATAGTCTTATATGAGAGGCCGGTCCGTCACCAGGTGCCTGCTGTGGGGTTGGGGACACTCCAAGAAACCCTTGGCCCAATGGAAGAGCCAAGCTATCTTCCTCATCCTGGGGGCTATGAGGAGGACCCAGCCCCAATAACCACCATGGACATATCTGATAACAGAGACAATGACTCTGAGTTTGAGGAGCTGATCGTTGAGTCCAAATCAACTGCAGCTCCAGTCACTGTTGACACGAAGGAGGATTTCCTGCTCTCTGTAAACCAAAGTCCCAAAAAAACTGTGGCCAACCTGGCCAAGCCCCTTGGTTCCATCTCACCAATTCTCAACCGCAGGCTGAACCTTCAGTCACCACTCAAATCCCAGTCCAAAGAATCACCAAAGCCGGCAACTCCCAAGACTGCTGAACCTTCCGAACAGCCACAGAGACCTACAGTGCCCCCTCCTCCACCACCTGCACGCCCTCCTGTTCCTCCCAGACCTCATATAAAAGTCACATCTGCTTCAGAAAGCCAAAGCCTGGTAGAAGGTAATGAACCTGCAGTGGAAAAAAGTCCAGAGAAAACACAACCCATTACTGGCAATGGCGAAAAACCATTAGAAAAAATCCCTGTTAAGTCACCAGAGTTGAAGCCTGTGAGCAAGAACCCAGATCCCACAGAGGAAATCCTAAATATTCCAGCCACAAACAAACAAGAATCAGCCAAAGAGAAAATATCTGAGAGCTCCTCCAACACTAGGGACAGTGTAGACGAGCAGGGTCTCTGGGAATCGTCTGAGACCATGTACCGCAGCAGAACTGCTCGGTGGAACAAAGCCTCTGTGATCTTTGAAGTGGAAAACAACCACAAATTCCTTAATATAGCACTTTGGTGCAAGAACCCATTCAAGCTCGGTAGTCTCTTGTGCTTAGGGCATGTCAGCTTGCGCTTGGAACACATAGCACTGGAGTGCTTATCTACGTCATCTGCTGAATATCAGAGCACCTTCCGTCTATGTGCTCCTGAACCAAGGGCCAGCGTCAGCCGTACCGCTTTGCGCAACTTAAGCACTCACAAAGGTTTCAACGAGAAACTCTGCTATGGAGATGTTACAGTCAACTTCACTTACCTGGCAGACGGGGAGTCAGACCTCTCCAGTGGACTGACAGAACGTGAGCGGGAAGGGAGTCTTCAGGAAGAGGACTTAAAAGACCGGGAAAAGGAAAGGGACCAGGTGCTCATGGTAACCCGGGATGAACAGAGTTACAGCGGCATGCAGATAGGAGAGATGCGGCACAATTTTCAAGACACTCAGTTCCAGAATCCCACTTGGTGTGAGTATTGTAAGAAGAAGGTGTGGACCAAGGCTGCCTCACAGTGCATGACCTGTTCTTATGTCTGTCACAAGAAGTGTCAAGAGAAATGTCTAACAGAGCACCCTTTCTGCGTAGCCGCCTCAGACCGGCGTGGGGCAGATCCTGAGGCAAAGTCCACCATTAACCGGGCAACTACTGGACTTACACGTCACATTATCAACACTAGCTCTCGACTCCTCAATCTGAGGCAGGTGCCCAAAACCAGACTTGCAGAACAGGTTGCAGAAATAGGATCAGGGGCGGTGGAACCTTCTCCGAAACACACGCCTAACACTTCTGACAACGAGAGCAGTGACACCGAGACCTATGCTGGGGCCAGTCCTTCCAAGCAGCCACCTGGTAGTGGTGGATCCAAACTGGTGCGTAAGGAAGGTGGGCTAGATGACAGCGTGTTCATCGCAGTCAAAGAGATTGGTCGAGATCTTTACCGTGGCCTACCGACAGATGAGCGTTCACAGAAACTGGAGTTTATGTTGGACAAGTTGCAGCAGGAGATTGACCAAGAGTTGGAGCATAACAACTCTCTAAATATAGAAGAACGAGAGACGATTGACTCTCGACGCAAGGCCCTCATCTCTGCAGCTCTGGCCAAGTCCGGTGAACGTCTCCAAGCTTTGACTCTGCTCATGATTCACTACCGTGCTGGCATCGAAGATCTAGAGTCTGTAGAAAGCACATCACCATCTGAACAGCATGGCTTTCCGAAGGCAAAGGCTGAAGGTCTGGAGGAGGCCCTGATGGGCACAGAAGTGTACGACAGTGACATTTGCAGTCCCGTTGATGTTCAGATGCTGGATGACATTACGGAGGAGCAGATCTGTGTAGAGGCGTTTCCGTAAAGATGACAAAAGGTACTAGGGGCTTGGGACTCAAGAACAAAGACTTTTTTCCATGTATGATTTGGATTAAGGTTGACCTGCGAGCGTTCCACATGTGATTGTGAGGTTTGCAAAAGTATTCCTGAATATCACTGCAATTTACTGTTGAGGAATTTTGTGAGAGTGTCAGTAGTTTACCAATTTGTTTTTTACTTTTTACTTTTTAAAAATAATTTCCCCCTTTAGTCTTTTAGTTGCAGTTGTAGAGGACAAACCATCAATCTGAAGACTTTCAGCAGTATTACACAAAATACACAAAATATGAGTTCCCCTGACATTGTGATCAAGCCGAGTTTTACCTGCCTTACCTGAAAGGTGTAGTCAATTTTTTAAACATGAGCTTCAAAAGGGAGAGTCAGTGTGAGCTTGAATAGGTATTTTTATTCAAACTTTGTGTATTAGTACAGACTGAATTATATACATGTGTGCTGTTAGTGATGTTCATGGTTGGAAATACACCCTGCCTAGTGTGTTTTGAGCTTCAAGCCCCCTCTGCCTTATCAATAAACTACAAAATGTAGGATTATACCTGAACAGTCCATAGAACATGATGCCATTCCTAACCAACATTGTCCTCTCTGATAAGCACCTTTCTCATGTTACTTCACAATTGTTACTAATTTTAAAGTGTAATTTCTTTAATAATCTTTTTTTGTTGTTGTTGTTGATTTTAAAATGTTTAATGCTGAACTGAGAGGGAATCCTCATAGGACAGATAATCTTGATGTTATTATACTATTGGGGACCATTCTTTGTCTAATTTATGTCACAAAGCCAATGTGACTTTTTGTTTTGTTTTGAGGGAGGGATATTTATATTGCATTTCATAATATATGTTTCCAATAATTGTCAATAATCTCATATTTTAATCTCACAATTAATTTGCTTTGAACCTTTATGAGTTTTTAAGTGGTGGCAATTTTTCTCAACCATCATTTGGTCCGGGTGAATGGTTATGTTTGTGTGAATGTTTCAGCCAGTTACTTTTTGGTTTCCTTTATGTATTGTAATGTTTTGTTTTGATGCAAGGAACTTTTCATTGTGTCTCACATCTGTGTGCTTGGGCATGTTTTAGCACCTTGGAACGTTATTTTTTACATGTGTACTACTGAATGTATCTCCCATATGACTCACTTTTACATTCATTATTCCATTCACCTCTCAAAACATAATTTCTCAAAGTGTAAAACTACATCATTAAAAACTTTCTTTTGTCAATGCATACAGTATTCTTTAATTCCCAAAGCTAATGTGTAAATTCATTTTTCATTTTTTATTTATTTTTTGCTCTTATCACTCACATTTTATTATTATTTAAATGTGGTCTACACATGGGAGTCCATCATTGGGTACATGCATTGCTGGATCTGTTTTCCTGAATTTCCAGTCGTGCTTCCCTAGGTAATGTTTCTGCTGCTATAACATCTATACTATTCACTGGGCCTGGAACATAATACATTTTTAGAGTGGGTCCCCCACACCCTGGCCCAATAATTACGTTTCACCATAGAGGACCTTATTGGGTCCTCTTATTGGGTCCACTCAAACCAGAAAGGAACCTTTTCCTTTTAAACAACTGAAAGGAAAAACATTTAAATGCTAAGCTCACTAAAATAGTCTAAAAAAAAAAATGACTAAGAATTGTTTGTTTTAATTCTACTTGTCTAGTTGCTGCTGCTGTTATCCTGTGCTTCTCAAATTCAATGCCACCAACATATGCTCTCAAAATATTGCTCCAATTATCTCTATCACAATGGGTGAAAAACAGTAAAATAACAAGTATAAAACATCATATCCACCGTGGCAAACTGTGGTTAAGCTTTTCTTGGAAAGCTGTTGTTCTTTTTGGAAGCTGTGTCATGTTTTAAAGTGCTATTGTAAATAGCCTAGAAATGTGGGTGACTTTAAACCATGTCCTTTCTCCCTGAACTTATATAGTGCTCAACATGTGGGTCCACCTTTTTTGTTGTTGTTTTTGCTTTATGTAAATATGATTTTATTCTTTTGTGAGTTTTAATTACGGTGGAGGGCATCCATCGACAAAGTGCACAGCTTTTAAATTTGCTGCAAGACCTTTACGCACTGACATATCATATTTGCTTATGCACTTGAGATAAATAAATTGTTAGAAATAAAAAAAAATGTCCTCTGTAATTTTTGCACCTTCCCATTTAGAGAGGTCTAGTGTATCACTTATCACAATCGACCTAGAAACCAGACAATCACTGCAACAGTATTTTTGTTTTGCGCCAGTTAACTGAGATGCCAGTTGCAATTGAATGAAATCGTCAAAGCGAGTCAGCAGCATGATATGAGAGACATGAATCTCAGTGCCGGTTTTACCGGATGAGCCCAGATGATGCAGCCTTGCCCTGTAGAATGCTGCGATTGACCAGTTAGATTGAAGTGTTGAAAATGACATTGTTTCATTTTAAACTCAATGGTCATAAACAATGTGCACTGTTCTGCACTTTTACATGGAAAAACAATGGAAAAGTATTTCAGTGGAATAAAAAACAAAACAAAAAAACATCCATGTGACCCTACCCCTTACCTCTTATATTTACAAGGTAAAACTGTATAAGCTACTAAAAAAAATCCCCTGTAAGCTGATTGCAGGATTATCATAAACTAAATGTTCATAACATTAGCCATTATTAAGACGGTTGGGAGCAGGTGGCATTCTGTTGGTCGGTGGACCCGTTAACAAGATTGCCATGCTGCACAATCGATAACAGGAAATAACACTTTTAAACCTTGGGCCTATTGAGTAAAGCAACACATCTTTTTAAATCAATAGACCATATTAAAGTTCGATTTGATTGGATAACACAGTCTTCAATTGCTATTCTAGCAGGTTCTCTTTTAATGCCAGTATTATATAAACTAAAATGATTTGTCAATCATGTAAACTCTGTTTTGTTTGCAAAATGGTGAAGAATCATTTAGGGGGAAAAAACCATGACAATCTTTTTAAACATTTATTTTCTGTTGCAGTCACACACACATTACCTTCAGAGCTCTAAAGCTGATGTAAAACCTAACCACCAGACCAAACACTGCATATAAAACCATCAACTCAACCTCCTAGTTGATATAAACACAAACAGGACATACCAGTCTGAAGGCACACACTGACATTGGCACATACACTAATTTCTGATAAAAACAATTAAAATAAATGACATAATACTCCTAACCCTTACTGGGTAAACAGGTAAAAAAAAAAAAAAAAATGACATAGAGGTTAAAGGACACCGCAGCAACTCAGCAATCTGACAAACATTGGCAGCACATTTACCAATCTCATTAAACCTGTATAGACACCTCTCATGTGTTTGCTTTTAAAAATCTGAGCTTGTTTTAGATCATAGTGGAATCAACGTGTGCAGTGTCTCTGGCGAATTTTTACTGCAATGATAGCAGACTGGAAGCAGGGCAGCGTTCCTCGCATCAACACAAACAACCTCCAGTTGTGCAGATACTTAAAGTTGAGCTAACATGATTTTTCTCAAAGGCTACTTCTGGCCGCAACTGTTGCGTTAAACTGATTGTGGCTCCAGAGGAAAACATGATTTCATTTTCCTGTGGGCAATAAAAGAACACGATTCCCCTCACTACATAGATGCCAAAGAAAATAAAGGAGGGTCAAGCAGTATTGAAGACTTATTTCCTCGCTATTTTACCGGTAAGAGTCAGATCATTTTCCGCAAAAGCCAACCTTTTTAGCCCACATGAAAATGCCTGTTATAATCTACTTGATTATAACATCAAGAAAATATGGTAATTACACATATTATCAATATTAGACTATCCTGTGATTTATCTTGTTAGAATATGAAGAATAGTCCATGGATTTGGTTTCTGAATTGGGTCAAAATCACATTTATAGCTAAACTTACCATTAAATGGTGTTTTGCAGCAGGTTGTCTAATTTTAAGGCATAGAATGCATTTTTATTTAAAAAAAACTAAAACAAACATTGACCTGCACAAAACTATGGAAGCTTGTTTCCGCCACAGAATAAAAAAAATGGAAAAGATAATTGTGACTTTTTTTCTCACAATTGCGAGTATACATCTCGCAATTCTGGCTTTATTTCTCAGAATTGAGAGATAAAGTCAGAATTGCGTGATATAAAGTCACAATTGTGAAATAAAAACACACGATTGCGTGTTATAAAGTCAGAACTGCGAGATATAAACTCAAAATTGCGTGTTATAAAGTCAGAATTGCGATTATAAACTCGCAATTCTGACTTTTTTTCTTGCAATTACGAGTTTATATCTTGCAATTTTGACATCTTTTCTCAGAATTGTGAGATATAAACTCGCAATTGCGAGTTATAAAGTCCAATTCTAAGGAAAAACAGACTTTATAACACACAATTGCAACTTTATATCACGCAATTCTGACTTTATAACACACAATTGCAACTTTATATCATGCAATTCTGACATTTTAACTCGTAACTGCGACTTTATTTCACGCGATAAAAAGTCAGAATTGTGAGACGTAAACTTGCAATTGTGAGAAGAAAAGTACGAATTGTGAGATAAAAAGTCGCAATTACCTTTTTTATTTTATTTTTCTGTGGCGGAAACAAACTTCCATACGAACTTCTGATTGGACAATTAACAAATATTTATACTCTTGATAAAACCCCATTAATTTTGTATATGCTTCAAGCATTAAGATTTAAGGAGCTCAATTTAAGGCCATGTTTCATTTCACAGCCAGTTCAGTTCTTTAAAAGAAGATCTATAACAAATTTGCTAGAAGCAAAAATAAATAAATAAATTGAAAAAACTGGAACTGGAAAAAAAGATGAAAAGTCAAAAATGGCTGTGGGAAAGAGCAATAGAGCAATATTGAGGCATTCTTTACAAATGAACGTATTAGCATTCCAGCACATTCAAAGGACTTACTAAAATATATAAATATACATATATACTATATACACTTTAAAAGCAAAATATAATCGAAAGTACCTAAAGTACCTGGATGCTTTACAGCAATAATCTACTTTTCTTTATTTAACTAAAATGAAACAGCTTGTCACCATGTGTAATCAAAATGTAACTGTGGCAAATCTTTGATAGTACAGTATATAATTTTCAGCGGACATCACGCAAGTGTGACAGTAAGACTGGTTGACATTCTGCTTGATTATCTGATGCTGTCAGACATTTTGCTTATTCACAAAAATAAAGGACTGCGTATATTTTTAAATGTGTTAAGCTTACGTTCACTCAAATGCAAGATAACAGTAAAATCTTAGTTTGCCCTCTCAAACGTCTAAATGAAAACAACAGCAATGCAATCAAATAATGTTCCAGATTTGCAGCAATCGATACCAAACGTAAAAATTCAAGTTTTAATCGGCCTAAAATGTCCTTTAACTGTTTTCTATAATATATGTAGTTTGAACTGATTATGATATGAATGGCAACATTTTAAGGCCCATTTCAAGGTTTATCTGACTCAAATGCACCTTCACTAACGTTTACGCCTATGAAAAGACTTCAACAGGACCGATAGATACATATGAAGACCACACTTTCCTACCACCACAGGCAAACAATAAATATCCAATACATATCTGTCCATTAAGTTATACTGAATGAATCTTTCATTATTTATCTTCTCAACTGCCCTTTCTGACTTTTGAATTTAAATATGAGCAATGTTGTGTCGAATAAAAGTGTAGTTAATATTTCCCTTTGTCCTCCTCTCTCAAATCCTGCGTTTTGAATCGAATACAAGTGTTATCCATTTCGATAAGGCTGTTGGTTAGATATTTCACCTCTCCCACATTGAGAACAAACAGCGACAAGAACAACTTTGGTTTGCTTCAGAATAACATTACCATCACAACCACAGGACAGCATGGGACAAATATGGGACAGATATGGGACATTCTTACAAATCAGCATTGTGGTTTTCTTTAAAGTCTGTTGTTTTCCTCTTTCATACAACAAAATAGATACTCTGGGTGACATACATGGCTGAGGGCTTTGAACTGATGAGGCCTATTCAGGGCTCTCAGGATCAAAATCGTCGCCCATTTGGTAGCTGGAGCCCTGGGTGGAGTAGGAACGGGTCTTCATTGAGCAGTTAGAGTCCATTAGAATGGCCTGAAAAAGACAGATGTAAGAAACATCACCTCAAAGCCTAGTATCTAGAGGGATCTTACTCTACATACAAACAAAGCAAATATACTAACTGTGGGTTTACATAGACTTACTCGGCATATATGAATTTACACAAGAATTATATATGCAGGAGACAATGTATCACACACTCGAATGTTGATTATAGATTTGTGAGCACAACAGAAACAAGATGCATCATTTGTATAATGTAAAATTCTAAAAATGTTTTACTTTCCAATGCTAATACCCCCCCCCCCCCCCCCCCCCCGCCCAATAAATTATAATAAATTATTATATTTAAATATATTTTTTTTTTATCCAAATTGACAAATAAATGAATTAATAATCAAATAAATAGATATTAAATAATTTATGTTTAACCCTCTGGTGCTATTCGCGTGTTGGTTAAAAAAGACCAATTGTTTTTTTTTTTTTTCAATGAAATGAATGTACTATATTTTAGTTCGATAATGTTTTTTATTCATTATTTTTGTATTTTTAAGGGATTTTATGGTACTAAATTATATTTATGCAGTAGTTATAATTCATTTATTTACTTTTCGAACATAGACCTAACTTTCCAACATAAACTGTCATAAATCTTGAATGTTTTAGAGCACAGACTTAAGTTGGTCTCTTTTTAAAGAAGACACTTGGCAGATTATTGCTGAAGCGAAAAAAAGTTGTAAACATTTACATAAAAAGTTTATTGTTATGAACACAAAATGACTATTTTCAATTTTTATATGAAATATTTATTTTCCATAACATGTTCTACTCTAAAACGGAGGAAATCAAAGCCATTAATCTAAACAAATTAATCTGCTCCAAATTTAAGGTTAATATCTAAAAAAATTTGCTTTCAGTAAGATTTTGTTTGAGTGCAGTACCAAACATTTCCACTAGATGAAATGTGTTTCCCATTCATTTCCAATGAGTAGTACAAGTGTGACTATTTTTTTCAGGACCATTAAACCTTTTCGAATCATGTCCATGATATTTTTGTGTTCACATAGCAAGTGCCAAAACCTTTACCAAGTTTCGCACCATTCTGATGAAGTAAAAAAAAAAAAAAAAAAAAAAAAAAAAAAAACGTAATTTTCCGGTCAAATATTGCCAAAGAGCACCAGAGGGTTAAAATGTTATTGTAGCTATTTATTTGTCAATTGGAAAAATGTTTATTCACATTTTTATTTTATAGAAGTGGGACTCTGTGTAAATCTGATTGGCTAAAGCCTCCGCAGCTTTAAAGGTATAGCGGAGGATGTTTTACTTCCTGGTGGGTAGTCTAAACTATTGGTCCTCCTAATTGTCAATCATTCTGGTGAATCAATCAAACTTTTCAAAAAGTGGAGGGTCTTATCTAAAATTTGGAAAGATCCTCCGCTATACCTTTAAGATGAACAGAACTTTTACAGGACAAATAAATAGTAAAGTATTTAACAACATAAACATAACATTACTGTCTCCATCAACAATACTATTATTTAATACCCGATACAACCACTTGTGCATGACATCATCAATTGTGGGTGGGGCTCGTCTCATTCGCAATATGCCCCTGATAGTGAGCGATGGTGGGTTTATTGCACTGTGATTGAATGAAGCTTTGATAAAGAGTGCGTAAGCACAGAGGCGTACAGATCTGGCTTGTGTGTGTGTGCATGTTAGTGCTCTTCAGGAGCAGTGTAGTGCTCCTCTTGAGAGAGAAAGACCATGATGCTTGGCTTTGATCACGCAGCATTTGAGGGCAAACGCACGAGTCTGTTCGGATCAGCATCACTCTTTGATCTTAGCTTAAGGGCAGTTTTTATTTGTATCTATTATGTAACATAATTTCCTGTTGCAGTCATATTCTATCAGGTCAGTGACTTGAAGTTAGGGATGAAATCAAAAGGAAAGCGTATGTGAATGTCAGATAGAGAGTGAAATTATGGTTATTATTTGGAATAATACTAATGATAATAATGAAGAGAATATCAGAGATTATTCGAGAAAACCCAAATAAACCATATCAAAGCTTGCACTTGCTTGTACTTGTTTTCATATGATACATTATTTACAGTTAATTATTTATTATATAAGCTGACACTGAAACAGTTCACCAGAATCTACTAATAAATGCAGTATAATGTTTGTTTTAACTTATCTTAGAAACCCACCAAAACTGCCCATGTGTTAAAGGCAACATGAATGCTTTTTACTTTAAAGCATTGTCCTGGACTTTTTGTAAATTATTCATTGGTGCACGGTAATGTTTGTCTTTGTAATATTTAAACGAAATATAATAACTTGCTCTTCCTATGAAGTGACTTACTGTTTTTCTGACTTTTTGAGTATGCTGGCTATTTAAACACTGTATTAACAAACATGCATTTGTTGTGGCTCCATTCTGTAACAGCCATCATCTAATAAATTCCCTTTAGATAAAATTCAGTCCCTTCATTTTTTTTCTCATTGAATATGAAATTTCACTTTGAAATATGTTACATTTTGGGAGTAAATGGGTTGCAAATTTAAATTTACTCGGAAATATGGAAACAGAAAATAAGTATATCAGCTATAACACTGCATAAATATTTGTGTTTAAAGGTGAGTAGATTGGAATGAATGTAATGTTGAATTGATGAATGACATATAGTGGGGTCTGACCATCTTTTCCTCATTGGCAGGAGGATTTCGCAGGAAGTAACAGAGAGGAGCAAATAGGATGTCTATAACACCAATGATGGTCATGAGCCAGGGGAAGCCGATGCTCCGCGCAATCGCTCCGCCTGCGGATGGACCTACACAACAGACACGAGTGTTAAATTCCAAGTTGAAATTAAAATTAATTAATGAAAACTAATGAAATCATTTATGATGGATTGAACATAATTAAAATACATTTTTATTTGGTTTATTACCTAAAGCGAACCCCATGCAGAAGGCAACATCAGCAATGGCGTAGACACTACCGTACACAGACACGTGCCTCAGATCTACTAGGTAACCCATGATGGGCATCATCGAAGAGTCCACCATACCTGCAGACAACAAGATAAAGACTATTTATTACTGTGGGTCTGATGTCACAGAAAATACTTATATTTTGCATTTTAGAGAAGCACCACTAAGTAAGTTATATTAGCACAGTTCAATAATAGAGAAAATGTTACGCCCACCTGGAGGGCAAAACAAGTCTTTTCCTCCATTGCCCACCAGTCATTTTGACCTGGTTTGTACTTAGTACTAGTGATATTAAAAGACCAAATTCAATCTACACATTTTTGATGATGAATACTATGCACAGGTAAGCAGATGAACCCAGAGTATAATCGCAACGCAGTTTGTCATTAAGCGTTTTTCCATAGAAAACCATTATAAAGAAAACATTTAACCATTTTGCTAATTGCATTCATATTCTAGGCTCATCGGCTCACCTGTTTATAGAATGCATTATAAATAAGGTGTATACTGAATTTGATCTTTTAATATCACTGTTGTAGTTCATTAAGGCACTTTAAGTGTTTTTCACATTAAGTGGTCTAGCTTGTCACGCTGCAGCAGGTGCTGTATATGGATCACAACAAGTGCCCAAAGCTTGCATTTTGTCCACATATTTGTATTTTTATTCTTCTGAGAAGTGATCTGAATATCCGTGGCTTGAAACAGATGGAAAATTGACAGGCCTGTGCTGCAGTTCTATGGATGTTTTGCCCTCCAGGTCTCAGTGCCCGTCACGTGACTGAAAACTATGAATACTTGTATTAAGACTCACCTATTGCGAATCCAACTCCAAAGTTAGGCACAATGAGTCCGTATATGTCTTTTGCAAAAGGCACCTGTAACACAATTAGAAGAGCTCAATACAGGGAATACCGCATATTTCTTTAACGTATTATTATGAGAAAACACCCAATACAGTAAAGCATTATGTAGAGCATCAGAACAAGGTTTCTATCCTTTTTTTTAACCCTGATATTTTTTTCCATAAGCAAAACTCCAAATGTGTACTTGACTCTTATCTGAACTTGTTTTCCAGACTAATCTGATAAACATTTATAAGAGAACAGACTGTCTTCCTGCTAAGCAAGATGTGTCCAGGGCAAAGAAAGTCAAAGCTCTAATTTAAAAATAAACCTTCTTTCCAGCCCTCAACAAAGCTAGTGGGCAACAAAATATTTTCGGCCTCTGTAATCCACAACACTGTTAAAAATACAGAAAGATAAGGAGTTAAAATATTCATAAGTGTTGTGTGTTGTCTGAGAAAAGTTAATCTTGACATGGATTTAGTCTTGAAGAACTTACACAGAGAATACTGACTCCAACCAGCAGCATCCCTATAAGTGAGCACAGCCATCTAAAGAGAGAGAGAGAGAGAGAGAGAGAGAGAGAGAGAGAGAGAGAGAGAGAGAGAGAGAGAGAGAGAGAGAGAGAGAGAGAGACTGTAAGAAAGATAGTTTGTTTGACCCTTTATGGCTGATGGAAGTGACCAAAGCAGTTTATATAAAAAATGATATACACCAACGTTCGAAATTTACAGTAAATACATTTTACAATGTGATGAGATTTCTGTTTCAAATAAATGCTGTTCTTCTGATGAAAAATGTATCTCGTCTCCACATAAATATAAAGGAGCACAGCTATTTCAACATTAATAACTGTTTCTTGAGTAACAAATCAGCATATTATTGTAGAATGTCTTCTGAAGGATCATGTGACACTGAAGACTGGAGTAAGGATGCAGAAAATTCAGCTTTGCATCACAAGGAATAAATGTTTTTAAATATATGTTTAAATAGAAAACAATCATTTTTAAATTGCAATATTATTTCTCAATATTACTGTTTTAACAGAATTTTTGATCAAATAAATGAATAACAATTCTTTCAAAAACATGAAATAAATCGGTAACACTTTACAATAATGCTCATTAGTTAATGTATTAACTAACATGAACTAACAATGAGCAATACATTTGTTGCAGTATTTATGAATATTTGTTAATGTTAGTTAATAAAAATCCAGCTGTTCATTGTTTGTTCATGTTAGTTCACAGTGCATTAACTAATGTTAACAAATACAACCTTTGATTTTAATAATGTATTAGTAAATGTTGAAATTAACATTAACTAACATTAATAAATGCTGCAGAAGTATTGTTCATTCTTAGTGTTAACTAAGGTAGTTAACTAATGAACCTTATTGTAAAGTGTTAACAATAAATCTTACTTGAACGGTAATATATATATATATATCAAATGTAATAAAAAAAAATTGCAAAAAATATTTATGTCCAATAATTTTCTCAATTCAGTCGCCATTGGCAGGTGTGACAGTTAATTTCGGACCCAGCAGACAAGACACATTATGAAATGGTAAACATGTATACACCTCTTATAAGTTCTTATGGTTCATAATAAGCATAGTGTATACAATAAATAAACAGTATGCTGAGACTGATGCTTAAAAACACACATACAAAACCTGGTGACAGAAACTCATTTAGAGCTGTTTCAAAACAGAGGAAGCTGATAGCAGAGCGGAGGAAGATAAGGAAAGAGAAGTAGGGGAAAAAACACATTAATTTCCCTCTCCTACCTCCCCATTTTGTGAGCCAAAACGGCAAAGATGTTGGTCCCTATTAGATATGAGATGCTGGCAGGCACGAATGCAACCCCTAAAAGGAGAGAGGAGAGAGAGAGAGAGAGGGGAGAGCTCAGATAAGACGACACAATATCAGTTTGATCTCAAAGCTGCTGTTCGTCTCACAGACGCTGTTATGAAGCTGCTTCTCTCATTCTCCCGCTCCTTCTCTTTCATTAGCTTTCTGGCTTTTCCTTTGCCTGCCAATGACACCTCAATATCCTGCCAGACCAAAGACACTCCCTTGCCAGCCCCCACTCCCCCTGGTTCTCTGCTTTCCTTTCTCTCTTCCTCTTTCTCTTTCTTATCTGTCACATCTTCGTAAACAGCAGGAAAACCATGGAGAAACCCAGAAGACGCTAACTGTTTAAATTGTATTTTACAGTCTGGAGTGTGAAGGGTACTATAAGGGGAACAAGAGTTTACAGCTTTTAGTACTTTTTCAGTAACACTTTCCAGTAAGGTTTCATTTGTTAACATTAGTTAACTGCATTAGTGAACATGAACTAAGAATGAACAATACTTCTACAGCATTTATAATCATTTACTAATACAATATTAAAATTCAAAGTCGTATCAGTTAAGATTGGTTAATGCACTGTGAACAAAAACGAACATTGTTATTAACTAATATTAAAAAAGGATGATAAATGCTGTACAAATATAATGTACTGATCATTGTTAGTTTATGTTAGTTAATGCATCAATGTTAACAATTGAGACCTTAATGTAAAGTGTTACCAGGTTGCTGTTTTTTTTTACACAATTCTGGAAGTCTGTGGAAAGAATTTGTGAGTTTCTAGATAATGTCTTGTGAATAATCCCTTCACTCACAAAGCTGGAGAGAATTATGTAGATTATGTTTTTAGCAATTATGTAAATCTCACTATAAGAAATTGGTGTCATAAATAAATTTTAAATTTTAAATTTGCAATAAGAAAATTACATTTTTGAATATTTGCAATATTATTGTATTGACAGAAAAGAGAAACATTTCACCCTAAAATTCTCATTACCACAATAAAACTTTAATTCCCATAAAAACAATAATGAAAATTTGCATTAATAAAGTTCAGTAAAATAAATACTAATATGATGTTTACCTACAACTGTACTTTGCAAATATATGTTAATTTACAATTATATAACATTATTTTTTGCATTACAGCAGGGTTTCCCAAACTGGGGTTAGTAAGTGAACTGCAGGGGTTTATGAGTTGAATAAAAGCTAATAATTAATTATACATTTAAAATAAATAAATACATTTAAATTGATTATTTTTAAAATCTTAAATATAATCAAAATAAAATATATTTTTCTGTTTTTGTATTCTTTTTTTTTTAATTACTACTTGGACATTTTTCTTGATATTCACTCTCTTTAGCTTGTGCCCTGCTAACTTAACATCAATGTACTAATACATGAAACATACTTTGCTTGCTGTTGCTCTCTCTTTGTCCATCTTTCACTGTAAATTATGACCTATTTCCATCTTGCCAAAAATGTAAATTTCTTTGGAAGGACAGGAATTGAAGAAATGTGTAAGTGTGTACATTAACAAGAGGCAGATTCTCCAACCTAGCTGCCATTTCCTAGGACACATCGTCTCCATCATCCAGATGGGCAGAGCCGGCTCCAGCATTGCAATGGCCATGTTAGCAAAACAAATGGAACCTGAAAAAGAAAATGAGGAGGGTAAGTGGATTCATCCTCTGAAGAATTCTCTCTTTCTGTCCCCCCTCCGTCAGAGCCCGTTCTTGTCCTTTCTCAGATATAATAAACAGCATCATCTTGCCCCTGCACTCAGGCCACTGTAATTGGAGAAGAGGGGAGGCAGAGACAAACACAGATGTGTTTCTTGACCACTTCACTTTCTCTCTCTCTTTCTCACATACATACACACACACACACACACACACACACACACACACACACACACACACACACACACACACACACACACACACACACACACACACACACACACACACACACACACACACACACACACTTGACTCTTTCTTATCCTTCTCTCACAGAAAGATGACCCTCTTTATTGTGTCACAACCCCTAAAGCACAACCAGTGTCACATATGCGGTCAAATAATTGACTAAATCTTTCTTTAAATGTTTCCAAAAACACACATTCTTAACAAAAACATTCACTTTTGAACAGATAATATGAATGCAAGCATACAATGTGGTTTATGCATAGATACTAAGGTTTGCAATTTTTATTTTTGATAAAACAGTAGGAATTAACCATTTATTTGTGTTTACTGGCCTGACCTGCTGCGATGAGGATGTATGGATCCTTCATGAGGGTAAATAGTGCAGTTCCTTTTTGGTTCTGGTCAAAATAAATGAAAACAAATATGATTTGATTAAAAAACAGTTTTTCAAAATTACAAAGAAATTTCCTTGAACATCAATGTTCCAATGGAAAACAACAGCTGAGAGACCCTGGTCACCCATGGGGGAAAACAAATAGAGTCAACGTCAAACGTTCTGGTTTACACAGTCACCCATTTATTCCTATGGGGAAAATCTAAAGAAATGTTCCATAGATTTTTGCTATCCTGTATCTGAATTGCAGAATACCACACAAAACTTCCTACAATGTTTTTTTGTTTTTTTAATTAAAGCCAAATATGTTGTTTTAACATGTTTACTTTCTTTATTAATTTATTAGGATATATATTATTTATTTATTTGGGGTTGATTTCATTCCATTAACAATCCATGCCTAAGTTCAGGTGCTTTTTTTAAATAAAGGGATGTACTTCAGTGCATATAATGCCATTTTAGAAACATCACCCTAGTCACCACAGCAGTTCCAATGGAAATTGGCTACTTGAGTGTCACACAAAACAATATATATAATTCCCCATACGCAGTCTGTTCCCTTTATGACACCTCTAAGCGATTAGTGAAACGATCACAGACAACTTTGTGAGATATAAGATATACCAGCCTTAACTCTCCATATTGATGTGGGAATTGTGGCATCTCTAGTGCAAAAGCCTAGGCTACATTTACTGAAGGGAGAGAAAGATTCCAGAAATAACTTTAGCTATGACTGTTTTGTCAAAAGAAAAATAAAGCCTATCATTTAGACGTTTTTTTTTTTTCAACGTGATTAAAAGATGACGTGTATAATTTTCTTCAATGTTAAAATAGCTTCTTTCATCAGAGCATAATTCATAGAGACAATGAGCAAACTATTTGTAGGTTGATTTGAAACATTGCTTTGTTTGTTTAAGCATCCTAACAGCGACACTGGTTAAACCACTGGCGTGAATTTGGCGACGGCGTTACTGTTTGTTCAACCAATGGCAGATGGGGACCGTTAGGCAATCTATTTTAAAACAATCAGTCATTAAGATGTTAGTGACATACTTCAGCTTTAAATGTGACAATATATTTAGGATATTTCTATCATAACAGTGATTTGGAAGAAATGTCCATAGTGACTTTTCCGGAGCAGTCACCAGGCAACGACTGACAAGTACTCCCCTCATTTAATCAGCACTTCTTTACTGCACTTCAGTGCACATACTGCTCCTCTGTGGACATGTCATCCCACTCAAAACACCCTGTCACATTCAGTTGTACTGCCCTGCGAATGGTCTCATTAATGATCACAGGCCCCAAACAATTAGTTGTCAGTCACTGCTATTCTTCCCCATAATCCTGTTGGATACTGACACTCGAGGGGGCTACTGGTTAAAGGATCTGTCTTATCATAACTATTACCTAATGTCCAAGCATTATTGATTTGATTGATTATTTGAGATGACAGGTCCATCACCTTCTGGCCATAATTGTGCTATGATGACAAAAGCAACTGACCTTTTAACAAATGTCACTCAGATGTTTTGAAAATATAAACATTATATCACATAATGTGAGAGCGTTTCTTTGTCAGTGTATATTAAATTAGTTGAGAGGCTGCAGAAACTGCAGAACGACATTTGTACTCTTTTTGTTCTTTTCCAGAGCAAAATGTGTAGCTTCACTTGACTTGATCACTCTTTTACATCACTAACTGACCGATATGTTACATAGCAACATTTGCCTTTAGTTTTCTGTTTAAGCTTATTTATTGCTGAAAAACAATGGGTTAAATTCTTCATTCCTCATGAAAGAAAGATGACAAAAAAAACAGATCCCCCAAAGAAAAGTAGCTACACACACACACGGTCTGTAGGGGCACTTGGGGTCTCCGTAGTAACTGATACCCATCAACACCAATGATCAAAGTCAGACATGCTTTGATTGGATCAGCCACTCCGTTGTACAATTCCCATTACTGTGACGCAAACCAAGGCACACATACACATTACTCCTAATACACCGACCCTCTACACACATTGCTATCAACATGCAATACAATCTACACAGACATACACTGTAATCCATATAATACATGATATTGAGGTTTAAAATACCCAGCGTGAGAGACCCAAACTCCCCTTGCAAATCATTCTAGTCCTGTTACTGATAAGACTAGAGCAATCACAGTACGAAATGCACATTATCCCCAAAGCTTCTCCCATTTTGTGCCCACAAGAGGAATACCATGTAAAGATTCAGTGGGCATCTTGTTGAGGTTACATTTCCACATTAAGGTTATAAACATCAGCACTTATAAAACTGAGCTCAAGTCATGATTAATAAATAGGCTGTGGTGATCTATTGCTAAGTCATAGTAAGTCTCTTGCTCCGGATATTAGCCCAATAAAAGAGATTTTGAATCCCAAAATATCAATGTAGATAGTGTTTTAACAGTGGAGTTTTAAATCCAAGTATTGACACCTAAACACACACTCTTAATTTTCTCTCCCACAAATCCTTCCAAATGCAGAGCTTGACCTTTAGGTGATTGTTTACCTAATACTATACAATACATCACTGCTTAACCCTCAAAAACTAGTGTTGAAAAACAGATGGTTAGATCGGATCAGGAAAGACGGTACTGTACTCACCTCTGGTTCAACTTTCGAAGGTTGAAGCACAAATAGCTGCAGAGCTGCTCATGAAAATGAAGGAAAAACGCACACGTCAGATATGAAGCAAATATTGTTGAGCATCAGAAACTCTGTTACAATGAGTTTCTGTCACCAGCATTTAATTCCACATGTGTATCACAATAACATGAAGGTTTGCGACTGATTCCGTCATTCCCATTGTTTTGAAATGTTGGAGAGATTGATTCACTCACCTCCATCAAGCACCGCCAGCACTGCCAGGATAAGGAAAGGAGCCGTCTTACCGACAAACTCATACATGACACTGCCAAACGGAGGGCCAACTACACAACATACACACATATACAGTATATATTAGTCAAGATTAATGACTCACAGACTGCAAGCACTGCACTTCAAACTTAGAATCTTTACTTTGAAAACTTTGACGTTGCCAGTATGCTTTGAATCATCAGATGCCACAAATCCAATACTAATTGCTCTGCAGAACAGGTTACATAATCAAGGTTAGCAAACCACAGTAAGAAAGTGTTCTGCAGGAACACACCCATTTTGAGTCTGAACTATCTGGATGAATATAGTTTCATAGGTTTTTATAAAAATGATTGTGCTCTATTTTTTCTGTTGCACTCCACTTGATTATGATACAGTATGTGCGCACTTTAATGACAACAGACACATTTAATCACAGTTTTTCTCTTATCCAGTGGATCAATTATGTAGTGCTTTACTTGCCATTATGAATAAAACAATGATCTATCAAGGATTAAACATCCTGTAACAGTGGTTAAAGCATGACACCATTAACAGGAAGCACCAGGTTCAGGCCCCACTCAGGGCATTTCTTCTGACCATTGCTCCTTTAAAGAGGGCACTTAAAGTTAACTCCCAATTTTTAACTCAGAGGCATAACTTAATGCATAACCCCCAATTTAACATCTCTCTTTTTTTCTCGTTATGTGCTCGAAGGAGTAAGATTAGAATTAGGACTCAATCACAATCTCCAGCGGTACCTGTGCAAACCAAGTATTGCAGAATATGGATCCTAAACATACAGTACACACCCAAAACTCCCATGGCTAGTCCTCCCAGAGCAATTCCAATAGCATTTCCTCTTTCCTCATCATCTGTGTAAACACTTGCCAGCATCCCCATACCTGCATAACGACACAGAAAAAGTTACAGAGGGTAAAGGTCAGCCACAAAGGGCAAAATGTCCTGTAGCTTACTTTAAGAGATTATATCAACAAAAATATTTTTGATTTCTTTTGCTTTTTCAAATTTTTCTGCCAGTAAATGCTTATTTTGAGGGGTGTGTTCAGACTTTTTTAAAAGATTGAGGCAAAATTGATTCCTTACGATGTCCGCCCTTTAAATTCATAAAATAAACTCAATAAATAATGATCCGTACAATGAAAGAACAAATCAGGAGTCGGTTATAGTGTAATCTAGATCCAAGGCTGTACACATCTTTCAATGAAAGCGGGGTCCATTGTACACCGGCACCTGAACACCATTAACATTAACAGTGGCTTTATGCATGCAGAGTTCTGAAAACATCAAAGTCAAATGCAATTTAGTGCACTCAGGTTTACAAATTGTGCACTAAATAAGGTATCATTAGACATTACATTGTAGCTTTTGACAGCATCCTTTTGAAATCTAATGTAACGTTGCACAGAATCTGTTACCTGCCACAGAAGAACAGGAAGAGCCGACACCTTGTAGAGATCTGGCCAAAAACAGCAACGTATAGCTCGAGGAAAACGCAAACACTTCACACAGAGTAAAACACAGACAGAAGAAAGAGGAAAAGAAGATTTATTATAGAAATATAACACACCGGATTTAAAATCATGCATTGCATAAATATATGGCATCTTCTCCACCCTTTTCATAAAGACACTTAGATGTGAGATTGATGTTAAAAACAACACTAGAAATTGTATGTACTCACTGAGGGTAGAAACAAACATGATGCAGAAACCAGCAAACATTGGGATCTGGTATCCTATTCTGCAATTACAGGTAAGAAATAACATTTTAAAACATTTTTTTTTAAATTTGACCACAAACATTGAACTTGAAGTGAGGAAGCTGTGTTACATATTGCAGTGCTGGCATCTCTCATAAGTAAAATGAAGATGTTATTATATTATCTTATAAATAATTATTCTTGTTTCGTTTTTTGCCTCTGCTTCACATCTTTTGAGTTAATTTAACCTTTTGTGTATCACTAATAATATCACAAAATATTACGGCTGACCGATCCCAGGAGTTTGCAAAGCTCTAGAGGGATCTGTTCAATGCAGCGGTGCCGAATTAAACTGGTCTGGCCAAATCTGAGCATGTGGAGGGGTGACAGGGCATGCACGAGTGATCACACAACAGCTGGTCGCTGAACAGCGGCAGAAAAAGAATTGCACTGCAATATTCGCTTTACTTACACTCCATTTACACTCACTGCACACACAAATATCATGCAATCTCGTGCTCCTTTTGAAAGAAATGCTATTTGCTGTACTTTCAAAGTTAAATGTGTGTTTTGCCATAACACACCTGTTAGTTAGGGGCCCTATGAAGGGGTTAGTGATTAGCTGTACTGTTGCTTTAGAGGCAAACAACAGACCCACTCTCACATTCTCGTTCAGAAGCTGGTCATCTGCTTTGGGGCAGTCTGACCCATTTTGAGGGGGTGTCCCAAAAGTAGGGGCCGGGGTCACTGGGCCAGCATTGCTCATCTGCGGGGTGAAGCCTGTCAGGCGTGTTGTGTTATCGTACAAAGACACAATGCTCTGAAAGGTGCCAGATGGGGAAAGAGGGGACATGGAGTTATTCCGGACCACCTGAGCGGCCTCGTCATCCACGGTGTACAGGTAGCTTGGAATAATAGGCACTACAGAGAGAAAAGATAATAGATAATAATAACCATAAGACAGAGATTAAACCGATTGACTGATTTGTTTAAACTTGGTCTTAAATGATATCTTTTGAGGTTTCACAGCAGCCTAAGAAATCCAACTTTGTTGTACTCTTAAAAACATAATATTCAGGAAATTACAAATCAGTTTTCGACAGCTTGAAACGCTGTTTACCAACGATAGATAACCTACCATTTGCCTGAAAAAGTGAAGTGCAACGATTTATCTAGCTGTATTAGACCACATTTGACCTTTCAGGTGGGTCCGTTAAATGCGTTTGACATTATCCTGTGTAAATAAATAACCCACAGGGACACCGTGTGCGATAACGCTCGAAAGACTCTTCATTCAACACTTGTGCCAAAGAGCGACAGGTTCAGTTTTCGCCTGGTTCTATCTATACATGTACACAAACATCATTATTCAACGTTCCCGTTTCTTGGCTCGCGGACGTGAGAACAAACACAGACAGTTTAGCGCGCGTCACTGTCACATTTAATGAGAATGGAGCACTGGCAGCGCTCGAGGACATGATACCTTAATTCAGATCAACCGCTGCCACTGATGCAGCCGACAATTTACACTTTACAAGGGGAAACAAACGTTTAGTAGGGATAAACGCATTTTATTTTCTATCATTAGCGTATTAGCAGATTTATCATTTTACCTTTGATGCATTTTTTTCGAGCAAATAAAGTTGAAATAATTTAAATCAAACAATTAATTAAAATTAGTACTGAAAAATTGCTTTAAAATGAATTATTAAATAAATAAAAACAAGTATTTACTTATTTTAGAAGACCCAGCCTAATTTCCGTTATTTAAAAATAACTGATCGTTTTAATTACGTTATTTTATTTCTATCCACTGAGAATTATGAGTTGGTTTTGCCCAGTTCTCTATTTTGCCAAAGAAAAAGAAAAACAGACGTGCAGTATTTAACATTTCTATACGTTTGAGTTTCGTTTGAATTCACAATTTTACAATGTAGGCTACAATTTTATAATAACAATGCATATTAAATTAATTTGTAAGACACGTGTAGCCTTTTACAGATATTTTTTATTCATTGCGTCAGTAGACTAATAAGCCTATGTAATCATATATTTTATCACAAAAAGCAGCGTTTGCTTAGAGTGGTCCCATTGAGGGATGTTGACTTTACATCATATGTGTGCCTTCACATATAGGCTAACAGGTGTGAGCATCAGCACTTACCGACCACCGTCAACAGCATGTTGTCCAACAGCAAAGCAATGAAAACGATGAACAGAATCAGCCTCCGAGACTGCCTTTCTTCTCTTAGCCATGTTAATAAACTAAAATCTCTAAGAGCATCAAATAATCCCATTTTTATTAAAATCCAATTGCCAGAGAGCGAGCCAGAGATCCTGCAACAGCAAGAAAACGACTGTCAAAAACCATCAAAACATAGAAAAATAGGCTGTTTAGTGATACTGTGAAGAAGATGTAACTTCAGGGGATGATTCCTAATATGAGAGAAATACGGCAAATATCAAAGTAAAAATAAAACACGTTAAAAATGATGCTCTGAAGCTTTATGAAAACAATAAACTACCAACAATATTGTTTTCTTTCTTTGTCATGCTTTTTCTAAGTCGGAATATTGTAGTGAACAATACATTCAGTATGGTTTGAATTCTTACCTTATAAGCACATTTGCATTGAGCTTTGCAGTCAGATCCCGGGTGAAAGGCACGCTGGATGGATGCGTTAGTTGCTCGACTGCTGTTTGACGTCACGCTGTTTCACGCAGAACTCAAATGGGCTGTGCTGCTGTGCCACGGACGAATAAACCGTCACACAAAAAGAAGAAAGGCGGGAGCACTTTATTTAACCTATTATAACTTCTACTTAATTTCATATCAACATAGCCTATGCATGAAATCTTATGAAAGTTCTATAGTTCTTTAAACAAGTGGAGCTCACCGCATCTGGACGTCATGGGATGAGTTTGACCTAGTCCAGCACTGTGAATCTAATGGATAGAGAGGGACAGAGTTAGGGTGGGGTTAGGGTGTGGTTGGACCTTCTATTACGCCCAAATTACATCCAGAGAGTATAGGAGCTCGACTTCAAGGCTATATTATGTTCACATGATGCAAAAATCCCCACGGTCGTACATGTGCTTTAAGATTGCGATGATTTAGCCAGCTTGACTAGCGTTAGGAGGTTATCTACAGATGGAAATTTGCAAACAGTTGATGAGTTTAACATTATATCGCTCGGATATCAAGTTTCCACGCATTTGGGTGAAATTAGCAGGCTTCTCTTCTTTCAACAGTTTTACAACAGCGTCATCTTGTGGCGTAGGATGATATAGGATGTTTTACATTGGCATTTGAAAGATGTTTTTATCTAATTTGTCTTACAGAGGAAAGGTGTATTTTCTATGATCATATGTGTTGATAGGACACATGATTGCTCAAACTAGCTATACCAAGAGTTCGATTCCTAAGGAATGCATAAACTGATCAAATTTGTACCTTGAATGCAATGCAAGTCATTTTGGAATAAGCATCTGCCAAATGCATACATGTAAATGTGTTTCTTGTGAATAAATCCTTTGACTTTGGCGCAGTTAGCACCAGCTGAGGAAAATCACATCCTTTATTATGCTTCAAGAGAGATGGATACAGATAGATAGGATTATTTTTGCAAACAAGAATAGCAACTCATCAAATGGCACAGAAAGATTAATTTATTCACTTGGTTTCAATGTGACTGATCAGTGGATAAGATTAAATTTCACAGGCAATGTATTGCATATGCTAAATCATTAATCATTAGCATTGATCAGAGATGAAACATATTACGTTCTTTATTATTTGGCACTAAATAAACAAACAAACACTGGACTATATCATCATATTTTTTGTCAGATATATGAATAGCCATATAGGGTTATAAATGTCAGGAGTTAATGGATTTGCTAAGTGACTTACAAGTGCATTTCTGATAAGTTACATATCTAAACAAAAAATAAACAATGTCTCATGCAATTTTCCTAATAATACAAGCATCGAAGTGACACTTAGAGGCCAGTCTCCTCTTTTGGCTCAAACAGTTAAACAGGAGTGCATTCATCGTTCTGAGCCTATTTCTTCTATACTTGTTTATCACAGTTTTATACTGCAACACGACTGTGGTCCATTCCCCTTCAACCCACTATATCAGACTGGCAGTGAAAGACATTACCATCTTGTACTGAGAGTGGTTATGCTTTCCTGTAGTAATTTCATGTGCCATTAACAAAGCCACAAAAAACACTGCCTTCAGTTACTGTTTAAGTCTTTGTGTATTCCTATCTTGCCCATACTAAGAAACGTTATGCACCGCCTGTAACAGCTAATAATTTGCGATTGGCCGAGTTTGAAGGCCATACTCATGATGGCCATGCCCATGATAATGAACAAAAAGGTAACCATGAAGAACTTTGGGTGTTTAGGCACAATATCACCAAAGCCAATGGTGGTCAAGGTGATGAAGGTAAAGTAAAAGGCATCAAAGTGGTTCATCTGTTTCTCCCAGAATCTCAAAATTTGACTGCAGATGACCATGTATGCGAGCACCACCAGCAAGATGACCAGCAGAGGGACGTTTAAGCGATCCATCTTCTCTCCGATGCCGGTGAATAACTTGGAGCTGTTTATTGGGGAATCCATACGGTCAAGGTCTGGGCATGAGAAGGATTTTGTCATAGACACCTTGACCCTGAAGCTCTCCTTAGCAATAATGCGGTCAAAAGTCTCTTTGTTGATTCGAAGCTGTGAGGATGTGCGTCTGAGGGAATACTGGGTTCTTATCACCTGCTGAATGTTCATTGTCTCATGGACCACAACATGGTTGGAGGTATATGTGTTGTCAGTATCAGCACATTGCACTTGTTGAGGTCGGGGAGGTGATGACTTTTCATGCCTCTGAAGGCTCCATGAGCGATGTGCCATACATCGGCTGAAGAACAGGCTGAGGCGAGTGTATGCTTTAGAGAGGAGAACAGCTAAGATATCGCCCACATCTGAGATGACCAGCAGCATGAGAGGGATGCCCACCATCGCATACAGGATACAAGCCAACTTCCCTTCATAGGTCACTGGATACATTTGTCCATAACCTGTAATACAAGAAAACAGAGCAGGACTGAGAGTTAGAAATTCTTTTTCTTCCATAATTTCACTCATTAGACAACACGTTTCAGTGCTGCCACCTGCTGAAGGTCTTTATCAGTGCATGAGTAATGCAATTGCAATGCAAATACTGTATAAGTCTAAGCAAAGGAACAGCTCTGTACATACAACAACACAAATAATAGTAATTATTATATTCTTAAGTACATTGTTATTATTACTATTATTGATAATAATATAATTAATATTATTATTATCATCAATAATATTAACTGTTATTATTATTGTTGTAGTTATTATAAATATAAATTTTACATTTTGAAAAAAATATTGTTATTATTAGATTATTAATTACATTATTATTCAAATAATGTGATGGCCTAAAAAGAGGTTCTCATTAGATATGGCAATAAATTAGTAAAGATATTAGTTCAGTATGTTACATGATTGCTATATTTTATTCTATCAAGTATTTTTCTATGAAAAAAAAGTAAACTACTGTTGTTTAAGTTCCCCATTCTGCATGCAGTCACATAAATCCCTCTTCAAAGAAGGGACAAACAGTGTGTGCACCTCTGCCACTATTACACTATCAGTGTGTGCACCTCTGCCACTATTACACTATTTGGAAACTCTTCCCAAAGTTCAATAACCTTGCACGTTTGTCTGTCCCTTTTTGTCCAAGTAGCAAAGCCAAATATTTAAACAATTCAAACCAATTGAAAATATTAAGTTGTTCAACCTGGAAAAGCATCTGTAATCATTTTGTCAGAGGACAAATAGGTATTTTTGTTGCAGTTGCAGTTGACATCATCACCTACCCTTTTTCATCAGAACAAGTGTCAGAGCTGCTGATGTCAAAAAGAGTAAGACACAGAGAAAGATAAGATTGAACTCATCAGTCTCAGCTGCTTAAAAAAAAAACAATATTCATTAAGGTTAGCTGCTGAGATAACCAAAGATACGCCCTTCCTAGATAACATAATGGACATCCACAGCAACAGACTGCTGCGTTAGGCACTTTTGCATAATGCTTTTCTGTAAGATGTCCTGAAAGATAGAAGTTTATATTCAATTAATATCTGAGCTGTGGTTAGCTGTGATTTACAATTAGGGTTGAAAGGGAGAGAGATTTCTTCCACAGTCGTGAGTTTAACAACAAAAATGTGCCTCTGATAGATTAAAAAAGTGCTGTTTCTATGTGATTCTGTATAATAAATCATGATTTTACATAATGGTTTATTGGAAATGGTTTCACTTGTTTTGGATTAGCCTGTAAATCATTAGTGCGTAATGCAGGACTCTGCACCCATCTTTATTGCTTGAAAAGTGTCTGAAACTTGTGTTTCCCATCTATGGTCACAGTATTTTGAATATTCTAGGGACTTTATTAGATAGGAAAATGTAGATGATAAACTATACTTGTTGATAAACTGTTCTCTTCATGTTTTCCTCAATAACATGCATCCTATGAACATGACTACACTTATACGGTGGCTACATGTCATTCCTACATTTAATAACTTAATGACAATTTAAAATGGAATTATATATCAGTATTTGTGTTTAAAATTCAATCCGTAATGGGAATGTGAGATCTTGATCATAAATTTCAATATATGCTCTTCTGGCAGACTAAGTGCATAATGGCAGAGGACCATAAATAACCTAATTATACAAAAACCTAATGTATGATCTACATCCTTTATGGTTTTTGTCCATTGCATGAATACTGCACCACTCGCAAAATATATTTTTAATGTCTTAGACCCTCCATCATAGGAGTCTCACTCTCATCCAATTTACAGTGTCAAATTTACAATCACTGATTTTAATGGATATGGAAACACTTTTTTTAATGAAAAGAGAAATGTTCCCACACTGTAAAAAAAAAAAAAAAAAGTTGATTCCTTACATTTTTAAGTATAATCAAATTAGATATTTCATTTCAGCTGAAAAATGGGTTGAATCTTGTAGCTATAACTTGTAAAAAAAAAAAAGAAAAAAAAAAGAATGTAAAAACATTTGTTGTCATAACTTTTTGATCATATATTTTTTACAGTGCATATTCTGCTGTTATTCGGCATATAATTCATTTAGGAAAATAACTATTTTCTTTCCTGGCGACACCAGTTTTCTGTCTTATCATGGTAAGGCTGATTACTGTGGGCAACAGAGAAAGAGATAAAGCCAAAGGTCAGAACTTCTCATGCAAATAACAAACTCAATGGTGCATTAAATTCAATGACAATTTAAACAGACTTAAAATATCTTGGAAAACTTTACAAACTTTGTTAAGTCCCAGAAAAATAACTACTCACCTATAGTAGTGAACACTGTACAGCAGAAGAAAAGAGAAGTATAGAAGTTCCATTTCTGCCTCTTGCCATCATAGGATTCATTCAAAATATTTCTTAACGACTCTTCCCGTGTTGAGGTATCTAATTCATAAAATGAAATGAAACGAGAAAAGAAATGAATCTTGAACTTAAAATAATAGCCTACCTTAAAATGAATACCCTATTTAAAAAAGTAATAGCCTGGCCTATATAAATATTTACATTGCAAGTGTGTATTATTCACATTTTATAATATCATCTATCATCAAAATACACAAAAAAAGAAAAAAAGAAAAAGGAGTCTACATATCTGAAATATGTTGAAAATATATAATTTCTATATAAGATCAAGAAAAGACCTGAGTGATTCTGCACTGTCTCCAACACTTTTCGCACCAGTGCATCGATCTTTTCCGATTTCGAGTCATTGTAAGTCCTGTCCTCAATCAGTTGAAAGATCTGCGCTCCTAAAAACGCATATAAAATGAGTGATAAAATGAGGAAAACGTGAGGAAACAAACGCCAAAACTGTCTCGCGCATCTCCTTTTTGGGTCTGACTTTCGTTCCTCTTCCACCTCCACAGACATGTCTCTCAGTCAGTTAGAGACGCGGTAATGGCTGATCCTGAGATGAATCTGTCCTCCTCTCATGGCAATGTGCTGAGGAGCAGGATGGTCACCACCCCGCTGCAGAAAGAAACCACAAACCTAAACTGCCTGTTCAACCGTATGTTTAATAGCTCAAATAATGACCTCACCTCTGTATGCTCACAAACTCGTTCAACTTTAACCGTGATAGCCTCACAATGCAGATTTAACAAGAGACAACAAGCATGGGCTATTTCTGCTTGGAGGAGCTATGGGAGCGACAGGTGGGGATGGGTGAAATTTTAGCCTGGATGCCAGGGCTCCACGAAACTTTTTTTGTCCACAAGAACATATGTGTAAACATTGTTTTGGGGTTAACAGTTGTGAAGTGATGTGTAAATCTATATTTTCGTGTTGAATATGACAGTAAGCTAGGCTACCTGTGTTTTGGGGAATTGCTCACTCTAAAAAACGCTAACCAAAGCTAACAACTTTTACTGTAGGCCTATTATTTAGCATTGTGCATATGTACATTAGTTTGAGATATATTGGCTAGGCAATAATTAAATGAAGGAATTAATTGCCACACATAGCTATATTCAAATTATATGGAAAAAAAGAAATACATTTGTTGGCTTATAAAAATATTAAAATGCTCATCATCATCATTTTGCTAGCTGTATACAGGGAGAGACCAGTACAGTTTTTTATTTTTTTTATTTTTTAAGTGTCTTAGCATTAGGTGTGGCCTTTTAACAGTTTCTTGACATGTCTGAATTATTTATGACCATGCTGCCATGCACTTATCCAATGCACTTGACTCTTATGCATCTTCAGTGTTTCGCCTAGCTGGGTCGTATGAAAACTTCACCGGATAAAAAAGATGCACTTGACGGGTCACTTATAGCTAATTGTAGCTAATCAACCTGCATGTGATGCTCTTGAGAGGAAGTGGCATCATTCAGCACACAAGACTACACACATATCATGAACCCTCTGCTCTCACTTTCACTTCACATCAAACTGAATCGTAAAATAAAAGCAGTGTAGTAGAAGACCACAGAACCCATATAAAGAAAACCATGCTACTGTATATATTTGTATATACCTGGCTTTGGCAGCAGTCAGAAGCTTTGAAAGCTCCTTTGTCTGGTTAATGTTCTAATTGAGTAAATATTTATGCAGAAAGCCATGTGTTTACCACCTACAGATTCCAGATCAGCTACTGGACATGCCTGCCTTGTATCAATGGTTCAAGCTGGTTTTGGTGGTGTAATGGTGTTGGGGATATTTTCTTTGCCATAGCTAAGAAAAGCTGTATTGTTGCTGACGATGTCTATCCCTTTATGACCACAGTGTACACATCTTCTGATGGCTACTTCCAGCAGGATAATTAATGCACTGTACTCACTGTAAATTGCTTCCACAGTCACCAGATCTCAATCCAATAGAGAACCTTTGGGATGTGGTGGAACGGGAGATTTGCATCATAGATGTGCAGCCGACAAATCTGAAGCAACTGCATGATGGCATCATGTCAATATGGACCAAAATCTCTGAGGAATGTTTCCAGCACCTTGTTGAATCATGCCACGAAGAATTAAAGCAGTTCCTTAAGGCAAAAGGGGGTCCAATCCAGTAGGTGTACCTGATAAAGTGTCCGGTGAGTGTATAGGCCTATCAGATATGTGGCATTGCTGTAAGTTGTGCAATAAATACTTTAGCAATCTAGACATTTACTGTTGATTTGTAAGAGACACTATTTTCACCAGTTGTCAGACGAAGAATTATTTCATATTTTTCAATAATATGAAACATCATCTTATGCTAATGAATATTTTTCACATACTGTTTGAATTTGGCTACATTTTGTTGGCACACTAAAGTAAACATGAAGGTATGGAAGATTATTTCAAACACAAGTCAAGTCAAGTTTATTTGTATAGCGCTTTTCACAATACAGATTGTATCAAAGCAGCTTCACAGTATTAAATTAAAATAATACAACAAAGTTTGTTTCAAGAGGAATTTATTGATTGATATAATTAAATTAAATATCCCCAAAATATCCCCAACTGAGCAAGCCAAAGGCAACAGTGGCAAGGAACCGAAAAACTCCATCAAGTGACCTAATGGTGTCCTAAAACTCCATCAGGTGACCTAATGGAGAAAAAAAACCTTGGGAGAACCCAGGCTCAGTCGGGGGCCAGTTCTCCTCTGGCATTTATGAGCTAGAGGCCGGATTGTAGTTTGAACTGTAGGATTATATGAATGCCTGGCTGAAGAGATGCGACTTTAATCTAGTTTTAAACTGGGAGAGCGAGTCTGAGCAACGAACAGTATCAGGAAGACTATTCCAGAGTTTTGGAGCCAAATGTGAAAATGCTCTCCCTCCTTTGGTGGTTCTGAATATCCTAGGTATGACCAAAAGCCTTGAATTTAGTGATCTTAAAGAGCGTGATGGATTATAGGGCGATAGAAGATCCGTTAAATAGACTGGAGCTAAGCCGTTTAGGGTAAAAACAAAAACAAATATGAGGTCAAAATTATGAGACAAAAAGTTCTTAGATAAATTCATAATAAAACATGATAGTCAAAATGAGATCAAAAGTTAATTATGACATTAAAGTGTCAAAATGTTGACTTAAAAAGACATGACTTTAATATCATAATTTTGACCTTTTAATGTCATAATTAACTTTTTATAATGATTTCAACTTTTTATCTATGATACAAGTCAAAATGATGACTTTAATCACATAATTTTGACTTTTTAAATGAACTTTTTATAATGATTTCAACTTTTTATCTCATTCCTCATAGATTATATTTCATTAGAAATCATAAATGACATAAAAAGGCAGAATTATAAGATGAAGGGTTGAAATGATTTTGTTTTCTTATGTAGCATAAATGGATTTCCATATCAAGGCAAATGGAAATCCTTACATGCAAATGCATTTTCAAAGCAAAACAAGTACTGAGAAAGCTCACCAACGATTAGCTATACAATGTCCCGTGTTTATGCCAGCAATGTTCTTTTAGTTTACACCACTGTTGATTTCTTTGCCTGCTTTGTTAATATGTTGATTTCTGCATGTCAGTTCTTAAAATCTCCTTGTTTTACCAGAAGAGTGATATCATTTAACATGCACCTGGACTAATGTTGTTACGTTGAATAGCGTTAAACAGCATCAGAAATGGGACTGACCAAGGCATGGTTTAATCTGCTTCTGATGGCTTTTACCATCTTAACACATCTGATCAAATATGATTGCAAGATAACAAGATGACAAAATAAAGCATTTTTAACCCTCAGTTTCACAGACAAGGCTTAAGCCTAGTCCCAGACTAGAATGCACGTTTTAACTGATAGCAACTTATCTTAAAATATGTCACTACCATTGCTTTATCACCACCAGTAACGTTTTTTTCCAGGGCAAGTTTATTAAAGCTACTTAAATGTCCTAATTGAATCTAGGCTTAATCTAAGCCCTGTCTTTGAAACCGGGCCTAAATGTTTTTGCAAGTCAGTGTCACGCTACTAGCATTTAAAATAAGAGCTGATGCTTGTAGGAAAGTGATGGAAAATGAATGAAATTTAGACAATTCAGAATATTAAATGTTTTATTCAATATCTGCTCCACTCCTGGTCTCATATTAAGAGATTGTTTAGCACAAATAACCTGGTTTACATTAGACAACAAAGTAATTTGACAATGCTGGATTTATGATTGACAATGAAAAAGAAACAAAACCACAACAAAAACCACATGCATTTAGAGTCATCATAGCACACGGTTCATTTCTCAAGTCATTCAGTTGGCAGTGTAACACAAAGCAAATTAATGTTTGAACAATCTGAATTTCACCGATTCTGGATTAAATAAATACTTCATTATTAAGAACTTAAAATCTTTTATAAGCCAACACTGGTTTGAATGACTTTTCTATGGTAAAAACCAATTAAACGGCATACTGAAGCAATCCATTTCAATATGGTACATGCACTTTGGCCACATTTATCACACATTCACAGGTCTTATCCCACTGTCAGTTTCATATGAAAGACAGAACATAAAACCATCATCAATCAGGCTGTTACTTGGGGGAATAATAAAATAGTGTTTTATCCTGCAGGGTTATTAGCGGGCAGGTCACTGAAGTGCAGGGTTTAGAAGAACTGTGTGGCCTGGCATTATTTTAAAGTGCTTCTGAATTTCCTTCCAGTTCTAAACTGAGGACTGCCACTTATTGTACATTCAAAGATTTGATTAAGGGCCTTTTACAGACCCGTCTCACCTATCATTCAATCTACCCGTCACAAATACTTGGGTGTACCTTCAGTTTCTATTTGGTTCATGCTCCAAAACATGTACAACCCTTCTGGCTTTTTAGTGAGAGACTTGATGATCCTCCCTTTGGCTAGATAGAGGAAGCACATTTTAAGCAAACTCACTCCTTCTGTTACCAAACAAACCACTTTTATGGTTTAAACCACACAATTAGGATAGGTGACAGATGAGCGTGTTATGTTGTACAGTATGCAACAATATGTTATTTAAACGTACATATTACCCCATCTACACACACTTACATCATTATTTTCATGTGTAATATTGTAAACATTCAGTAGGTATGAGTGAATCTTTTCTGTAAAGGAAGACAGTCTGACTTTCCTTAATATTAGGATGGTTTCCAAAGCCTAGCAGTGATTCTCTGATTTTTTTTTTCTTTTTCTTTTTCAAATCAGAGACTGAGCTTATGGTTAACGATTTAATTTAGTTAACAAAACACACACCGGGGCCATTCACACACGTTCTTGCATACATCTGCACCACTTTCAATTGTCTTGCTATGTAAACACGCACTACACACATCTCTTTCCACAACTGCTGCGTTTGGGAAGTTAAAAACAGGTAAACTATTAAAACACATCCTGTGTGAACAGCCCTTAAGTCGTGACAAAACTTGAGCAGTGTTTTGTCGAACGAGCAACCTGATCGAAACATTTCATTTCAAATTAGTTTCTCCTCTATTTCTTCATTTCTCTTGAATCTGTTTGCTAGAACAATGGATGATACGGAGAAGAAAAAGAAAATCATCAGTAATTAATAATTTAACACAATTATCCAATTGAAACATTAGGAAGTGTGCTTCTGGGTTGATTTGAGGGATTGTTGTACTGTGAAAGGCAGAACTGAACTCCCACATTCATAGCTTCTATATAAACATACTACCCCAGGTCAAGCAAAACATTCGGACAGACAACATTGTGGGTTAACACATTATGTAAATGTACATTGTGGATGTATGGATGCATGTGTATGAGTATATTACATGTGTATGTATGTTGATATATATATATATGTGTGTGTGTGTGTGTGTGTGTGTGTGGAAGAAAGGCACTATAAAACACTGAAGCTGTACGGGTTCCAGCTATCAGGAAGGTACAAATCTAAAAAAGATATTCTATTTGGATGACACTTTTTGTAAAATAACCCTGCAAAATATTTAGAAAACATTCTTGCTCCAGATTTATTAAAATTATTACAAAAAGATGCTTTTTAAAAAGAAAATCTGTTTCTATAAGTGTTCCAGTTTATTCAATACAGTTTTGGCAGGTAAATTAACCTTAAATTACATATTCTGCGAGGCCAAGTCCATCGAGGAGACAGCAGGAAGGCTCAGTTTTCTATGACACCAAGGCCTGGCAATTTTTAACCATAAAGAGCAGCAAATAGAATCCAGTTGTTAGACGCTCTGCTCTACATATACATACCTGCTAGGGACATTGAAATGCTTCGAATACTACAAAATGATCGGTGTATATGCGTCACAGTGCTCAACCAGTTTTGCAGGGCTTGATGGGAAGAGCAATTTCTCTTTTAGAGTCTCACAGAGCTCCAGCCAATCAGGAGTCACGGGTCACGACTCACGGGAGTCCAGCTTACTGTACTTAACCCGGGTGCTCGTCATCGTTCGCAACAAGAATGGTAGCTGGTAGTTTCGAGGCACAATGCCACGGACGTTACTCTCAAAGTACTGGAATGGGCCGAACCACCACACACGAGAGAACAGGTTGCCAGTGGAATTTTCCTTTAGAGCCTATAGGAGAGCGAGAGAGATTATGTTAGATTTTGAAATACCAGTTTTCCAGTTCTTCAGAAATTAATCAGATGCAGAAGGAGGAAGAAAGATACCAATCAATTACAGCAACATTCATTTTTCAGCTACACATCCACAGAATCCAAATATTGCCTTGATCAATATAATCAAAGACCATCTCTGTACATATATCACAGAATATTTTTCATAATGTCCTGATAAATGTCTATTATATGCAGTGTTGGGGGTTACATTACAAGTAATGCAAGTTAAGTAATCTGATTACTTTTTCCCAAGTAACTAGTTAAGTAATACATTACTTTTTAATTTATAACAAAACATCTGAGTTACTTTTTCAAATAAGTAATGCAAGTTTTCTTCTGCCTCTCCTGCCCACAGATTGAGAGAAATGGTTAGTAAAGGTGCAGAGGTGTTGTGTAAACACGACTAAATTTGAGTATGCATTTACTCATCTCACTTGCACAAAAACAGATTCAGTATTCCTCAAAAAGAATAAAAAATGCAAACTCAGAATAAATACACAAACCTGCAATAATTAAATATGTAAACACAAATACTTGACTTGACTTAAACATCACATTTGTGTGTTTTATTTATTTACTGCTGAAGTAAGAGAATGGCAGCACAACTGAAAGATTTGTTTGAGCTGCGCCCTCTACTATACAGCCGTGAATTTGCATTTCCTTCAGCCTGAGGCTTTTTAATTTCACTTTTGTTGCGGAAGGAAGAGCCTTTACATTTGCCAAAAATAGAACTTTTGTTTGTTGTTATTAAAAAAAAAAACAAGCAAGCCAGGTCAGGATCATAACAATTTCTGATTTTGATGGCTGCAAAACTCCCAAAAATTTGGGACAGAGGCATGTTTACAACTGTGTCACATCACCTTTTCTTTTTTATTACACTTTTTAATAGTTTGGGAATTAAGGATACTAATTGTTGCAAGTGGATTTTTTGCCCAATCTCGCCTGATACAAGACAACTGTGCAGTCGTTGTGTGATTCTCCTTTTCATGATGGGCCATATATTTTCAATAAGAGACAGATCTGGGCTCCAGGCAGGCCAGTCAAGCACATCTCTTCTACGGTGTAGAGTGTCTAGAAAGAGATCAGGCCTAGAGAACTCAAGGAACCCTGGAAAGGCGTATAGCTCTCTCCTTGCGTTACAGAGATTTGAGATGCACATCTTGATGCAGCATCAGACTGTTAAGTGACAGCGGTTTTCCAAAGTACTCCTGAGCCCATGAGGCTATATTTAACACAGTAACATGATGTTTTCTCATGCGATGCCATCTGAGGGCTCGAAGGTCACACACATTCAACAGAGGTCTCCTGGCTTGCCCTACACAGACCCCTACACAGACTGAGATTTCTCTGGATTCCCTGAATCTTTTCATAATATTATGTATGGTAGAAGGTGAAAGGTTCTTTGCAATCTTGCATCGAGAAATGAGATTATTGAATTGTTTGACAATTCTCTCATGATATTTGGCACAAAGTGATGAGCAATGAACCATCTTTGCTAGCAAAGACTGAGATACTCCTTTTACACTCAAACACGATACCCTCAACTATTACCAATTCAAAAGAGTTTAACTATATTCTATAAGCTTTTCACTTTTATTTAGCCTCTGTCCCAACTTTTTTGGAGTGTATAGCAGCCATCAAAACTTGTGTATATTTATAAAATACAATTAAGTTGTTCAGTGAACGCATTGGAAATCTTTTCTTTGTACTTTTGTCAGGTAAATCAAGTTGAAAGAGAATTAACAAATCATAGATTCTTGATTTCATTGCATTTTACAAAATGCCCCAACTTGATTTGGGGTTGTATTTTTATTCATTACTCAGCACCTTATTTTAATACTAATGTTTATTGTTATTGTTATATTCAGGTCCTCTGTAGTTTTTTCCAGGGTGTATAATAAAAATTGTGAAATAATTGCCCAATAATAACTGCACTTTAATGCGGCAAAAATATTGTACAATGCCAAGATATCCAACTTTCTCATCTGAGCTGATCAGCAGTGTAACAGTGCTCGTCAATGTCAAAATAATGAAGATGGCCAATCAAATTAAAGAGGGCAGGTGTAACTGTTACTTTTTTTAGTCCAAGTATGAACTATACATTTTTTTTATTAATATATAAATATATAAAAACTATATATATATATATATATATATATATATATATATATATATGTGTGTGTGTGTGTGTGTGTGTGTGTGTGTGTTATATAGAATAATATATATATATGGAGTGCATAATACAGCAATAAAAGCATTAAAGCTCTAATTGAAATAAATATACCTCAAGATACCAGCTCTATCATATTTGAGAACCTGATTTTTCAAAAATATTATTTGAAAAATTAAGTGAGCACTAGATGCTTAAATCTGGTAAATCAGCAGAGATTTCTCAGTTTCAACTCCAAATTTACCTGCTGATTGGCCATTGTATGGTACCACCAGAAGAGGCGTGTGGTCATGAAGTAGGCCACCACCACGTCGATGGTGTAGTGGTCATGAGCCAACAGGATGCAGAAGATACCGACAGCACTCAGGCACCAGCAGATCCAGTGGTACCACCAGAACCTCCGTGGAGAATCTGTCACCCATAAACATTTTTTTAATTCTGTGTATTGGTTTCAGTGTAGGCAGAAGTAACAAACTCACAGATGTTTCAATGGTTTTATGTATGCTAGATGGTGTTATTGCTCTTCATGTCCACTAGATGGAGTTATCAACAAATCACAAAAACAACATTCAGACAGAGGCTAAGAATTTGAGTTTTTCCATGATTGTTTATTAATATGTGTACTCACACTCTTTAATAAAGAGGTATGTTAGAGTCAGCATCACTGTGTGCCCACTGTACAGGTAATCTCCACACAAAGAGTGAGAGCCAGTGATTGACAGGCCACCACCTGCCATCATTTTCATTACCCGCCGTGACTGGGCCTCCCAGTCACCAAAGAGCTAGAACACACACACAAACAAATACATTAGCATATACAAGCACAGAAACATGTATAGGTAGACAAACAACTATTTTCTTGACTATATCTTCGTTCTCTCTCACAAACTTTGATTTTAAGGACTAGTTCACAAGTATGAACCCATAAACCAGACAGTGACCAAAAGTTACTTTGCTAGAAACATAAAAATGGTTATGTGTAATATCAAGTTATACAAGCTTTGTTATAGGTCATGATTAACTGTAAATCTCGAAAGACTGTGAAAGATTTTCGATTTCACATCCATCATCCAACTTTAGATCAACAGTATGCCTATTCTAGACCAACATTAACCATCATGGTTTAGTTACAGTGTCGAGGTAAGAGTACTGTCATTCTTCAGCAGTTACCTTGGGGGAACACTTGAAGTGCATGCCTGGCACAGGTAATGTTGTAACGTACATGGTCACGCATCTGTAAAGATACAGGGTTCCCACGATAAAAAAGAACCGGCGACCGATTATGGCCCTGCAAACAGAGAGAAATCAGGTGCAGAGTCAGAGAAAATAACAGCCAGAGAAGGATCATAGGATAGGCCACATGGTTTAAGGATGTCAATGCTAAAGAAAACATTCTTGATTATTTAGTAGTCACAACAGGAGTTCAATTATTGTGACTCAGCAGTTTAGGAGATGACGCCATGAACTCCATGAACACAAGATGGGATCAGCTTTGGGGGATAAAGCAGTGGTTCTTAACAGGGTAGTAGGTAGCCTCAGCAAACTTCCAAATGGGGCCTCAAGATAACTTTTTTTTTTGTTGTAAATAACACAAAAGGCTTAACATAAGCAGCATAATATAGATTTCTCAGTTTCAACTCCAAATTTACATGCTTTGTACCTTTTTTTTTTTTTTTACCTGCCATTGTATGACATCACCAGAAGAGTTACAATTATTTAATTATTTAAAGTAACACAAAAGGCTAACATAAATAATAACATAATTACATAATAACATAAAATGGCTTTAAAAGCCTAAAACTAAATATCAAGATATTTTTCTTATTTTAATTCTCTCTCATGTGTGCGTGTGTGTGTGTGTGCGCGCGTGCTTGTAAAGTTAAGGCCCCAATACACAAGCGAAAACACTTAAATGAAGTGATACACTTTATTTCTTCTGTTCAGTCCGTCAAGGTCAGATGTCCGTGTGTAAAAACATGAACACACTGGAGAACTGCTTTATAGTATAAAATGGAGTTGTACTTCTGTTGAAATGAGACACTGACACCGTTTTTTATGTTTAATACTGTAAAGCTGCTTGCTTTTAAGCAATAAACTTGAAGGGACGTTACTAGAGTGCTGAATTAAAGAGCTTGTGCAAACCCTGTTGCTATGATCAGATGATTTTCTTATGCTTTCTTTAAAAAAATGCTTGGTTTTCTTATATTTTTTCTGTTTATTTTGTTACTGAAAGGAAAGCATGCATAACATGTGTTTACATATTCATCTAAACAATGCTCTCAGCAATGACTATGTTTCCATCCACCTATTTCTATGCACATTTTGGGATATTGCTGGACGGAAACGGCAAGATGCGCATACATTCTTAAAATGCGCATAAAAAAAACCTTAAGCGCTCAACTGAGTCGGATACATTTTTATCCGATAAGAAAACGTGCATAAAATACGATTGAAACACATTTACCAAATAAACTCCTCGATGCGCATCAAAAAAGTAATGCGACTTTGCACGATGGGACAGCATAACCGGACTAACCAGCGGATGGATCTCGTTACACAGCACCTGAAATTGGCCGTTCCGAAATGCCCGAGCTAAGTCTGTTGTCAAAGTGGTTTGGTATAATTTCCTCCAGGAACCGTCTTACACGACTGCGTTCCCAAACAGCAGGCGTGATCTGCCTCCGAAAGCAAGATAACATGACATAACAATAACGCATGTTTTATGCGATATTCCAATTTTGCACATAGCTAGTGTGGGTGGCGTTGGGATGTTCGCTAACAGTATAACACTGCTCATGTATTTCTAACTTCTTTTTACCCCTAAGCGAAGAACGAAAAAGAACTTCGCCGTGAGTACAGTACAGGCCAAAAGTTTGGAAACATTACTATTTTTAATGTTTTTGAAAGAAGTTTCTTCTGCTCATCAAGCATGCATTTAAGCATGATCAAAAATAAAGAAAAAAATGTAATATTGTGATATATTATTACAATTAAAAATAATTGGTTTTCAATTTATTATACTTTAAATGATCATTTATTTCTGTGATGCAAAGCTGAATTTTCAGGATCATTACTCCAGTCTTCAGTGTCACATGTGACATCCAGTCTATCACATGATCCTTTAGAAATAATTCTAATATGATGATTCATTATCAAAGTTGGAAACAGTTCTGCTGCTTAATATTTTTTCATAACCTGTGATACTTTTTTAGGATACTTTGATAAATAAAAAGTAAAAAAAAGTATTTTGTAACAACAATATACTACTGGTCAGTAATTTGGGGTCAGTAATTTTTTTTCTTTCTTTTTTTGAAATAAATCAATACTTTTATTCAGCAAGGATGTGTTAAATTGATAAAAAGTGATAGTAAAGAAGATTTATATTATTAGAAAATATTTTTTTATTTTGAATAAATGCAGTTCTTTTCAACCTTTTATTCATCAAATATATTAGGCACCAGAACTGTTTCCAACACTCAATATTAGAATGATTTCTAAAGGATCATGTGATAGACTGGATGTCACATGTGACACTGAAGACTGGAGTAATGATCCTGAAAATTCAGCTTTGCATCACAGAAATAAATGATAATTTAAAGTATAATAAATTGAAAACCAATGATTTTAAATTGTAATAATATATCACAATATTTAAAAAAAATTCTGTATTTTTGATCAAATAAATGCAAGCTTGATGAGCAGAAGAAACTTCTTTCAAAAACATTAAAAATAGTCATGTTTCCAAACTTTTGGCCTGTTCTGTATATCGGGGCCTTTATGTTTGTGAGGGCCAGTTTGAGATTTCAACCATCAGAGTGAGGACAAAGTAAAGTGAGGACGTTTTGGCCAGTCCTCACTTTCTGACACTTTTAAATGGCTGTTTGAGGGTTAAGACTTGGTTATAGGGAGGGATAGGGTTAGAATTAGGTTAAGGTTAGGATTAGGCATTTAGTTGTGATGGTTATGGCTAGGGGTTTCATTATATCAATGAATGTCCTTGCAAAGATAGCCATAAAAATGTCTGGAAAAGTCATGAAGGTTCATGGGTTAAAAAGAGTGGGATCTAAAAAAAAAAGTAACCGTGTAATTATTTGAACTGCAATTTTTTTAATTATCTTAGTTACTTTTTTATTAGCATATACTAGAACTGTCCATAGATTAAAATACGTAAAAAAAAAAAAAAAAAAAATACACACCAACAACAACAGGGGGCCTTCGAATATTAATGTGGACAATGCGGATCCTTGGAATCAAAGAGGTTGAAAACCACTGGTATAATGAATGAGGAACCAACCTGTGTTTAAGCAGAATCCACTGTGCAAACCACAGTCCCACAAGCAGCATGCCATTGATCTCACAGATGGAAAACGCCCACTCCACGCGATCAAACAGATCAAAGAATTTATCTGGCAGGGGCGGGGACTCTTCTTTGGGTGGGACGCGCTCGTGCACCACTGAGATCACAACTGTTGTTGTGAGAAAGCAACACAGAGCGTACAGGAAGGCCACACCTGTTTTGAACCACTCTGTGGGATACGGTGTTCGCTCCTGCTCAGGCAGAGGCGGAACCAAGATACGAACTGCATCGGAGTGCAAGCTGTTCTTTGAAAAGCCGTTGAGGATCTTGCCGTTGCTAACACTGCCGTTGGCAAGGGCGCCGCTGACGTGTCCGTTGGCGTGGTGACTGTTTTCATGGTTGTTGCTCTTGTGTGCCTTCATGTGGCTGGTGAAGCGCAACGTCTCGATGCGCTCCAAAAGTTGTCGACCACCGTCCCCGGTGACCAGGGACAAAGGCGAGGCGTTAAAGTCTTCCTCAGAGAGTTGCAAGAGGGCAGGGCCGTCCTTGTTCCGCAACGCATCCGTGTACTCCTGCATGCCCTCATCTGTCAGCCAATCGGAGACGTCACTGGCTGTCCACAGCCTCACCTCCTTCATGTCTGGGTGAGAAAGAGTAAGAGGGCCGTTTCAGGGGCTGGGGAGGGGAGTTGAGCCCACACTCAGCAGTTTGGTCCCCCGACAGCAGTCATAGCGTCTCTGGGACATTGGAAGAGAGTAGCTGGGAGGTCCAGCTCTGCGGTGATAAACTCAGTAACTCAGATTTCGCTGAATCCCTTAGTGTCAGTGTGCACCAATGTATGGCCCTGAAAAAGAAAAGCACATTCAAGTTAGCTAACAGACTGTGATTTATACCGAAAAAGCAATTATTTGCCCTAGCAGTAATAGAAAACAATAACATTTGCTGCCAATTATGTAGACATTTGTGTGTCTCAAGAGCATACATCCTGTTCACCAGTTTTGACCAACAACAGTAACAGTGGCATAGCATGGCAAAAAAACAAAACCCTTCATTATATCGCCATTACTCCAGTGTTTGGTCACATGATCCTTTAAAAATCATTCAAATATTGTGATCTGGAGCTCAAGAAACATTTCCTATTATCATCAATGTTGAAACCAGTTGAGCGGCTTAATATTATTTTGAAAACCTTGATACATTTTTTCAGGATTCTTTGATGAACAGAAATATTAAAATGACAGCAGTTATTTGAAGTAGAAATATTTAGTAACATTATAAATGTCTTTACAGTAACATTTGGTCAATTTAATGCATCCACTTATAACCAATAGTTCATAATGATTCATGGGATGTGTCATTCCTTGACTCATAAAATAACTTAAGCACAGTCGACTTTTTCCATTTGTCATACACTTTTCTTTTTTTCTTTTTTTTTTTAGCATGCAATTTTGTAATTAATCTCTGAGCTGTTTGGTTTGGTTCGAAGCTGCAGAAAATAGAAACATGATTAATAACAAATAATTCTTCTCATATATCAGTAGGCCCATAAAGTGTAGCTAATTTTAGAGCTGTGCAAACTATTTAAAAATCTATATTTTCAGCTTTATCTATGTATGTATGCTGACACAGAGCATACAGCTAGATATTATATTACTTGTTACGCAACAATACGCCACATACCCCCTTAATGTTCTGGAATGCGGATAATGACTTCTACTTGCCAAGCTATAACTTGTATGTGTGTGTAATTGAGCATAAACAATACAAAGAGCAAACAAACTTAGACAGAGACAGAGAGAGAGAGAGAGAGAGAGAGAGAGAGAGAGAGAGAGAGAGAGAGAGATTAAAAGTCTCTGACTCAACATTATGGCTGGAAGACCTTTGGTTATTAAATCAGCTTAGGGGAAAAACACTTACACACACACACACATAGAATAACCAGTCAGCATTAAGAAACAACAACAAGTAAATAGCAACTTGGAAATTATGCCAAATAACCACAGGACATTTGTCAGATGACTAGCCAACCATTAGCTTTTATCCTTTTAGCAGCGATAGGAATCTGTGTTGCTCTTAGTGAACTGACCTATGGGCAAAAGCTGATTTAGTTTTTCATTTTCCAAAGCATGTATTGTTCTTTTATTGTAAAATGATGTTTTAGTTTCATTTTTTAAAAGTTCTCTCAACCTTATGATGTCGTTAAACCGGTTCTGTCAGATTCATCAGCTCATCTTGTTTCCTTATTTTATGCGTGACATCACATCACGTTCATAGAAATACAAGGAGTATTTGTGATGGGCATTAACCGTGCTGAAACACTTCCTTCCTTGAAATATCTTTTTGCATTTTAAAAGTTACATTTTGACTTAGGCTGTTAATGAACAATATATTCTTACAGCATCTATCAACCTTTGTTAAAGCAACACTATGTAACTTTTCAACCTTCATAATATATTTCCAAGATCCTTGTGATGGTACATCGACTTACAATAGGTTGAATGACACGTCTGCCATAGCCTGACAGGGTCTGTATCGCTTTTACTGGCACTATGTAACTTCGGTGTTCGGGTAGTAACAAGAGCACAAAAAGAACTACAAAATTCGACTGCTTTACGGCATACGTCACATCCCCCACCACTTCGTCAAATTTGGACGTGAGAGGCCAACCAGCGTTTGTTTTCGGCTTTCGTGCGTATGTTTTTGTCATGGGGGTTGTTTACACCTGGCCACTTCATGCATTTTCTCAGATCGGATAGCTATCCGATCGTGAAAAGTCCAGGTTTAAATGCCCTCCGAAACGCATTTGAGACGGATTTGAATCCGATCCCTCAAACCACTTCAGGAGGAGATCTGAGACGCATTCCAGACGAAACTGGACAAGTGTAAATGCATATGGTTTTTGAAACCACATATGTAAATTGTACTCCTCCCAAAAATGCTAAAAAAAAAATGTTTAAAGCGTGTGAGAGCGTTGTATCGGCTATTATGTTATATCCAGATATGACGACGCGCTGGAACACGCATCACCGCAGATGAGCAACTGCATCAAGCCAACGTGCAAACTATAGCAAATCAAAGTGAAAGTAAGTCGCAGACGCTTAACACACAATCTTCATCATTAAAAGTAAAGAAACGAAATGATCTTACCAGGGCTGTTACTGCTCTCTCTTACTGCGGTCTTTGATTTTGAAATTATAGCTGATGATCTATAAAATGCAGCTCATATCTGTTGCTTTCGGTGACGTGAACTCCATTAAATCTGCATATAGCGCGAGAATTGAAGATCGAATTTAAATCCGTTTCGCAAAAAATACATTTATGTGTCCAGGTGTAAATGGAATCGTTTTGATAAATCAGATAGCTATGCCTCACGAATTAGTTTGCCAGCTGAACTCAGGTGTTGCGAGGTGTATTTATCACGTAGTCCTGAGGGATATATCAGATGACGCTGTTGACGTTGATTCCTGCGATTATCACGAGAACAGCTTTCAATATCTCACATCATTATCATAAATAAGCCTAACGTAGAGGTTGTAAATAGTGTAAACGAGCACAATTTGCAAACTATTATGATAAATTGCAATAATCATGTCTAATGACATCATAACGGCCAATGTTATGAAATAATGCGACGTACATTTAACTTAATTGATGTTATCTGGCATTTTGTAATGTTTACATTCCAATAAAAACAACACAAATTAAATTATACAGTAGGGCTAGACTATAGACTATTTACTTGTGATTTAGCTGCAATCATGTAAAAACGTTATAATATAATATATTTACGACAGTGCAAGTATTCCACAGCGACTCTAGGGGTCGCTGTTTGACAAAAACACAATTTCTACTTAGTGTGGCTTTAATGTTAGCTAATAAAAATGTTCATGTTAGTTTACAGTGCATTAACTAATGTTAACAGATACAACAGTTTTGACAGTTGAGATTAACAACTAAGATTAATACATGCTGCAGAAGTATTGTTCATTGTTAGTTTATGTTAACTTATGTTAACAATAGTCCAAAACCAATGCATTTATATTCATTACAATTAATTATTAACGAGTGTTCAGCTGTTGATTATGCTAATTAGTGTTTACCAGTTTTTCCAGTAATTTATCAGCAGTAAACGGGGTGTATGTTTATGATGATGCATTAGTTATAAGAAAAGCTTCAAATTAACCGTGAACAAACTGACAACTTGAATAAACAAATCTCACCTTGACTAAAATAAAACCTAGCTTACTTAATAAGATTTTCTATAAATCATAATTTAACACTGCTGCTGATGCTTTGTACACAAACCAAATGCATAGCCTTTCCCCCCAAAAATCCCAAAGTGGTGACGCCCAAAACAACTATGGATGGAAAAGCGACAGCATCTGAAAACAAGCGGATTTTGACTAGCTTGTGCGAGAACACCCACGTGGATAAACACAGACATATACAGCTGACAGTGAAATAAAGAACCTGCATGACTGATAAGCAACTCTGAACAAAACAACACAATATTCAAGAAAACATTCGCAAACGCATGGCTTTCACTTCTCACCTTTCTAGACCTACGGTCTTCCTCTTTTTTTAATCAGACATCAGATATTTCCCATTGCTCATTCTCTTGTCAGAAAACGCTTTACATTTTAATTTAAAATATATTGTAACACTGATTTAGCATTTACAAATTTTTCCCGAGGGTGTCACATGTTAGTCGTATTACAGTGTAGATCTTCATAATTTAATGATGTGACCATAAAAAAAATTAAAATTAAAAAATTACACCTATACACTGGTGATTCTTCAAAACCCTTTTGTCTTCTTTAAATCTTAAAAATATTAAGGATCTGATCATTGCCTTGTTCACCCAGTTTCACTGTCTGATAATTACTAAGGCAAGGAACAATTCAATTGGATTTCATGCAATGCCGTATCATAGAAAATACAATATCATGAAATTTAATGGAATTTAATGTCATAGTTTTATAGAATTCCAAGGAATCTCATGACATTTCATTTCGCACTATTCTAACAATCCACAAAATTCTGTGAAATTGAATAACATTCAATTCCAAAACATAAAATGTATTTTATGACCTTTTTTTATCATTTAAAAAATATATATTTCAAAGACACAATGCTAAAGTTTGAGCTATTATATCCTCCTCATTATCCTTTAAAACTAAAGGATTTCAACATTTTCTTTCTTTTTAAAATAATCTTAGGTGACAGAAAAATTTCATTTTTGCATTTTACAAAACCATTCAACAATACCAGCATTTAGCTTTAGCATGACTGAATAAACATCACAGTAGAAACGTACAGGCTTTTCATTTGTGTATAGCTGCACAGTTTTGATAACCTCATTTTACATCATCTTAAAACAAACATGGCCTCTAAACACACCTGGCTCAGTTTCCATTCACAAAAGGTGGCAAATATTTACAGAACACACACGTACAAGGACGCAACTCCTTTCAAATATGCATCCAAGCAAAAGAAAAAGACTATAGAAAAATTAACAGAAGAGTCATCCGGCCATTGAAATCTACGTCATTGCAATATTGTTCGTTCTTTATTATGCAGTCCAGCTGATGGTGAGGTGGAAACAGTCATGCATGTCATTGGTGAAACTTTTAACACATGATGACACGCATGAAATTTATGAAAAAAAAACACACCTGCTGCTATCACAAAAGAATACCTATTGGACTAAACATAGCCAATATTACATAAAGATCAATGTTGGGCCAAACAGCACACAGTGATGTCTTTACTAACAGTTTGTCATGCAGCAGAACACACACACACACACACAGACTCTTGTACATCTATCTTTATGAGGACATTCATTGACACAATGCAATCTCTAGCCGCTTACCCTAACCTTACCCATCACAACTAAGTACCTAACCCGAACCCGAACCCTGACCCTAAACCTAACCTAATTATAACCTTATCCCTAAAACCAAGTCTTGACCCTCAAACAGGCCTTTAATGGCTCGTTTCCACTGAGCAGTACAGTACGGTACGGTACAGTACGGTACGGTTCGGGTCTGTTAACCATGATCTGGCTAGCGTTTCCACTGCCAACAGTACCCTTACTTGATGGGCGTGGTGTTTCGATCGACGTCATATCGCGCGAAGAAGAACATAGTAAACTACAATGGATGACATATACAGCAGATCTTGTTCTTGCTCCTCGACATGTTTGTCACAAGAAGACAAGCGCCGACATTAGGCTTTTCTCAATATTAAGTACGCAAAGTTTGTACTTGCCATGTGCGACTCCTACATGCAAATGGTACAGCGCGTTCTTAAAAGGTCACTCAGCTCGCTCTGCTACTCCGGTTATCTCTGTTACTCTGTATGTACATTTTAAGCAACAATAAAACGAAATATGTTATAAAACACTACTCTGCCTCTTTTCGTTTTCATTTAAATAAATTAAACATTATAGGGACACAAATGTGGTTCATGCACAACGCATATTGACTGCACGTTATACGTTATTCTATTTAACGTTATAACAAAACGAAATTTAAAACACAACCCTAACGTTACCTCTTTTCGTTTAAAAAAAAAAAATAATTACACATATTACAGGCAATATATGCATTTGTACAAATGTTGCAATAAACATCAGTGATAATCTTGTAATAAGAAAATGACAAGAAACCATATTTCTTTTTGTAAAATTTCAGTTTTATCAATAATAGCCCATATAAAAGTTTAAGTAAAAGGTACAAGAAGCTATACAATAAGAAATAAAGCAAACAATTCAGTCAAATGTCCAAATGCTGCGCTCTAGTCTAACATTACAACAGTAAAGTTAAATACAAATAGCCTATAATATGAAACTAAACTTAGCCCTCGGCCAAAACGATTGACAGGGAACGAATTACATATTCACGAGACCAAAGATCGCCCGTTAGGTCTACACAAGACGAATTATATCTCATGTTTAACCACTACCGTCGGAGTCATCGGCGAACGTCAGAAGAACTAACTTAGCCGAGGAAAGGCTCATCCAGCCGGGAAACATGAGCGCCGAGCGCCCGCTGATCGCATGGATCTCACAACCGGGGAAAAACAAATCATCTTTATAAATAAACCACAGATTTGAGCTTTAAACAACTACATTCTCGCCTGAAAAACTCTTAAAATTACATTTCGTGACACAGTAACAGTAGTATTATATTAAACTGTATATTAAAAAATGGCGCTTCTTATGTTGTCATTCCCCTCGTAGCACGCGCAAGTGACGATTCTCTGTCAACCAATCAACGTCCTGCAGTGAGTCTAGCTCCACCTTTTAGTACCGTACCACTGTGCTAGGTACCCCAACGGAAGGGTACCCAAAAAGTGGTACGGTACGGTTCGGCTTTTTGGTACCATTCTCAACTTTTGGCAGTGGAAACGCAAATAAAAGGGTACCGACCCGTACCGTACCGTACTGTACCGCTCGGTGGAAACGCGCCATAAATGGCTCTCAGAAAGTGAGGACCGGACAAAATGTGCTCTCTTTACTCTCTTTGTCCTCACTCCAATGGTCTAAAACTCAAACTGGTCCTCACAAAGATAGTTGTACAAGTACACACACACACACACACACACACACACACACACACACACACACACACACACACACACACACACACACACACACACACACACACACACACACACACACACACACACTTGTGCAGGTCAGTACACAAACAGGACAGATAAGCACTCTCTCTCTCTTGGTAAAAGCCACAGTTCTCTTTAAAGTAACAGCAGTAATAAATAGCTTATTTGCCTTTATTCACATTAAGTGCACTAGCTGGATATAAAGATTTGCTTACAACTGGACAATTTGGTTAATATTTAAATTTTCCAAGCAGTTAAACGCACATGAAAGTAAAAGTCATTTGTTTGGCAACCCATACAATTCTATCTGTCATTTCTGAATGGTAGAAATACAATATGTTATACTTTTGTGGCATCATACTTTTGGTTTAGTTCAGACTTTTATCATTTAAGTCACATTTAAGAAACAGTGTGTTGGGTTAGGCCTAGATCCGTAACGTTAGTGGAGTTCATATGACTATTAAAATTGCAGATATGTACATGCAGTTATCAGCAAAATTATCTCAAGAAGTCTTACGCATTTCAATCCTTTAGGAACTGTTTCACATTTTACTTGTTATCTGAAAACACAAAAATCTAATTTAACAGATGACATTAAAATGCTTATCTAATTATCTTTCAATTTTGCCAGAGGGCTCAGTCAAGCCCAAAATGTGAATATTCAACATCTCAAGACAGGAAATCAAAGGTCATGCTGTTGAGTAATTTATGGAAGACGCAGGTGTATGAACCACCAGTTGTGCAACCATAATCACTGAGAGATACTATCCTTGAGAGCTGCGGTTTCTCTACTTTCCCACAAGCTCTAGTTCTTGACTGTGAGAAAGCAAATGTTTATTTAGAGAAGAAAAGCAAACCATCTACTAGAATCTCTGACTGTGCTCTGCAAGTGTGTGTGTGTTTGGATTTTTCCATTAGAAGACGTTTTCAGTGTCCATCTCCGTGACACCATATTGTGCAAATTAATTCATCAGTGCTTCAAAGACTACATAAACACCATTTTGGTGCTCAGCCCTACATCTACAGCACACATCCTCCTCACAGACATGAACCTTAAACCGGAATCTGCCACAGATGCCATTTTGTTATTTCCATTTATTAGGGCAGGGGCCTTAAGTTCCTGTAGGGCGAGAGACCTGCAGAGTTTAGATTCAATGCTAATTTTAACACACCTGATCCAGCTAATCAAGTCCTTCAGGCTTATTTGAAAACTAATGCTGCCTTTGCATGCTGTCGGAATTATCATAAATGAGTTTCCTAGTTCAAAACTGGACATGAACGCCATCTCCAGTCGTATTTACCACTGGGAAGCTCGGGGATTCATTTTGATATCCAAGTTCCTTAATTGGACGAGCCATAAACTTTAAACTTGGCGGAGGGGAGAAGCATTGCTGCTGTGACTGCTATTCTTATTAGTTTTCTCCAACAGTGTCATAGTGTCTGTCTTGTCATTAAAGTAATGCATATTTACTTATATGAATCATTTAAAGCATATTGTATGTATTTGACAGAAACTTCTAGAATCACCAGCAAGCTGACTATCTAGATAGCATGCTAAATGTTTAGGCCTATAGTTGTTAAAGAATGGGAAGCTAAATATCATTTTTAGCTTTAATAAGATTTTCTCAATCATTAAGAAAGAATAAACCTGGTGTCCTCCATGATTCCTGGTCGTTCCGACAACAAAGCAGTTGAATGCAGGAAGTAGGAAGTAAGAAATTACGATAGCACGTGAAGGCAGCATGTTTGAGCAGGGTTGGAAACTAAACTCTATAGGGCTCGAATCAAACTCGAATCAAACCCATGGCCTTAGCATTGCTAGAACCATGCTCTACCAAATATGGGCTACAGGAATGCAACTTAAACAGCTGATTCAAGTGGGACTTTTGTTTTCTACTCAATTTATATGAAGAGAGAAAGCTATTTATTTGTGAGGGCAGTTTAAGGGACCGTTTACCCAGAAATTATTATTTTGTCATCATTTGACATCATCACTCATCCTCATGTCATTCCAAACCTGTATGACTTTCTTTCTTATGTGGATATAAAAGAAGGTATTCTGAAGAATGTTTCTGAAGAACTGTCTTTTGTCCATACCAGTGAAAGTACAAGGGGAACTTCATTGACTTTCATTGTATCTTCTTTTGTTTTCCATTGAAGAATGGGGTTTGCGATTATATAAATATACACACACATTCTCCTTTCACATACATACATTTCTATGTGAAAGGAGACTGTATGTGTGTGAGAGCAGAAATGTATGTATGTGAAAGGAGAATGTATGTGTGTGTGAGAGTAGAAATGTATGTATGTGAAAGGAGAATGTATGTGTGTGTGTGCGTATAGAAATGTATATATGTGTGTGACAGTAGAAATGTATGTATGTGAAAGGAGTATGTATGTGTGTGACAGTAGAAATGTACAGTACTGTGCAAAAGTCTTAGGCATGTTAATATCCCCCCCCACAAGGAGTCGGTATGATCTGATCTCACCATCATCGAGTCCGTCTGTGATTACATGAAGAAACAGAAAAAACTGAGACAAACTAAATCCAGAAGAACTGCGGGAACGTCTCCAAGATGCTTGAAGAAACCTTCCTGCAAAGCTGCAGTACTGTGAAAAGTACTGGCACTTGTGTTAAAATGCTGTAAAGTGAGAATGCTTTCAAAAATAAAATCACAAATTGAATTTATTTATGATTTAACTTCTATTAACTAATTCAAATCAATATATGGTGTAACGACCCTTTGCGTTTAAAACGGCTTTTGTCCAGGTACACTTGCGCATAGAAAGGTAGCTTTGCAGGAAGGTTTCTTCAAGCATCTTGGAGACGTTCCCACAGTTCTTCTGGATTTAGTTTGTCTCGGTTTTTTCTGTTTCTTCATGTAATCACAGACAGACTCGATGATGGTGAGATCAGATCATACCGGCTGATGTCAGACTCCTTGTGCATACACAAATCTCACTGGATTATTACAATTAATGGCAAAAAGAATGTTAGGAAATGTAAACTGATATTTCCCTGCTGACACACTACAGCAAAATATATAAATAACTGCTTAAAACCATTGGGGGGGGGGGGGGGGGGGGGGGTATTAACATATATATTAACATGCCTAAGACTTTTGCACAGTACTATATGTATGTGAAAGGAGAATGTATGTGTGTGACAGTAGAAATATGTGTATGTGAAAGGAGAACGTGTATGTGTGTGCGTATAAAAATGTATGTATGTGAAAGGAGAATGTATGAGTGTGACAGTAGAAATGTGTGTATGTGAAAGGAGAACGTGTTTGTGTGTGCGTATAAAAATGTATGTATGTGAAAAGAGAATGTATGAGTGTGACAGTAGAAATGTGTGTATATGAAAGGAGAATGTATGAGTGTGACAGTAGAAATGTGTGTATGTGAAAGGAGAATGTATGAGTGTGACAGTAGAAATGTGTGTATGTGAAAGGAGAATGTATGAGTGTGACAGTAGAAATGTATGTATGTGAAAGGAGAATGTATGAGTGTGACAGTAGAAATGTGTGTATGTGAAAAGAGAATGTATGAGATGAGTGTGACAGTAGAAATGTGTGTATGTGAAAGGAGAATGTATGAGTGTGACAGTAGAAATGTGTGTATGGAAAAGAGAATGTATGAGATGAGTGTGACAGTAGAAATGTGTGTATGTGAAAAGAGAATGCATGAGTGTGACAGTAGAAATGTGTGTATGTGAAAGGAGAATGTATGAGTGTGACAGTAGAAATGTGTGTATGGAAAAGAGAATGTATGAGATGAGTGTGACAGTAGAAATGTATGTATGTGAAAAGAGAATGCATGAGTGTGACAGTAGAAATGTGTGTATGTGAAAGGAGAATGTATGTGTGTGACAGTAGAAATGTGTGTATGTGAAAGGAGAACGTGTTTGTGTGTGCGTATAAAAATGTATGTATGTGAAAAGAGAATGTATGAGTGTGACAGTAGAAATGTGTGTATGTGAAAGGAGAATGTATGAGTGTGACAGTAGAAATGTGTGTATGTGAAAAGAGAATGTATGAGTGTGACAGTAGAAATGTGTGTATGTGAAAGGAGAATGTATGAGTGTGACAGTAGAAATGTGTGTATGTGAAAGGAGAATGTATGTGTGTGACAGTAGAAGAATGGATTTTGGCTTGTACGGCCCCTCATACTATGAGTTTATATATTACTGGCAGTTTATACGGTGACAGGATGCACGTAACTAAGCAACAGAGCTGATGTCCGTTAAAAAAGAGGCAATTATGAAGAAGTAGTAGGCCTAGCCTATGTCCCAAAACTGTATACTCTTCTGCTTCACACTCTAAAGTACTTTTTCTTCACAAAAACAGTACATACATTTAAGGCATAGTACAAGTAGGCGAATTGGGATGCAGCAATAGAGTTATTCAATAACTTTCAAAAGGCTGATTAATTCAGGAATAAATGGCTTTCATTATGAACGGGCCATTGAATCATTGGTTCACCTGATTGATTGGCTTAAAATGCAGATTCATTCAGAAACTAAACACCACTGTGTGTTGCTCAGAGACAGACAACAGTTCTGCTCTGGCTTTATGTGTAGGCTAATATTAAAAATGAACGCATTATTTTTTCCCCATAACTGATTAATTAAACTAATTATTTATACGAACAGGATTACTCCTGTCCTGACCCAGCAATAGAGATTACCATGCGTGGTGGACTATGCATACACATAATCGTTGGTATTTCCTCAAAGAAAAAGTTTTATAAATCTCCTTAAGTTGTCCATTGATATTGTCCACAAGACTGTTGAAGGTCTTTTTATTCCCACACCCTGCCTTTGTGTGTGTGTGTGGATAATGAGAAGGAGCATCTGCTACTCTTATCTTCAAAATACAGTCCCTTATTTTCTTGTAATGAAATACAATGTAACTGTTGTTATACAAAACATGTACTCCTCCTTTCGTGCGACCTTGACCATGTCCTCATCCATCCCAGCTCCTCTAAACACCTGCGGCTCTAGGTACAAACTCCAATAACCTCAGCTCTACCGGCTTTGCATTTGCATTTTTAAAAGTTTCAATCAATTAATCTTATTAGTATGCATGTTCTCATAACCATCCCCAAAGCAGGAACTATCTGACCTCAACATAACTTGGACATTTATGCCCACATTCCCATTTTAGTAACTCAACCACAACGCACTTCCTCAAATTTAAGTTTCCCTGCCACACATGTATAAATTTCTCTTCCTTATTTTCTTTTTCAATCCCACTTTTTCCCTCATGTTTTCTTTCTCTTAATTTTGTTTGTAATACCACACAATTAATTTGCATAAAAATACAGCCAGGAACAGTAATGTACAGTAAACCCTGGACAGTTTATTGTAAATACATTTTTTGGTTTACACTATTTACTCTTTGTTCTTTGCCCGCAGCATAATGAACCACTGAACACACAAACACACACATCCATTAACACACACATCCATAAACACTGGCACACTGAAACAAAGTAGCCATTAGTGTGTAAAGAGTGAAATGTCTTATAGTATAATCTTACAAATTACAAGAACACTGTGCTACAAACAGAGTGGTATTGAGGGCATTTGGGTCTCCCAAAACATGCTTTAAAGTCGTTATTACCTCATTATACTCACTCAGTGCCTTCACATTTTGTTAATAAGATTAAATTCTGATATTTCACCTCCTTAATATTCATTGAGTGCAGTAATCGTGTATTTTTATGCATGTGATGAAGTGAAGTGTGTAATCAGTGCATTAACTGGTTGAAAACACAGCTGGAATACTCCAGAGTCTTACACTTAAAACCACATCAAAACACCACCTGCCATCTAAATGCACGTATAGAAGCTTGTCTAACATTCATACACACATGATTGCGAGGTATTGCAAACCGCAGTTGGTTTGCATAGCTTTCGAAGAGTAAATGGGTGTTCTCACACTTGGCAGGTTTGGTTTGGTTTGGAACGCAACATGGACCAAAAGACATCTAAAAGAACCAAAAACAGGACATGATGTTAACTGATACGACTCTAAAAAGGACAGAATTCTGAAGCATACCTGGTTTTCATAACTGTAGGAGCTACGTTGCCCATCCCAATACAGTTTGGTACAGGCACGCAGTCCGTGAGGATGTTAACGGTGGGTCCTTATGGTAGTATGTCAGGCAGGAAATCTAAACATTCTCCTATCATCCATCGACCTCAAATATGGCTTATCATTTGAAACATGTAAGTATCAGCAACTTAACATGGCCGCTTGCTCTAACGTTAACCTAGATAAATGTGGGCTATTAGGCGCATATCGAAGTGTTCGCTAAAGTAATAGCGCGCTTACAGTGTGACATGGAGGGACCGGCACGGCACGATAACTTGCATTTTTTTTCCTGATAACAGCGAAAACTTCTTAAAAATACTCTGTCAATTATGGTCATACAGACAAGGGATCTTTTGAAACTGTAAAGGTACTTTTATTTGTATAAACTCACAATTACAAAAAAACGTTGTGCGTTTGTAAACTATATAATACAAAAAGAATATGTGCTTTCTGCCGTCTCGGTCTCTGTGAACTGGAGCGCGTCACAAAAATGAACCGAAACTCAGCATATAGGCTACTTGCCTCACAGACATGAGAAATATATCTATGGAAAGCTTGAAACGTCTACTTTTAAATGAACCAATTCAAATCGTCAACAAATACTCTCTGATTAAAAATGCATTTCTCTCTATAGGTGCATCCACTAATAGGCTACTACGGAAATGGCGAGTCAGCATCAACAACATCATCTGCGCACCCGACACTGAATCAGAAAACACTAGTTTATTAATAAATAATTAAAATCTCACCTTGCTATTTTTTCTGACACATTCATAATCATTACTTATGACAAGCTTTATATGTGTGCTTGAGCAGGGAATAGGCTATATATCACGCCTTCACAGTTCACACACACACACACACACACACACACACACACACACACACACACACACACACACACACACACACACACACACACACACACACACGTGATCTGTGACAGAGGGGACCTACTAATGTCTCCTATGATAAGGTGTCCCCTCATTGAGCCCACCCATTAAAAAAAAAAAACACTGCCCAATGATTTTAAGGGACGGCACTGCTCGTGAATGTTGTTATTAACCTCCTTGGGATATTGATGATAAAAATATAGACCTCTTCCTATAATTAGACTGTATGACACTTCACTTTAAGTAGGACACATTGTATGAAAGTAAAACACAGGAACAAGAGAATGTGTGTCTGAGTAAAAAAATGAAAAACAGAGATAAAGAAATCACTGGAAACACTGAAAGTGAAAGGGTGGAGTATGAAAGAAACTGAAGAGACATGTCATAAAGTCTCCACATCCTATTCATACATACATTGCAAAACCAGATGCATAACTGGTTTTATTCTTACATCACATCTAACGTGTTTAAGATCACATGGATACGTGGAATAACATCTCACCAGCAGAGGTGTAAAGTCCAGGTTCAGAAAGTAAAAGTCCTCCTCAGTATTTTGTTCCAATCACCTGGATTTGCACAGTTTTTCAGCCAGGAGATAAAACTAATTAGTGAAATCAGTTGGAGGAGTTCATGGGTGGAATAAACGTATGGCAGGACTTGTACTTTCTGACCCCTGGACTTTACACCTCTGCTCACCAGAGACCAGTGATTTATATCTTCCTTTATACATATAGGCCTATGGTTGAAACACGGCCATATCAGCATGTTGCTATCTCCCTCTTTCCTGCTCTCCTTTCCAGTATTTAGAAACACATTTTTCTCACTATGGCTTCCATGATGTGGCCCAGTTTCAAGTCATTCCTGAGTCTCTTTAGACTGAAACAATCTGTAACCTTGGGTCTCAAACTGCAGAACTATGGCCAACTCAACAACACGGAAAACATCAGTAGATTTTATTCAGCTTTCCCTCCATGCCCTAAAAAAGATCAGGCAATTTTCGATGTGGCTTAAGACCAACTGTTTTAACTCTTCTCTCCTATTAAGGTCATGTGATTTTACAGCATTTTGACGGGTCAATACTCTCTTCCAAGATATTCTCCATTTACTGTAAAGCAGAAAGAACAAGGTCAAAGTCCTCACTGCTTTCAGTACATTAAGTATCAACTGTGAGGACGCAGCAGTAGTTTTACAGCTCTAGTGGACAAATATTAATCAATGTTAGAAATATCAAGAGACATGTGAGAGCCATCAGGCATCACTCATGTGTATCTGAATGGATTCAGAGTGAGTGCAAAAAAAGCTCACTGGAATTCAGGTACAAATAATATTTTGCCTGCCACCGTTACAACAGACCAGAAGACTTTACCCAAAATTAATATTTAATTTACTCACCCTCGTGTTGTTAAAAAAAAACACATATGACTTTATTTCCATGGAGCTCAAAAAGAGAAGTTATAGCCATAATAACAGACTCAGTCACTATTCATTTTAGTTCATGGAAAAGGATGGAAAATAAGTGAAAGGTTTTCTAAAACATCTCCCTCTTTTATTCCACGAAAAAACAGGAAGAAGGAAAGTCATACAGGTTTGGAACCATGTTGGAGCAATTGGCCTGAAGCTTGGCTTGAAACCACCCAAAGGAGGTCATAAAAACTGTGAAATATTGTTTTAAATACATCCATAAACTTTTTACATAAGCATTTTCCAACAACGTTTAGTAAACAAAAATGAGGCTACAGAAGCTAGTCCAAATCTGATTTTTGTGCATATCTGATTTAGCAAGTGTGAAAGGCAATAATATTATTAACAATAATAAATAAAAATTCACATGAAATCCGAAATCCATTTCAAGCAACATTTAGATGAAGTTTAAAATATTAAAATAATTTCTGGAAATCGTTTCAGTCTGACTGCTCTGAAAGCAGACCGAATGCGCCAATGTACGAACAGAAAGGTAAGAGCTGTCATTAATTATCGTGTTATTACAGACTCACACTTAACCATACATCTCGAAAATTGTTAGTGTTTTGTATAAAGCGTCTTTACGTCGGTTGACATCACATTAGTAAAATTATACTAGGGGGAGCCCTTGTAGGGACTCAATTTGACTTGAGCGAGGCGAAAATAACAGACTGAAAGTCACTGGATACTTCTCACAATGAATTTGATTTTGGGGTGAACGATACCTTAATCGTTCGGTGGCATAGTTGGCAAAGATTTTAATTAGGACATGTTAAATCGGGTTAAGTGACGTAAACAACAACCACAGAGAGCAACATGTGGGCCACTCAGCCTCTTGACAATGTTAACAAAAGCCTCTTCGCACCTGACTCGACAGCATGTCAATGAGTCACTGTGATTATTTTTGCGGTTTTCATTAACTAGGCTATAATAATGCGTCTGGCGCGTTATGCTTGATTACACTACACTACGAAATCACCATCAAATATGCTTTCCACTAATATTGCGTGGCAAATTCTGGCATTGCCTGCCGGTGTGTCGTGTCATAACGCCTCTTTACCTTCGGAAACGGTAGAGCTGGTCCAGATGACTAGGCAAGCGATTAAAGAGAGATTACACAGTAAAGGATCATTCGACCCTAGTGGAAAATAAATCCCCCTAGTCCACAGTGGGCGGTTATTATTTACATATAACGTTAGAGGACTAGCTAGTTGACGTCAAAATACAAGAAACGTGTTCTTAGAAAGGCCCTGGAGAAGTAGAGATCAACAGCTCCGTTGAGTCGAACTCACCGTGTTGGTTTTTCTTTTCTTTTTTTCCCAAAGGAGACTTGTAGCTGGTCCGATCCCGAGCCGTGGCGATCCAACGCGATCGCGAACCAGGCCAAAACAACACGCCTCTCCTGACAATCCCGCTTTCGCGTAATATATCCTCGTCAGAAGTCGGTAGCTGTGTTGTGATGGGGCTGCTGGTGGTTTTGGCCGCGTAAACGAAACTGGAGACGTGCGCGTCAGTGGGCGGATTGCTAAAAATCGGTCGGTGCTGCGTGAAGAAGAAAGAGGAGGAGGGAGGGGGGATCCCGTCTTCTTCCACTGCCTGTGACGTGATACTCAACGCCCCGCCCCCACTCCGAGGTCCAACCAGAATGTAACACTGGATTTACATTCACAAGTGAAGTCGATATTTTAGCCACATTCTTGTCCGTGGCAAAATAGGTTCAATAGAATTACATTTAGTTATTTTTTGTATGTTTAGTTGCTCTACAGACGCCTTATAGTCATACAATAGGCTACCTGTTTTCCCTTTTCAAGTTGAATAGCTATGAAGCGGTTAATTTAAACGAATTCGTTCAATGAAAATAGTTGACCAAAATAAGTGTCACTTTTTAGAGCCATAAGAAAATATCTTCACAAAAGTAAAGGTCACCAAAAAGTGACCTGACAGTATGAATATTCCCTGACTTTTAAGAAGCATTTTCCCTGACTTTTAAGAAGTTGTGGGTTTCATGAGGGAATCCCGTAGGCTATGTTGAATGCTGTATGTTTGACTATTTGTTATAGGACCAGCACTACCAGTGCAGATGCAGAAAAACAGGGAAAGCTACTATTTGGCCAACATATCTAGGTCCTCAGTCAGTGTAAATATCGGTAAACATCAGCTTGCGAGCAAAGTCTAGTGAAATGAGTCACTTTTTAGTTGCGCAAAACCCGGCAACGGAGAGGAGACGGCGAGCAACGCACCCCAAAACACAAACATGGCCAAACAAGTGGTAACAACAATATGTTTTGTTCTTTTTCACTGCATTATAAGTTACTGGGCGTTTATGTCATCTTGTAGCATCCACTCATCCACAAAAACCAGCATACCAGAGATCGCCAGGTATTTTGGCACCAAAGGTCGCTATGAGGAGGTTAACACGTACTTAATCGACGATATTTTGGCCATAAACAGTTCCCTCGTGACGCTGCCTTCCTCGACATGCCGCGAAATTCATTTGACAGCTATAATCCGGCACGGGACGAGGTTCCCGACCATTAAAAACATACAAAAGATGCGCGACTTTTATGATCTCGTCGTGCGTAATGCGACCGACAACTTAAGCTGTTTGTCAGAGATAAAGTCACGGTGGAAGATGTGGTACAAGGATGAGATGGACGGGCGACTGGTGGAAAAGGGCCGTGAGGATCACAGGCACCTGGCGCAGAGACTCATTAGATGGTTCGACTCTTTGCTGACCGAGGACAATGTGCGTCAAGGACGCGTGAAACTGATCACCAGCTCCAAGCACAGGTGTGTGAACAGTACCATCGCTTTCAGAGAGGGACTAATGACAGGACTCCGCATAGAAGAAGGTAATGCATGAGGACCCAGCCCTGCAATTACCGCAAGCACTGAATCATCTGCATGCCATAATGCCACATTGTTTTCCAGCATGAACGTATGTTTAATTTAATCTGGCTCTTCATTCATGATAGTGCTCACTTGTTTCACCTCAAGTGAAACCTTTTCCTCAGATTTTTATCCTGACTGATATATCAATATCATATATCAAAATTGGCTGATATCATTACTGTTCTTTCTCTCCTAAATTTAGTTCTTTAGTACTGTGTATTATGCAGTGGTCTATGTATGACGCATCAAAAGTCATGCATGCCAAAATGTTGAATTACACAAATCATTTATTTGAAGAAGAAAAAAAATCTTAAGGAGGCACAAACATTGTTTTCAATTGGCTTTGGGGTATCTAAAAACTTAAATATGCTCATGTGGACCTTCAGCAATCTGCCTTATTGGTTATGTTTGTTGCCTTTATAACCAGTATGCGTATAAAGCCTATATAGTATGCTTACAATTCACACACAAACAAAGAGACTGCCTGTTAGCTATATGGGCAGACAAACACAGAAAACATACAAATCCATTTTGAACAATCCATTTTTTTTGATTGACCTATTTGTATTAGAAATCTATATTACTTTCTTGATTAGCTTCCCCCACTGATCAAATAAGTTTACAAAGTAACATATTGTAATTACAGTTTTAAGAGTCAAAGTGGCATGGTTATAAACCCGTAATGTTAATTCTACTAAATTGTTTTGTTGTTTCATTGCTCAGTTGAGTTGGAACCTGCTGTGAACGACGCTTTGATGCGTTACTTTGACAAGTGCGACCGGTTCGTGAAAGAAGTGGAGAACAACAAGAGTGCCTTGGAGGAAGTGAAACGTTTCAGTGAAGGTCCTGAGATGAAAAGAGTAATGGAGAAAATGGCTGACAGGCTGAAGGTCCCTTACCCCAGCGTCACCGATGGTCAGTGATTGCATAACATGATCATGAACTGTTACACAGTCCCTGCTGAAGTGCTGGAATTAAGCAACATCCTAGATGCTATTGTGCAGTATAAAAATGTGGTAATGTTGTGATAATTTTTATGTTATGTTTTATGGAAAGAGCTGTTTCAATTTTAGAACACATGTGTCAAATTCACTTCCCTTTCAATGTTACGCTCTTCTCACAACCATAACCACAAAACATTTTCACATGAGTAGATGATTGCATACGCTTCCTTCCCCAATGCATGTCAGGCTGACCTCATGTGAGAACCTAAAGATAGAAAGTAAATTTTTCTAATAACTCTACCATTGTTATTTTTATTTTTGTTATTTCCTCTGCAGTGAGGAATTCACTATTTTTTATTTTTGAGAAGATTTATAAATGTTAAAAATCAATAAACACAATTGTGGAGTCCAAAACTCCAAGCGATTGAGAGGGCTGGGCTTTCAAAGTTCAAAATTGTACATGGTTTGCAACTACATCACTAATCTGTGCCATCATTTCATGTAAATCATGTAAAATGTAGCCACAGAAAAATATCTGCGCGCAAAGTTTGCATTTTCAGCATACAGTCACAACTTTGGGTGAAATAAAAAAAGAAGAAGTATTTTAATAAAAAGAAAGAAAGATTATAAACCTTATGAGAAGCAATTGAATTCCAGCACCTTTGCTGTTACAAGCTGAAATATGTATGTTTACTAATCCCTCTCCTATCTCAATTTGCACTTTTTTTCTTTTCTTTTCTTTCTTGAAATGTAAAAACAGTATCCATATCATTTAAGGTTTTTTTTGGTTGAGGCACTGAGTGTCCTTATGAAATAGTGTAGTTAAATCCTATAGATGACAAGCCACGTTTGCTGCAGCGTTTTCTCTGGAGAGCAGAAGAAAAATGGGAAGAGTTGGGAATGAGAATCACAAAAGCAAGAAAACGACCAAATGTTGATGAAGCAAGTTTAACTTACTCAGAGAGTTTAGAGGTCAGGGCTGCTCACTTGATCTGCTGCTGTCAGCAGTTGTATATCAATGCACAAACAGAGAGTGAGAGATAGTGAGAGAGGGAAAGAATGTTGAATAGTGTTGCTACTGCAGTCTCACTGCTACCGTTAGATGGCAGTGTTGATACTCTTTTCTTTGACACATTGTCCTAATATTTATTTTTCTTTGTAGATTCAGTGGAAGCAGCGTTCTACCTGTGTTCATACGAGTTTACTATCCTCAAAGTGAACTCACCCTGGTGCCAGTTGTTTGACGAGGTTGATGCACAGGTACTGGAACAGAGCGGTTTTTCCTGTTTACCCATTATTTACTTATCTTACTGTAGGACCTAGGTTATATTTTAAGTTTACCAGGAGTATTTCTTCCTCAGATGGAAACAAATAAAACCTGTACTGTCAATACATTCTGATAGCTGTGGTTGTTTTTAATTTATATAGGAGGATATTGCTCTTTATTTCAATCATAGGCTGATCATGTGAAGTTATACAATAGGTTTGTGTGAAGAACAAGTGGAAATGCAAGTTATGATTTCACAATATCAGCTTGAGCTGTTTGCTTCAGCAACTTGGATTACTTAGATTTTTATGGTGTTTTCAACCTGTGTTCCACAAAAATGTAATAGCACACTGCTTTGGAACTGCGTGAGTAAAAAAAAAAAAAAAAAAAAAAAAAAAAAAAAATATATATATATATATATATATATATATATATATATATATATATATATATGTATATGTATATATATATACAGGCCCTTTCCAAAAAATTAGAATATCATGGAAAAGTTAATTTATTTCCATAATTCCATTCAAAACGTTAAACTTCCATAGATTATAGATTCAGGGCCCACAACTTAAACGATTTCAAGTATTTAGTTGTTTATTTGTACATAATTTAGGCTTCCAGCTCATAAAACCCACGAAAACAGGATTTCAAAAAAAATTTGAATATTACATGAAATCACACAGTGATACCATGGTCATTGAACCAGGTTTTGGTTATTTTGGCAGTGTGGGCAGGTGCAAATCCTGCTGGAAAATGAAGGAAGCATGAAGTGCTCTGGAAATGTCCTGGTAAACGGCTGCGTTGACTCTGGATTTAATAAAGCACAGTGGACCAAAGTCCTCTTTTCTGATGAGAGCAAATTTTGCATCTCATTTGGAAACCAAGGTCCCAGAGTCTGGAGGAAGAATGGAGAGGCACACATCCAAGATGCTTGAAGTCCAGTGTGAAGTTTCCACAGTCTGTGTTGGTTTGGGGAGCCATGTCATCGGCTGGTGTTGGTCCACTGTGCTGTCCACTCAACGCAGCCGTCTACCAGGACATTTTCAGAGCACTTCATGCTTCCTTCAGCAGACAAGCTTTATGGAGATGCTGACTTCATTTTCCAGCAGGATTTGCACCTGCCCACACTGCCAAAATAACCAAAACCTGGTTCAATGACCATGGTATCACTGTGTGATTTCATGTAATATTCTACTTTTTTGAAATCCTGTTTTCGTGGGTTTTATGAGCTGGAAGCCCAAATTATGTACAAATAAACAACTAAATACTTGAAATCGTTTAAGTTGTGGGCCCTGAATCTATAATCTATGGAAGTTTAACGTTTTGAATGGAATTATGGAAATAAATTAACTTTTCCAAGATATTCAAATTTTTTGGAAAGGGTCTGTATATATATGAAGCCATGTATAGTTTTTAATATATTAAAAAATTTAATTTATTCCTGAGATGGCAAAACTGAATTTTCAGCAGCCATTTCTCAAGTCTTCAATGTCAAATAATCCTTCAGAAATTCTCCTAATATGCTCATTTGCTGCTCAAGAAACATTTATTATTATTATCGATGTTGAAAACAGTTCTGTTGCAAATTGTTTGTGCAAACCGAGACACCGTGAGGATTCTTTGATGAACTGAAACTTCGAAAGAATAGCACTTATTTGAAATATAAATCATTTGTAACATTAAATCAATTTAATGTGCCCTTGCTGAATAAAAGTATTAATTTCTTTAAAAAAATAAGTAAATGTAGCCTTGGTGAACATAAGAGCTTTTTCAACACATTTTAAGAATCTTACCGACCTTGAGCTTTTGAATGGTAGTGTATGTTTTAAGATACAACTTTTATTAATGTGGATTTTCAATTCAGAATGTCAGACTAATGACAATAAATATATTTGTGAATGTTCTTGCACACTGGTGAGAGGTCATATGCTCTTGCAGATGTTTGAAGACACTGTGTTGTGTCTCTTAAGGTGATGGAGTACGCTGGTGACCTGAAACAGTACTGGAAGCGAAGCTATGGACATGATATCAACAGCAAATCCAGCTGTATTCTTTTCCATGATCTTTTCTATCGTCTTGACCAAGTTGTAACCCAAATCAAGTAAGAGCACTGTTACATGTCTTTTTATATATTGCATATAAGAAAGAATTTATGCATTTATGCTATTTCCACTTTATTCAAAAGTCCATCTATATTTATTTGCCATTGTGCTGTTGTTTCTTGTTTTTTAAGTTAAAACCTTTTTATTTTTGTGTCACAAATGGCCTTGGCGGGGGGAAAAAAAACCTTGAAGTTTTACTCCCACAAAAGAGTTGAGGACCAGCTCTCCTTTCTTAGGAAGAATAAAGTATCTGGTACATGCTTTCACAGCAGTATCAGTTATGCCTGAGAAGAAATTGAATAAGTTCAGCAAGTACAGACAGACGGCCCTGGGAAAGACCTAGTTTTCTTAGCTAGTTGTGTCTTAGTTTAGCTTTGAAGGTGACAGCCTTACTCAACATCAGTTAAACCCCGTGTATTTGTTTACTTCGGTGTAGTTTCTTTTTAAGAATCCTATTCACATGAGCAAAAGAGAAGAAGTTAAATACAGATTTATTTCTGTTTGTGAGAGTAGCGGTCGTAAAAGGGATAAATTTGCTTTTGTTGCATTCGGATGGCCGATTTATCCACAGTGGGAGGAGCGAGTTCTGTGAAAATAACAATATGGAAATTAGCAGAAATAAGTTCATGTCGCCTCTTACGTTAGGTAAACATAAAGCTGCTTAGTTTATATTTTTAATGTATATAATTGTATATAATACATATTTTAAAATTGTATTGCATAGATTGCTGCCACAAAAACGTCTTTTCTCTTTCTCCTTTTTGTTCTTAACAGCTCCCACTCACTGAAGTGGAGCAGTGATGAAATAATGTTCTTTTAAAAACTTTCCAGCATTTCAGTAATGAAAGTGTACATCTTTAAAATGCATGCAAATTACAGTGAAGCACAACAGTTATCATAAGGTACACCCCAGTGGTCAAAAAGGATTTAAATAGTGAATTGAAGTGATCTCTTCTTGTAAACTCAAAGATGTGGATTCGGATGGCAATTAAATTACCACAGTTGGTGTTTGTCAAAAAAACTGTAGGTAATTCGGCCGGGGATTTTTTTGCGGATGGTGGGAGAAAAACATTGACATTTGAACTGCCCCTGACACTTTCACTGTAAATTTGGAAAATACCTTACGTCCCCATGAGAAACAATTACCGCCCGAATAGGGCTTTAGTCTACCTACAGTTGTGGTCAGAATTATTGGCACCCCTGTAGTAAATATGTTCAAAGATGATTGTAAAAATAAATGATCTTCTTGATGGAAGATCCAACCACGGCCCATTATACGATTTCTAGCAGAGGCCATCAGGTTTTGCCTTTTTTTATCTGTTGATACTTGATAGAATCCATGATACCATGTATCTGAACAAGATGTCCAGGACCTCCAGCAAAAAAAATAGGCCCACAACATATAAGATCCAGCAGTATGCATGGGGTACTTTTTATCCTTGTTTGCACCAAACACATCTGGTGGGTTTGCTGCCAAAAAGCTATTTTTTTTAGTTTCATCTGATCACAGAATCTGGTCCCTTTTGAAGTTCCAGTCGTGTCTGACAACTGAATGCTGGAGTTGTGAGGATGGATTTTTCTTGAAACGCTCCCAAACAAAATGTGGAGATGTAGGGGTTGTTTGAGGTTTTTTTTTCAAAGAAGGGGGGGATGCTTTCTGACCCCAAGACTCAACCAATCTCTGATGGTGTAAATGGGGATTTTCAATTCTTTAGCTGTTTTCTTCGCCACTTTCTATTGTGTGACGCTCAACAAACCTTTGCTGCACATCGGAACTCTATTCTTTGGTTTTACTCATTGTGATGGTGGATGATTAAGGGAATTTGGCCTTTGTTTCCTCATAGTTATACTCCTGGAACAGGACGTCATAGCTAGACAATATCATGTTCTTAGTCACCCTGGTGTGCTAAAAATAAATAAATATGAATGGGAATATACTTCAGAGATATTTTACTATACTAATTTCTAGGGGTGCCAATAAATGTGGCCAATGAGTTTTAGAGAAAAACATTTATTTCATAATGTGATTTCTCCCCCACTTTCAATTCTATTACTTCAATGAAAGGTTCGATTTTTGCTTTTTTTTTTAAATGAAAGATCAAAAGGATAAACAATGCCGATTTATTTTTTACAGCCATCTTTGATCATATTTTCCAGGGGTGCCAATAATTCTGACCACAACTGTATGTCTCTTATGCTCATTAAGGCTGCATTTATTTGACAAAAATACAGTAAAACAGCAATATTGTAAAATATTATTACAATTTAAAACTGTTTTCTATTTTAATATATAAAAAAATGCCGTTTATTCCTGTGATGGCAAAGACGATTTTTCTAAAGCATTACTCCAGTCTTCAGTGTCACATGATTCTTCTGGAATCATTCTAATACTGATTTGGTGCTCAATAAACATTTATCAACTTTATCGATGTTGAAAACAGTGCTGTTGCCATTTTTTTTTTTTATGTTGTGGAAACCGTGAGACCGTGAGGATTCTTTGATGAACAGAAACTTAAAAAAAACAGCATTTATTTGAAATAGAAATCTTTTATATCATTATGAATGACTTTGATGTCACTTTTGATCAATTTAATGTTGTTAGTTTCATTTTAGCTTTTTCCCTGTGATCCAGTTTTCCCAGTGTGTCTAATTAGTAATCTAGTTCACATAGTGTTTTTCTATTATTTCATTAGTTCCCTCGTTTAGTTTTGGTATAAGTACTCCCTGTTTTGTTCTGTCCTGTCTCGTCTGTAAAGTGGATGTGTTCCCCATGTTTATACCCCATCTCCTGTAGAATATTGATTTAAACTCTATTCCTTTGTACTCTTCGTCTTCGTGAGCTACTTTATCCAGCCCCTCGTGACAAATGTGTCCTTGCTGAATACAAGTATTCATTTATAAATTTTTTAAAAAAGACTCTTACTATCCCCCAAAAATTGGGCATTGTGTGATCGAAAAAGCGTCTGAGATTAAAAAACAAAACAAAAAAAACAACACCTCATGGAACCAGATAGAACAGAGACGATGACATTTGCTGCTACCATCTGTCACCATGGTTTCAGGCTTTACTCAAGGCTGTCATGAGAAGGACATTGACATTGACTTTGGTTACCAATACCTGCCCATTGTTTTATCCGTTCCTGTCTACTAAGCATCAAACCTCTTAGTAAACATTGTTTTCTACCCTAAATACTGTATGTGAACATAGCCAAAGAGTGAGTGTTTGCCTAACCTGTTATATTGCTATTTGAGAGCAGTTGAGCATGCATAAAAACTCGTTCTAGTAATATTTATTGCCTAACTAGCATCATAACACAAATACGCCTCACACCCACTGCCCACTTCCCACATGGAACCCCACACAACACATTACACAGAATACACAACATCTGAACAGGAACTAGAGTGATATAATTCTCTTGTGTAATAATCAGCAATCCTCCTATTCATTCTCTTTGGTCTGTCACACATCCTTACTGAATGTCATACTGAAAGTTAAGCAAACTTGGGTGTGGGGGATATGTGTCATAAATTTACATGGCTGAGGGTATCCACAAATACGGATATGCCTCCTTATATTTACATTTATGCATTTGGAATATGTGTTTATCCAAACCATTGTTTGGGAACCAAACCCATACCTTTTGCGTTGCTAGCGCCATGATCTTCTGTTTAAATAAAAAAAACTGGGTTACACTTTATTTTAAGGTGATGTAACATTGTACAAGTACTGAGTAATTTTAATTAACTACATGTACTTAGTATAAAGTAAACGGTTAGGGTTTGGTTTATGGTTAGTTGTAATTATGCATCATTTAGCCTACTGTTATTACTATAGTTAGTACATGTACAGTAGTAACGTGTAATTACGTCACCTTAAAATAAAGTGTTACCAAAAACTGTCATCCTTTACTCACCCTCCTGTTGTTCCAAACTGAATGTATTGACTGCTGTTGTCTATTAAGAATGTGGATGATGATTTATATTTGCGAAATTTAACTTTATTTAATGATATGCTTCTGAATGTGTGCCTCACTGTAAATTTCAGTTTGTATTTCGCACAAAGCTACTGTATGGTTCACAATTACACAGCTATTCAAATATTGGGGTTGGTAGGAATTTTTTTTTATGTTTTGAAAGAAGACTCACCAAGGATACATTTATTTGTTTTCTATTTTAATATATTTAAAAGTTCAATTTATCAACCTTCAAATACTGGTCAGCATTTTCTGTAGCAGTTGCAGCACACTTTCAGAAACCCTCCACCTTCCCCAGCTCCATCTGTATAGATCTGCTACGGGTAATTCATGTATGCTATATTGTACAGCAGCAGCGTGTCATGTATTGGCAGTAGCTAGTCCCATACTTGCTTTGCAGCAGTGTAGCAAATTTATTCCACCAAGACCAAATATATCAACATTGTCAAACCCATTACCATGCCAAACACTTGTCTTGTCTTGTCATGACAGAAATGTATAATATTTGGAGCTCAATAAATATTTCTTATTATTATCAATGTTGAAAACAGTTGTGCTGCTGCACATTTTTCCAGATTCTTTAATGAATAGAAAGTTCAAAAGGACAACATTTTTTTTAAATAGAAATATTTTGTGAAAGTCTTCACTGTCCCTTTTGATGAGCTTAATTCATTCTTGCTGTATAAAACAAAATAATTAAAAAGAGCAGCTTGAACTTGTGGTTTTGTGTTTGACGGGAAAGACAGTCATATGAGTTTGGAATTGCAGGTCAATGAGTAATGATGGAAATTTAATTTGTTTTATTCAACTATTGCTTTAACATTTCCAGAAATCCAAGCAAACAGGTTTTTCATTCGCTTCTCGATACTTATCTGGCTGTTTTTTTTAAATGATCATAACTAAGCAAATGTAGAGACAAGAAGCAAATCAGATGATTATACTCCATTAGGTGGTAAAATATTGTAAACTGATGTGAATGTCCCTGACAGAACTAAATTATTTTGGCTATGATATTTATACAGGTTTTGTCTAGTAACTTTGATTATTGCCACAGTCATTTTAAAATCTATTTTTAATGCTAAAGAAGTGGTTTCAGATAGTTCCCTGAACCCTGTTGAACCCCGGCAATGTTGGGTTTTGGTTACCATGTGTGAGAAACGCTAATACTTTTATCATTGTCCAGGTTACCTGTTATTTAGAAACTGCTTGATGTCAAAAAAAGGATGTTGCAACATTAGATCAAGTGATTGAGTACAGTACAACTGTTAATATTTAAGACCAATAAGACCCATCTGAGATATGATATCCTTGCCAACCAAGAAAAGTGTCAATTGTTTAAAATGCTGTCATACGCATGATGCTGCAAAAAAAGAAATGTGAGTACAATGGTCAAACATTTTTGTATCACGTTTACATTGGAATGCAAAAGTACATTCTGAACACTCCCTAAAACTCTTTGCAATACTACTGTCACTATCACTGACAAATCTTCCTCCCTTTGCCAATTGATCAGCCTGTTTGCAGTGACATATTTTGATGCCCAGCTCTTAATTGGCTCTATCAAATGTGTGTTTACGAAATATGATGGCTTTGACCTACATATTCAGAAATCCCTGCACAGGCCCATTTATGATCAATGTGTTTTATGAATGATTGTGTGGCAGGTGGTGATTCTCTTCTGCAATATGTTGGGTTTTAGCGGTGAACTGCCCGTTCACATCCTCTTTGTGTTTGTTTCATTGTTCCCAGTACGAGGACATGGGTATGTCTGTGTATATATATATGTACATTTCTCTTTTTTTCTTTTCAAAGATCACCTTTGTTCATGTTCAAAGGTTGCGGAGCACTCCTCTACAATCAGTAGGAAGGGAGAAACCCACAGTACCTAGGCTGACTCTCATGTCAGCTAAAAATCCAAACCATGATTTGTAATTCAAGTAGTTGTGGTTTTGTAATGAAAGGGCAATGTGAGATAACTCTTACTTAAACTTGAAAGACATGCATTCAGGACTATTTTAGGTAGAGTATTATATTGCATTATTTTGTAGAGGCAGGATTAACCATCGTATTAGGTTGCAGGTCAATTTAGTTTATTTGAGTTGTGTGAAATACTGGATAAATTATAGTTTTCTGCTTGAATTTTTGTTCGTTTTCTCATTTAGGGTCATGAACATGCCTGTAAAGTGTCGACACTCTGATGTGTTTTGGAATGTGCTTACAAAATTTTTAATACAATTAAAATTTTTGGGGGTCAATTTGATTGACAGTTAATGTTAACAAAACAAAACAAAAAACGATTAAATAGTTTTAAATATATTTGTTTATTTTTGAGATGTGTGAAAACTATTAAAATGAAAGGTTTACTGATCTCTCTCTCTCTCTCTCTCTCTCTCGCAGCTCGAATGTTACTATATCAGAGGCTGTAACAGTGCAGGTTGGCCACGCTGAGACACTGATACCCCTCCTCACCCTGCTGGATCTCTTCAAGGATGACATCCCTCTCAAATCAACTAACTTTGCAACCCAACAGAATAGAATATTTCGCAGCGGGCGCATTGTGCCATACACTGCCAATCTGCTGGTAGTGCTCTATAAATGCCCGGAGGGGATAAGAATGGGCGTGCGACTCAATGAGAAATCTTTGACCTTGCCTGGACTTACCGACCCTGTCCCTATGTATGAGGATGTGAAGAAACGCTACAGCGATCTACTGGGGGGTTGTGACCAAGAGACTGTATGTAAAATGAACTATTCATGAACATAAAAGAACAATACAACTCACCACGGCCAGCTCAATGACACTGTGAATAACATTTTACTGTTGGTAGAACAGTATATGGTAGAAAAAGAAATCGCCAGTATACATTATATCTGTTACCATACAATACATTATATCTGTTATAAGTATAACCAAATTTACCCCCACACTATTACGTACTGATGTTATGGACTGAATTACTGGACCAATAAGAGACTGAAAATTCCAAAATAGAGTACTTTAAGAAAAGGACATATTAGAGACAGAAAGAAAGCAGAGAAATCAATTCTGACCAACCAATTAAACAAATAAGCACATTTGACATGAAAAATCTTTCAGCACTACAATGTCACTTTAGTAAAGGTCTTTACATTGGTTTGTTTTTTAAATTCTACATACATTTTTATCATGGCTGCATTTCTAAACAATGACCCAGTGATTGTACCTTGTTTACATGTTTGAATTGTAAATGGTTGGTTTTGGTAGAGTCTCCTGAGTCTTTTGTTCTTGCGTACTACAGTATTTCTGTTAATGCTTCAGTCAATTGTATGTAATATGATCTATTCAAACCAAAGACTATTTTGGCAAGTATGTACTGCCTGTTTGACTTTATTTCTAGACCACATTTATAAAAGAAATAATTTGTCTTATTAATTTGTCCCCCCCCCCATATAATTAAGGAAGTTAATAAAACAAAAAGTCATGGAAATGTCTATAGTGAATATGACTTAATAGTTATAAAACATTTATAACTCTAAAACATTTAGACTAGAAATTACTATTGCTACTAAATTACATTTAAAGTATACTTTAAAATGTTTTTACATTTTTATCAGGAAGGCCTGGAAATGTCAGGGAAACTCTTTGGGAGCTTTGAAATGATTTTATATAATTTGTCAATTTGTTACAAAAAAAAAAAAACATTAAACTGCACCTTGACAGCAAATTTGTGTTGAGTTGGAAGTTTTTGTAACACTACAATAAGGTCTCATACTGTATGTTAACATTTGTTAGTTGATGTATTAACTTGCAATGGGCAATATATTTTGGTAACACTTTACAGTGTTTCATTTGTTAACATTAGTTAATGCTTTAACATGGACTAACAATGAGCAATACATTTGTTACAATATTTATTAATCTTTGTTAATGTTATTTAATAAAAATACAGTCGTTCATTGTTTGTTCATGTTAGTTCACAGTGCATTAACTAATGTTAAGAAATGCAACTTTTGATTTTAATAATGTTGAAATGAACATTAACTAAGATTAATCAATTCTGTAGAAGTAGGCTATCCTTCATTCTTAGTTCATGTTAACTCAAGTAGTTATGAAACCTTATTGTAAAGTGTTACCTGCATTTTAAAAAAAGCAATTATTAACCTTTGTTATTATCATTAACTAATGTTTACAGATAGGCCTACAATGGTGATATATAAATAGGCTAAATGTTGTGATTAACATTTACAAAGTTCAATAAATGCTATGTAAGTGTTGTTCATTGTTAGTTCATGTTAACTAATGTTAACAAACCAAACGCGTGAGATATTTCATTTTATATTTTTATATAGCCTATCATTAAAAAGTTTTGTTTAAAATGTCCTTTGGGCAATTGACGACAGTTTCAAAAAAAGTAGACTCCATAAATAATTTGCACTCTTCCCAAAATCATTTTAATTTTACACATGAACGCAGAACAAGGGGTTCTTTTCTCTCCACATCCTTCTCTCCGCCCCTTCTATCCCGTAGCTCTTGATCCCTCCTCCTCCGTGCTTACAGTCTCATACCGGTACACTGCTCTCCATTCAGCCGTATGCAGATTGTAGGTCCCGGGAGGTGGGACGAAAGCTGGGCCGTTGGAATGCTACGTGTCGCGCATCGCTCTTAAAAACGCTTCTCTGTCTGCATCTCCACAAACTAGGCTACCTCAAGTTCACCTGCGCGTTCAGTCCGCCCCGCCTCCAAACTTAAGTCCAGACCAGAGCGCACTTCACCGGAGCGAGATGCCTGGAAACACAACACTAAAACCGGTGAGATTAGACAAGGAGCCGTAGCTGGCAAAACTTCTCTGTCGTGCATTGTTTATTTTGTCAGGGCTGTCTTTTTCTTCGTTGGCGTTCTTTAGGCAATCGGTGTGTTTAGCAAGGGTTGTCTGAGATGCGTGAATGGGGTTCGCCGTAATGTCAGACAACTTAAAAAAAAAAACGTGTTAGTGTTATATAACAGTCTGCGATCATTTGGGGAGATATTGGGCAAGCGCTCTGCTTCAAATCTGTGTTAGGCTAGACATACTGGCTTGACAGAAAGCTTGTTGAATGTTTATAACTGAAATAATACTGTAAACTAAGTGATTAAAGGGATAGTTCATTTCAAAATGAAAATTCTGTCATCATATACTCACCCTAAAGTTGTTTCAAACCTGTATGAATTTCTTTCATCTGCTGAACACAAAGGAAGATATTTTGAAGAATGTCAGTAACCAGACGTTGTCTTCCATAGTAGGACAAATATATATATATATATATATATATATATATATATATATATATATATATATATATATATATATATACTATGGAAGTCAATGGGTCCATTAATATAACCTATAACACCATTATGTTGGTCAATAGGTAGGCCTACTGAAATTAATAAATGTCTATAAATTTATACCATTTAAAATAATGTGACACCATGCCATTTACGAGAAAATACCTTTGTCAAATAAAAATCGACCTTTATTATATAGCCTAGTTAATGCTTGTCTAAAAATGCCAGTGTAATTTGATTGTGTTCACTTGTTTATCGAACCACTGTACTGCTAAAATATGATAATACTGGAATAGTTTCTTAATTTAAGAATGTTTTGAAATAGATGTTCGAAACCAATATACAAAACCATTGCTAGAGAAAATAAACAGTATTCCTGTAATTTGCTATTTCCAGATATTACAAGAAATCATTCCTATAATATTTGTTCAGATATTGCTATAATAACTGTAAAAATAATATAAGAATAATTTATTGTAATATTTGGAAATAGCACAGTTCCATCTATACAATGTGAAATGCTTCACGCTTGCCGTAGTTCTCTGTCTTAGAGTTCATGTGAGTAAATCTGAGTCATAGACCAGAGTTCAGTTGAGGCAATGTGCACTTGAAAAAAACTATCACACTTGGTTGTTTGGGTGTTTTTCGTGCATGTTGGCCATGTACCTTTATTGAGTCTATAAACACTCAGATAAAATTTTTACTTTGTTTTTAACTTTATATAAAAAAAGTCCTTCTCACAGATAAGAGTAAAAGGGAGCAGTTACCATAGTTCTTAACTGCCTATTTTCAATACATTTTAACATATCATTAAAATATTTTAGAAATCACTTCAAGTTATAGCTGAAAAAAAAGAACACTGATTTTGGTGATTAAAGTATCTGGAATAAAGCTGTGAAAATGGCTGCCTTCACTGTCATTTTCTACTCAAAAGGACAAAGAAGTCCCTCCACATTCCGTTTGTGGTAGATAAGCCAGGTGTCAAGAGTCAGATACCATATTTTTATAAGACAAACCATCAAAGACGTTACAAGATTTCTCTGCTCTGATTTGCTGTCTTAGAATACACTGAAATATGACATCTGCACTGCAGAGAGATAAAGATCCAGAGTCTGTTAAACCCTGTTCAGAGGTCAGAGTATATTCAGCTTATTTGCAAGTCATTGACATATTCAGGCTATTAGTACAGTGTTCATTCATAAAAGCCTCTGACTCTGCATGTCTGGCTTAACAGAGAAAAAGTGTGCATTTAAGAGAGGTGGTCTGTTATTGGGATTCTTTGGAAGCCATGTAGGGTGTGTAATGAATGAATCTATTTGTTTTTCAAGCACTCCACAAGTAAATTCGAGACGGGGGTATAAAGAAAAGGCTGTGTGTGAGAGTGTACAGATAAATTACATAATTGACAGTGGTTAATGCATGATTTATCTTTTTTTTTATCTGACATGTAGCAGCCAGCAATATTTTTGATATCTGACCTGTGTAAGGGTGTGTGTCCTGTCCAAAGTTGATGCAGACACATTCTGAATATAATGGTCTGTTTATAAACCAGCGTTGGTTTCCCTGCAGCTCGTCCTGCACAAACAGTATTTTTCCAACTCGGTTCTCAGTGAGGAGCTCTGCAGGGAACTGGGGTTAAGGCAATACAACACAACGTATGAGTGTGTGTGAGAGAGAGATGTATAAAGTACAATGACTGTACACTAACCACATTGTATTAAACTCCCAATTTGAGACCAATAGCTGTAACACTGATATTTTAAGTACTTCTTCTATCATATCCTACATTGTGCATTTAACAGTTAATTCTTACCAGCACATATGGATTTTCCAAACTAAGAAAAAGAGAAGTAAAGCAACTTGCATAATTATGATTCTGCTTATATATGTTTCATCTTTAGGATTAATAAATATATTGTGTCCATTGCTTTGATTTCTGCCTCACACACATACAATACCACTCAAAATTGTTTGTTTTTTAAAGAAATCTCTTGTGTTGCATTTATTTGATCTCAAATACAGTAAAAACAGTAAGTGTGAAATATTATAAATTTTTTAAAACATTTCTGTTTTATTATAATTTAAAATGTCATTTATTCTTGCTTGGCAAAGCTGAATTTTCAGCATCATTACTCTAGTCTTCAGTGCCACATGATCCTTTAAAAACATTTTAATATGCTGATTTGTGCTTAAAAAGGATTTCGTCTTATTATAAATGTCGAAAACAGTTGCGTTGATTCATATTTTTGTGGAAATTGTGAAACTTGGCTATGAGCATGATATTACTCATATATTACCAAGTAGGGGTGGGCAATGTGACCAAAATCTTATATCACGCTATAGTTATTCTTGCTTTAAATGCGGTTATGATATCAAAAAATGTTATACCATTGAAATTTCATAATTCTTATCACCATTTTCAATATCATTTAAAAACTAATACTAGCCTAAAATACTAGCTTACTGAAGACAAGTAAACCGGGATAAAGAAAGAGCCAAGAAAACAAATTACAATAGAACAAAAACACAAATGAAGTAGACCAACCTAAAAAACTTCAAGCGCTAGAAATATTACATTAAATGTATAAAGTATGTATAAGAAACACTGCACAGTCTTTAATGTGTAAATTAAATATACATTTATTCTTTTTAAAGTTACAAAAGTGATTCAGTCAAGAGCAGTGAGAGATTTTCTCTCTTTTTTTGTTGTTTGATTAGCATTAATAATGACAGCAGGTACAGTCGGATGCTGTCACTTTAAGATCAACTGCACGGATCCAATATACTTGTGCGTTAAGTGAACTTGTAGGCTACTGTTAATGTTCACTTTAGACATAAATGACTGTTTACTTAAAAATACATCACTGAAACCGTTCAAGCCTAATTAATTGGCAAAAAGCACTCAGTTTAGTTCTCACGCCCTCTAATGTCACGCGTTTCTCAGAGTTTCTCAGAGAGCGCGCACATACTGAAATTAGTTCTCTTTGCAATTGTGTTTCAATGGTTTAAAATCACCTGTTTTCAATGGTTAAAAAAACACGATAGAGACAATAGTCCAAAATCTCTACCGGTTGACAAATTTCTACAGGTAAATACTGGTATATCGCCCATCCCTGCGTCCAAGTATATGATACAGCTTTCATTCTTCAGGTCAATCATATATTCATATAAAAAAAATGGTTTAAATGAGGAAAGCGATATCTTTGTCATAGTATCACTACCCTTTCAATGGTCAAGAGTATTTCCCAATAAATGGTACAGCGTTGGTCAATGGATTGATCTCTTTAAAGTAAAACGTCAGATTCAGCTTCACTCCGGAGCCGCTTTGCGCCTTATAAGGTGTTGTTCAAAGTCAAAATAATTTCCTTGTTTACAACCTTGCTTCTCAATACCTAGTACGCCAACATTATAATATAAAATATTATTTATTGAACAATATAGCCACTTTGTATTTAATTGTATTTCATATAAATAAGTTCTAACAAAAAACAAACCCATAAAAAAATTATAATATTTTAGTGCAATCAATTCATTAGATTGTTATAATGAAATGCTTTACATTTTACAAATTAAATCCTTATTCTTCTGTTATTACATCTTTTAATAAGAATCGAATAAGAAGGTTATACACTTTCTATTTGGTCTTTTATACACTAAAAGTTCTAGGGTTTTGTTAATTGTCCAATACTTAAAGTTGCCACAGTCATTGTATACTTTGCATGTGCTGCACTTTATTTGTACCATTCTGTTATATTTTTATTGATCTATTTAGCTTCATTTAAAAGATAAGGATATTGTTTGAAAAGTGAGATCTCAGATGGTAGTCATTGAAAACCAAAAATTAGTGCTTGAAAAATCCTTGAAAGTCATGGAATTTCATTTACAGTGTGTGTACGAACCCTGCACTCTACCAAGAAGCAGTTTTTATTAAATACTAGAACCAAACAGCCTGTAAATGCACTGTAAAAAGGCATTAAAAAAAAAAATATATATATATATATAATTTTTTTTTTTTTTATTATTATTTTAAATAATTTTTCTGTGGGTCTGTTTATGAGACTTAAACTGCAGTGAGTAAATTAGTGTATTTGAATAAAGTGCATGAAGAGTTACAGCATTTCTGTGGTTTAAACAGCAGCACATGACACTATTAATGGCAATATAGGGTTTGATTCCCAGGGATTGCATATATCCCATGAATGCAATGTGGCTTCAAGCTCTGGAGGTATAAGACAAAAAACGTCCTTGATGTCAAAAGGCAATAGTGCAAAAGCATCAGCCAAATGCGTAAATGTGGATGTATTGTAAACGGAAAATGTAACTGGAGTATTAAAGCTCATTGTGTATTCCTGTGCTCAGGTATAGTGTATAAAATACTAATACTACTCAAAAAATTGCTCTAAATGTTAGTATGTTTCCATGTGTGTGTTGTAGGATCTGCAAAAGTCCACTAATGTGGTATTCCAGGCTCATCATGTCAGCCGCAGCAAGAGGGGGCAGATCGTAGGAACCAGAGGAGGTTTCAGAGGATGTACAGTCTGGCTCACAGGTAATGCATTTCTTCACTTTAAAACCAGGAGAAACCACACAAGATGTCGGGCAAAGCAAATTTAAATGGGGAAATAAATTCACAAACCTGTGATGCCTGTAAAACAAGTTGGCCTGAACTTTAAACCCCAGGCGTCAACTAATAAGAAACACATTTTTTTTGCCATATGTACCTCCACTGCCCCATCAGTATGGATCAAGAACACCAAAACAGAAATGTATTCCTTAAAACTCATATTACACTGGATTCATACAACTTGCACACATTATGCACATTTTGTATTTACTTAAAAAGAAGTGAAAAATCATGGGAATTTTACTGTTTTATAAACTACCATTCAAAAGATTGGGGTTCAGTAATATTTCTCTCTTATGCTAACCAAGGCTGCATTTATTTGATCAAAAATACAGTAAAAATAGTAATATTGTGAAATATTGTTACAATTTAAAAAAATCTTATATTATTATTACATTACTCTAGTCTTCAGTGTCACATGATCCTTAGGAAATCATTCTAATATGCTGATTTAGTGATCATGAAACATTTCTTATTATTATCAATGTTGAAAACAGTTGTGCTGCTTAATATCTTTGTAGAAACCATTACATTATTAGGCCCGGTTTCACAGACAGGGCTTGAATTAAGCCAGGATTAGGCCTTAGTTCAATTAGGATATTTAAGTAGCTTTAATAAACGTGCCTTACAGAAAAACATTACTGGTGTGCATCTTGAGACAAAACAATGACTGTGACATATTTTAAGACATGTCAGTGCAAGTTCCTTTTAGTTAAAACAGCTCAAACATGTATTGTAATCTGTGTAACCGAGGGTAAATGTCTTTACTGTCACTTTTGATCAATTTAATGTATTAATTTCTTTCCCAAAAAAAAAAACCCTTTTCAAATGATATCCAAGTGTAAGGAATCTCTTATTTCATTGCCTTTGTGTGTGTGTGTAGGTCTATCAGGGGCTGGTAAGACAACATTGGGATTCGCTTTAGAGGAGTATCTGGTCTCTCACGGTATTCCCTGCTACTCTTTGGATGGTGATAACATCCGTCACGGCCTGAATAAGGACCTGGGCTTTACTTCTGTGGATCGAGAGGAGAATATTCGGCGTATTGCTGAGGTGGCCAAACTGTTTGCAGATGCTGGGCTTGTTTGCATTACAAGCTTCATCTCACCGTTTACCAAAGTGAGCAACCACACCAGTGACTGATTATTTTATCACTAATCCAGTGAAATTGGTTGAACTAGGTTTTGATTTGAATCAGAAGATCAAAACAAAATTACAACATTATTAGAAAGTTTTTAAAGTTTATGCAAGGTTATCAAATGTGTCTTCTAGGACAGCCATTCCCAAACTGTGGTCCGTGAGGGTACTGCAGGTGGTCCGTGGAAAGGCAAAATAAAATATAAAATATTTTTTTTTTTCCTTCATTTTACCAGGAAATTCCCATAAAAAAAAAAGAAAAGTAAAAAGAATATGTAGGCCTATATTGTGTTGTGTTGTATTGTGTTAAGCCTAGTCGTGTTCGGCCGTGACATTCAAGTTCAGTGCCGTTAGAACCACAACATTGGTTCGGTGGATAGCAACATGTTCTCTGAAGAGAAAAGGGCAGAGGCAAATATGTTCTCATTATCACATCACACGCATAGCCTTTAATGGTGCGTTCACACCGGGCGAAATTTCGCTTCAAACTTTTGTTTTTACGCGCGTCAATTTCGCTCTTGATGCGCGAATTGATACAAAGTGGTCAAGCGTATCACTAGACGCGACAGGCGCGAATTTGACATATGATCCCTTTTTGAATTTGACGCGCTATTCGCGTCCGGTGTGAACGCACAGTTAGGCATAGGCAGTTTATATGAAACGAAATGTTTATAAATGGAATGAATAAGGCCTGTTAATATTTTAATTTCCAGTTAGTTTCTTGATCTCGCGTTTCTGAAATGTTTAGCCTGTACTTTTTGAGGACTTGTAAAACTATGAAAATTAATAATCCCCTAAAATCGCCAAAGGTTTTGAATGTTGACTACATTCCAGTGTTCTTATTACTGTATAGATTTCAAGCCTGTTATTCAAATGAACCTGGTTATGCCCTGATTGCCCTCGATCGAGCACTTGAGTAAATAAATAAATTAAATATGTGGCAGCCGTTGTGTGCAGTAAACTTTCTTTTAACAAGCCTGTTGTACTGATGTGATGACCAGTTATAGTTTTAGTGCTAGTAAGCCTATTTAGAGGTGCAGATTAATTCGGGTAGGACTGTGTATACATATTTTATTATGTGTATTATGAAGTGGTCCGCGAAAATTCTTAAATACAAATAGTGGTCCACACACACAAAAAGTTTGAAAACCCCTGTTCTAGGATATATGTTGATGGGTTTTTCACTGCAGTACAAAAGGTCTTTACATTTATTCATTTAGTGGACGCTTTTATTCAAAGCGACATACAAATGAGAATAAGCCGAACAGACAAGTGAACATGTAACACAGAGCAACAAACACTTTGTTTTTAATAAAATGTTTCATAAAATACATAATGCTCAACTTCTTTACTCTGCAGGACCGTGCAGAGGCCCGAAGCATCCATGACAAAGCGGGTTTGCCATTTTTTGAGGTGTTTGTAAACGCTCCTCTGGAGGTGTGCGAGAGCAGAGACGTTAAAGGACTCTACAAAAAAGCAAGAGCTGGGGAGATTAAAGGTACTATAACAAATTGAAACTTTAAAACTGTGCTGTTCCAAAAAAGTCCAACATTTTTTACAAGACAACTTAACAGAAAACCATAGACACATCCTGCAAAAAGAGCAGACTAAACATAAATATACTCAACTTTCTTCTTTCATTCCCATCTTCCCCTGTTTTCCATGCTTCATTTCTTACCCAGGCTTCACCGGCATAGATTCTATGTATGAGTGTCCAGTGACTTGTGAGCTGATTCTGAAGACCGGAGAGCTCACAGTGAACGAATGCATTCAGCAGGTGGTGAACCTGTTGAAGGAGCAGGTTAGTCAGGAGCTGAACACAGGCTTGGGAATACATTTTATTTACCATTTCTCAATTGGTGCACAAATAGCCTACCGTTATCTTTAGAGTACCTCATGGTCAGAAGTCCAAGGTTGAAGCCATTGTCAGATATTACCACAAGCCTCTGGCTACATATCCATCTGAAGGCCACAACATTAATAGATAGAGCAGAATGTTTTACTCTAGTTTCCTGGTAGTAAAATTTAATCTGGTTCTTGCTTTAAAGGTGCTCTAATCGATGTTGGGTGACGTCACTTCTTGTTGACGTTCAAAGTATTGTCAAACAAAACGGAGGCTAGCTCGATTTCAGTTTGTACTGACCTAAACCTTTTGAACACTAGTGTAATTTTTAAAGAACCTTTACATTGTTACATAAGGTGGTGCATATAGAAGTACTCACAACAAGGAATTACTGGAGAAGGAAGACTTTAATCATCGAACACAACATTACATGGAGAAACACTACCCAACATCAACGTCGACCGACAAAGGCAGAGGAAGAAAACAGGGAATATATACATGGAAAACAAAGGGAGCTAACTATACTAATTAACAAGACACAGCTAAACTAAATGAACTAATGAGGACGGTGAACCTGTGAGCAAGAAATGGCGGGAAACTGACCAACATGAACATGAAAAGAAATCCAAAAACAAACAGACATGCAACATACATAGATCTTTTCCATACAATAAGTTAATAATTAACAGCGTAAAAAACACTACGGAAGTGTTTGATTGTTTGCAAATAGTCTACATCTTATTATATACAGTATTGGCCAAAGATGTTTTTAATTACCCTACTAGTATTAAACCATAAAAATATAAGGAAAATATTTTTTTTTATTTTTTTTATATATATTTTAAATATGAAGGAAAAACACAACACTACCCTAGTGAAAAAAATTCTATACCAAAATGTATTTAAAATACATTTATTTCATACTAAGTATACTACAAATCATTAACATATTTACTTACGTATCGCTTGAGACTTACTGATATAAATATAATTAAACTTTTTTTGGAGTTTTTCTTTATTGCACAATGCACATTTCTTAAAATTAAGCCTTAAAATGTATTTAATATCACTATTAGTAAGGATAGTAGGATCACTGTATAATATAAGTCTTTAAATATAAGATATTTAAAGTGTACCTAGAGTATACTTGCACTAGTTCCACTTTAGCACAATCAAATATACTTAAGTATATCTTTAGATGAACTTCAGCACTATTTCCAGATAACCACAAAGTACAAAATGACTTGTTCCAATTTAGCAGACTTTAAGTACATGAATTTAGTATACCAAAAGTACAATTGCAGGGTATTTATATTAAGGACATAAATATGTAAATGTATTTGTAGTATACTTAGCATAAAATAAATGTATTTCAAATACATTTTAGTATATTTATTTTTCATTATGGTAAACTTGGTTAAGGAATTTATCTGACAAAATTATTTGTCAAAAAATGCAAAGAACAGCTACTTTGACTATAACTTAACCAGTTATTAATAATTTTTTAGCTCTCTCTTGTTTGGCAGTGCATGTGTTCATAATTTCTTTGTATGATAGCCTGGCGAAAAATGACTTCTGCACATTTTGGATTTCAAGCACAACAATGCAAAGTCCTTATAAAATCTTTAATAATATTTTAACAAAGGGTGATAATGTCAACTTTCCTTGGCCGAACATTAGAAAAAATTATAGTATGAAAGTACAAACTATTCTATACTTATAATCTTCACCTCCACATTAATAATGGTAAAAAAAAAAAAAACTATAATGTACTTGTAACGTACTTCATGTTGTAAAATTTTAATTAACTGCTTTCATTCACATCAAGGAAGTTATCTATTACTGAACAAACCTGACTTAATTGCAGTTTCAGCAATGAAAGTATTTTTCAAGTGTCAGATCAGGTAGAAATAGCTCAAGGTAATATTTGCACATGCCATTAGATGAATACATTTTTTTTTTTTTTTTTTTGATCTCTCTTTCTCTGTCTTTCTCAGAGCATTGTTCCCAGTGGAGTTGTCCAGGAGATTAATGAACTGTTTGTGCCTGAGAACAGACTCAAGCTGGCACAGGCAGATGCAAACATCCTGCCCTCTATCAGCATCACCAAGGTAACAGGTAGCATTAGTCCTCAAGGCCAGGGACCACTCATTTTCAAGTGTTCATAAATATGAGTGAATTATTGACAGGATGACACATAGCAGCTTTATCAGCCTGTGAACAGTGTTCCCTTATTACGATGCAAATTTATTCCAGAATCCCACAACAATATCGATTTAAATTCTGTTCCTTAAAGACCCCCTGTGGTGAAAATCAAGTTTTTAATGTTGTTTATATGTCTATGTGGTGTTTTTAATATGCTTTAAGAGAAACCATGTGCAAATTCTTAAGTCAACACCATTGATGAGTATTTTCTCCTGAAAACTCCAGTGAAAAACAGACAGTCTCAAAAACTCGGTTTGAAATCGTCTGTGTTTCTTACGTCACAAACTACCTTATAACCAATCATATCATTGCGTTAGTGGGCTTTAGCATATCATTAACTATTCTCTCAAGAGAAGCCAGGTTATCCCGCTATATTTTTCTGTTGATATGAAAAATCTGGTGAATTATGTATATGATGTATTTTATGATGTTATGATGAATTATATGCCTTTCTCCACTGACGTTCTGAGTTGTTCGAAGCGCTTCTAAGGATGCACATTTTTAGAAGGCAGCTTTCTGACTCTAGGATGGCGAACGGGAACATAGTTTTGTGTAACATTAGCAACACATTATTGATGTTTGATAACTAAGTCAAGCAAAAGGCTAATCATATTAATTATCATTATGTGTCCAACATTGTAGAGAGCGATACATAAAACGCATTACCGTTCTGATATATCGACTTGTAGACGAGCCTGTATGAGTGAGTGGAGGCGGGGACTAATATGCATATTCATGTGTCCGCTTATACTAAATGAAGCAAGGGTGTAGTTACATTCAAGCTATTTTAAGGCATGAATACATTTTTTCACAGGAAAACATATTTAAATATGTCATTTCGGTTATCAACGATTAGTTTTAAGGGATAAAATTATTGACTAAAGGGGGACTTGAGACTTTCACTTATTATTGCACAAAGTTGTTACATAATCCTTCCTACAGACAATCAATCATAACAGACATTTTGAAGAATATGATATTAGCTAGCTGTTCCGTTTTTTTAAAGCGCTTTCTGTGTTTGTGTGTGTAGTTAGACTTACAGTGGGTGCAGGTGTTGGCTGAAGGATGGGCCAGTCCTCTAAAGGGCTTCATGACGGAGAGAGAATACCTACAAGTCATTCACTTCAAAACCCTCCTGGATGGTAACATACAAGCACACACATTTAAAAAGGTGTCTCAAATGTTTTAGCCATCGGCAGTCTCTTGTTACAGTACTAGACAACTCCTTCCAATTATTAGTACAACTCGTTTTTATTCCACACACAAGTAATCACACTTAGTCAGGATAATCGTCTTAATGTTGGCGATGGCACCAGCAGCAGAAGGCTGAAAAAGAAGATGTTTCATGCATAAAACAGCAGGTGCCAGTGCTGCTTGCAGGAGACAGAATGATGCAATGATCTGGCTTTCTGTGAAACTCACACGCTTTGCTTGCTTTAATTGGGTTGGTCAGCAAACATCGATCAGGGGAGGAGGAAGTATTTTCAAAGTATTTGCAATTGCATGCAAGCGAATAATATTCAGTGTACTGAGATACATTGATAGCAGCATTTAACCGAGCAGGTAGCTAATGATGATGCTAATGAGCACGTCACACCTCTCTTCACCAGTTTGCACTGGTTACCAACAGCCTCTCGCATCAAATTCAAGGCACCAATGTTTGCCTATGGAGAACAATCACTTGCTCTGCTCCCCTATACCTAAATTCACTACTTTAGACTTATGTGCCCTCCAAAAACTGAACAGCGCCTTCTGGTGTCATCTCAAAGAGGCACAAAATCACTTTCACTGACTTTTACTTGACTGTTCCTTGCTTTTGGAATGGTCTGTTTAACTCAAACTGAGCTGCTGAGACTTTAGCCATTTCTTGAAAATGGCTTGATCCATTAATACTAACACTTTCTATTTTATTTGTATTATATCATTTTTTTTCTATGTTTTTTTTTTTTTTAAATGTGCTAGACTAACTGGGACTAGTCACAGCATTTATTGTTGCCCTTTTGTTGGTTTAATCGATTGTATTATTCTCCTCATTTGTAAGTCGCTTTGGATAAACCCGTCTGCTAAATGATTAAATGTGAATTTAGACGTTTTTTTCCTTAATTATTGAATTAATAAATAAATAAAGTGATCTCTTCAAAATTATTTATAATATGTGTTGATTAACTTACCTATCCCTATATACAGGTGGTATCATCAACCTCTCAGTACCCATTGTCCTTCCTGTTGCCAGCGAGATTAAAGAACGTCTTCAAGGCAGTGCAGCTGTGGCTCTGGAGTACCAGGGAAAACGCGTCGCCATCTTACGCAGCCCAGAGTTCTTTGAACATCGAAAGGAAGAGCGATGTGCTCACCAGTGGGGGACAACCTGTCCCAAACACCCTTACATAAAGGTATTAAATATTTTTTAACCAATGTCATGATAATGAATGCATAAAAAATACAAAAGTATTGAGGAAACCTTTTAAAGAAGTCTCAGCTGAATACAGGTAACTTATTTGTACAAGAAAAAGGGCTCCGAAATGGCACAAATTGTTTCTTAAATAATAAAACTAACTGAAATTCATAATACTTGCTTTAAAAAAAAAAAAAAAGAGAATACAACTGTTGCAATGAATGATTGTTATAACTCACAAATGCACATTAACTACATTCTTTAACCACTTACCTGTGAATAGATGGTTTTGGAAAGCGGTGACTGGCTGGTAGGGGGTGAGCTAGAGGTATTGGAGCGAATCAGATGGAATGATGGACTGGATCAGTACCGTCTCACTCCAAGGGAGCTGAAGCAGAGATTTAAAGAGATGAAAGCAGGTATAAGCAAATGGGTTAAAGAGGACAGTTAAATGGATAGTTCACCAAAATGATTTACTCACCCTCAAGTTGTTCCAAACCTGTATGAATTTCTTTCTTCTGCTGAACACAAATTAAGATATTTTGAAGAATGTTGGTAACTAAACAGTTAATGGACCCCATTGACCTCCAATTAAACCAATTAAAGCACTAACTGGAATTGACAATTTCATTGTTTTCCCAGACGCAGTGTTTGCTTTTCAGTTGAGGAACCCGGTGCACAATGGCCACGCCCTTTTAATGTCCGACACGCGTCGACAATTGGAGGAACATGGGTATCGTAGACCAGTGCTACTTTTGCATCCTTTGGGTGGCTGGACCAAAGATGATGACGTGCCTCTTGAATGGAGAATGAAACAGCATGCTGCCGTGCTGGACGACGGCATCCTAGACCCTCAGTCCACCGTTGTGGCCATCTTTCCCTCCCCTATGATGTACGCTGGGCCTACAGAGGTACGTACTAGGTGTTCTTTCATACATGCCTATGAACAATGACAAATAGAGCCCTTTTAGGAAGTTCTAGCCTTACACACACAGATTTTAGTAATGCTAAGCATTTTTTAAGCACTTTTTCAGTTAACACAACCATCCAATATTTTGGGGTATATATTTTATTTTTTGAAAGAAATTAATACTTTTAAGCAAGGATCCATTAAATTGATCAAAAGTGAGAGTAAAGACATTTATAATGTAACAAAAGATATTTATTTAAAATAAATGATGTTCTTTTGAACTTTCTATTTATCAAAGAATCCTGTATCACTGTTTTAAACATTTATAATAAAAATCTGTGTTTTTTTAACACCAAATCAGCATATTAGAATGATTTAGAAAAAAATATTGCCGGAATAAATTACATTTTAATATATGTAAAATAGTCATAATATTTCACAATATTACTGTTTTTTTTTTTTTACTGTATTTTACTTTTAAAAATAATAAAAAACCTAACCCTAAATCTTTTGAATGGTAGATTAAATAAAGCTATATTTTTTTAAGAGATTTATCTAAACTTATATCCGGTTCATAGTCTAAGATTGTCATGAATTCATTTAATTTTACACATAACATACAGTATAAGTGCCACCCTTACAAATACTAACCTTGTCCGTGTGTCTGTCAGGTCCAGTGGCACTGTCGTGCAAGGATGGTAGCAGGTTCTAATTTCTACATTGTGGGTCGTGATCCTGCTGGGATGCCCCACCCAGAGTCAGGGAAGGACCTTTATGAACCAACTCATGGAGGTAAAGTTCTGTCCATGGCACCTGGACTCACATCTGTGGAGATTATCCCTTTCAGAGTGGCTGCATACAATAAGACCAAGAAAGCTATGGACTTCTATGACAAAGATAGGTGAGATTGAAGTGCATAAAGTGCAAAAGTCTAACAGTACTTGAAATATTTAAAAATATACTGGTTATAAATCTCTATTATTGGTATCCATTAATTGACTGTGGCAATGGTTATGACACACACTGACCATATTTACATGTACATAAAAATCTATCAAAAATAGTATAAACACATTTGAGAAAAGAAAATACGGAGTTGTTTTTACAGATTTCCAAAGAAATGAAAGTAAAATATTATACAGACCAGTAAAAGCCCTGTAAGCAAAGTCTCATGACTCATGTTTCTTGGCATTTCAATTAATTGTACTCATCGATTATGTCACTGTGCAAAAGTAATAAAAATGCCCAAAATGGAAAGACCGAGCATTTCCAGTATTTCACAAGCCATTAACAGGAACAGATGAATGTGCATTTAAATCATTGAAAATATGCTGATTGCATGCATTCCAATGGAAATTGCATTCCATGGAAAATTCCAATTCATAGTTTTCAGTCATGTGACTGATACGGAGACATTGAGGGCACATCTTCCACTGAACTGCAGCACAGGCCTGTCAATTTTCTATGTGAACCAAATTCTTTGCAAGTTTTGGGCACTTGTGATCCATACACAGCACCTGCTGCAGTATTTCAATCACTAAAAGAATGTCAATCCAGGACATTCTAAAACGCTTAATGCGGAAAACACTTAAAGTGCCGCAATGTACTAAAACAGGAGGAACGCCTTGTTTTGCCCTCCAGGTGGGAGTTCCAATAAGTGTGTGATGCCACGTGAAAACTATGAATAGATGTGAGGTATATAAATGTCTTTTCGCAATAACCAGGAACTTATGCAAAAATTATTTCCATGTCAATTGGTTGCTTAGTGGTTCTGAAGCATGAAAGTCAGACTGGTTCTGCCTCTATTTTTCAATTCAGACATGCTGAGTTTGAGTTCATCTCCGGGACCAAGATGCGCAAGCTGGCTCGCAGTGGAGAGAACCCTCCTGAGGGCTTCATGGCCCCTAAAGCCTGGAAGGTCCTCACCGAGTATTACAATTCCCTACAGAAAGACCAGTGATGACACATACAAGAAAGTTCCAACACAGAAAACCTCAGAAGATCACAGAGCATGTGGTTCACACAGCCTCTAGAACTACTTCAGGCATTGAAAAATGAAGGTGCGCACTTACGACGAGCTGGTGGGAAAGGCGGTCAAGATTTCCTGTGAAGAATTATATTACGACAGCATTGTTTTTAAAGGGAAATATGAACATGCTTTCTCAACTGTGAAATTTAAACTGATGTGCCTTGATTAATAGATTGCCAGTTCCAAAGAGATTATGAGATCTTGTTCTTAAATTGTATTTAGAAATGTGCATTTAAGTGAAAATATATATCGATTGTAATCTAAATGAAGTAATTACTCTACTGTTCAAAAGTTTGGGGACGGTAAGATTAAAATGTTTTTTTTTTTTTTTTTATGCTCACCAAGGCTGTATTTATTTGATTAAATGGTACAGTAGATAAAAAAATAAAAAATAAGTCATTTATTACTGTGATGGCAAAGATGAATTTTTAGCATCATTACTCCAGTCTTCAGTGTCACATGATCCTTCAGAAATCATCCTAATATGTTGGTTCGGTGCTAAAGAAACATTTCTTATTATTTTCTTTGATGAATAGAAAGTTAAACAGAGCATTTATTTGAAATATAAATTTTCTCTAACAATGTAAAAGTCTTTACTGTCACTTTTGATCAATTGAATGCATTCTTGCTAAATACTTATAAAATCTTACTGACCCCAAACTTAGCGTATATCAAAGCAGTCTTCATGTGGCCCAAATTGCAGTCAGATTTTACCTGAATAATTCTGTTTACATGTCACAAGAAAGAGGTTGTTATCTGGGGACCATATTGGGGAAAGCATATAGGGAAATATTTATTTTGTTCATTCAAAAACAGTATTGAATAACACTGTTTTATTAAAGATTTAACAGCAAATGAAATATAATGTCAATTTGATATCTGTATATCTTATTCTGTTTTAATTAAACCTTTGTACTGTGATTACATAATTGTGACCATGTGGCTGCTTTTTCAGATGCTCACAGTGTGACTGTATGTACAGCTTGCTTCCTGTTCTGTGAATCAAGGGCAAAAGTTATGCAGCTCATCCACAGAAATATTGATGCTCCTCTGCCATCTGGTGGTCATCAGTATACAGCATACAGAAACCACATGGCACCATGGGAAAAATAGCTGATTATGCAAATATAACTTCAGGTAACAGTTACAGTTCGTAACCAAACTGTTGTCGTGAAATTTTTCATTCCCGTGTGATGCAAAGAGCAATTCATAATCAGATTATATTAGGTCATGGCTTGAACATGCATAATGCACCCTAGAATATAGGTCCCAAAATCTGTTACGGGTGAATCACTCCTAAATTGATGGATCGACTTAAGGAGCAGGGCTGTGAGTGTGTTCCACTTGACCCTAGGCATTCCCAAATGGATTTAGGGGATTCCCAATTAGACTTAGTGAGGATGAGAGCATTAGATCTAATATGTTCTAGGTAACCCTATTTAAATATGCTAACTGCAGTTGCAGTGCTATGCAATCCTGAAAAGGTTACGGTGAGTATGTACAGGATGTGTGGCATGGATTTTCCCAGGGAACAAGCATCTATAAAATAAGCCGCTGGAGGCAGGGAGACCTACTTTGGGTTAAGGACAAGACACACTCACCCATTTCCCTAAATCGAGTGCCTTGTGTTATAGTGTTTCTAAAACCCATTTTGGAGTAGGCTACTAATAAGTTGCTGAGTTGAATCAAGTATGTTTGATTAGGAAAACTATGTACAGTTGGAGGTATTCAGGTTTGTGAAACACTGTGTTAATAAAGGGTTTTTATCATCTGAGAGCAGCTGAGTGGGTTTAAAGTCCCCATGACCAGATGGTAGTAGTATTATACATCAAATTAGTACACCCCTGCTCTTGATGCATTGTGTGTCCTTCTGGAGCATCAGTGAATGTTTTCATCTTTTGTAATAGATGTAATAGTCCCTCAATTGTCATCAGTGTGAAAAGATGGATCTCAAAACCATACAGTCACTGCTGGTAAGGGTTTAAATATTCAAAAGAGGCTAGAAAACCAAAGAATTTGCGGGACCTGGAGGATTTTTCTTAAGAACATTGGGCAGTTTAACTGTTCAGGAACAACCATCACAAAAAAAAACAAAAAAACAGCCATGGATCACCAAGGTAACGACACAGTATTAAGAATCAAGTGTATGTAAACTTTTGAATGGTCATTTTTATAACTTTTATTTTGTCTTGTGAATTATATGTAAACATATTTTATGTAAAATAACTTATTCAGGACAGTACTATATAAAAAATATAACATGCATTTTGCATGATTCCTCTTATTTTGTAAAAATAATTAACATTTAGCAGATTCTGCAAGGTGTATGTAAACTTATAAGATTATATAAACTATATAAGATTATATAAGCTTATATAAAAAAAAAATTATACACGACTGTATATATATATATATATATATATATATATATATATATATAATCAATAAGGTACGAGAGACTGTGCTGTATATTAAAGCCAAAAAATATGTATCAATGCAACTCTCATGAAGTTAAATCACTAAAAGCCTTCCTTCCGCTGGAAAAAATAGTCTCTGACCGTGAACAGCAACAGAAGTTTCAAGTTACATTATTTCGCTATTAGATGGCGGCAAAGTCTGTCTTTATGAGTAAGTCAGTCAGTAGAGAAGACTTTTATATTGAAAGGACTGAAACTTAATTGTTGTAAGAAGCAAGATGCAACTGACAAATGACTAGCGTGTCAGGGCATGGGAGAAAATCCCAACTAGGGACAAGAGTAGTCAAATTGTGACTACTCGCCACCAAATTGTCGTAAATACGAGTGGGAGGCTGGGATTTTCCGATCTTTACGAGTTGAGGGCGTGTCAGTGAAAAACATGGCGGAATACAATATTGTAAAGTTTTTCTATTTACAGCGAAGTAATCTAATTGCCTGCACAGAATATGATTGCATTATAATTAGGGCTGTCAAATGATTAATCACGATTAATCGCACCAAAATAAAAGTTTGTGTTCACATAATATATGTGTGTGTACTGTGCATAATTATTTTGTATATATAAATACACACACATGCATGTAAATATTTAAGAAAAATTTGTTATTTATATATAAAATATTTATATTTATTTATAATACAAATTATATATAATATATATACAGTATATTTAAGCAAATATTTCTTAAATATATACATGCATGTGTGTGTATTTATATATATACAAAATAATTATGCACAGTACACACACATATATTATGTGAACACAAACTTTTATTTTGGTGCGATTAATCGTGATTAATCATTTGACAGCCCTAATATAACAAATAATATTTAACGATAAGCAGTGGCTTCTTAAAATGAATTAAAAACATAAAAAAGCAAAGCACACCTGATGCACATTTCTCTGATCTTCATTTTCTAGATCTAGAGTTTAATAAGAACCTTGCTGTAGCCTATTTTTGTGTGATTAATCAAGAGAAAGTACTTCACCACCATATCTTACTCCGACCAAAGTGACTTAAACGCACCTGCCGTCGTAAACGACGTCCCACCTCGTAAATACGAACTTTCCAGGAGGACTTGAATTTACCAAAAGCCACTAAATGACTGGAGCAGATTTTAAACACTGACATCGACTGAACGCAACTGTCTCTCGGCGCGTTTGGGCATGATCAGTCGGCTAAGTAGGCCTATCAAATTACATTCATAATCGGCTTTACAGTCGTAAAATGTTGTGTTCCCAGGTTAAGAGTTTTTTTTTAAGGCGAGAATGTTGTTATTAAGACCTCAAATATGTGACTAATGTATAATCATAGTGCCTATTTTACAATCTGATTAGACGCTTTCGCAGACGCGAGCTCCAGGCTTTTAGCGGCCTTTCGCCCTTATAACTTACCCGCAGAGAACAGCGTCATGTCGGCCAGTCTTTCGAGAATTTGCCGCTGGCTCTTATAGATAGTGGTTAAATATGATATGAAATATGATATTTGGGGTATATCACTCGGGCAATCTTTGGTCTAATCTATTACTATAGCAAATCGATTTTGGTTGAGGGGAAAATTAATTGTCATAGCTTAAGGCTACATTCCACTTAAATCCTGTAACAGTTAAGTACTTGCTTGTACGTTTGACTTAATTGTTTGCATGTGTTTATTTCCTATTGTCTTTTATAATGGATATTGTTGTTAATTTAAATATTGTTGTTCAATAAATATTATCTTAAATACATAATATGCCGTATTTGGCATTGAGAATGGGTCGTGATATGGATTTCAAGTGAAAGTTACATTATTTACGCCATTAGATGGCGGCAAAGACGGTCTTTATGAGTGAGTCAGAACAATGAAGTTGTTTTAGCGCGCTTTCCTCAGCGGACATTCAGACAGATTTTTTGGGATATAATATTATGGACATAGACCTGATGAAACAACGCTATATCAGATGCAGGTAATATGAAAATATTTTTATATAGTTTTAGTTAACAATAATAACCCTGCTTTAAATACTAGTTTACTATTCAGAATTCAGCTACTGTAAATGTGTAGGCTACATGCTAATTTTATAGGTGAATTGTGTCAATATTTAGGTGTGCACTGTACATGGCATCAGAACCCCACATAAGAGATTTTATTCTAAAAGGTCTTTATTGATTAATCAAATTACCTATTTTATTCCCCTTTTCTTCAAGGTTATCAGATGCTGCAATGCTTTTTTCATAATAAATGTGAAAGTAGGAAGATGAGTGAATAAGTGACATTACTAATTAAACATCAAGGAATACTATATTTCTTGTGTTTATGGTCTACAATAGGTGGCGCAATGTCAGTTATTACTGTATCAAGGTTTTAACCAGCTCTTATGGCCTGGCCCTGTGCCTAAAAAATCTCCATCAAAAACAAATAGTTAGATGGGAAACTTAGTGTTTTGCCACCTCCCTCAGGTTATTTTTTACTGTAAATATGAATACATTCACTATATTACTAGAAATTTAAATATTATAAGTAGGTCAACACACACCTAAAACAACAAAGGTTTAATCTTAAATATAATTTGCAAAGTATCAAAAATCAAAAAGTTGATAAGGTCATTGTATGTGTGAAAATGTTGCTGAAGATGTTTCATGGGTGTGGTTTAAAAAAAAATGTAAGTAGGCCTATTAATGCACTAAACCAGGGGTATTATAGATGCAGGAAACCCCACCCAGACTCTGTCAGCACAGTCAGGGACCCACCAAATAAAATGCTAGATCTTCTCAATAACAATTTTTAATAACTTAGGACCATTAACATCACTACATTATATGTTGCTTAATAATAGCATATCAACAATAATTTTAGCAGCAATTATTAAGCATTAATTACTTTTAACAGATCATTAGTTCAGTGGTTCTGCCAGGGGTCCTCAGCAAATTTCCAAGGGGCCTCAAAATCACTAAAATGCTGTTGTAATTATTGAATTAGTGTGATTTCTAAACCTGGAAAAGTCATATAAATGAATACAATCATAAAACGCCATGGCCATAGAACGACAATAATCATTATACATTTGATACATGTTACATAGTCATACCAAACGCTAAAATATATTATCGAGTAGAAATGGTGAATAAAACATTTTTTTAAAAAAGAGTCAAAAGTCAAACTGATAACCAATGCATTAGTTATGAAGTTATGAATTCATAGTGCAATGTGATATTTAAAGAGAATGCAATAAAATATATATATTTTATATAGGCCTATATATACCACTATATCATGGGGACCCTGGAGTACTTTTAGGGACCATCGACCTCGACAGACTCCGCTGTAAAAATCATCCACGAAAATATAGGTTACTCACTCTATTGCATATATGTGGGGGTGAGACCAGCGCTCTGCAAGGAACGAAACAATGTGCGCGCACGTGACCGCTCTGACAGGGAGAAGCACTGCGTACATCCTCACATTCATATCTTTCCGCCCTTCAACGTGAATGTCGTTTTATCACCATCGCGTTTTAGAAATGATCTAATTTCCCTTCCACACAGCGTGTTATACATGTTTCATTTTTTCCTTGGCTGATATTTTTTAAAACGACAGTTCGGGTCGCTTTTTTAAAACACTAAACGGCACGCGTCCGCGCACTATTTCGGCTCGTGGCGGTAAGATATGTTTTTTTTTTCTCTGGGTAAACGTGCCGGATCTACGTTCTTTTTTCCTCCGTGGGAAGCCATGATGGCAGTTTGAGAGTGGAGCTGCGGAGCGCCCTGAGGAGAGATGAGTCCCACCGATAAACCGCACATATTCACGCTTCTCCAACGGCTACCGTCGCATATCTAACACACACTTCAGGTGGAGACTGTCAGTTGTCATTTTTCACGGAACCAACTTGGCCATCCAGCGACGACGATGATCATTCGTTAGGAGGGTTTTGGGGAGGGGGGGTTTAGCTGTGGTGGCTAGCGGGCGATGCTAGTCGGGAAAGGCTCGCCTGTGTGTTTTCTTCTTCGCGCGGAGATGGAGAGGATTCGCTCCTCTCTCTGGACCTGATCACGGCGCGTGCGCCGGACACACAGACTTCTGATTTATTGTTGTTGTTATTATATCGGATGCGTTCCGGCTTGACCGGGCCGCGGGATCGGAGGACCTTTTCAGCAGCTCGGAGGACTGAGCGATCGGGACCGGGAGAGTCGGGCCTGCTGCGCCGGATCGGATAGAGGCCCGCCTGCGAGAAGCTCTAATCCGGCCCGCTGCGCGAGACCCACCGAGACAGCCCGCGCGCACATATACACAGTCAGGGGTGAGAGAGGCACAGAACCATCCCAAACAAACATAATCCCCTTTCTAACAATAAACCGGAATAAAACTGAAGTGTTTTGAACTGCTGTCATGGCAATGACTGCTAAAATTAAAGAAATAGTCAGTCGGAATAAGAGGAGGTACCAGGAGGATGGGTTCGATTTGGATTTAACCTGTATCCTTACTCATATTTACTGTGTCTAAACTACTTTTTGTATAATCTTTCTTTACATTTTGTGTTGTGTGTGTTTATGTCTTGTTAACGTCAAGTTTTAGTGAGAATGATGGATATGCTTTCTCAATATGGCTTCCTTTTTTTAACGTCTTTTTATATGTTAGGCAAATCCTTTTAAAAATGCTTGTCATGACGCTCATGCTGTTTTAATCATGAAATATTGTTTTAACCTCTTGTTATACCCACAGTCAGATCTCTGGTTTGACAGCTACATGGATGTAATGGCACAGTCTCTTTCCAGACCGCCAATATTACATACATTATGCTCTATTATTTCGTTTTATAGCAGTGTGTGTTTTGCAGTTTGACAGTTCCTATATGTGCTTGGCACAACAATGACAACAGTTTGCTGAAGAGATTGCACAAATCAGTGTGTATTGACAAATCTGTGATTTCTTCTACTGGCTAATGACAGTACTATTGATCATGTAAAGACATGAGAGGTCTATTCGGTGAGCATAATGCAGTGTGTTCTAACCTTGCTATTCTTAGCTATCTTTGAATCAATTGATTTCCAAACACACTTGTGGAGAGAAGTTTGGTTACCTGGGACACCCTGTGACTCCATGGAAGGTCCGACTTGGTCCGTTTTACAAGAAAATATCAAACATCTTTAGCCTGTCAAAAAGGTAATTACTTGATCATATGGCATGTATGTAACGCATGTAACGCTTCGTCATCAAGTTCAGATGCTCTGGGCAATGATAAACGACAGTCATGATTCTGATGTCTGCAACATTTGGTTTATTGTATCTAATAGTGGGATTAGATTTCTAGACCCATGTCTAGAAAGCACTTTAGCCAGTGGCTGATGTATATCAATGAGATGTTTTATCAATGTACTAACTTTAGATACAATTCATTAACGTTGAAAACAAATCTATTATCAATTGACAAAGCTGTCAGTTCATTTAGGAACTGATAAAACTGAACTGACTCCATTTCCAGATACCTGCTGATTAATCAGCTTGGTCTAAATGTTATATATGAATCCACAACAAAATAGAAGTAATATTTGATTTTCCAGTAAATAAAAACAGAAGGTGGAAATTCCCTTTTGGTTGTGAACTCATGACTGTTAAAGGAATTATGATAGATCTCCATTTGCTTTTAGCATTTAGAGACCTCTTCCTCATTTTCATCTGGCTGATATCAGGCGGCCTTTTGTTTTAACTTTGGCCCCTGTTGGTGCAGGAGAATTAAGTGCGTGAGTTCTTCCTAACTTTCACGATCTGCGGAGAATATCTCTGGTTTTTGCATCTCTGGTTCTCCCTTGTGTAGTTTTTGCACCAGCGAGCGGTTGGAGTTTACAGCCGCTAAGCCTCGTAGATTTGAGGAAGTGTGGCAGGTCAGGTGTTTGACAGTAAATGGCCTGCTGTCGTTTTGGAATGGAAGTATAAAGAGTAGCTTATCTATCAGATCCATAAATGAGGTTGAATCTTTTTAGTGTATTCTAAATAATCAAGAACCCCAGATTGTCATTATTAAACTCAGTGATGCTCTTGGTTGTCCAGCATTTCCTTTTCATTGCTGCAGTAAATCTCACCTCTGATTCTGAAAAGCTACACCACTGGAGTACTGAGCATGCTGGGAAAGGTCAAATGTCATTCAAGCTGTCTGAGCTGCAGAGTTTAATGCTTTAGTCTGCTCATCAGAGACATTAAATTAGTGTATTCTCTCTTGCTGTTTTAAACAGCCGCACTTCATTTGTTTTTGATTGATTTCTGAGATTTTTTTAAGTCTATGTGTGTGTGGTTGAAGTGTCATGTCAGAATTCTTGCATGCTGCTATGTTCAGAAGGGCTGGAGGGTGTTTTAGCGTTCTGGGTGGAAATGGTTTACATGTCAAAACCACTAGCTCTAGCAGTGTGCCTTGTGTACTTGGGTGACATTGAGATATTGCTTAGCAGCTGATGAGGGAGAGGTATGCAATGCAGATTCCTTGTTCTTCTGCCTGTGGTCTGCTACGCATAATACTTACACATGATGAACATGCCTGGCTTGATAGATGTTTCATTCACATTGATGTTCCGTCTTTTCTTTTCATAAGATGTGCATTTGCCAAAATACATGCCCCTGACTAAAGACCCTGACCTGATTAATGAAGGTGGTGTAGATTTCATATGCGTGTGTTGGTTGATATTGGATGTTTGTTTGTTTTGCATTTTAAATGATTGATGGTATAAATGAAATACATTTTTAGTATCAGCTATTGATCCGTTATTGTCCATAACATCAAAATAAAAATCGGCTAACCAGTGCATCCTGTGCATACTTCCTGTGAGCCCTGATCATTTTTCTCAGTGACATGAAGCTGTGGATTCCGCATTTTTCAGAAGTGTTGTCAAGGCTTGTGAAACATGGGCATCTGGTGTAGTTACCATTGACACAGAATCTGGTTGTTTGCAAGAAGTTTGATTTTTGATTTTGTTTTCAGAGGGGCTTAAATTGTCTCACAACTTTGCTTTGAGAGTCCTTGAAAATGCTTTGCTCACTATCTGCCTTATTCTGAAGTGCGATTACCTTAAAAACATGACGTTTTCCCTTCCACGTACAATACAGTGCAAATTCACCCGCCTTTCTATTTCTTTTTTCCAGTCTATTGTGGTTGGTCCAGTCTGTATGGGTTCTGAACACCAGCTATTTTAGTGCTTTAGATTTATTTAACATTAGTTATGATAAATGAGTCGACCAACCGTTTTAAAGGAATTGGGCTAAAAATAAGCATGACTCATCCAATTATAAAGCTTCTGGCTTTTTATTCTGACAGTGTACGACAGGAAACGAGCAGAACAGAGGAGCCATGCTTCTTTCCCCCTTTCTCCACCGTGTTGTGGTTGAGGTGTGAACCTCCCCCAGAGTCTGCACACATCATGGGAGCGAGAGCATACAGTAGAAATGCCTGCAGATGCACAGTGAGCAAGGGAAGTGAGAAACGAAAGAATGGATATGAACGAGGCTTTGTAAGGAGACTGCATTGTCTTTCCGTGTCAAAAAATAGTTGCATGATGAAGTATCGAATTTGCATTTGAGTGCATAGGCTGCTTGGTGACCTTTGACCTGGTTGGTGTAGGTCAGGATTGTGAAGCTGTTTGACCTGCTTTGCGTTGGTGGAAAGTGCAGACACTTCTGTGCCTACGGTCTGTCACTTTGCTAAAAGGTCAACTGCTAATGATGATAGTGAGAGTGTGACATTTACATTTTACAGACAGCTGAACTTTTGCATCACAGGTTTTGCCTTTGTTTTCTCCTTAGTTGATTTTGAAGTCTTTGGTAAGGTACAGGCCATGGGAACAATTGACCGACTGCATGATTACAGCAATTTGACCAGACATGGAATGACACACTCTGGGGAATCTCTGTCCAAATAAGCAATATTGTTGCTTGTTTATGTTGCTGCATGTATGTATTGACATTTTTAATGTTCATGTTGTTTTGCTTGTGGTCACTTGTAGATGAATTATTCTTTGTGAACTTTAGACTTGTGAAGTGGTGTGCAGTCCGCATATTTCTTCATTTTCCTTAACAAGCATATCAGATATTTATCCCAACATCATCGCCATGGGCTTTCCTGCCGAAAGGTTAGAGGGGGTCTATAGGAATAACATAGATGACGTCGTCCGGTAAGTCCAGTTGGAGTTACCTAAAAAGCTTTCTTTTTCTCTCTTTGTCTCTCGTCTTCCTTTATATTTGACAAATCAAGTGTTTTTGTAAGTTAGAATTAAACATTGTCTAAATCAGAGCCTCGAAATTGTTCTTATATGGTGTTGTTTTTCCTTCCAGATTTCTTGATTCGAAACATAAGAACCATTATAAAATCTATAACCTGTAAGTATTTAGTTTTATTTGAAGAAGTTACAGATAAGTGTTTATTGTAAGAAAATTGGATTCTCAGAGCTGCTCTTATGCTTGTCTTACCAGATGTGCTGAACGACACTACGATGCATCCAAATTCAACTGTAGGGGTGAGTACATCCATTTTGCGATAATAAAATGTTTAAATGGCGCTTGTAGGGTTTTTTTGTGTGTGAAATTTGTGATGACATGAGTACTTTCCCACAATACCTCTTTTTTTACACCTAAATGGAAGACATGCGCTCTTTTCTATCAGCCGACATGAAGTGATTGAGTTTGATTTTAAGGCTAGAATACACTACGCAACTTTTGCTCAGATTTGCAGTCTGGAGGGAGTCATAGTTGTGGAAACCGCAGTCATATATGATGTGCACACATTTTTTATATTCAGATTATAATACAGAATTTCAGAAAAACAATTTCTTTGTTCTTAAAGCCACAGTTAAACAGTAGTCATCACACATTATATGAAGTGATTTGATTGTCCACTGCAGTTGAGATGGTCTGTTATTCGTGGGAAGTCATTAGGCTGCTAGTTATGATAGTTTTGCGGGCTGTGCTGATCACATGCAGTGACTTGTGACAAGCAAGCCAACACTTGACGGTCTTTTTTTAACCTGAAATATTGAAAAAGGAGTTTTTTATTTTATGTATTGAATTTTGTACACAAAAACACAAAAAGCTACTGTTATAAACCGATATAGGACATGCAAACACTTGATCGGATTGAAAACCGAAACTGAAAGGACTGCGCATGTGCAATGACGTAGAAATAGCATAATGGGATGTATGACGTGCGGAACAAACTGTTCTTCCTGTTGAATAATGTGTCATATAATTGAGTGTCCAATTATTCTAAAATTCTCCTTTCACTCCGCGTCTGTGAAGTGGAGCAGGACAACGTCCCGCCAGTACTTGTTCTTTCGGATTCTCATCCACAGACGACGGGCGCTTGGAGGGGCATTATTACTGCGTGATAAATATAAGCAGCACGACATAACGGTTTATATGTTCATTGTCTCCGAATTATGACCAGAAATTGATAAATATTAAGTTTGCTGTTTAATACAAATAAAGAACCAATGTAGGAGAATGGTTATAATGCGCAAAGAGTGGGAAACTGTATATTTGTGCAGTGTGCGCATGTCAAAAAATCAGTTTCGGTTTTGAATCTTGTGACATTTAAACGTGCATATCAACCCGATCACGTTTAGCATTCGGGTTTTACTACATTCAGATTCATCATTCGGAATGAATTCAGGATGTCATCAACACTCAACAATGTCCCTGCCCCAGCAACAAGTGTTTTTGTTGTTGTTCACTATTTTTTTTTCTGGTTTCTGCAGCAACTCTGAGCACTTTTCATATTCTTTATCCTGGCTGAAGCACTTTTGTTTCAATGAATGTTACAAAAGTAACATTCAAGGAATATAAAGTTGATTCTAGAACCTTAAATCTTTTTGTCTTCAGTGGCACAATATCCCTTCGAGGACCACAACCCGCCACAGTTGGAGTTAATTAAGCCCTTCTGCGAGGATCTCGACCAGTGGCTGTCCGAGGACGAGAACCACGTGGCGGCCATCCACTGCAAGGCAGGCAAAGGTCGCACGGGGGTCATGATATGCGCCTACCTGTTGCATCGCAGAAAGTTCTCAGAGGCACAAGAGGCACTGGACTTTTATGGGGAAGTCAGGACCAGGGATAAAAAGGTACAACACTCTTTACTTATGCATTCTATTTTCAATCTGGAACTGCTGTTGCATCGACGATGAGTTCTCGCAGCTAGTTTGCATTTCCTAGTTTTAACGGTTCACAAAAATGTTTTGTGTGGATGTTACTGAGCCTGTTCATCTTTTTCTTTTTTCAGGGGGTGACCATTCCCAGTCAGCGCAGGTATGTGTATTACTACAGCTACCTGCTGAAGAACAAGCTGGACTATAAACCCGTTGCTCTCCTCTTCCATAAAATGGTTTTCCAGACTCTGCCCATGTTCAGTGGTGGCACCTGCAGTAAGTCTTACTCTCCTTTAACCTTTCTTGAACACAAAGTCTTGCAATGAAGCTTTTTTGAATGCTGAGATGTTTTGAAAGTGTTCGATGTAACTGACATGGTTATGCTGTCATGTGAGGTTGTGGTCACACTCACAAGGAGCTGCTGTTGTGTTTGTCATTTTAACCCTGTACCACATCTTTTGGTTCTGTCTTTAACACTCTAACACTCATGGGTACGTTTTCTTTCTCTGTTCCTGTTTTCTTTTCTTTAAAAATTTCCACTGAGAACTGTTTCGACATATCGGCTCCTGCCGCCCACCACAGTCTCACACATAATGACATCACACATTGTGCCCTCTGTCCTCCCCTCCCCCCCATTCGTACATAGTGTGCTAGTCCATGTTTTGTTCACGTTCGTGGACTTGTGCGCCACAGCCAGGCTGAACGCCAACCCGAACTGCACCCTACATCACTGCCATTTTTGGGAAGTTCTTCATGTTTTGAAATTGGAACTAAAAGTGCAGAGTCAGTCTCAGAACTCCCATGATTCAGAGGTAGATTCCAGAGTTCCAGACCTGTGTGTGTGTGTGTGTGTGTGTAGAGGTTGCTGTCATTCCAAGGCCAGTGCGGTGCTGAGCTCTTGGTCAGGCTGATGGTGGTGGTGTTTAACTTCCTTCTCTCTCTCTAAGGGGACAATACTGTTAGAAACAGGAGTGAGGTGAATCCCCAGGGCTTCAAGAAAGGCAGCTGGCACTGGGGTAAAACGGCATTACTTTACTACTACTGTTAATAGAAGCATCTTTAAATGTCAGACAGGCCCTGCCCTGTGCAGCATTCAGTACAGTTCAGTACAGCTTTTGTTGCTCTAGTTTCTTCCAGGCAGGAGCCTAGAAACATGAAGTAGTGAGAAGTCCTAAATATTTTATCTTCCCTAAAAACCCTTAGAGATGTACTCTTTTCATCAAGAACAAAAAGCAGTAGCAATTTAACTATAATGATATAATTATAAATGAATCAAGTTGGGTAACAAAATGAATTTGTTGTGCATTAGGTGGGTGGTATGACCTAAATTTCATATCATGGTACGAGTAATTTTATTTTGCAGTTAACTATTAAATACTACTGGTGAATTAAATGCTTTAAAAGAATCAAATGTATTATAGTACTAAAAAGTTTTAAATGTATTAATATGTAATATTATTATGATTTTATTATTATTTTTATAGTGTTATACATTTACTTCTAGTTAGATATATTACATACTGTAACTTCTGGACTTATATGCACTTATAATTTATATGCACCCCTTGATAAGTTGAGAAACATCCTCTTTGCATGTAAATAACAAAGTAGTTCTGTCAATGGAGATATATATATATATATACACACACTACTGTTCAAAAGTTTGGAGTCGGTACGATTTCTTTTTTTTTCTTTTTTTTTAAGTCTCATGTTAATTAGTTTGACTGCATTTATTTAATCAGAAATGGTTAAAACACTAATATTGTGAGACATTATTCAGCGATGTGATTTTTTCATATTTGTGCGGATATCTGTGTTTTCCGACCTAAAATGTATGACCCACTTGATTTTTAGCATTTAAAACAACTGTTTACTATTTTAATATATTTTGTAATGTAATTTATTTTGAAAAAATTGTGCTGCTTAACATTTGTGTGGAAACTATGATACAAGGCCTGGGCAATATAGCTTAAAAATTATATCTTGTTGGGTAAAGAAATAATATGTATTTATGAAAAAAGAAAATGTTTTCACATCCTGCCCAATGTTGTTCTACAAACAATGTTCAAATTGAAGGCTATAAAAACAATCCATGTAGGCTGCACTATATATTATGTGCAAAAAAGTTTTAAATCACATTACATTCTAACATTGTAACAACAACATTACAATCTAAAAACAAAAATAATGCTTTTAAAAGCAGAAGTTAAATTTGATAAATTAAAAATTAAAATAAATAAAAGCAAAAGCACAGGTAAGAGGATCACTCATTCGGTCAGTAATTATATTACCCTAGATTTAATTTTTTTATATTACCCCATTACAATAGTCACAGTTATAAAAATACACTTACTTGTAGGTTTAAAATTCTACATGGCACATTTAATATCCAACAAAATTTTTTTTTAGCAAAATTTATATTTTAGTCAGAATTATTGTGCTCTGGTGCTCGTCCGCTGAAGTCTGTGAAGTTTAGTGGAGACTCGCTTACATAAGGCTCGTCCACTCCTGACATTAAAATAGATATATTTGCATGACTTTCTAACATTTACAGATAGAGGAAATAGCTGTGAAATGTAAGTTATGCACTGATGACAACACCACATCTCAACTGTCAGAACATCTGATGGGGCAGCCAGTGTTAAACTATATGGGTTAACTATATCCTACCAGTCATTTTGAAGCCTTTAATGTAAAGTATGTCTCATGTTTAGGACAATTTGGATTATGCACTTTCCACGCAGCAGCTCACTCTGTGTCCTCCGCTATTTTTCAGGTGCGCTCAAACTACTGTATATCGATATAAACGATTGCCTCAGTCTAAAAATATATCAATATATCATTCAAACTTGATATACCACTCAGTCCTATGTAATACTCTTTTTCTAGAATCTTTGAAGAATAGAAAGTTCCCAAAAAAATGGTAACGATGTAGAAGTCTTTACTGCCACTTGATCAATTCTTGCTGAATAAATATATGTAAACTTTTGAATGGTAGTGTGTGTATATATAGGAAAACATCTATGGGCTGTCATACCGCACACCTAGTGTACTTGATTAAAAGAAGAACCTCCCTTTGTAACATGCTGACTGTGCTGGGTGCATGCAGGGGTTGGGCGGCTGGTTATTCTTGGATACATATTTTCTCCCTTTGCATCAACCCTGTTCCTAATCACTGACATGTCTTTACTGATGATGTCAGAGCTGGGGGTGGAGTTATTTCACTCAGTGTGGGCTCCTTGATAATTAACACCTTTCTTTTGTCCTCTTTTCCTCAATACAATGTTTTTGCTTACCTTTTATTTATTTATTTATTCCCACCATTTGATCTCCTCTTTCTCCCTGTCTCCTTCCCTTTCTCACTCTCCCCATCTCTCTATTCTATCAAACAGACCCTCAGTTCGTCGTGTATCAGTTGAAGGTAAAGATCCATACGTCAAATCCAGCTCACACACGGAGGGAAGAGAAGCACATGATCTTTGAGTTCCCTCAGCCTCTTCCGGTTTGTGGCGACATCAAAGTAGAATTCTTCCACAAACAGAGCAAGATGATGAAGAAGGTAAGATCTTGTGTAAACTTTGACCTGTGACCACCTCTCAAAACCATAATCTCTTTGGTACATCGCATCACAGGATCTTGACCTTGTTACCATGGCTGCAGAGACGTTGCCTTCTGGTGTTTTGTGGTTTTCCTATTGTTTTATGTTTTTGGTCTCTGCTTCAGTAGCTATGTGTGTTCTAAATGTTTTCTTCCTCAATTTCAATTTTTTTCCCTCCCAACAGAGCATTACTGTCCTTTGCCGGTTTGCGTTTCTGTGCTCTATATAAATGTGTTTATAAGTGCATTTGTTGGAATGTGTATTTGTGCAGTGTTTGTAAACACTTGCTATTTATGGCCATCCAATGCCCAAATGTAAACCTTTGCTTGTGTGCTTGTGTGCGTGCGCAGGATAAAATGTTCCATTTCTGGATAAACACGTTCTTCATCCCGGGTCCCGAAGAAGCTGGGGAGAAAGTGGAGAATGGGTCGGTGGTCAACGATGTGGACAGCCTCTCCTCTCAGAGCCAGAGCTCTCCGGCAGAGAGGGAGAGAGAGAAAGAGAGAGTTGCAGCAGTCGGACTTGAAAGAGAAAAGGGAGCAGAAAGGGGAGGAGAGCGAGCGGGTATAGCCGATGGAGATAAAGACTACTTGATTCTGACCTTAACGAAGAATGACTTGGATAAGGCCAATAAGGACAAAGCTAACCGATACTTCTCACCCAACTTCAAGGTGAGGAAACACTATTCAACGCTGGACATTTGCATAATTTCAAACATACTTGGTGGCTACAAGTTATAAAAAAAAACTAAAAAAACACTTGTATGTCTTAGTGTTGTCAAAAGACCCGGTACTTCGGTACCAAGTCGGTACTAATTCTTTTTTAAACGTCACGGTACCAGGTTTTCTCAAACCCGGTACTTGATGCGCGTGCATGCCCGAAGCGCGTGCAGTTGCGTCCTCTTCATAAAAGCGCTGATGGCGATCGGCGGTGCTGCTGCTGATGTGGTGCTGATGTTTTTGCGCGTGCAGATACGTTATTTCAAATGGCGCGCGGCAAGCGCGCTCATAATAGAAGCGGCGCGCTCGCTTTTCCATGTGCGTTCATGGATGCATAGCAACGACAGACGCCACGGGAGTACAAACGCTTGTGCGAACTGCGCTCTCCATGATGACGAGGAAGTGTGACATAGGTCTATTAATTGATTTCTAGCCCTTGCATTAGCTTTACTACTAGATATATTTATGGAGATGAGAAATAAAAAGCCGTCATTAATATCAGTCCGTCAGAAAAGCAGTTCTAGTCTTATTCTTGGCTGGATAACTCTTAGCAGGTTTAAAAAGCCCTTTTAAAGTTAAATATGAATACAGTTTTGGATTAAATAAAAGTATAGTCAAGTCAAATAAAACATATTTTATCTCCTGTATAGTTTGGTAATGCTACAATAAGATACCATTCATTAACATCACTTAATGTGTTATCTAACATAACACATTGCGTGAACAATATATTTTTACAACATTAATTAATGTTTGTGAATGTTATTTAATACAAAACACTTGATTGGTCATGTTTGTTCACTTCATTCATTGTGCATTAAATAATGTTAACAGAAATAATGTTAACTTTTGATTTTAAAAATGTATTTTTAAATTTACCCCTAAAGGAGAATAATTGCGACAGTATATAACTATTGTTTTTTTTTGTTAGGTCATTTTATCTAATGTTATCTAACAAATGGAATCTTATTGTAAAGTGTTTTTAATACTACAGTTTCCATCTTTGTGATATACACTTTAATATAATTATGTAAATTTAATCTAAATTAAGCTTTGGTACCGAGAACCGTGGATTTTCACTGGTATCGGTACCGAATACTGAAATTTTGGTACCGTGACAACACTAGTATGTCTATGTTCACTTTAATGGCAATGAAAATGACCTATAAATTGTCATTAAAGTGAAATTACTGAACTTAAATATACAAGCTTGATAAAAATGATTATTCTAGATGAAAATTTCATATATATATACACACACATATATACATATACATGCATGCATACATAAGATAACTCTTTCTACTGGCAGCAAAACATGACTTAATTTGGAGACTGGAGACAAAATGTGTTAAATATTGAAGCAATATGAGACCGCTGCAATGTGGGGTTTTAAATGTTTAAATCACAAGATAAGATTTTTATTGTCACTGTAGATGTACAATGAAACTGGTGGAGCAACCTCCCCAGATGCCTATAGTGCAACTTAGTAATTTATTTTAAAATTATGTACACTTACAGTCATGTTTTATTTATCTTCTTGGGTTTAGGGTGTTGATCACATGACTGGCCAAATATTACTCTCTATCTCACTGTCTTATCTTTCGTTAAGTGAATCATGGATGACTGCAAATTATATTCATATACATGCACACCCCACCATTCAAAAGTTTGGGGTCAGTAGAATTTTTATTGAGCAAGGACTCATTAAATTGATCAAAAGTAACAGTTAAGACATTTCATGTTATTTCTATTTTGATTTAATGTTGAACATTTATTTTTTTATCAAAGACTCAATGTATCACACAGGGCTCCACACTGTGCAACTTTTCTTTTCCTGCCCGTGAGACTAAATTTGTTAGTTTGTTAACTGACAAAAGCGGCCATTTCTTTAGCACATGAGAAACATCAAGTGGCAAACAAAACAAAAGTGGAACGAAACCATGCTACTCATTTGAGCTGCGTATCGCGGACCGCTTATCAGCTTGGACCAACATTTGCGCAGCGTGAGCTCAGAACAGGTATTTGCGGGCCAGTCTTTGATCACGTGACACTGTTACTACACAGGCCAGTGTTAATTTCGTTGACGAATAATTTTCGTCATTATTTTCGTCAACGACATTTTTTCACAGACGAAAACGAGACGATAACTAAATAAAAACTAGTTTTGAATGACAAAAACTATGACGAAAATCTATTGACATTTTCGTCAACGAATAAAAACTAGACACAAATGTTAGATAGTGACGATTTGGGTAGCGATCCAGTCTGATGTCCTGCATTTGTGGTAGATGCGCACAATTGTCATAGACAGACAATTGTACTGTAACGTGATCTACCCAGCGGCACACGAGTTGGCATGCGCTGCATGTCTCATAAAACGTTAAAACATGTAAACGTCTGGGAGAATGAGTGGAGCAGACATGAAGATCTGAATAAGAGTGACGGCGCAAAAAAAGAGCTATAATCTGTACGGTTTTCTGTGCGCACACACCCGACCCGAAGCGTGCAGCCATTCACATAGACACCTAGCCTACACAGCGCGCGAGTACAGAATTGAGCTCTCTTTCGTGTCTGAATGGACAAATACACACAAATATTATGTCTAAATTTCCGTTTTGGAGAGTATTCACGTAAATTATGTCGGTTATGTCTTAAACAGTTGTGAGTGTATCTATGTGCATCAGTGCATTAGATCCGCATGTCATTGGACATGATCCGATGTCTTAAAGTGACAGTGGGTAATAAACCTAATGCGGTCTGTGTCCTTAATATTGATCAAGCAACAAAAGAAAAAGAGAAAAGCATTCACTGCTCGTTAATAGCTTTAATAAGGATTAATTATATTTAATAAATAAATATGTCTGCTTGAAAGAATAGAGAATGATGTATGTATGCAAGTAGCCTAGTTATAAAGAATTCATATATCATTCATTGAAAAAAAGACTGTCTTCTACTTTAGGAAAAGTTGTTTTATTTAATTTTAAGATATTTTTTTAAGTTACAGTAGTTAAATCTGTATCTGTATTGCACGTTCAAACTTTAAAATCATTCATATTATCAGGTTAATATATGTTTTCTCCGGGAGTATATGGGTTTGGAAATTTTTGATAAATTCGAAATAAATGCATTTAAATTGAAACCCATTATATTTTAGTCGACTAAATCTACTGTAGATTTAGTCGACTAAAATCTTTTTGTATTTCGTCGACTAAAACTAGACTAAAACTAAAACAATTCAGATGACTAAAATATGACTAAAACTAAATGGCATTTTAGTCAAAAGACTATGACTAAAACTAAATCAAAATTTGCTGTCAAAATTAACACTGACACAGGCTTGAAGATGCTCTGAGAAAGCATTTGAATTCGCTGCAGAATTAACAAGATTGCAGAGAGATCTAGTGGGAAGCATTTCAATTCAGCACAGAATTTACTCATATAAACCACAGATATCAGATCAAACAGCGCTGGCGTGGAAACCAGGAGAAACGTTGTACCATAAACGGCTTTTCATTCCACAAATCACCAACGTTCACCATGGGTTTAATGTAGTAACGCTAACTGTAACTGATATTGTGGCAGAAACAAAACTTCTTCGAATTGCATAGAAAGCAAGTAAAGAGTGCTCCTTGAAAATCACTGAAGCTGTCAGCTCTGTAAGATACTATAGAAGAACGATGGTACATTTAATAAGAGAAGATTATTAAAATGTTCCTTTTATAAACAACCTACTTTTTAAAAGTTAATTTTATCAGCATCTCAACTCAAGCTCAGAGCTTTACTGTCCAATGTGCATTTCCAAGAAATAAACATGAAATATTATTAGTAACTGCACTTATTAATGCAAAACAATGATTTATGATTTATGATTAACAATCCCCCCTCTGAGCTACCAAATTAGGTGCTGGTGGCACCATCCGTAGAGCTTGGTGGCACCAGTGCTACTGCTCTCAAATGTTAGTCTTGAGCCCTGATCATGGTTTGCGCAAAAATAAGCAACACAACTGTTTTCAACGTTGATAATAGTAAGAAATATTTGTTGAGCAGCAAATGAGCATATTAGAATTTGATCATGTTAGATCATGTGACACTGAAGACTGGAGTAATGATGCTGAAAATTCCATCACAGGAATAAAATACATTTAAAAATATATTTAAATAGAGAAGTTATTATTATAATTAATATAATTAATTTTATTGTATTTTTGATTCAATAAATACACCCTTGAAGAGCATATGAGCATTCTTTCAAGAACATCCAGAATTCTTACTGACACAAACTTTTGAATGATGGTGTACATTAAAAGAACATTTAGAATTGATTTTATTTTTCTTGTGTACTCCAGATGACTCTTATTTATTGTACCCTGTCTTTTGTCTCTTTCTCTCTCTCTCTCTCTCTCTCTCTCTCTCTCTCTCTCTCTCTCTCTCTCTCTCTCTCAGGTGAAGTTGTACTTTACCAAGACAGTGGAGGAGCCCTCAAACTCAGAAGCGAGCACTTCAACTTCTGTCACTCCGGATGTGAGTGATAATGAACCAGATCACTACCGGTATTCAGACACCACTGATTCCGACCCGGAAAACGAACCTTTTGATGAGGAACAGCACGCACAGATTACAAAAGTCTGAACACTTTTTGGCAACTGCACACACACACATACACACGCACGCACGCACACACACAAATACATGCCGGACAAAAACAAGAAAAACCAACCAACACCAGTGAAATAAAAAAAAAAGGAGAAAACTTGAAAATAAACTGAAGAGAAAAAGGACCCTTCCTCCCCACCCCTCCAACAGCTCGAGGACAGTCGTGTCGGACGCCATTGATCATAACGAAGAAAATATCCTGACCAATATATTGTTTTACTTCATTTTGATTGATTTTGGTGTGTGGATAACGACACCGTTGCCTGAGGTGGGAGGGAAGGTCCTGTAGCTATTCTGTGTATATAAAATCCCTTTTTTGTGTCAAAGACAATAAAAATCTAGGCAATCAGGCGAGGAGAGGGGAGGGGAGAGGAGGAGAGGTAGAGCAGACCACACATCTCTCCTTCTCCCTGTCTTCACCCAGGCCAGTGCTGCAATCACCCTCTCCCTCGCTCTTCCCCTCCTTACTGTGAATGCTTCTCGTGCTGTCCGCGGGCGCTAAGACCTTTGACCCCTTCCTGCGCAGTGTGTGCTGGTGTACGTAGTCCTTCAGGCTGTTGTACAAAGGCTACGACGTGCCAGCATTCCTTTTTCCTAGTCTCACGACCCGACCCGTCCCGTCCCGTCCCGTCCCACTCCCCTCCCCACCCCCACTGTGTATAACGATAAATTATGCAGAAAAACACGACATCCCATGTAATTGTCGGTTTTTTTCTTTATTTTTTCTTTTTTATCCTAAGATAATAAAAAAATATAATACATGAAAGCGCAGGGAACCAGTGTTTGCAATAATGTTAACACAACATTTAAAGGATAAATTGGTGTGCATGTCATTGGAGTCAGTGTCCATGTTTAATAAATGCTATATGATGTGTTTTTATTAAAACAGAAGTGTCAGAACTCTCTTAAACGGTCGTCTGAGATCAATTCACAAAGGTAAATTGGTTTTAAGACCTTAAGCTATAATTGTTTTGTTTTTTAAAGCACTTTTAGTGAAAACACAATATACAAGTACTATGTTTGCAAGTGTTTTTATTTTTATTTATCAGTATTTTTAGTACATGCTCATTTCCCGTATTTATACATTTACATCTAATGCTCACTTAGTTAATTTTTTTAAAACACTAATCATTTTACAACACTTAAATTTAATCTTCAGCAAATCACAAAATGAATGTCTATTTTCTTAATACTGTACGTTATAATGTGGTCATGCCTAAATTCATTTGCATTTAAAATGAGGGGTTTTTTTGTGTTATTTTCAATTATTTACAAAATGGTTCGCTACAGTTCAAAAGTTTGGAGTCGGTAAGAATTTTAGTTTTTGAAAAGTCTCTTTTGCTCGCCAAGGCTGCATTTATTTGATCAAAAATACAGTAAAAAATGTCTTTAAAATGTCATTTCTTCCTGTGATGCAAAGCTGTTTTTTTTAGCATCATTACTCCAGTCTTCAGTGTCACATGATCCTTTAGAAATATTTGGTGCTTAAGAAGCATTTTCTTATTCTATTTGTATTATTTTCAGTTAAAAACAATTGTTGCTTAATATTTTTGTGGAAACTGTGATACATTTTATAAGGAGTCTTTTTAATGAATAGAAAGTTTTTAAAAAATCGGCATTGATTTGAAAAATATATATATTTTTTGTAACAATATAAATGTCTACTGTGAATTTAATGCATCCTTGCTGAATAAGATCCCAAACTTTTGAACAGTGTAAATTATAGAATACACTTAGTATTGGCTATTTATTAGTTAATATTAATATAAACATATCCCTAATTTTTTCTCTTTTTCTTTGAACACGTTTTTGTCATTTTATGAGGTTTTCTAGGTTCACATTTTTGAAAGTCTCTCCTTAATAGAAGTTTTGTTTTGTTGTCCTTGGTGGATGCTCATTCCCTCTGTAATCTTGCTCGTAATCCTGTAAGGTCCACTGTTTACAACATCAATTTTAGCAGATGTTTTTCTCTCTCTTAAGACCTCATTTACACATCTAATAGGTCCTATTGTTCAGCCTTGCAATGCTATTGGATGGGATTATTGTGAATAGGCCCGTTCACTCACACAACCTACGAAATTGTCTTAACACCTCATCTTGTTTTACTGGACTGAATAAATCAACATTCAAGTAAGTAAATTGCCCAAAATATGTTTTATTTGATTAATAATGTCTAGATCATGCAGATATTAAGGTACTGTTGAATGCTTTAATCATGTTAGATTTTGAGCTTGTAATGTCAATTTTGTCATTTTTACAACATTGGTGAAATAGGGGTAGCAAAATTTGCCTGTGCACATTGCATGGATGAATTTTACTTCTCACCTGTTCCATGTGAAATAAATACTAATAGAAATATGTTTTTGATCATTCAAGTTTTAAATGTCATCTGTGTTACAATTTTGATTTTGAATCAAATAATTTTTAACCAAATATCTGCTTGCTGTGTGAGGGACAGGTGATAACGTTCTGTAATGTGGGGGCTGATAAGTTAGCCAGACAGTATGTGTGAATTCTTTAAAATGTGTATGATTGGAAAATAACCAGTGTTTTTTTTCCATTTCAGAATGCCACCAGCCAGAAAAGTCCATATTATCTACTAAGTGTATGATGTCATTGATGCCATCCAAAATGGGTGCAGTGATTTTTAAATGGATTCTGATACAAGTGATGAAGAGGAATGCGGAGATGCCTGTGACCCGGAAAAATAAATAACCCAGTGATCACCCATCTGATGATCAAAATCAAGTCATTCAAGAACACAGACCATGTCCCATGACAGGTATCGCTGGCTGAAAAAGGATTTTATCAGTCCCAACTAGGGATGTTATGATACCAAAAATCGAAAGTAGCCAAAAATACTCAATACCAAAGTCGATACCACGGTTAAAAAAAAGAATTCATTTTGGAAAATGGGGGGAATTCTCCCCTTAGATTACTCTTATGGGGTTACTTTATTTTTTTTAAAGAAATTAGTTATCTTGCCGAAATGTTTGCTCACTCAATGTATTTGTGTTTTTATGAGGTAATTTGTTGCAATAGTCCGTAAATAAGAATGAATAAACACATTAGAAGCAGTAGCATAATTAATGGAATAAAGATACTAGTTAAACAATGCTGTACATTTTTTCAGGTATAGGTCTAACAGTAGAATTCAGTAAAAATACCACAGAAATTGAATAATCAAAGATAAAATAACTCTGCATAATCATAACTAAGTTAAATATAGATAACTTATTAAAGTTTTTATTTTGTTATCATTATCATTAATAATACAGACAGCCAATAGTAGACAGTAGCAGGTTTTAATGACAATATGCTGTTCAGTTACATTACTGACGCGAATATTTGCCAAGACAGGCATTTTGACATAACTGTGTGTATTTGAACGGTTATGTGTAATAAGCGGCTAAAATGGACTGTGTGTGTTCGATTTGGTAGCACGTACTGACTGAAGACCTTCTCTCAGAGAGCATGCGAGGACTTTATAGTTTAAAATCGCTTGAATTTATAAATTGTCATGATAGAAAACGTTGTGTGCTAAAGTGCAGTTCGCTTGCAAAACTAAATGGGTGTGGATATATCGATGTGAAGCCATTTGCGCATTTTGAGAGAGAAAAGATGCTGATGCTTTGTGCTTATCATAATTGAGCATGGCTGTGAATGAACAGAGCTAAATCACGTAAATGCCAAAGTTTTCATTCAGTTCATCAGGACTTGTAAATACAATCTGAACATATTTTTATAATAAATACATTTTTCATAAAAATATTACTATTCCAATTATTAATATTGTGTGATTATTAGTGTGTATATAGGCTACGGTTATGGGGCTACATAAGCAGTACACCCTGCAAATGAACCCGGAAATCAAAAATTCTGCTACCAAACATTTCCCTAAAAACGTACTAAAATGTAAAATATATAAAAACCCATTTGTTTCTGCATTCGAGGCCTCGTACAACATTTTAAAGGTGAAACAATAAATTGTAGTTTTTTTTTTCTTCTATATTTGGGTCTTTGAGGGTTGAACTTTATATTGTGAATGGAGAATGTGTTTCTCTACTATAATGCAGTATTATACATTTTTGAAATTGGGGTCTTCTGTCGGTTTCCAGGTTGATGAGGATATTTTTAGCTTGACATAAATGATGCAAATCCCTGTGATGGGTTTAGGCACAGCACTTTAGTGCTCTGAAGCAGATGTTGGTTCAGGCAGCTATTTAGGGCTTAGTGCTTGATATAAGCAGTGAAAATTTACTCTTATAATTACGATTATAAAAGAATCTTGATAGTTACTGTGGGAATCAGTAATCTGACTAGTCTATCCTGTATATAATTGTCTAGCCGTAATGCTGTCTCTGCATATCAGTAGCTTTCTGCAGTCATTAGATTAGAGCGTGTAGACATGGAGGGAAATATAAATCTCATAACAAAGAGAAAAGGACAGATATATAATCCACCCCTCTCCTCGTCGCTCTGTCTTCCTTCTTCCTTTTAATTCTCCTCTTGGTCGGTTTTATTCCCCTTTGTCCGTTCGCTCGATGCTGTCGTTTATCTTTTTCTGATTTTGATAAAAACATCAAACTAGACCCACAGCCGCTAATGATGGAGACGGGAACTGTTCCACTACACCGTAATTGGTTGGCCATTGGGGAGTCATAGAAATGAGCCCTGAATGACCAATGAGGTGCTTGTCCTCTGTCGGCAAGCACGGTTTCTTTCATTAGGAAGATGTTCAGTCACCAAGAACGGCTACGCCTCCAGTTTACATCTTAGAACTTGCCGCTGATGCAATGCCACGACAATATGGCAACCGCTGTACCCTGCTATGCATATTTTTAGGAGATTTTAAGAGCTGCTTTATACAGCAATATGAATTGATTAGACTAGAATTTGGATATTCTCTTCGCTTTGACTCAAGCTTCATCTAATTGCAGCATTAGCATGTTCGTGTCTTTTTTGGCGGGGGTTTGGAAAGTATTCGCTCAATCTTGCAAGTCAACCCTTCATCTACACTGTGGGACAGTATGAAACTAATCTAGCGAAAACTTGCTGTTTGGATTAGGCCCAGAATCAAACAGAAAGTGGGGATTAACTGGCCTGGGTGGCAAGTTCTGCATTTATTTAAGAGCTAAACAGCTCTAAGAGAAGAAGTTGAGCTGTACTATATTGTATTTTATTTTATTTTTAGAAAATATACCTGTGGTCATAGATGAAATCAGAAAGTATAGGCTTGTTTAAGAATTAATCTAATGACCTCAATTTAGACTTTAAAGGAATATTCTGGGTTTAATCAAATTTAGCCCAATCAACCGCATTTGTGGCGTACTGTCCCGCAAAAGCCGAGGTTACAGTGAGGCACTTTAGATGGAAGAGTGAAGGGGCCAGTGTTTAGAGGATTCAAAAGCAGAAATGTGATGCTTATTTTATAGAAGCACTTCATTTGATTGTTAAAACTTGTGTATTTTTGAGCTGACCACGTGACACTTAAAATGGCATTTTTACGGCCATTTTAGGTGTCAAATTGTCAGGGCAACAAAATTGTACAATTGGAGTCAACTACCCAGAAAAGGCTAAATAAGCCATTTTTTTTATCATTATTTCAAAGTCAGCATGAATGAAAATCCACCCTGTCTTTTAAATGCATCTTAATGATCTTATTGTGAACAATTTATATACTTTTTTTTTTTTTTGAGCTTGTAACTTTTAATCAATGTCTTCCAGTGAAAACATCAGACTTCTCTTTGCTGATATACACCAGACTTCTCCAATCATTTAGTCCACTTAAACCCCACCCCTTCACAATTGACTGCAAGCTCACATTCATTTTTGAGTGCAACACCAATATCTCAGAATTTCAACAATTGATGGGTAGAATAAAGTCACTGCCCCACTTTCTTTACTTTTTACACATTTGCATGTATACGTACAATACAGAAGAAAAAATGTCACTACTTCTGTTTCATCATGACTTATTGTTTACATCTTGTGGCTATACTGTTGAAACAGTATAACATTTTTAACCTTTACGGATTGGCCTCATTCACTTGAATTTTTAACCTATATTTTAGTTTTTTTTATGAAAGTAGGGACAAGTAATCAACATTACGCCACAAGTGCGTTTGATTGAGCTTAACTCTGTTGAGCCAGGAATAATCCTTTAAGGTCTGTCAAGCTCAAACATTATGGTTGTTTGTGGACAGCACACTAGCTCCAGTATCAATAAATAAACACTGCCTCTTCAGGTTTCTAAGATTAAATCAAATAGGTTACCTGAAAATGTCTATAAACAATATAAATGTAGACACTAAACTAATATTCCTTTAAGTCTCTGAAGGAAAATCTTTACTTGGAGAAGAGCTGTGGCAGATTCTGAGGGACAAGAATTTGCAATGTATAGATGTTTGTATTCAGACTGTGTTCGCTCTTTCATTTTAAAGAGCGCTTGATTAGACAGAATCCGAAAGGGAAAGGATTAGAGGATTATGGCGTGTTTTCCCTAGAGACGATCGGCCACGCTAGACCAGGCTAACATCCGTCACCGCCAAATTAATATGGGGCTCAGATAACAGGCACCAACACTTCTCCTATCAGCACAGAGGAGTGTGTCCTCTCCATGAACCCGGCTTACTGTCACACATCTCATACGAGCACAAAGGCCATCATAAAGAGGTCTGAAATGGCTTCGAGTCGACCCTAGATTATGAAAACCGCAGAAACTATCTCAGCCTTTGTTGATGTGACACATTAACACGTCATGATATAAACACACACACGCACTAATACCCAACGACACACACAAGGATAAAGATAACACCAACGCTGCACTAGACTTGAATACGTGCACATGCAGTCATTCCCATGAAGCTTTGTTATATGGTTTTAAAACAACAAAAAACATCTGTTGGTGCTGTTAGCTAAAGAGAATTTATGAAGACAAACAAGCATAAGAACAGGAATTTATTGGGTTATTATGGCTGCTTAGTATTAAAGGACTTTCATAAAAGAGGAAATAGGTTGTCTTTAAGCAAGCACAAAATAAGATTTCTAATGTAATAACTTGTAATACTTGTCATGCAGGAAAAAGTTTCATCCGACATGTTCTCCACTCCAACAGCTGAGTTGACGCTTATAGTAAGTTTTGTGGTTTCCATGTCACCAGTGTTACTTTTGAGTAACAGGTTGGTACATCAATGAATGTGTCAGATTTATGGCCGACAGAGGTGCTAGTTGGTATTGTGAAAGAGGAAAGTGTTGACATAATAGTTGTTGCTTGTTCATATCAAAATATTTCTCTCCTGCACTCTTAAAAATAAAGTTTCCTAAAGGTGTTTTTTGCAGTGATGACTTCACTATGATTCACCACAGAACCTTACAGTGAACAGTTATTAAAATAAAATAAAAATTCTTAGTGTAAAGAACATTTAATGATCTATAGAACAGTTTTTCCACTATAAAGAACCTTTTGTGCAATGGAAAGGTTCCATTGAAGTTCTTTATGGGACCATAGTCTAGATGGCAAATCATAATTTAAATGGACTAATTTTCATATTCATACTGTGTGAGCCGCATGGATATTTGTCAGAATGAGAAGTACTGTATGTGTATATTGTCCTCTGGTGCCATCTGCCAGTAACAAAGCAGAAGTAAAACATCCCATAATTCACAGCAGGGGCTCAACCAATAAGAAAATAGCAGAAACTGGGTCGCACAGCTGAGAGTCTGTCTATGAAAGAATGCGCATGGCCAGTGTTCTTTAAGAATACGAACACACTGTCTCAGAGTTAGACTTCCTGGCTGCTGAGAAACTGTTGTTCAGGTATGAAAGGGTTGATCTGAAATGGCCATCTCGCCTTCCTCTTCCTCCCTCCACCTGCCCCAGATAAGTGTCACCTTCCTCTGTGTGTCTCAGAAAAAAAAGATGATGCAACATTGTGGTAACACCCAAACAAAGATGAGCGCTCAATCACGTGCGGTTTCTGCACATAACAACTGCAGGTCATGCATATAAAGGTTGGGTAGTATCAGTATCAGGTACCCCACATTTTTCCTGTCACGGTTAGGTTTAAAGGCAGGTGGATGAATTTAGGGAAAGTAATGGCATCTCAAATTATACTTTAGGTTTGAATACGAGACATTATTCACTAAGGCCTGGGGCCGGTTGCATAAAACTTTTAAGTGAACTATTCCTTTAACTGTTGTTTTATAGAACTTGCAAAAGTCAGTTAGTGTCAGATGCCTATGAATTAACCATATAAAAATAAAATATTAAATATTAAAAATATTTTTGGTCTACAAATGTCTGCAGTAAGAACGACCTGAAATTTGAATGCAGCTCAATAACGGATGTTTCTTTCTGACACATTTTCTAAGAAAACCACAGCTGAATCGGTTCTTTCGCACAGTTTGTTTCAATGAACCGATTTTTTAAAAAAAACCTTCTAGTGATTCATTTACGTCACGTCGTATTTTGGAAAAACCCCGTGCGCCTTTAGAGTAGAGTACGAGCACAGCAGGTTTACATTGGCCGGTTTTGCTTCAACCGAATGAGAAGATCTGGTTCAAAATAACAATTTGCTCACGAATCGGATACCTCCACAACAAATCCTGGACTCAGTTAAGTTTCTGCAGTGAAGCAATCTGAGAGCACAGATGGCAAGACCACAGTAGTGTAACGTTAGCTGTAGCCTACTGCGCGAGCTGTTCATGTAAATAAGTGGAAGGATATCTACAGCTTCTTATTGTTTGCCTGTTACTCTTCAGACATGTATGTTTGCAATCTCATCGCATTTCTGTGTTGTGTGGTAAGTCATGCCTTTTAAACCTTATCTTATTCAATTTATACTGTAACTTAAGTTATAGTCCTAACATTAGCTGAAAAAATATCTTAGCCAACGCCCTACATCGACTAGGGGAATACGGAAATGTATGGACTTAGTTTGTCCTATATTTGTTGATTGTATTCTAATCAGTTAAAAATAGCCAATTTAATGCCATTTTGATTGAAAATAGGATAAATTGTATACTAAACATGAGTGGTAAAATTGTTTTAAAAAAAAGTTTCGTTTCACTTTCGATTTGTATAATAAAGCTATTTGAGGTCGTCACTGGTTTTATAATGGTTAACAAAATATATTTTTAAAAGAATGTTTCAATAAGAAAACATAACTTTAATTTCTTATTTATCTGTAAAATGTATTTTTTCGTGTGTCAGATGTTCCCTGTAGGCTTGACAGAAGGCAGGGTCATGCGCAAGAGACGCGACACGTGCGACCACGGGAACTACGTGATTGAGGGGACAACCAAAACCTGCTGCCTCTGTCCAGTTGGTAAGATCTAAACGTTATATTTTGGTTAGCGAGGTAGACTTTGTGTCTTATTCCACATGAAAGTGTAGCGTTAGGGTCTGGAAAGGGTTCTTTTTTTCTTCTTTTTTTTTGTGATTTTTGTTTTTCAAAACCATTTTTGTTTCCACAGACTGTGGAGTGATATGAGAGACCTGCAAGTAGCGTTGTCATGGGCAACGGAGAAATAAAAAGTTTAGCAGCCAGTAGATATTTTACTCTCATTGACTAATCAGAATCAAGTATTTCAGAGAACCATGTAATTATCTTTATTTAAAAGGAATAAAGACAATAGGATGTTCTCTAGGGTATATGCACACAAATGTATGTATTTGTGTGTGTTACAGGTTACAAGCTCACACGTGACTGCACAGACACAAATCATCCAGATTGTGATCTGTGTGAGCCTGACACCTATTTGGACCACCCGACCAATGATCACAATTGCCTGCCTTGTAAAATATGCGAAACGGAAGGTAGGTGTTAACATCTTATCCTTGTTAGTTTAAGTCAGGTTAATGGTTATTTTGTGCAAATGTTTGTGATTGCTTATTTGATGATGCACTGAGGAAAAGCCCATTCAGAGTGGCCATTTTTCTATAAAGTCTTACTTGTGCTTTGTCTCTCTGCTTTAGCAAACATGGAGGTGAACGTGAATTGTTCAGCGTACTCCAACACTATCTGCAGGTGTAAGAAGGATCATTACTGTGACCGGGGGGACTACTGCAGGATGTGTAAGCCTTGTGACAAGTATGTAGTCAGCCAAAGACCCTTTTCTCTCTGGACAGAATGATGTGTGTGTGTGTGTGTGTGTGTGTGTGTGTGAAGAAAGTTATATTGTTAGTTTTAATGGAGACCAAAGTTCCTTCTAAAAAGCTGTGTGCAGATGCATACTTATTTTGCTCCCACACAAATCACAAGAAAATCCATGCAGAAGTCGGACTCCGAAATGTGCGGGGGGAAAAGCATGTCCATTTGATTTTCACTGCAAAACTGAAGCTGTGTGTGCTAATTCCTCAGATAATAGCTGCATCCATCCGGATTTCAGTGACTGTGTCCAAAACAAAAAGCCCCGTCTTTTAATTTTCTATTTGTTTATAACTTTTTTTTCCCTCATGATCTCAGCATTTAAAAAAATAATAATCTTAAATCGACAAGACAAAAAAGTAAACACATTAAATCCTGGCAAAATTGTCCTAAATATTTGAAAAATAAATATTAGTTTGTTTTTAGTTTCTGTGTAAAATGAATCATGCTTAAAGAGGGAGTCGGTGAGGGCTTCACATTTCTGATACGCAGGGTGTTTCTGCTCAGATGCCTGAAGGATATGCCCAATATACATTTATTTTATAAATTGTTCTTTAATTTATAAAAGGTTTGCTAAGCAAGAGCAAAAGTTAGAGGGAACATTGAAGACCCAGTTCCTTAAAAATCTGAATTTTTGTTTTAGCGTTCAGCATTTCATAAGCTTTATATTTAGAAAAATTTCTTTCAGCTCAGTATTCAGTCTTTGTTGTGTTCATGTTTATCCAACAGGTGTGATGAAGTGGAAACAAAATGCACAGAAACCAGCAACACCGTGTGCAAAGATGCCAAAGACACAACGACGTCAAAAGGCATGTGGGTCAAAGACGAAAAGGGGGTTTCAAGCATCAAAAAAATAAAAGTGTAAAACTGCTTTAAATTTATTCTTTTTCACATACATTAGAATATGTCCTGTTTAACTTTATATTTTTCTGAGCAAAAAATAATTACCACCATACATTTTTACTGTGATTTTACTGAAGACACCCACTAAAATGTAATTCAGTGTAACAATATTTTTATTGCAAAAAAATCTTATCAGACATTTTTAGAAAAACTCTAATTTGATAACATATTATAGGATTCTATTTAAAGATCACAGTGCAGCTCCCAAATAATAATTATTTGTAATTTTAAATCTTTACACCTCGCCAATATCCTTTAAACCATTAGGTTTTACCCATTTGTCAGCAAGAAGTTTTTGTAAGGAATTGAAAATCAATTAAAATCTAATAAAATTTAGTAGGAGCACATATTGTTTTACATATTTTAATAAGTACAGCTCAGAAAAAGTATATTGTTTAATTTTTACATAAACATATCTGTTACACCGAATGACCATGGTTTGTTACTCTGAATGACATTTTGATAAAAATTGAGAAAATGTTGTCATTGTTCCTATTATTGCAATGTTTTGAATATTATTCTGTATCATTAAATTCCTGTGCAAATCACAGAAGCAGATGCTGAAAAGAATAACCATTTTATTCCACAATGCATATCATATTCATGTAAAAATGAACTGAACTGGTGGTAATACTGTATAATCAGCATATCTCATTTCATTGAGAACTTGAAACTTGAAGGACAAACACACATAGTTCACCCAAAGATAAAATTTACCCCGTGATTTACTCACCCTCAAGCCTAGGTGTATATGACATTCTTCTTTCAGACGAACACAATCGGAGTCAGGCTATATTAAAAAATGTCCTGGCTCTTCCAAGCGTCATAATGGCAGTGAATGGCTGTTTATGTTTTGAAGTCCATAAAAAAAAGCATCCATCCATCCATCATAAAAGTGCATCTATTCATGATTAAAGTGCTCCACACTGCTCTGATGGGTTAATAAAGGCCTTCTGAAGTGAAGCGATGCGTTCGTGCGATGTTCCGGCAGACAGCCTATGCAAGTCAACTTACGCCAAAAGAGCAACACTTGACGATGTATGACGTAGATATAGGAGTATCATAAGTTTAAAGCCTCTCGCGGTTCAAACAAACAGGGCTGGGCAACAAACTCAAACTCCTCCGACATTTCTCTTTAAAAATTCTCGTTTTAGACTCTTCGTGATTTGCTCTGCGCTTCCAAGTTCGTCATTATGTTGTGCGACAGGTCACGGTTTACTCGTCCACCGTAAATCGATGCGTATAGCCGTCTGCCAGAAGCTAGTTATTTTAGTCGATAAAGTTTTAAATATGGATATTTTTCTTACACGAACAAGTGTTCTTTTTTCTTCACTTCAGAAGGCCTTTATTAACCCCCCAGAGCAATGAGGAGCACTTCAATGATGAATAGATGCACTTTTATGATGGATAGATAAACTTTTATGATGGATAAATGCACTTTGACTCAAATTTCACGATTTGATTCGATTTCAAATGAATCGTAATCGGTTACTAACGTAACCTCGGTTCTCTCTAGAAGAGGGAACGAGTATTGCGTAAGTTAGCTTACGCTACGGGTAAAGTCATCTTTTCTCGAGATATGAAGCCAAAAAATTATCCTTAATTTTTATTCATTGTCAACGCAGTGCAGCAGCTAGCAGACCTAGAGCAGGCTACCTATCGCGCTCATTGGCTGCTCCGCGGCAACTGCAGCAGCCTACCAGTGAGCCTGATGCGCCCTCACGCGTCACAGCCCGCCAGAATGGGAGTGGCTTAGCGTATAAAAGGAAGGCTCGGAGGCTGCCACCCTGGTTTTCGTCGACTGAAGCGACAAGAGCTCGTGGCGCGAGCACGGCGGGTTACGCAATACTCGTTCCCTCTTCTAGAGAGAACCGAGGTTACGTTAGTAACCGATTACGTTCTCTTACGAGAGGTTCTCTCGTATTGCGTAAGTTAGCTTACGCTACGGGAACCCCTTGTCAACGCCGTGCGCGCCCAGCATCCACTACATGAGTCCCAGGGGAAACCCGGGGAACACTGATAAGTGGGAAACAGGTGGCCGACAGTTTAATAGTGGGCCAGCACATGTTCATAAGCACACATTAGGGGGTGTAGAGCGGCTCGGCCGGTCTGTACTGACATAACCCTTTCTAGTGCAGCTCAACCAGGAGAGCTAAACCAAGTAAGTAGCCTGCGCACAAAAGTGTGGGCAGGGCATACACACGACTCAGACTGATAGAAGTTTAGCCTGCAGGGCGGGGACTTCCGGGTTATAAAACCTAACAAATGTAGAGGGGGAGGCCCAGCCTGCCGCTGTACAAATGTCATGAATGGAAATCCCGCTGGACCAAGCCCACGATGAGGCCATGCCTCTGGTGGAATGAGCCCGGATGCCCAAGGGGCACTGCAGGTTTCTGGACGCATAAGCTGCCGCAATAGCGTCCACTATCCATCTGGACAGACTGTGTTTCGAGGCGGCGAGACCCTTGGTGCGCCCTCCAAACGAAACGAAAAGCTGCTCCGAGCGCCTGAAAGCGGCGGAGCGCGTGACGTAATTCCTCAGAGCCCTGACAGGGCAGAGGAGGTTACTATCAACCTCGCTGCCGGATGCCGGTAGGGCTGAGAGGGAAATTACCTGTGCTCTGAAAGGAGTGCCCATCACCTTGGGGACGTAACCATGTCTCGGTTTGAGAATGACTATTGAGTCTTTAGGTCCGAACTCAAGACACGCCGCGTTAACTGATAACGCGTGTAAGTCATGTTGTGGTTTAATTCTTTTCAGGGAAATGACTTCAGAGATTTTCGATACCAGAAATATTAGACGTTATTAACAAACAAAGCGGAGTGCCCCTCTGCAGAAAGACCCTGCAGAAAGACCCTGCAGAGAGACGCTCTAGAAAGATTGTCCAGCAAACGTATATACCTACATCCTTCTCCCAAATGTGGTAATACATTCTATAGGTATTTTGAGAAATAGTTTTGTACCATGTGACATTACTGAAATAGAATTCTCTGCTGTAACCACACAGCTCTCAGGTTCCAAAGTTACCCAAAGTCATACTCAACAAACACAAAACTTTACGTACGTACGTCAAAACTCTTAGCGCTAAATCAGCATCACCAGTAGTTATAGAATCCACTCAGGATTAAACAAGTACTGGCAAACACTATCGGGAGCTCCCCCACGCTATTACCAACTACTTGACATTTACAAAGACAATGCATGCAATTATTTCTGATATCAAACATCACTTTTTAAGTTCTTTAAATTTGGAGAAGCCTTTTCTTACCACATCCGGGCCACTGGTGACTAACACATACCTTATTCAAAAGCAAAACTGCTCACCTCAAAGTACAGCGGCCACTGTTGTCTGTGTCAGTCACCAGCGATCCCTTCGTGGCTTCTTCAGCTCCTGAGCCAAGTCCCTTCGTGGTCGCCATTTGTTGTGGTTTAATTCTTTTCAGGGAAATGACTTCAGAGATTTTCGATACCAGAAATATTAGACTTTATTAACAAACAAAGCCGAGTGCCCCTCTGCAGAAAGACCCTGCAGAGAGACGCTCTAGAAAGATTGTCCAGCAAACGTATATACCTACATCCTTCTCCCAAATATGGTAATACATTCTATAGGTATTTTGAGAAATAGTTTTGTACCATGTGACATTACTGAAATAGAATTCTCTGCTGTAACCACACAGCTCTCAGGTTCCAAAGTTACCCAAAGTCATACACAGACAGAAAGGAAATAATAGTGTACAAAAAATAGTTAAATTACTTATTTTCTAAATAATAAAATCTTCAACAGTCACCCACGCGTTTAACTGAAGACAGAGCTATCAGAAAAACGGTTTTGAAAGTGAGATATTTCAGATCCACAGTGTCCAAAGGTTCGAAGGGATAAGCTTTCAGGGCCTCTAGGACCAAAGACAAATCCCAGATCGGAACCGAGGGGGGCCGCGGGGGATTCATCCTCCTGGCTCCTTTAAGGAAGCGGATGATGAATTCATTCCTTCCTAATGCGCGGCCGCGCACCGAGTCGGCGAACGCTGCAATAGCCGCAACATAGACTTTGAGCGTGGAGGGGGACCTGCCCGCGTCCAGCAGCTCCTGAAGGAAGCACAAAACCCACGAAATCCCACACGCTTGTGGGTTTAAATTTTTCCCCGTGCACCACTTGTTAAACACAGACCATTTTGACGCGTAGAGCCGTCTCGTAGAGGGGGCTCTAGACTGCGTGATCGTGTTCCCGAACCCTTTTGGCAAATCAACGAGTATCCGTTGATTCTCCACGCATGCAGAGACCAGCGCTCTGGATGGGGATGCCAGATCGAACCGCGGGCTTGAGAGAGAAGGTCTCTCCTCACCGGGATCGGCCATGGGGCTGAGTCTGCCAGCCGCATTAATTCCGGGAACCATGTCTGGTTCTCCCAGTGCGGGGCTATGAGGAGCACTGAGTGGCGTGTTTCTCTGATCCTCCCGATCACCTGGGGTAACAGCGAGATCGGGGGAAAAGCGTACAGTGGGAGGCTGGGCCAGGCTTGGGCCAGCGCGTCCTCGCTCTTCGAGAAGAATATCGGGTAGTGGGCGTTGTCGTCTGCTTCAAAGAGGTCGACTTTCGCTCTGCCGAACAGGCGCCATAGAAGCTGGACTGTCTGGTGGTGCAGAGACCATTCCCCGGGGGGAACGTTGTCTCTGGACAGTCTGTCTGGGCCGACGTTCAGGTGACCGGGCACATGCGCGGCTCTCAGCGAGCGCAGTGAGCCCTGAGCCCAAACAAGAAGGCGTTCCGCCAGTGCGCAGAGGATTTTGGATCTGATCCCGCCCTGGCGGTTCACGTAGGACACCACTGACATGTTGTCTGTGCGAACTAGTACATGGTGTCCTCGCAGGTATGGGAGAAAATGTTTCAGTGCATTCTCGACCGCTAGCATCTCCAGACAGTTTATGTGAAGGCCTTTCTCCTGGTCTGACCAGAGGCCATAGACAGGTCTGCCCTCGAGAAGCGCTCCCCAACCTAGGTTGGAGGCGTCTGTCGAGATCGTTTTCCGGTGCGAGATAACTCCCATTGTAACTCCCCGTTGGTACCATTCGGCCGCCAGCCAGGGCTGCAGGGCTGAGACGCAGCCCTGATTCACACTGACTCGCGAGCCGCCGGCAATCCACGCTCTGCGGGGCGCTCTCGCTTTCAGCCAGCGCTGAAGCGGGCGCATGCGCAGTAGGCCCAGCTGAAGCACCGCTGCAGCTGAAGCCATGTGGCCCAACATCCTCTGAAATGCTTTCAGGGGGAAGCACCTGCCTTTCTGAAAAGACGCAGCGAGATGTCGAATACGGCGCGCGCGCTGTGTCGACAGTCTGGCCGTCATAGCCACCGAGTCCAGCTCTATTCCCAAAAAAGAGATCGACTGACTGGGTATTAATGAGCTCTTGGTCCAGTTGACAGAGAGACCCAAGCTTTTCAGATGGCTGAGTAGCGCTAGTCTGTGGGATATGAGTTCTTCCTCTGACTGCGCTAGAATCAACCAGTCGTCCAAATAGTTCAGAATTCGCATGCCCTGTGTTCTCAGGGGAGCGAGGGCCGAGTCCATGCACTTCGTGAACGTACGGGGTGCTAAGGACAGGCCGAACGGGAGGACGGTGTATTGATATACCTGACCGTCGAAGGCGAATCTCAAGAATGACCTGTGACGGGGTATAATCTGAATCTGAAAGTATGCGTCTTTCAGATCGAGAGAAATAAACCAGTCCCTCGGGCGGATTTGCGCGAGGATTTGTCTGGTTGTGAGAATTTTGAACGGCCGTCTCATGAGAGCTTTGTTCAAATATCTCAGATCTAATATGGGTCTGAGAGCTCCGTCCTTCTTGGGAACGAGGAAATAGCGGCTGTAAAAGCCCGTCTCGGTCAGAGAAGGATGCACTCGTTCTATTGCCCCCTTGCACAATAGTTTCGCTATTTCTGTATGAAGCAGATGGGCTGCTTCTGTATTCACTCTCGTCTCGGTCCGTGCTCGAAAGCGCGGGGGACGGCGAGCGAACTGCAGCGAATAGCCCCGTTTCACAATGTTCAGCACCCATTCTGACACGCCCGGGATAGCTTCCCACGCTTCCGCATGCATAGCTAGGGGTCGAATGGCCTCTGGGTCCCGGCCGCTGCACTGCGCGGGATAGGGGACACGTAACAGAGGAATTTGCGCGGTGCGCGCGCTGTCGATTCTGGGGAACGGGAGCTCGCTGATAGCGATAACTGGCTGGACAGCACTTAATGACTCGGTCACTTGGGACGGAGAACATTTTGCAGTGAGAAACCCGTGGCGCGAGAGCGGCGTGGGCGTTAATGTGTTTATCAGTAAGCGTGAGCGCTCGTAGGCGGGCACAGGGCTTACATTCGTAATACGGCCAGTGGAGGGGAGCTTTATGTGATCTAACCCCCGAGACAGTTGTGAGACAGAGCGGGCAAAGTGTAGGTGTGGGCACTGGATTGTGGGCACATTTCCTACATTTGACACTCGACCAGCACGTGCCCGCTTTATGAGAGTGTGCTCTGTGGGGTACACAGGGGAGATCGTGCTTGTGTGTAGGGGTGAACACTGGGATGTGGGCACATTTGCTACACTCATAACACCGTCGGCGTGAGCCGGAAAACCAGACTTTATGCTCTTTTTGAGATTTCTCTGGGTCGCCGTGAGAACGGCGTTTGTGTGCAGGCGAGCGAGTTGTGTAACTGACTCGTTGGCTGCGGTGAACACTACTGCATTAGCCTTTTCTAAGGGGACTGGTAGAGGTAACGTTGTGAGTTTCGACGGCGGTCCGGCCGCGGCGGGACCCAACCGTCTTTTCCTCCCTGCACATGCTAGGAGGACTTCGCAGGCTCGGGCTTCAGCGAGATCTTAGGCCGGGGTCCCCGAGAGGGAGGCGGTCTGTGCTGGCTGGATGAGCGCGACCTAGGGCGGCCGCCCTGTCGTTGCTGCGAAGGCGGAGGTCGAGACGAGCGCTGCGTAGAGCTGCGTGCAGGAGGCTGTGCTTGAGAGCGGCCTGCAGCGGAACTCGAGCGGCGAGGCAGGAAGAGGTTCATGGCCTGCGACGCTTTCTGTACCTCCGAAAAACGATCCACGATGCCGCTTACAGCAGGGCCGAAGAGGCCGGTGGGGGAGAGCGGGGCGTTGAGGAAGACGGACCGCTCAGACTCACCCATGTCGGCGAGCGTTAGCCACAGATGGCGCTCGGTGACTGTAAGCGAGGCCATGGATCTCCCGATGGCTTGGGCCGCGGTCTTGGTAGCGCGAAGGGAGAGGTCCGTCGCGCTGCGCAAGTCCGTGAAGGCGGTGTGACTCGGGCCTTTCTCGTCCATTTCGCGGAGGAGATCGGCCTGGAGGATCTAGAGAACCGCCATTGTGTGCAGGGCGGAAGCAGCCTGTCCAGCGGCAGAGAAGGCGCGGCTGACGAGTGCTGACGTAGTCCTGCAGGCTTTTGACGGGAGGGCAGACTTTGAGCGCCATCTCGCGGATGGGGGGCAAAGGTGCGCTGCGACCGCCTGTTCCACCGGGGGAATCTGGGTATATCCCTTCTCCGTGGCTCCGTCCACATGAGAGAGAGTCGAGGAGACTGAGGAGCGGAGTCTCGCGGAGAAAGGAGCGTTCCAGGATTTGGAAAGCTCAGCGTGGAGCTCGGGCAGGAAGGGTGCTGACCTAGAGGCAGGCGCTTGGCGGCGGCCAGGCAGAAAACACCCGTCGATCCTGTTAGGCGCGGGCGCCTTCGGTGGTGACCATTCGAGGCCTAAGTGCTCGACAGCCTTAGTGAGGAGGCGGAGAGGGAGAGAGCGAGGCTCGCGGGAGAGGCTCCGGCGAAAACCTGGCTGGCGCATCAGACTCCGGTGGTCTCTGTGAGCGGCGTTTCTTCTTACGCGGCCCAGAGACAGGCGGAGTGGCAGCATCAGCGTCGAACAAGGCGAGTCGAGCCCGCAGGGTCGACATCGGCAGTTCTTCGCAAAGCTCGCAGCCGCCCGAAGACAAGGCGGTGGCTGCATGGTCACGTCCCAGGCAGAGAGCGCAGACGAGGTGGCGGTCCCTGTCGCTGAGAGGGGCTCGGCACGAGCCGCATGAAATACGAGGCATTTTGAAACAAACGCCTCGGCTCTCGTAGCGTAAGCTAACTTACGCAATACTCGTTCCCTCTTCTAGTGAGAACCGAGGTTACGTTAGTAACCGATTACGTTTTCCACTATAAATAACCTTTTGTGCAATGGTAAGGTTCCATTGAAGTTCTTCATGGGACCATAGTCTAGATGGCAAATCATAATTTAAATTGACTCATTTTCATATTCATACTGTGTGAGCCGCATGGATATTTGTCAGAATGAGAAGTACTGTATGTGTATATTGTCCTCTGGTGCCATCTGCCAGTAACAAAGCAGAAGTAAAACATCCCATAATTCACAGCAGGGGCTCAACCAATAAGAAAATAGCAGAAACTGGGTCGCACAGCTGAGAGTCTGTCTATGAAAGAATGCGCATGGCCAGTGTTCTTTAAGAATACGAACACACAATGTCTCAGAGTTAGACTTCCTGGCTGCTGAGAAACTGTTGTTCAGGTATGAAAGGGTTGATCTGAAATGGCCATCTCGCCTTCCTCTTCCTCCCTCCACCTGCCCCAGATAAGTGTCACCTTCCTCTGTGTGTCTCAGAAAAAAAAAAAGATGCAACATTGTGGTAACACCCAAACAAAGAAGAGCGCTCAATCACGTGCGGTTTCTGCACATAACAACTGCAGATCATGCATATAAAGGTTGGGTAGTATCAGGTACCCCACATTTTTCCTGTCACGGTTAGGTTTAAAGGCAGGTGGATGAATTTAGGGAAAGTAATGGCATCTCAAATTATACTTTAAGTTTGAATACGAGACATTATTCACTAAGGCCTGGGGCCGGTTGCATAAAACTTTTAAGTGAACTATTCCTTTAACTGTTATAGAACTTGCAAAAGTCAGTTAGTGTCAGATGCCTATGAATTAACCATATAAAAATAAAATATAAAATATAAAAAATATTTTTGGTCTACAAATGTCTGCAGTAAGAACGACCTGAAATTTGAATGCAGCTCAATAACGGATGTTTCTTTCTGACACATTTTCTAAGAAAACCACAGTTGAATCGGTTCTTTCGCACAGTTTGTTTCAATGAACCGATTTAAAAAACAAACTTCTAGTGATTCATTTACGTCACGTCGTATTTTGGAAAAACCCCGCGCGCCTTTAGAGTAGAGTACGAGCACAGCAGGTTTACATTGGCCGGTTTTGCTTCAACCGAATGAGAAGATCTGGTTCAAAATAACAATTTGCTCACGAATCGGATACCTCCACAACAATTCCTGGACTCAGTTAAGTTTCTGCAGTCAAGCAATCTGAGAGCACAGATGGCAAGACCACAGTAGTGTAACGTTAGCTGTAGCCTAACGTTACTGCGCGAGCTGTTCATGTAAATAAGTGGAAGGATATCTACAGCTTCTTATTGTTTGCCTGTTACTCTTCAGACATGTATGTTTGCAATCTCATCGCATTTCTGTGTTGTGTGGTAAGTCATGCCTTTTAAACCTTATCTTATTCAATTTATACTGTAACTTAAGTTATAGTCCTAACATTAGCTGAAAAAATATCTTAGCCAACGCCCTACATCGACTATTTACTAGGGGAATACGGAAATGTATGGACTTAGTTTGTCCTATATTTGTTGATTGTATTCTAATCAGTTAAAAATAGCCAATTTAATGCCATTTTGATTGAAAATAGGATAAATTGTATACTAAACATGAGTGGTAAAATAGTAAAAAAAAAAAAAACGTTTCGTTTCACTTTCGATTTGTATAATAAAGCTTTTTGAGGTCGTCACTGGTTTTATAATGGTTAACAAAAGATATTTTTAAAAGAATGTTTCAATAAGAAAACATAACTTTAATTTCCTATTTATCTGTAAAATATATTTTTTCGTGTGTCAGATGTTCCCTGTAGGCTTGACAGAAGGCAGGGTCATGCGCAAGAGACGCGACACGTGCGACCACGGGAACTACACGATTGAGGGGAAAACCAAAACCTGCTGCCTCTGTCCAGTTGGTAAGATCTAAACGTTATATTTTGGTTAGCGAGGTAGACTTTGTGTCTTATTCCACATGAAAGTGTAGCGTTAGGGTCTGGAAAGGGTTCTTTTTTTCTTCTTTTTTTTAGTGATTTTTGTTTTTCAAAACCATTTTTGTTTCCACAGACTGTGGAGTGATATGAGAGACCTGCAAGTAGCGTTGTCATGGGCAACGGAGAAATAAAAAGTTTAGCAGCCAGTAGATATTTTACTCTCATTGACTAATCAGAATCAAGTATTTCAGAGAACCATGTAATTATCTTTATTTAAAAGGAATAAAGACAATAGGATGTTCTCTAGGGTATATGCACACAAATGTATGTATTTGTGTGTGTTACAGGTTACAAGCTCACACGTGACTGCACAGACACAAATCATCCAGATTGTGATCTGTGTGAGTATAACACCACCTATTTGGACTACCCGAACAATGATCGCAATTGCATGCCTTGTAAAATATGCGAAACCAAAGGTAGGTGTTAACATCTTATCCTTGTTAGTTTAACTTTAAGTCAAGTTAATGGTTATTTTGTGCAAATGTTTGTGATTGCTTATTTGATGATGCACTGAGGAAAATCCCATTTAGAGTGGCCATTTTTCTATAAAGTCTAACTTGTGCTTTGTCTCCCTGCTTTAGCAAACATGGATGTGAAAGAGGGATGTTCACCGTACTCCAACACTATCTGCAGGTGTAAGAAGGATCATTACTGTGACCAGGGGGACTACTGCAGGATGTGTAAGCCTTGTGACAAGTATGTAGTCAGCCAAAGACCCTTTTCTCTCTGGACAGAATGACGTGTGTGTGTGTGTGTGTGTGTGTGTGTGTGTGTGTGAAGAAAGTTATATTGTTAGTTTTAATGGAGACCAAAGTTCCTTCTAAAAAGCTGTGTGCAGATGCATACTTATTTTGCTCCCACACAAATCACAAGAAAATCCATGCAGAAGTCAGACTCCGAAATGTGCGGGGGGAAAAGCATGTCCATTTGATTTTCACTGCAAAACTGAAGCTGTGTGTGCTAATTCCTCAGATAATAGCTGCATCCATCCGGATTTCAGTGACTGTGTCCAAAACAAAAAGCCCCGTCTTTTAATTTTCTATTTGTTTATAACTTTTTTTTCCCTCATGATCTCAGCATTTAAAAAAATAATAATCTTAAATCGACAAGACAAAAAAGTAAACACATTAAATCCTGGCAAAATTGTCCTAAATATTTGAATAATAAATATTAGTTTGTTTTTAGTTTCTGTGTAAAATGAATCATGCTTAAAGAGGGAGTCGGTGAGGGCTTCACATTTCTGATACGCAGGGTGTTTCTGCTCAGATGCCTGAAGGATATGCCCAATATACATTTATTTTATAAATTGTTCTTTAATTTATAAAAGGTTTGCTAAGCAAGAGCAAAAGTTAGAGGGAACATTGAAGACCCAGTTCCTTAAAAATCTGAATTTTTGTTTTAGCGTTCAGCATTTCATAAGCTTTATATTTAGAAACATTTCTTTCAGCTCAGTATTCAGTCTTTGTTGTGTTCATGTTTATCCAACAGGTGTGATGAAGTGGAAACAAAATGCACAGAAACCAGCAACACAGTGTGCAAAGATGCCAAAGACACAACGACGTCAAAAGGCATGTATATCCACAAGCTACACACATCCACAGGCATAGCCAAGGGATAATTTGTTAAAATGCTTCTGTTCCAAGTGCTCTTCTCTACACACACACACACACACACACACACACACACACACACACACACACACACACACAGTATAAGATGTGAATGGAAATGTACTTTAAAGCTTATGCAGTATAAACACAAAGTACAGTACAGGGGGTGGTAATGGATAAATATCTATGGTTGCTTCTGTTCCAGGGGTCATTGCAGCTGCTGTTTTGGTTCCGTCACTCATCATCATAATCTGCCTGGTTCTCTTTTATTTGTGGAAACAAAAAAAGGACAAAAAGAGTATAGACACAGGGCCTGAGGTAAGTTATCTTTTTTTAAGTGTTCATGGCACCCTTGTGTTACGGTGGAACTGCATATTAGTGTGTGTGTGTATTTCAAAACATTTGTGTCTGATTGTTTGTCTTCCTTTTTTTCCCATATAGGCAGAACAGCTGAAAGGCAAGTGTGCTTGTACTTTTCATCTACATCAAATATATAAATATATGTATGTATGTATGTATATATATAATATATATATAATATTTCCCTTTCGTTTATGGGAAATATGTTAATCAACTTCTAATTATCATTTGGTCCTAAACTTGCCCCTTCTGGGTGGTTAATTCAAGTTTAATTATTTAATTCAAGCTACTTGCACTGGATTTTAAGTTTTAGAACATTTTTAGCTATTTAATTGTTTATTCAATGTTTATCTTTGAAAATGACAAAATCACACAAATCAATTTTAGCAAACTATACTGTCTTAAATTATGGTAACGGGATTGCAAATCCTCGCATTAAAGGTGTCATGGCATGAGAAATCAAATTTGCTCTTTGTACCATTAAAATATCTTGCAAGTTTCAAACGCCCCCCTCTTTTTAAACTTTCTTTTTAAGCATTTATTTTACCAAGCTGTGGGATCTGTGACATCATATCATACGGGCAAATACATTTTGCATATGACTGCCTCTAATGCAAGATATTGACGAATCATCGATATCATCGCACCACATGCTATGCCCACTGCCATTCAGTCGCTTAACGGCTGACTGCTTTCTACTCCAGACACGAGTGTTGCATCAATTATAATCGTCCATTATAATCACTGCACTGTATACAATAAATACAGTATACAGATGCCTGTTCTCTGACATACTCCACACGCCCGAGTCTGCTGACAACAGGTCAAATGGAAGCGTAAACAACACGTCCTGTTTAAACAGCTTGTTTGCGTCTCTCTGACATCTGTGTGGGGTCCCGGATCACATCGGAGGATTTTGTTTGTTTACTCACTTATCTTACTCGCGTGCAATAACGAGTGATACTTTTTCCTATGCAATGACATAAGCCAATCATAACAGTATGTGTGTGCGCGCAAAAACACTTAATTAACATTATAAGTGAACCTGAAGGAACAGGCTTTGATGATGCACTGAGGAAAAGCCAATTCAGAGTGGCCATTTTTCTATAAAGTCTAACTTGTGCTTTGTCTCCCTGCTTTAGCAAACATGGATGTGAAAGAGGGATGTTCACCGTACTCCAACACTATCTGCAGGTGTAAGAAGGATCATTACTGTGACCAGGGGGACTACTGCAGGATGTGTAAGCCTTGTGACAAGTATGTAGTCAGCCAAAGACCCTTTTCTCTCTGGACAGAATGACGTGTGTGTGTGTGTGTGTGTGTGTGTGTGTGTGTGTGTGTGTGTGTGTGTGTGTGTGTGTGTGTGTGTGTGTGAAGAAAGTTATATTGTTAGTTTTAATGGAGACCAAAGTTCCTTCTAAAAAGCTGTGTGCAGATGCATACTTATTTTGCTCCCACACAAATCACAAGAAAATCCATGCAGAAGTCAGACTCCGAAATGTGCGGGGGGAAAAGCATGTCCATTTGATTTTCACTGCAAAACTGAAGCTGTGTGTGCTAATTCCTCAGATAATAGCTGCATCCATCCGGATTTCAGTGACTGTGTCCAAAACAAAAAGCCCCGTCTTTTAATTTTCTATTTGTTTATAACTTTTTTTTCCCTCATGATCTCAGCATTTAAAAAAATAATAATCTTAAATCGACAAGACAAAAAAAGTAAACACATTAAATCCTGGCAAAATTGTCCTAAATATTTGAATAATAAATATTAGTTTGTTTTTAGTTTCTGTGTAAAATGAATCATGCTTAAAGAGGGAGTCGGTGAGGGCTTCACATTTCTGATACGCAGGGTGTTTCTGCTCAGATGCCTGAAGGATATGCCCAATATACATTTATTTTATAAATTGTTCTTTAATTTATAAAAGGTTTGCTAAGCAAGAGCAAAAGTTAGAGGGAACATTGAAGACCCAGTTCCTTAAAAATCTGAATTTTTGTTTTAGCGTTCAGCATTTCATAAGCTTTATATTTAGAAACATTTCTTTCAGCTCAGTATTCAGTCTTTGTTGTGTTCATGTTTATCCAACAGGTGTGATGAAGTGGAAACAAAATGCACAGAAACCAGCAACACAGTGTGCAAAGATGCCAAAGACACAACGACGTCAAAAGGCATGTGGGTCAAAGACGAAAAGGGGGTTTCAAGCATCAAAAAAATAAAAGTGTAAAACTGCTTTAAATGTATTCTTTTTCACATACATTAGAATATATCCTGTTTAACTTTATATTTTTCTGAGCAAAAAATAATTACCACCATACATTTTTACTGTGATTTTACTGAAGACACCCACTAAAATGTAATTCAGTGTAACAATATTTTTATTGCAAAAAAATCTTATCAGACATTTTTAGAAAAACTCTAATTTGATAACATATTATAGGATTCTATTTAAAGATCACAGTGCAGCTCCCAAATAATAATTATTTGTAATTTAAAATCTTTACACTTCGCCAATATCCTTTAAACCATTAGGTTTTACCCATTTGTCAGCAAGAAGTTTTTGTAAGGAATTGAAAATCAATTAAAATCTAATAAAATTTTGTAGGAGCACATATTGTTTTACATATTTTAATAAGTACAGCTCAGAAAAAGAATATTGTTTAATTTTTACATAAATATATCTGTTACACCGAATGACCATGGTTTGTTACTCTGAATGACATTTTGATAAAAATTGAGAAAATGTTGTCATTGTTCCTATTATTGCAATGTTTTGAATATTATTCTGTATCATTAAATTCCTGAGCAAATCACAGAAGCAGATGCTGAAAAGAATAACCATTTTATTCCACAATGCATATCATATTCATGTAAAAATGAACTGAACTGGTGGTAATACTGTATAATCAGCATATCTAATTTCATTGAGAACTTGAAACTTGAAGGACAAACACACATAGTTCACCCAAAGAAAAAATGTACCCCGTGATTTACTCACCCTCAAGCCTAGGTGTATATGACATTCTTCTTTCAGACGAACACAATCGGAGTCAGGCTATATTAAAAAATGTCCTGGCTCTTCCAAGCGTCATAATGGCAGTGAATGGCCGTTTATGTTTTGAAGTCCATAAAAAAAAACATCCATCCATCATAAAAGTGCATCTATTCATGATTAAAGAACCCCTTGTCAACGCCGTGCGCACCCAGCATCCACTACATGAGTCCCAGGGGAAACCCGGGGAACACTGATAAGTGGGAAACAGGTGGCCGACAGTTTAATAGTGGGCCAGCACATGTTCATAAGCACACATTAGGGGGTGTAGAGCGGCTCGGCCGGTCTGTACTGACATAACCCTTTCTAGTGCAGCTCAACCAGGAGAGCTAAACCGAGTAAGTAGCCCGCGCACAAAAGTGTGGGCAGGGCATACACACGACTCAGACTGATAGAAGTTTAGCCTGCAGGGCGGGGACTTCCAGGTTATAAAACCTAACAAATGTAGAGGGGGAGGCCCAGCCTGCCGCTGTCCAAATGTCATGAATGGAAATTCCGCTGGACCAAGCCCACGATGAGGCCATGCCTCTGGTGGAATGAGCCCGGATGCCCAAGGGGCACTGCAGGTTTCTGGACGCATAAGCTGCCGCAATAGCGTCCACTATCCATCTGGACAGACTGTGTTTCGAGGCGGCGAGACCCTTGGTGCGCCCTCCAAACGAAACGAAAAGCTGCTCCGAGCGCCTGAAAGCGGCGGAGTGCGTGACGTAATTCCTCAGAACCCTGACAGGGCAGAGGTTACTATCAACCAGACATGGGGACTTGTGACTTGGTGACTTGGACTCGAGTCGACTCGAGTCTCTATTTTTATGACTTGTGACTTGACTTGACAAAAAATTAAATACTTGAGACTTGACTCGGACTTGGAAGTTAAAGACTCGGGACTTGACTTGACTTGAGACACGATGACTTGAATGACTTGAGTGTTAATCACATCATGTTTTCAGTTTGAATATAAAATAAATAAATAATTTTAAAAAATCAAGTTGATTACCCAGCTGGAGCGCAGGCTGAGAATAGCGTTGTCATGACTGGATCATGAAACTATCATCAGTCATGCCCTCTCGTAGGGGAGAACGGGGTAATGTGAGACATCGGGTAATGTGAGACACCCCCTATATCTAGGCAATGGAACACAATTGTGGTCATATGACCATTATGTTTTCAAGCCCCTTCCATTTCCCCTTGGCCATGAAGGAGAGGACCTCATGGTGCTGTCGTAAGCATGTTTTTTCCACAAAAATATTTTTTTTGCATGTAAAAGTAAATTTTCTTGCTGTCAACTTAAAGCTGCCGTCGGCAACATTTTTTTTATCATATTCAGTGTAATCGACACTATAATCCGACAGAACAACATAAATAAGGTGGTTTTAGAAAAAAACCCGAGCTTCTAACTCCACCTGGAGCGTGTTATTTGTTTTGCAAAAATCCAGGGCTCCCGCTTCATCAGGTCCAATCAGCGCAGGGGGGTGTGAGATCTGACTGTCAATCACAGGTCGTGCACACGCCACAGATCCCCCCTCACTCGCGCACATTAATATCACATGCACACGCCACGCCTGAAGTTCGCCTGGAGATTGCATGACGCGTGATGGCGGAGAGAAAATCTACTAACAAGCTTCCAATTCCTCGGTTATTGCTATCTATGGATAGATTAGCCAGGGCAGCCTACCTCCGAGTCCATGGTGTTGATAGATGCTGAAGAGACGGACGCGTTCACAGAAAATCAGGTACACACGCACAGTGACGCACTGACGAGCACGACCTCGATGGGAGGGTGCTCGCTGGTAGTGGGGAGGGGCATGAGAGTTGTAAACATTCAAAATTTTGGCTAATCGACCCAATCTGCCAGACTTGCCGACGGCAGCTTTAATCAACTGTTGTGCCAAAGCAAATTGATTCAGGTAAAAAAAACTTATATCATACATGTTGATGAACTACCAACATATAAAACCATGTGATGATGCTAGCTGAAGATAAGCCTGAATTGCTAAGAGAGATAGTTTTTTTCTAAAATGTGGCGGTGGGGTAAAGTGAGACAAATGCTGTGGGGTAAAGTGAGACATGAGGCACAAGTTAAGTTTAGTCTTAAACATATTTTAATGTAATATTACATGACATATGTTTTATTTTTAATGTCATAAACATAGTAGGAAAGCCATCATGCCAAGGTAATACACCAGGAAGAAAACCTGGGGCAAAACACCCCTCGAGGAGATGGAGAGTGCAGCCGCTGAGGTCAAGGAAGGAAAGAAGTCTATAAGAGCAGCTGCAAGGGAGAGAAATAAAAGAAGGGGGAAGTAAAATCAGTAGCCTGGGGTGCACTAGCTTAGGCAAAGAGGTGGAGCACCTTCTCCGTCTCACCTTGTCCGAATGGAGCGTTTGTCCCCTCCTCGACAAAACCCCCAAGGTCCGTTTTAGGACCGAGGTCGCTCCGACAGGAGCTCCGCACTCTCCCTGGGAGCCTGCTAGGGAGTAAAGTCAGCATGGGAATCTCGTCCATCTGCAACCTCACGGACACTGTCCGTTTTGTTTTCGGAGGAGGACCTTCCTCCACCGCTTTTTCTCCAGGGGTGTCTCAAGCCCCTGGAGTCGCTTCGCCGTTTACCCAGACCGACTGTTCGACATGCATACGTTTTACCTTTGGGATCAACCGAGAAGCCCCGGACGGTGAACCGCGATGCGCAGGCTCCCTACACACGGGTCTCGCTCCACTTGGGCCTAGGCTCGAGACAACACGGCCACTCGTAGGGCGCATGAGGAACCATCCACCGGGGGCAGGGGCAGGGTGCTTTCAAAGCGGGGGGAGGCGCAGGGCAAAGTTTGGCTCTTAAGAAATGCCAGGGGGGCCCCAACTAATCCAAGCCTCCCGACGCGCCCTCGGCCACCTTTGCAGACATCCGTTTCAGACGGGCCATCTGAGTCTCCCGAGGTCAACGCGCAAATCGGGGAGGAGCAAGCTGCTCCATCCCCAGGCGCGTCCGAAGCTCCAATCGACCGGGCACCCCGACTTGACGGCCCGAAAGAGAGGGTGCGCTCCTCTGGGCCCCAGGCAACCCGGAGGCGCCTGTTTTCCATTACCTAGTCCGATAAGAGTGTCGTCTCCCTCCTCTACAACACCCCGTGCGTCCGTGGTTGCTCCAGCAGGAGCGCCAGCAGGTGTACGGATCTGACTTTGACCGGAAATGACCCACCCTCCCTGGGGCTGGCCCGGGAGGTCTGCGAGCATGGAGCTCTTCTTCAAATACAAGATATTTTTGGACATTTTTACAAGGAGGAATATCCTCCAGTGTGTCTTTCACCCCTAGCTCACCCAGGACGGTGCATGTTCACCGGTGTGCACGGCCTGGCACCGAGGGACTGGGTGTCCAAACCAGACTCTATTTACTGGAAGTCTCGCCCACACAAAGTGCACTTTCCCTGGGCTGGGTCAGGCTGTTTCCCCACCCGGTCTGACCACCACGGTTCTCTGGTCCATGTTCCTTGTCCGAGCGGAGCATTGTCCCTCCTCCACAAAGTTATTTGTTTTATGGACTCAATGTTGACAATTTAAAACATTTCAAACACTGTTGGCAGAAGTGAAAAATAAATAATTTTATGAAGTTACAATTTTGTTTGATTCCATGATGTATTTTACTGAACATGAGTCAAATCCAAATTATTGTAATTTACTGACAGTTAGGCTACAGTACTTATATCTTGTCTTTTCACTTTATTAAGATCAGATTCTGCAGGTAAAATTACAATAATAAGGTGACTTGACTTGGACTTGGCTTGACCTACTACAGGACTTGACTTGACTTGACTTGACATAGCCTGTGACTTGACTTGACTTGACTTGCCCAAGAAAAAAATACTTGGGACTTACTTGAGACTTGAAGGTTAAGACTTGAGACTTACTTGAGACTTGCACATGTGTGACTTGGTCCCATCTCTGCTATCAACCTCGCTGCCGGATGCCGGTAGGGCTGAGAGGGAAATGACCTGTGCTCTGAAAGGAGTGCCCATCACCTTGGGGACGTAACCATGTCTCGGTTTGAGAATGACTATTGAGTCATTAGGTCCGAACTCAAGACACGCCGCGTTAACTGATAACGCGTGTAAGTCACCCACGCGTTTAACTGAAGAGAGAGCTATCAGAAAAACGGTTTTGAAAGTGAGGTATTTCAGATCCACAGTGTCCAAAGGTTCGAAGGGATAAGCTTTCAGGGCCTCTAGGACCAAAGACAAATCCCAGATCGGAACCGAGGGGGGCCGCGGGGGATTCCTCCTCCTGGCTCCTTTAAGGAAGCGGATGATGAATTCATTCCTTCCTAATGCGCGGCCGCACGCCGAGTCGGCGAACGCTGCAATAGCCGCAACATAGACTTTGAGCGTGGAGGGGGACCTGCCCGCGTCCAGCAGTTCCTGAAGGAAGCACAAAACCCACGAAATCCCACACGCTTGTGGGTTTAAATTTTTCCCCGTGCACAACTTGTTAAACACAGACCATTTTGACGCGTAGAGCCGTCTCGTAGAGGGGGCTCTAGACTGCGTGATCGTGTTCACGACCCCTTTTGGCAAATCAACGAGTATCCGTTGATTCTCCACGCATGCAGAGACCAGCGCTCTGGATGGGGATGCCAGATCGAACCGCAGGCTTGAGAGAGAAGGTCTCTCCTCACCGGGATCGGCCATGGGGCTGAGTCTGCCAGCCGCATTAATTCCGGGAACCATGTCTGGTTCTCCCAGTGCGGGGCTATGAGGAGCACTAAGTGGCGCGTTTCTCTGATCCTCCCGATCACCTGGGGTAACAGCGAGATCGGGGGAAAAGCGTACAGCGGGAGGCTGGGCCAGGCTTGGGCCAGCGCGTCCTCGCTCTTCTAGAAGAATATCGGGCAGTGGGCATTGTCGTCTGCTGCAAAGAGTTCGACTTTCGCTCTGCCGAACAGGCGCCATAGAAGCTGGACTGTCTGGTGGTGCAGAGACCATTCCCCGGGGGGAACGTTGTCTCTGGACAGTCTGTCTGGGCCGACGTTCAGGTGACCGGGCACATGCGCGGCTCTCAGCGAGCGCAGTGAGCCCTGAGCCCAAACGAGGAGGCGTTCCGCCAGTGCGCAGAGGATTTTGGATCTGATCCCGCCCTGACGGTTCACGTAGGACACCACTGACATGTTGTCTGTGCGAACTAGTACATGGTGTCCTCGCAGGTATGGGAGAAAAAGTTTCAGTGCATTCTCGACCGCTAGCATCTCCAGACAGTTTAAGTGAAGGCATTTCTCCTGGTCTGACCAGAGGCCATAGACAGGTCTGCCCTCGAGAAGCGCTCCCCAACCTAGGTTGGAGGCGTCTGTCGAGATCGTTTTCCGGTGCGAGATAACTCCCATTGTAACTCCCCGTTGGTACCATTCGGCCGCCAGCCAGGGCTGCAGGGCTGAGACGCAGCCCTGATTCACACTGACTCGCGAGCCGCCGGCAATCCACGCTCTGCGGGGCGCTCTCGCTTTCAGCCAGCGCTGAAGCGGGCGCATGCGCAGTAGGCCCAGCTGAAGCACCGCTGCAGCTGAAGCCATGTGGCCCAACATCCTCTGAAATGCTTTCAGGGGGAAGCACCTGCCTTTCTGAAAAGACGCGGCGAGATGTCGAATACGGCGCGCGCGCTGTGTCGACAGTCTGGCCGTCATAGCCACTGAGTCCAGCTCTATTCCCAAAAAAGAGATCGACTGACTGGGTATTAATGAGCTCTTGGTCCAGTTGACGGAGAGACCCAAGCTTTTCAGATGGCTGAGTAGCGCTAGTCTGTGGGATATGAGTTCTTCCTCTGACTGCGCTAGAATCAACCAGTCGTCCAAATAGTTCAGAATTCGCATGCCCTGTGTTCTCAGGGGAGCGAGGGCCGAGTCCATGCACTTCGTGAACGTACGGGGTGCTAAGGACAGGCCGAACGGGAGGACGGTGTATTGATATACCTGACCGTCGAAGGCGAATCTCAAGAATGGCCTGTAACGGGGTATAATCTGAATCTGAAAGTATGCGTCTTTCAGATCGAGAGAAATAAACCAGTCCCTCGGGCCGATTTGCGCGAGGATTTGTCTGGTTGTGAGCATTTTGAACGGCCGTCTCATGAGAGCTTTGTTCAAATATCTCAGATCTGATATGGGTCTGAGAGCTCCGTCCTTCTTGGGAACGAGGAAATAGCGGCTGTAAGCCCGTCTCGGTCAGAGAAGGATGCACTCGTTCTATTGCCCCCTTGCACAATAGTTTCGCTATTTCTGTATGAAGCAGATGGGCTGCTTCTGTATTCACTCTCGTCTCGGTCCGTGCTCGAAAGCGCGGGGGACGGCGAGCGAACTGCAGCGAATAGCCCCGTTTCACAATGTTCAGCACCCATTCTGACACGCCCGGGATAGCTTCCCACGCTTCCGCATGCATAGCTAGGGGTCGAATGGCCTCTGGGTCCCGGCCGCTGCACTGCGCGGGATAGGGGACACGTAACAGAGGAATTTGCGCGGTGCGCGCGCTGTCGATTCTGGGGAACGGGAGCTCGCTGATAGTGATAACTGGCTGGACAGCACTTAATGACTCGGTCACTTGGGACGGAGAACATTTTGCAGTGAGAAACCCGTGGCGCGAGAGCGGCGTGGGCTTTAATGTGTTTATCAGTAAGCGTGAGCGCTCGTAGGCGGGCACAGGGCTTACATTCGTAACACGGCCAGTGGAGGGGAGCTTTATGTGATCTAACCCCCGAGACAGTTGTGAGACAGAGCGGGCAAAGTGTAGGTGTGGGCACTGGATCGTGGGCACATTTCCTACATTTGACACTCGAGCGGTGCGTGCCCGCTTTATGAGAGTGTGCTCTGTGGGGTACACAGGGGAGATCGTGCTTGTGTGTAGGGGTGAACACTGGGATGTGGGCACATTTGCTACACTCATAACACCGTCGGCGTGAGCCGGAAAACCAGACTTTATGCTCTTTTTGAGATTTCTCTGGGTCGCCGTGAGAACGGCGTTTGTGTGCAGGCGAGCGAGTTGTGTAACTGACTCGTTGGCTGCGGTGAACACTACTGCAGTAGCCTTTTCTAACGGGACTGGCAGAGGTAACGTTGTGAGTTTCGACGGCGGTCCGGCCGCGGCGGGACCCAACCGTCTTTTCCTCCCTGCGCATGCTAGGAGGACTTCGCAGGCTCAGGCTTCAGCGAGATCTTAGGCCGGGGTCCCCGAGAGGGAGGCGGTCTGTGCTGGCTGGATGAGCGCGACCTAGAGCGGCCGCCCTGTCGTTGCTGTGAAGGCGGAGGTCGAGACGAGCGCTGCGTAGAGCTGCGTGCAGGAGGCTGTGCTTGAGAGCGGCCTGCAGCGGAACTTGAGCGGCGAGGCAGGAAGAGGTTCATGGCCTGCGACGCTTTCTGTACCTCCGAAAAATGATCCACGATGCCGCTTACAGCAGGGCCGAAGAGGCCGGTGGGGGAGAGCGGGGCGTTGAGGAAGACGGACCGCTCAGACTCACCCATGTCGGCGAGCGTTAGCCACAGATGGCACTCGGTGACTGTAAGCGAGGCCATGGATCTCCCGATGGCTTGGGCCGCGGTCTTGGTAGCGCGAAGGGAGAGGTCCGTCGCGCTGCGCAAGTCCGTGAAGGCGGTGTGACTCGGGCCTTTCTCGTCCATTTCGCGGAGGAGATCGGCCTGGAGGATCTAGAGAACCGCCATTGTGTGCAGGGCGGAAGCAGCCTGTCCAGCGGCAGAGAAGGCGCGGCTGACGAGTGCTGACGTAGTCCTGCAGGCTTTTGACGGGAGGGCAGACTTTGAGCGCCATCTCGCGGATGGGGGGCAAAGGTGCGCTGCGACCGCCTGTTCCACCGGGGGAATCTGGGTATATCCCTTCTCCGCGGCTCCGTCCACGTGAGAGAGAGTCAAGGAGACTGAGGAGCGGAGTCTCGCAGAGAAAGGAGCGTTCCAGGATTTGGAAAGCTCAGCGTGGAGCTCGGGCAGGAAGGGTGCTGACCTAGAGGCAGGCGCTTGGCGGCGGCTAGGCAGAAAACACCCGTCGAGCCTGTTAGGCGCGGGCGCCTTCGGTGGTGACCATTCGAGGCCTAAGTGCTCGACAGCCTGAGTGAGGAGGCGGAGAAGCTCGTCGTCCACACTGGCGCGAGCCCGGCCAGATTCCTGGGTCGAAGAGGAGGTGGAGCGGTGAGATCCGGACCACTCTTCGCTGTCCGAAGCCAGGATAGAGCAGCTGTCGATGATGGTGTCCTCATCCGCTTCATCCCCTGAGGCGACGGCAGTGCGGGCAGGAGCCGGCAGCTGCGCGTCGGGAAGCGGGGGCGGAGAGGGAGAGAGCGAGGCTCGCGGGAGAGGCTCCGGCGAAAACCTGGCTGGCGCATCAGACTCCGGTGGTCTCTGTGAGCGGCGTTTCTTCTTACGCGGCCCAGAGACAGGCGGAGTGGCAGCATCAGCGTCGAACAAGGCGAGTCGAGCCCGCAGGGTCGACATCGGCAGTTCTTCGCAAAGCTCGCAGCCGCCCGAAGACAAGGCGGTGGCTGCATGGTCACGTCCCAGGCAGAGAGCGCAGACGAGGTGGCGGTCCCTGTCGCTGAGAGGGGCTCGGCACGAGCCGCATGAAATACGAGGCATTTTGAAACAAACGCCTCGGCTCTCGTAGCGTAAGCTAACTTACGCAATACTCGTTCCCTCTTCTAGAGAGAACCGAGGTTACGTTAGTAACCGATTACGTTTTCCACAATAAAGAACCTTTTGTGCAATGGAAAGGTTCCATTGAAGTTCTTTATGGGACCATAGTCTAGATGGCAAATCATAATTTAAATTGACTAATTTTCATATTCATACTGTGTGAGCCGCATGGATATTTGTCAGAATTAGAAGTACTGTATGTGTATATTGTCCTCTGGTGCCATCTGCCAGTAACAAAGCAGAAGTAAAACATCCCATAATTCACAGCAGGGGCTCAACCAATAAGAAAATAGCAGAAACTGGGTCGCACAGCTGAGAGTCTGTCTATGAAAGAATGCGCATGGCCAGTGTTCTTTAAGAATACGAACACACAATGTCTCAGAGTTAGACTTCCTGGCTGCTGAGAAACTGTTGTTCAGGTATGAAAGGGTTGATCTGAAATGGCCATCTCGCCTTCCTCTTCCTCCCTCCACCTGCCCCAGATAAGTGTCACCTTCCTCTGTGTGTCTCAGAAAAAAAAGATGATGCAACATTGTGGTAACACCCAAACAAAGATGAGCGCTCAATCACGTGCGGTTTCTGCACATAACAACTGCAGGTCATGCATATAAAGGTTGGGTAGTATCAGTATCAGGTACCCCACATTTTTCCTGTCACGGTTAGGTTTAAAGGCAGGTGGATGAATTTAGGGAAAGTAATGGCATCTCAAATTATACTTTAGGTTTGAATACGAGACATTATTCACTAAGGCCTGGGGCCGGTTGCATAAAACTTTTAAGTGAACTATTCCTTTAACTGTTGTTTTATAGAACTTGCAAAAGTCAGTTAGTGTCAGATGCCTATGAATTAACCATATAAAAATAAAATATTAAATATTAAAAATATTTTTGGTCTACAAATGTCTGCAGTAAGAACGACCTGAAATTTGAATGCAGCTCAATAACGGATGTTTCTTTCTGACACATTTTCTAAGAAAACCACAGCTGAATCGGTTCTTTCGCACAGTTTGTTTCAATGAACCGATTTTTTAAAAAAAACCTTCTAGTGATTCATTTACGTCACGTCGTATTTTGGAAAAACCCCGTGCGCCTTTAGAGTAGAGTACGAGCACAGCAGGTTTACATTGGCCGGTTTTGCTTCAACCGAATGAGAAGATCTGGTTCAAAATAACAATTTGCTCACGAATCGGATACCTCCACAACAATTCCTGAACTCAGTTAAGTTTCTGCAGTCAAGCAATCTGAGAGCACAGATGGCAAGACCACAGTAGTGTAACGTTAGCTGTAGCCTACTGCGCGAGCTGTTTATGTAAATAAGTGGAAGGATATCTACAGCTTCTTATTGTTTGCCTGTTACTCTTCAGACATGTATGTTTGCAATCTCATCGCATTTCTGTGTTGTGTGGTAAGTCATGCCTTTTAAACCTTATCTTATTCAATTTATACTGTAACTTAAGTTATAGTCCTAACATTAGCTGAAAACATATCTTAGCCAACGCCCTACATCGACTATTTACTAGGGGAATACGGAAATGTATGGACTTAGTTTGTCCTATATTTGTTGATTGTATTCTAATCAGTTAAAAATAGCCAATTTAATGCCATTTTGATTGAAAATAGGATAAATTGTATACTAAACATGAGTGGTAAAATAGTAAAAAAAAAAAAAAAGTTTCATTTCACTTTCGATTTGTATAATAAAGCTATTTGAGGTCGTCACTGGTTTTATAATGGTTAACAAAAGATATTTTTAAAAGAATGTTTCAATAAGAAAACATAACTTTAATTTCCTATTTATCTGTAAAATGTATTTTTTCGTGTGTCAGATGTTCCCTGTAGGCTTGACAGAAGGCAGGGTCATGCGCAAGAGACGCGACACGTGCGACCACGGGAACTACACGATTGCGGGGACAACCAAAACCTGCTGCTTCTGTTCAGTTGGTAAGATCTAAACGTTATATTTTGGTTAGCGAGGTAGACTTTGTGTCTTATTCCACATGAAAGTGTAGCGTTAGGGTCTGGAAAGGGTTCTTTTTTTCTTCTTTTTTTGTGATTTTTGTTTTTCAAAACCATTTTTGTTTCCACAGACTGTGGAGTGATATGAGAGACCTGCAAGTAGCGTTGTCATGGGCAACGGAGAAATAAAAAGTTTAGCAGCCAGTAGATATTTTACTCTCATTGACTAATCAGAATCAAGTATTTCAGAGAACCATGTAATTATCTTTATTTAAAAGGAATAAAGACAATAGGATGTTCTCTATATATGCAATCAAATGTATGTATTTGTGTGTGTTACAGGTTACAAGCTCATACGTGACTGCACAGACACAAATCATCCAGATTGTGATCTGTGTGAGTATAACACCACCTATTTGGACTACCCGAACAATGATCGCAATTGCCAGCCTTGTAAAATATGCGAAACCGAAGGTAGGTGTTAACATCTTATCCTTGTTAGTTTAAGTCAAGTTAATGGTTATTTTGTGCAAATGTTTGTGATTGCTTATTTGATGATGCACTGAGGAAAATCCCATTTAGAGTGGCCATTTTTCTATAAAGTCTAACTTGTGCTTTGTCTCCCTGCTTTAGCAAACATGGAGGTGAAAGAGGGATGTTCACCGTACTCCAACACTATCTGCAGGTGTAAGAAGGATCATTACTGTGACCAGGGGGACTACTGCAGGATGTGTAAGCCTTGTGACAAGTATGTAGTCAGCCAAAGACCCTTTTCTCTCTGGACAGAATGACGTGTGTGTGTGTGTGTGTGTGTGTGTGTGTGTGTGTGTGTGTGTGTGTGTGTGTGTGTGTGTGTACCTGTTTTTCTATCCTGGTGGGGACTTCAACCTGAATGCACACAGACTCATGGGGACTCGTGTCACAGTGGGGACCTAAATAGAGGTCCCCATGGGTAAACAAGCTTATAAATCATACAGAATGAGGTTTTTTTGGAAATGTAAAAATGCAGAAAGTGTTCTGTGATGGGTAGGTTTAGGGGTAGGGTTAGTGTAAGGAGATAGAATATACTGTTTGTACAGTATAAAAACCATTAAGTCTATGGAGAGTCCCCACAAAGATAGTAAACCAGACATGTGTGTGTGTGTGTGTGTGTGTGTGTGTGTGTGTGTGTGTGTGTGTGTGTGTGTGTGTGTGTGTGTGTGTGAAGAAAGTTATATTGTTAGTTTTAATGGAGACCAATGTTCCTTCTAAAAAGCTGTGTGCAGATGCATACTTATTTTGCTCCCACACAAATCACAAGAAAATCCATGCAGAAGTCAGACTCCGAAATGTGCGGGGGGAAAAGCATGTCCATTTGATTTTCACTGCAAAACTGAAGCTGTGTGTGCTAATTCCTCAGATAATAGCTGCATCCATCCGGATTTCAGTGACTGTGTCCAAAACAAAAAGCCCCGTCTTTTAATTTTCTATTTGTTTATAACTTTTTTTTCCCTCATGATCTCAGCATTTAAAAAAATAATAATCTTAAATCGACAAGACAAAAAAGTAAACACATTAAATCCTGGCAAAATTGTCCTAAATATTTGAATAATAAATATTAGTTTGTTTTTAGTTTCTGTGTAAAATGAATCATGCTTAAAGAGTAGGGCTGGGTACCGAACTTCGATACTTTTATGGTATCGAAAAAAATACTCCAATTCTATGAGTATCGAAAAATTCTTTATCTTTCGGTGCCAAATTTCTGTTCCATCTGAGCGCGTAAGCGCAAGCTTATCTGTCCTCTCTGCCAATGGCGATTCTAGGGGGTGGCCTGGGGTGGCCGGGGCCACCCCTGAAAGCTCATTGGCCACCCCTGTGGCCACCCCAGATCTGATAGGTAGGTCAAGTTCGTCAACACAAGAAACGAGAAATGTTGTCAATCAGTGATGACAGCTGATCAACTGATTTAGGGCCAGTTTCACATTTTTAACTAACACAGTAACGGTCGTACTGAGACTGTGAGAGCTGATTTCTGCTCAGCGGACGTTTGGCCATGCAGGTCAGATGACCCATGAGATAAGAGCACGCGCGCTGCACGGTGCACCTGCTGCTGCTGGTCCGTGAAACAAGAGGACGGTCACACAGTTGCAACAATACAACAACGATAAAAACGCTGGAATCAGTCGATTGAGAGGTATGGTCGGGACCCAACGCAACAGAGTGCGGCACGGGAATATAGATCTGATGGCCGAGTGCGGGCGCGGGCGGTAATGCACTCGTGTGTCGATTCGCGGGAGTCGGGACTCCGGCAAAATAGAATTATCTATAAATTGAACAAATAAAAACGAATAAATTGTCATTCATCTGTTGCACAAAAGCAACAAGAACAACTAAAACAAAATAGAAACGATTTACAGGCCAGAGTCTCTATTTATAACATGTTTGCAGCGTTGAACAATGTAACCAATCACAGACATATGTGTTGATTTCTTGAACGCAATGGCCAATCAGATGCATTTAAGATAGAATCCCCTCACCACTCAAAATGGACTTTTTGTTCAGTGCTGAATTCTGCATGCTGGCAAATCATCTATCATATCAAACAAAGTGTAGATAATATGAAAGATTAAGAATAACAGAGATTTGTGAGATGGCGATGAACTGAGATGTCATTAGGAATTAATAAGTGAGAAATCCGTCCCGCGCAGGTCTCTAATGTAGACTTTAAAAACAAACCACTAACATTATATTTACATTAACAGTAGCCTAGGCTGCAATCTAGTGTATGTAAACCTTTTTGCAGATAAACACAAATGCATTTTCGGACAAGTTAATGGCCAAGCTAAATGAGTAAATCATATCCCCACTATGGCAATTAATAACAGACTATAGTAAACACATTTCCTAAATAGGCCTGTGACTGTATCTTACATTTTATGAAATAGTACCATTATTTAAAAATAAAGTTTGCACTTTGTTACTATTATTAAAATCCTCTATTGTTCATAAGAGTTTAAAGGTTTACATAACATTACTTTATAGTATATATGGCCACCCCACTCTAGTTTTGTGTCCCATCTTGGCCACCCCAGTAAAAATGTCCTGGATACGCCACTGCTCTCTGCATATTGACAAAGAGCGGAGCTCCGACCCACACACACACGGAGAGGTGCGGACGGATTAAACTGTTTGCAGTTTTGCTGAAGTCACAGAGAGTCACGGTTGGTCTCAAGTGTGGTAACAGTTTTTTAAAACTTCACGCAGACAGCGTTTGCTGCGATATGATATTAATTTAATGGCGAGCAGAAAGCGGTCGCGGTGCTGTTGACGTTACACTTCCTCTTACTAAACAAGCAGCCACAATGGTGTTTTCTCTCCCCTGATGACTGACTGACAGGCAGTCATTTTATTAATGTTAGGCTATGTCTACATTAATCCGGATACATTTGAAAACGGCGTTTTCGTTTATAAACGCTCTCCGTCCACACTAGCGTTTTCAGGCGTTTTCGGACGTTTCAGTGTGGATGAGAAACTTTTGAGAAACGCCTGAAAACGCTTAATTCACCTTACTGCGCATGTGTTAATCCCCACCAAAGATCACTGATATGATTCAGATGGAAAAATAAATAATGAAGTTATCGCGCAATTCGTCTGACAGGATAACTTTATTTAGTAAAATATCTCACCATTCACTGATGCGGTCCAGGTCGCACGCAGTCACCGTATGTTTGGTCTAAAACGCAACTGCTCTCATGTATTGACGCGTTTTCAAATGTATCCACTATGGAGTGCGTTTTCAAAAAAGCTTCATTTTCATTAATAAAAACGCCGTCTCCGTGTGGACGGAAGGCCAAAACGGAGAGAAAAATATACGTTTTGTGGACATGCTAAGTGAGTAGTTTTACCAGATTTTTTATTTTATTTTGATAACTGTTTTGATTCACAATTAAGGTGGAAAATAAAAGCTTTGTGTTTAATGTATTTTTGTTGATGTTGAAATTAATTTTAAAACATATGGTAACGAAAAAAGTATCGTTAGGAATCGGTATCGAAATTGGCACCGGATCGAAAAATTCTGAACGATGCCCAGCCCTATTAAAGAGGGAGTCGGTGAGGGCTTCACATTTCTGATACGCAGGGTGTTTCTGCTCAGATGCCTGAAGGATATGCCCAATATACATTTATTTTATAAATTGTTCTTTAATTTATAAAAGGTTTGCTAAGCAAGAGCAAAAGTTAGAGGGAACATTGAAGACCCAGTTCCTTAAAAATCTGAATTTTTGTTTTAGCGTTCAGCATTTCATAAGCTTTATATTTAGAAACATTTCTTTCAGCTCAGTATTCAGTCTTTGTTGTGTTCATGTTTATCCAACAGGTGTGATGAAGTGGAAACAAAATGCACAGAAACCAGCAACACAGTGTGCAAAGATGCCAAAGACACAACGACGTCAAAAGGCATGTATATCCACAAGCTACACACATCCACAGGCATAGCCAAGGGATAATTTGTTAAAATGCTTCTGTTCCAAGTGCTCTTCTCTACACACACACACACACACACACACACACACACACACACACACACACACACACACACACACACACACACACACACACACACACACACACACACACACACACACACACACACACACACACACACACACAGTATAAGATGTGACTGGAAATGTACTTTAAAGCTTATGCAGTATAAACACAAAGTACAGTACAGGGGGTGGTAATGGATAAATATCTATGGTTGCTTCTGTTCCAGGGGTCATTGCAGCTGCTGTTTTGGTTCCGTCACTCATCATCATAATCTGCCTGGTTCTCTTTTATTTGTGGAAACAAAAAAAGGACAAAAAGAGTATAGACACAGGGCCTGAGGTAAGTTATCTTTTTTTAAGTGTTCATGGCACCCTTGTGTTACTGTGGAACTGCATATTAGTGTGTGTGTGTATTTCAAAACATTTGTGTCTGATTGTTTGTCTTCCTTTTTTTCCCATATAGGCAGAACAGCTGAAAGGCAAGTGTGCTTGTACTTTTCATCTACATCAAATATATAAATATATGTATGTATGTATGTATATATATAATATATATATAATATTTCCCTTTCGTTTATGGGAAATATGTTAATCAACTTCTAATTATCATTTGGTCCTAAACTTGCCCCTTCTGGGTGGTTAATTCAAGTTTAATTATTTAATTCAAGCTACTTGCACTGGATTTTAAGTTTTAGAACATTTTTAACTATTTAATTGTTTATTCAATGTTTATCTTTGAAAATGACAAAATCACACAAATCAATTTTAGCAAACTAAACTGTCTTAAATTATGGTAACGGGATTGCAAATCCTCGCACATGGCATGAGAAATCAAATTTGCTCTTTGTACCATTAAAATATCCTGCAAGTTTCAAACGCCCCCCTCTTTTTAAACTTTCTTTTTAAGCATTTATTTTACCAAGCTGTGGGATCTGTGACATCATATCATACGGGCAAATACATTTTGCATATGACTGCCTCTAATGCAAGATATTGACGAATCATCGATATCATCGCACCACATGCTATGCCCACTGCCATTCAGTCGCTTAACGGCTGACTGCTTTCTACTCCAGACACGAGTGTTGCATCAATTATAATCGTCCATTATAATCACTGCACTGTATACAATAAATACAGTATACAGATGCCTGTTCTCTGACATACTCCACGTGCCCGAGTCTGCTGACAACAGGTCAAATGGAAGCGTAAACAACACGTCCTGTTTAAACAGCTTGTTTGCGTCTCTCTGACATCTGTGTGGGGTCCCGGATCACATCGGAGGATTTTGTTTGTTTACTCATTTATCTTACTCGCGTGCAATAACGAGTGATACTTTTTCCTATGCAATGACATAAGCCAATCATAACAGTATGTGTGTGCGCGCAAAAACACTTAATTAACATTATAAGTGAACCTGAAGGAACATATTAAATAATAAAATAATCCCATGTCATGACCCCTTTAAATGAAGAAAAAGCTGAATTTAATATTTGGTTTAGCCATGTGAGGTTAATGTCTTTTTTCTTAAGATTAAGCACCTATTTTGGCATTTTTTTTGTCTGTGTGGGAAAAAAAACAGTAAAAAATTTGTTTTTATTTTATTTTGTACTCTGTACCTGGAAAGTGCATGGAGGGTAAAAAAAAGAAAAAGACATTTAAATCAGTGGTTCCAAAACTGGGGGGCTCGAAATGATAAAAACGGGGGTCCAGCAAAGTTAAAGCAGATTCTTATGCAAAATAAACTTCTTCAGGGTGATACAAGACTTCATTGCTAAATGATCCCGCTTGTGCAGCGACTTGCCACATAAGTTATTAATTGAACACAAAATATTAATTTGACATTTTATTACCTCAAGATGACACAATACCCGCTGTATTGTGCGATTGAAGAATCATAATTGAGTATTGCAGGAAGCCGTAGAAAGTTATAAATGAATGATGCGTGTTCTGCTCTTGAAAATATTTTTCTCCACAAAAGGGGGGCCCAGCAGAAAAAGTTTAGGAACCACTGGTTTAAAAAATAGCTGTGTAAGAAACCTAAATCAATGGTGTCTTTTTCTGTGTAGACTTGGACCTGAACCCTTACCTGTTAGAAATTGCTGATCATCTGGGCTGGAAAGTGATGAAACGTGTTGCCCTGCACAGTGGCATGAAGCAAGCTTCTATTGACAATCACGAGAGTAACCACCCTAATGATGCGAAAGAACAGACCTATAGACTTCTGCATGAGTGGTCCCAGACACAAGGTTTATATGAAGCCTACCCAGCTCTCATCAAAACTCTTCATGCCATAAAGGAAAGAAGAACAGCAGATGAGATCAAGAAAATCATTGAGAAAGGACAGGCTAAAGCTCAGCCATAGACTGAACAAGAGATGTACTTCATTTTTAACATTGTGTATTGCACTTTACCTTGTCAAATTTAACAGTTATAAATAACAGCCATATTGTTAGTTTTAAGTTTCACATTGAGAAATAATTAGAAAATACCTGGTATATTCAGGATGCCCCAAAATAGGTCAATTTAGACTGATTTGCAACACAGAAAGTCAAACAATCCTCCACCCTGACTTTATTAACTTGTAAGGTAACTGTTTTATTATGTTTATCATAGGTATGCTTTCCGAATAATGTCTTTGTTTACAATGCTACAGTCTGTATACCGTATGCTGGGTAACTTCCCTTGAAACGTGGAAAGGCATGTTTCAAGTAATTGCAGCCCTGTTTGCCGAGGACATCTGCTGTATAAAACAAAGTGTGATCCGGGAGCAAGGAACAGAAGAGGCTGGAGTCCAGCTGCAGGTTAACCAATCAAACCTGGCTTGGGTCTACTACTTTGTAAACAGCAGCACATATTGAGAGTGAAACTGAATAAAAATTTTCATTTTCATTTTCATTTACAATAAGGTTGCATTTGTAATCATTAGTTTACATGAACTAACAATAAGAATACTTCAAAAGCATTATCAGTCTTAGTTAATATTAACATTTATTAATACATTATTAAAATCAAAAGTTGAATTTGTTAATTTTATTTAATGGGACAGCAAACATGAACTCAAAATGTTTGACTAACATTAACAAATCTTAATAAAAATTAACAAATGTATTGATCATTGTTAATTTAAGTTAATGCTTATTGTTAAATGTTACCAAATTTTGTATGTAATATGGTAAATATGCAAATCAATTCAACCATCTGAACAGCCTGCTAGAAATACAGCAGGTCACTCCCCCATGTTATTATCAATATCAAATGACTAAATATATGAGCTAATAATTATCCATGACACTTAAAACCTGCATTTAAAGAGTTTATGCTTGAGGAACAAGGCTTCACTACATTCAAACTACACTTCATTGAAGTAAACAACGAAACCTTAGCCAGAATAGAAACTAGAGAACAATCATGAGCTGACGTGTTTAATGACTGTTCTGGTAGATTAGAAGATGGTTTTATGAGTGTGATCATTATAAATACAGAATAATCTCTTAGCAACTTACACAAAGCTCAAATCAGCATTGCTAGAAGGAACATCTCAAACCAGACCACCTCTAACCATTATTATGGAGTAAGTACTTTTCCAATACAAATATGCAAATATCTAGTGTAATGTAGGAATTTCAAGTGATTTACCAGACTAAACTCAAGATTGTGTAAAAATGTTGTGGCTTAGTTGAAATTGTTGATTATCTGTCATGACTGCTGCGACATATTTGTATTAGGGCTGTCAAAAGATTAATCGCGATTAATCGCATCCAAAATAAAAGTTTGTGTTTAAATAATATTTGTGTGTGTACTGTGTATAATTAAATTTGTATATATAAATACATACACATGCATGTATATATTTAAGAAAAATTTGTTATTTATATATAAAAATATATATTTATATAGAATATAAATTATATATAAATATATACAGTATATGTATGTAAATATTTCTTAAATATATACATGCATGTGTGTATATTTATATATACAAAATAATTATACACAGTACACACACATATATTATGTAAACACAAACTTTTATTTTGGATGCGATTAATCGCGATTAATCTTTTGACAGCCCTAATTTGTATGTAAACCAAAACACAGCATTTGTAACTCTTCATTAATAGATCTTTCTTTCTGAATGTGTCAGTAACTCTAGTCTAAAACAATGTCTTGAGAGGCTGGAGTGCCACTTCACCTGGGATCTGGGGCAACATCGAAATGAGCTCCAGGGGATGAAGAGGAAAATGCAGAATCTGGACCAGGAAACATGCACTTGGCCAGTTCACTATTACAACCTGCTGGGCTACATCCATCAGACTCTTGGCTCCAACACAGAGGCAGTGAAGCACCTGCACAAAGCAGAAAGTGTGATCCAGGAGCAGGGAACAGAAGAGGCAGGAGTCCAGCTTCAGGTCAATAAAGCAAACCTGGCTTGGGTCTACTTCCATTTGGGAGAGATGGATAAGAGCAAAGGATATCTAGAAGAGGTGGAGAGGCTTCAGCGAATGCATCCTGCTCCACCTGGATGCATTTTACACCCTGAAGTCAGTGGAGAAAAGGGCTGGACGCTGGTGAAGTTTAACAAGTCCAAGAAGCGGCAGGCGATTGATTACTTTAAGATGGCTTTAAATGCAGAACCAGATAGGAAGGAATGGCACAAAGGACTTGCCAGTGCCACGAGCAGGGCATATATATGGTCTGAATTCACTCCAGAGCTGGACGCTGATATTCTAGAGCAGGTGAAAACCGCATCAGAGATGAACCCAAATGATTTGTTCCTTCAATCCCTCTATATACTAAGAAAGTCTAAGGCGCAGGTCGAAAACAATGAGGAGGAGGTACAAAGTTTTCTAGAGAGAACCCTTAGTACCGGAAACTTGAATGGTTTGGGTTTTATTTTTGAATACTTCAAACTAATTTCCTTTGAGAGAGCTATTCAAGAGGGACAAAGGTTTCGGGAAAAGTTCCCCACTTCCACTAAAGTTTTGAAAATCCTGGCAGATGTATACAAACGTAAAGTGTACTCCATGAAGGAAGACAGTCAGGAAAGGCAGGCTTGGGCTCAGAAAGGCATTGAGCTCTTTGAGGAGGTTGTCAGAGATTACCCAGATTGGACAGGAAGGCTTTCCCTTGCATCACTACACCGTTACGCACACAACACTGAGAGAGCCGATGAGATTTACCAGGAGCTTCTAGCAGAGGAAGATGATCTCCCTCCTCATACCCAACAGTTACTTTACTATAGTTACTCGTGCCATCTACATCAGTGTAGACGGTCCAGAGACCAATCAATCGACTATCTCATGAAAGCAGCAGCAATCCAAAACATTTCACAAGACAGACAGAAGAGCATAATGCTTCTTAAAAAAACTGTTAAGAATGGCAGAAACTCTCGTTGTGAGGAGATTTCAAATTTTCTAAAGATTGTTCTCAAAGATGAGTAAATATTTTCTTTATTTCACCTAATTTATGCAACATGAATAGCATAGCATAGCAATAGCTAGAAAAATCACTCAACCTAGACCCAATATCTCAATAGGTGTTAAACATTAAGTGTAAAGATGCGTCACATTTACAATTGTGTGGTGAATTTTCATGGGTAAAATCCAGTCATTACAACAAGAATCCACGTGATCAAAAGAATTTGTAATAGGTTTAATTTGGTCAGATTTCACAATGGGTTCAAGTTGGTCATGTGGATTCACCGTGTTGACCAAGAGAAAGCTACTTGGTTTGAATGAGACTTCTGTATAAACTGTGCTTCATACATCTCTACACTATTGGAAATAGACTTTTGACCGTGAAATTTCACCAAATGTGACCACAGCTTAAATAAAAGTGGAGATGTATTTGTGTATTGTACATGCATCATAAAATATGATTTCTTAATTTGTTCTACATTTTTTATGTATTAATTTTTGCATGACTTATAACAGCTATTCATATAATACCAATAGCAAGAAACAAGATAACATTGTTTGTTTTTTTCACACAGGTATATTAATGTTGTGGCTTTACATTTCTCATTAAGAGTATTTTGACAGGAGTAGCACATGTACAATTTTATCTGTAAAAAATTATATTCAATCATTATTTCTTTTTTTCTGTTTAGTGTAGTAAAGGTCTTTTTAAGAACATTTTAAAATGCCATTTTATAAGGGACTTATATTTTATAACAAAGGCAATGACAAATTATCAAAAAGTGTCACACTTCACCTTTATTCACACCCTGTATTTAAGACATTTAGCACACTATGAAATAGATATAAATAGATTCCCCTATATGTTTAATTGGCAGAATAATTGTATCAGCTGATAAAGGAGTTCTCTCTATCATATGTCTCACTGTAAAACAGCAGCAATTTTCCATCCTATTGCCTGTAATAAAAGCACTTGTTAAATGGAACTTTTGACAAAGTTATTCAATAAATCTGTTTATTCCTTATTACTTTAATTTCCTGTTTCTGTTCATCAAGGAAAGCGTAAACTGACTTTAAAACCACACTGAATCTGATGAAGAAAGAAATAGCTGCAGAATCAGCTGGAAATAATAAAATGTTTTAAAAACAGTGAAATTAACTTTGTAAACAGCAGCACATATCGAGAGTGAAACTGAATATAAATTTGTTGGTAACACTTTACAATAAGATTGTGTTTGTTATCATTAGTTAACTTCATTAGTTGACATGAACTAACAATAAAAAATACATCTAAACCATTCATTAATCTTAGTCAATATCAACATTTATTAATACATTATTTAAATCAAAAGTTGTATTTGTTAATATTATTTAATGGAACTGAGCTAACATGAACTAAAAATGAGCAGCTTTATTTTGACTAACAATAACAAATCGTAAACACTGTAACAAATGTATTGCTCATTGTTAATGTTAGTTCATGTTTATTGTAAAGTGTTACCAACTTTTTAATATAATATGGTAAATATGCAAATCAATTCAACCATCTGAACAGCCAGCTAGAAATACAGTAGGTCACGCCCACATCATATTATTAATATCAAATGATTAAAAAATGTCTGGAATATATCATCTAATAATTATCCATGACACTTAAAACCTGCATCTAAAGAGTTTATGCTTGAGGAAGAAGGCAGGCTCTGGACTTTATCACTGTCATTACGTACTACACTTGATTGAAGTAAACAACGAAACCTTAGACAGAATAGAAACTAGAGAAGAATCCTTAGCTGACGTGTTTAATGACTGTTCCGGTAGATTAGAAGATGGTTTTATGAGTGTGATCATTATAAATACAGAACAATCTCTCAGCAACTCACACGAAGCTCAAATCAGCATTGAGGAACATCTCAAACCAGACCACCTCTAACCATTATTATGGAGTAAGTACTTTTCCAATACAAATGTGAAAAAATCTAGTGTAATGTAGGAATTTAAAGTGATTTACCAGACTAAACTCAAGATTGTGTAAAAATGTTGTGGCTTAGTTGAAATTGTTGATTATCTGTCATGACTGCTGCGACATATTTATATGTAAACCAAAACACAGCATTTGAAACTCTTTATTAATAGATCTTTCTTTCTGAATGTGTCAGTAACTCTAGTCTAAAACAATGTCTTGAGAGGCTGGAGTGCCACTTCACCTGGGATCTGGGGCAACATCGAAATGAGCTCCAGGGGATGAAGAGGAAAATGCAGAATCTGGACCAGGAAACATGCACTTGGCTGGTTCACTATTACAACCTGCTGGGCTACATCCATCAGACTCTTGGCTCCAACACAGAGGCAGTGAAGCACCTGCACAAAGCAGAAAGTGTGATCCAGGAGCAGGGAACAGAAGAGGCAGGAGTCCAGCTTCAGGTCAATAAAGCAAACCTGGCTTGGGTCTACTTCCATTTGGGAGAGATGGATAAGAGCAAAGGATATCTAGAAGAGGTGGAGAGGCTTCAGCGAATGCATCCTGCTCCACCTGGATGCACTTTACACCCTGAAGTCAGTGGAGAAAAGGGCTGGACGCTGGTGAGGTTTAACAAGTCCAAGAAGCAGCAGGCGATTGATTACTTTAAGATGGCTTTAAATGCAGAACCAGATAGGAAGGAATGGCACAAAGGACTTGCCATAGCCATGAACACGGCATATATATGGTCTGAATTCACTCCAGAGCTGGACGCTGATATTCTAGAGCAGGTGAAAACCGCATCAGAGAGAGACCCAAATGATTTGTTCCTTCAATCCCTCTATATACTAAGAAAGTCTAAGGCGCAGGCCGAAAACAATGAGGAAGAGGTACAAAGTATTCTAGAGAGAACCCTTAGTACCGGAAACTTGGATGGTTTGGGTTTTATTTTCGAATACTTTAGACTAATTTCCTTTGAGAGAGCTATTCAAGAGGGACAAAGGATTCGGGAAAAGTTCCCCACTTCCACTACAGTTTTAAAAATCCTGGCAGATTTATACAAACGTAAAGTGTACTCCATGAAGGAAGACAGTCAGGAAAAGCAGGCTTGGGCTCTGAAAGGCATTGAGCTCTTTGAGGAGGTTGTCAGAGATTACCCAGATAGTGTCAGAGGATGGATTTCTCTTGCATCACTACACTGTTACGCACACAACACTGAGAGAGCCGATGAGATTTACCAGCAGCTTCTAGCAGAGGAAGATGATCTCCCTCCTCATACCCAACAGTTACTTTACTATAGTTACGCGTGCCATCTATATTATAATAAACAGTCCAGAGACCAATCAATCAACTATCACATGAAAGCAGCAGCAATCCAAAACATTTCAGAAGACAGACAGAAGAGCATGCGTCTTAAAAAAAACTGTTAAGAATGGCAGAAACTCTCGTTGTGAGGAGATTTCAAAATTTCTAAAGATTGTTCTCAAAGATGAGTAAATATTCTCTTTATTTCACTTCATTTATGCAACATGAATAGCATAGCATAGCAATAGCTAGAAAAATCACTCAACCTAGATCCAATATCTCAATAGGTGTTAAACATTAAGTGTAAAGATGCGTCACATTTACAATTGTGTGGTGAATTTTCATGGGTAAAATCCAGTCATTTCAATAAGAATCCATGTGATCAAAAGAATTTGCAATAGGTTTAATTTGGTCAGATTTCACAATGGGTTCAAGTTGGTCATGTGGATTCACCGTGTTGACCAAGAGAAAGCTACTTGGTTTCAATGAGACTTCTGTACAAACTGTGCTTCATACATCTCTACACTATTGGAAATAGACTTTTGACTATGAAATTTCCCCAAATGTGACCACAGCTTAAATAAAAGTGGAGATGTATTTGTGTATTGTACATGCATCATAAAATATGATTTCTTAATTTGTTCTACATTTTTTATGTATTAATTTTTGCATGACTTATAACAGCTATAAAACCAATAGCAAGAAACAAGATAACATTGTTGTTTTTTTCACACAGGTATATTAATGTTGTGGCTTTACATTTCTCATTAAGAGTATTTTGACAGTAGTAGCACATGTACAATTTTATCTGAAACAAATTATATTTAATAATTCTTTCTTTTTTTCTGTATAGTGTAGTAAAGGTATTTTTTTTAAAACAACATTTTAAAAGGGCATTTTTGAAGAGAGAAATAGCTGCAGAATCAGCTGGAAATAATAAAATGTTTTAAAACAGTGAAATTAACTGTGTTAACAGCAGCACAATATTGAGAGTGAAACTGAATATAAATTTGTTGGTAACACTTTACAATAAGATTGCATTTGTTATCATTACTTCATTAGTTGACATGAACTAACAATAAAGCATTCATTACTCTAAGTGAATATCAACATTTATTAATACATTATTTAAATCAAAAGTTGTATTTGTTAATATCATTTAATGGAACTGAGCTAACATGAACTAAAAATTAGCAGATTTATTTTGACTAATGTGGTAGATTTTTCTCACGTACCTTGAACCCAAATACCTGGGTAGTCCCAATCGACACCCAAGCGTCTACAGTCGACACTTAATAATCTTTATACTCTAGCGCTGCGTCTACAGTCGACAAGTGGCTTCGAGTTTTCTAACCCTAACTTGCTCCCCTGACTAACTTGCTGCACAGCAATAATAACCGACAGACAATGCCTTCAAACATGCTTTAATCACGGCTGGAGGATCTCAGACAAATTTCAGAGAGAATCCCACCCGCAAAAGAAATCAGGTTTTATAGGATAAAGACAGATACAACAATAAGATCAATGTGATTAACTCATGCCACCTTCTTTCAATATGATTGGTTCAGTTTGTAAAAGCAATCCCCCCTCTTTCACCCTCTGTTACTGGCGTGAGCAAAATAATCTCGAATCATCACAAAAAATAAAGAAAAGGGTTAAGAGTTCAGTTGATTACTCAATATGTCATGAAACAATTCAAGACAGTATATTTTTGATATTGTCATGGCCAGCACTTCAGAATTTTCAATGGACACAATATTCAGAGAACATTTTGGTACATTTTGTTCAAATGTTAGTGTTAGGCCTAAAAGGGGAGTAAGATTTAGATGTTAGAATCATGGTTAGTTTAAAAGATAGTTTACTATCTTAACTATTAAAAATCCATCACACTAACATTAACAAATCTTAATAAATACTGTAACAAATGTATAGTGCTCATTGTTCATGTTAGTTCAAATTTATTAAGTGTTACCAAATTTTTTATATAATATGGTAAATATGTAAATCAATTCAACCATCTGAACAGCCAGCTAGAAATACAGTAGGTCACACCCACATAATATCATTAATATCAAATGATTAAAAAATGTCTGGAATATATGATCTAATAATTATCCATGACACTTAAAACCTGCATCTAAAGAGTTTATGCTTGAGGAAGAAGGCAGGCTCTGGACTTTATCACTGTCATTACGTACTACACTTGATTGAAGTAAACAACGAAACCTTAGACAGAATAGAAACTAGAGAAGAATCCTTAGCTGACGTGTTTAATGACTGTTCCGGTAGATTAGAAGATGGTTTTATGAGTGTGATCATTATAAATACAGAACAATCTCTCAGCAACTCACACGAAGCTCAAATCAGCATTGAGGAACATCTCAAACCAGACCACCTCTAACCATTATTATGGAGTAAGTACTTTTCCAATACAAATATGCAACTATCTAGTCTAATGTAGGAATTTAAAGTGATTTACCAGACTAAACTCAAGATTGTGTAAAAATGTTGTGGCATTGTTGAAATTGTTGATCATCTGTCCCATGACTGCTGCGACATATTTATATGTAAACCAAAACACAGCATTTGAAACTCTTTATTAATAGATCTTTTTTTTCTGAATGTGTCAGTAACTCTAGTCTAAAACAACGTCTTGAGAGGCTGGAGTGCTACTTCACCTGGGATCTGGAGTGCAGTACAAATGAATTCAAGGATTTACTGAGCCAGCTGAATTATATGGACCAGGAAACATGCACTTGGCCAGTTCACTATTACAACCTGCTGGGCTACATCCATCAGACTCTTGGCTCCAACACAGAGGCAGTGAAGCACCTGCACAAAGCAGAAAGTGTGATCCAGGAGCAGGGAACAGAAGAGGCAGGAGTCCAGCTTCAGGTCAATAAAGCAAACCTGGCTTGGGTCTACTTCCATTTGGGAGAGATGGATAAGAGCAAAGGATATCTAGAAGAGGTGGAGAGGCTTCAGCGAATGCATCCTGCTCCACCTGGATGCCCTTTACACCCTGAAGTCAGTGGAGAAAAGGCCTGGACGCTGGTGAAGTTTAACAAGTCCAAGAAGCGGCAGGCGATTGATTACTTTAAGATGGCTTTAAATGCAGAACCAGATAGGAAGGAATGGCACAAAGGACTTGCCATTGCCATGAACACGGAATTTGCACAGTCTGAATTCACTCTAGATGAGATTGTAGAGCAACTGAAAATTGCACATGAAAAAGAACCAAATAGTTTGTTCCTTTATTCTCATTATTTACTAAAACTGTGCAAACAGAAAAATGTGTGCATTGAAAGGGAGATGCAAGGTTTACTAGAAAGATCTCTTGAAACTGAACACCTGGAGAGTTTTCATGTTATTCTCAGATATTATAGAGAACAGGAATCTTTAGATAAAGCTATTCGAATAGCAGAGAAGGCTCATGAAAAGTTCCCCTCTTCAGTTAAAGCGTTGAAACAATTGGCAGACTGCTACAAATGGAAGGTTTACAACATGAACGACAGCGAGGAAAGGGAGACTTTGGCTAGGGAATCCATTAAGCTCTTTGAGGAGGATCTTAGACATTACCCTCACTCATACAAAGTAAAGAAAGACCTTGCATCGCTGTATTGTTCCACACATGAAATTGAGAAGGCAGATGAGATTTACAAGAATCTCCTGTCAGAGGAAAATGATATTTCTCCTCATAGACAGCAGCACTTATTTTATAGTTATGCCCAACATCTAAATCATAATAAATCACAATCCAGTGATTCAGTCTCCTTTTACATGAAAGCAGCAGAAATCCCAGTAATGACAGAATTCAAACAAAAGAGTATAAAAGTCCTTAAAAACATTATGAGGAGGGGCAGAGACCCTCGCTGTATGGAAATTCAGCATTTTCTGGAGGGAATTAAAGCTTCTGATTAAAATGTGCTCTAACGCATCAGACAAGGTATGAACAATGTCCCAACGTCATACATCAATCCTCAAAAATCATTATGGAGGATCTTTAAATTTCACTCAATGCAGAAACCATAATGAAGAAATGGGACAACTATCTTAATTCCCAATCTCTAGTCAATATATTGTATTCAGTGTTATATTTGTTGTGTTAATGGACTGTAGATTCCAATACCTGTTTATTGTTTCCATTGATGTAAAAAAAACTTCTTGGATCATATGATTATTGCATCTAGTTATAACTATTGCTCTCATATGAGACAGAAAACCCCTTTCGCAACTGCTTTCCTTTGAGACTTTAATTTCTGAAATGTGGATATACAGATGTGTTGCTTAAAGTAGCTACATGTTTCAAATACAAGAATAAACATGTCTCTCTTTCATTTCTGATTAGATTTTTAGTTTGTTGATAAGATTTACTTGACCTGCTCAGTTGATTTTGCAACTTTGTTTTCAGTGTGCAGTAACAAATTAAACCCTTTTCTTACAGTGTCTCACAAGTTGAGTGCATTTTAAACATGATTTTTCTGTTTTCCATTTTCTTAAGGAAACTCTGTAGCTTGCCAGTGGAAAGGCTGAAGATACATTGTGACAAATTGAATGTTATTTACTGTAAACAGCAGTTACAAGTCACTTTCAAATAAATGTGTATTGTTGAGAATCACAAGGTATTTAATGTATTTTCTAAAAATGTAAAAAAGGAATTAAAATTGTTTCCCTTCTTGTCAAAAACCCATAATTCCTATCAAAGGCACAGTATTGTTCATGACCTTTATCTGAAATACAGGCTATCTGATACTGCTTACATATAGTATCTAATATTATTCTTGTTTCCTTGGTAATGATTTTCAAGAGAGTCTAAAATCCAAAGAAAACTCTGCTGACTGATGCAGAATTAGGAAAGCTCTATTTAACACATTTGGCATATTTAAATCATTACAACATTCAGCAGAATTCAAAACATTCCCAAAAAAATCAACATAGAAAATGTGGAAATAAAAGAAGCAGATTTGATTTCATCTGGGCCACTAGCTATCATATTGATAGCAGCACTAAAATGAATAACACTTTTTTGACACTGAATAGGGTGACATTTGATTTGAGTGTTTTAAGGCCAATGAGCTTGACTGTTTGGAAACAGTAGTGCATGTAAGCTGTATACACTACTATTCAAAAGGTTGGGATCACTTTTATTCAGCACAGGAACATTAAATTGATTAAAAGTGACAGTGAAGGCATTTATAATGTTACAAATGATTTATATTTCTAAACCAATGATGTTCTTTTAAACTTCCTATTCATTAAAGAATCCTAAAAAAACTGTTTCACAGTTTCCAAAAAAAAAAGCAGCACAACTGTTTTCAACAAATAGGTGAGCATTAGAGGCTTCTTTTAAAAACATTAAAATATTACAGACCCCAAACATTTGAATGGTAGTGTACATTATAAATACTTTGAACTGTGAATAAAGTAGTATACATTTAACTACTGGGCAAAGGACATTGTTTCATTTGTCTGTCCAGCCAATCAGATATCAGCTTGAGAGACACATTACAATATCAAATGAGTATCAAATATGAAACACTTTCTTTTTTAGCAAACTCATTAAAATATTTGGAACAATGACAGAAGTTACTCTCAAGCACAAAATGTCACCTTTTTAAATCACCAAACCTGTCTTTTGGCAGTAGAGCCGTGTGTTTGAGCATGTGTTTGTGGCAGTCCATTTGACGGATGAGAGCTTTGGATCAGAAACACAGAATAAACTCTCATATAACCCTGTTTAATTCCAGAGGAGGCACTTTCATGTTTCTTGACAGCAATATTGCTGTACCTTTCTGCTGCTTTAGAAATCTCCTGTACCTGGTTGTGAGTCAGTTTAAGCAAGAGCTCCCTCTAGTGCAGCGGATGATCACTCTCACAGCAGCCAGAATCACAGCACTGCAGATCAGAGAGACTCCACTGAGGAAGAATGTAGATGTGTAGGAGCCTGTCTGATCCAATAGCCAACCTGAGAGAGAAATTTCATAAAACACTCTGATTTAGTTAAATATACTGCAGGCACATACAAGTGAATAAGCAACTGTATGTGTAAACAGTAACTCCGTAACTACAGTAACTTGTGTGATTGATTCTTCTCTGACCTCCAATAGGTGGGCTGATGAGGTAGGGGATGGCGTGGAGGAAGTAAACAACTCCCAGAGCTGAGGTCAGTTGAGTGGAGCTGACAGTGTCAGAGGTCACCACAGGAATAAGTGCCACGTAAGCTCCGTCAAAGTAGCCGTAGATGAGAGAAAAGGGGACGAGGAGGGAAAAACCACTCAGCAGAGGCAGAAAGAGACAGCTCAGCCCTTCTGACCCCACAGCCAGCATGTAACTCACCACCCTATATGGCCTCAAACACCTAAACAGAAACACACACAGATACAGATCAAACCGCAGAGTTAGATGGGAATCGTTAAGAATTACAGTAATAAACAGTTCCATTAATAGTATTTTTAGTACGTTCAAGGAATTAATAAAAAAAAAGAGAAGATATTTTGAACAATATGTAAATTAATTTTTAGAATACGTGTTTGTTCAAGCTTCTAATGACATTTCAGTGCTTTTGTCCTTTTTCAGTCGTTGGTTGATAAAGCGAGATTAAGTACATAAAGTATATTTGTGCTAATTAATACATTTAAATATTGCAGGTTTGAGTAATAAACTGAGTATGCATTTCACCGTTTTTATTCATTTTTAAGGAATAGTGAATCTGTTTTTGTGCAAGTGAGATGAGTAAATGCATGTTTAAATGTATTTTGCAATTTCTCTCAAAATGGGGACAAGAGAGGTGTCAGTCAATAAATTGGAACACAAAGTAACTTGCGTTACTTATTTAACAAAGTAACTCAGGTATTTTGTAGTAAATTTAAAAGCAATGGAAAATGGAAATAGATGGAAAATACTAGTTACTTGGGAAAAGTAATTGATTACTTGTAATGTATTATCACAGCACAGTACATTAGTAGACATGAATGTGATTTTAAAGACAGATTACAGTACCACAAATTTAATTAAATGTCTACCTCCACAGATTCTATGAAGTAAACCGATGTCTAGCGTAGATGTAACTCTCAAATATTGCAATTTACGAGAAAATAAGAAAAAAAAATTCACACCAACCGTACTTACTTTCTATCCGCAATCCATCCGAAAGTGATAGTTCCGACAATCCCTGACACTCCAAGTATGGACATGAGTAATGCTGCCTGTTGAGGGCTGACGCCTGCGCTCAGTGAATATGGTACAAGATACACAAATGGCACACTGCAACCGTATGCAAGGAACAGGAAGGACACCAACAGCAACAGGAAGTCTGGTATCAACAGGAAGGAATATTCTCTCAATACGGGTTTCCTTATGATAGACCATACATTTTCCTTGGACTCCTTCTGTATGTTTGTGTTTACCACCTTTGATTGTGTCAGACTGGTGTGGTTAGCGTTTGCTTCGGATTTTGATTCTGGGATAGCTGGCAAGTCATCTGATTGTATTAAAGCTGGGACTGAGATGTTCCATTCATCTGCGCTTCCGTTCACGGTCTCTGAGTCTTCAGAGAGATCCTGTCTATGGTTTAGCTTCTCATCGGAGTGTGTATGCTTTGCATCAGAGGGCCCTGACTTATCTGCCTCCATCTGTTCTTTTCCATCCCATGGCATATTGTCAGCTTGTTCTTTCCACCCTTTGTCTTTCATCATTTTATCTGTATCCATATGTTTTACCGCCACTGATCTCTGTTCCTGTGCACTCAATTCAACATTAAGGACTCCATCAGCAAGTTTCACATCCAGCAAATCAACCTTTTTGTTCCCCTCCAAGTCCATCTCCTTCTGCCTCCCTCTTTGACCTTCCAAAGGCCTCATAAGGGCTCCACAGACACACAGGTGAGACACCAAACCCCCCAGAATGAGCAGCGCACCCCTCCAGGAGAAGAACTCAATGAGGAGTTGCACAGCCGGTGCTAGGATGAAGGTTCCAATGCCGCTGCCTGACATGGCGATCCCGTAAGCCAGCGCTTTTCTCTCACTGAAATAAGAACCCACCATGGCGATTGCAGGAGTGTAGCTGAGAGCAAATCCCAAACCTGTGCAGAAAATCAGGAAGGCTAGTATTCAAGACTACAGATATGCATGGCTAGTTTGTTGCAAATTAAAGGTTCACTGTTCAAAATTAACACAATTTAAAGAATGTGTAAATACATCATCAGTCTTTCTTTCAAAATGAGTTTTTGTCTTATCCTGATTTTCTATTATAAAAGAATATAAGCCTATTATAAGTGTTTATATTTTAGACATGACGGGATGGTTTTCACTGGAAATTGTGTTTATACATGTCGAGAACTGAGGGATTTGAAATGTTGTAAAGTGATGCAGAGTTGCAGAGTACTCAAAAGATGAGTAAAGTGGGCTAATTTATTGAACAGATACTGCCATATTTAGACCTCTAACAAAGTTCATTAAATCATTATCTATTGTGAAGGGTCATTCCATTATGGTTGTTGCAGTGCTGTGCTGGAATTTATTTTCAAGTAAGTACTGTCTATTAATGGGTAAATCTACAGTAATGTCTTCAGCTAGTCAGCTTGAGATCCTTTCCATCTAAACTGGTTAGATCTCTTAAACCTAGTAGTGAAGTTGCCTTTGGCAAATGCAAGCAGTTTTGATTTTTAACTGCTAGAGGGCAGAAAGTTACATAATGTACCCTCTTAAAGGGATAGTCCACCCAAAATTTTTCATTTGCTGTTAATTTACTCCATCCAAGATTTAAGTGACTTTTTTTCTTCAGTAGAACTGTAAAGAAGATTTTTTAACTGAAACTGTGGTCCTATGTGATTCATATAATATAAGTCAATGGGTGCATTCACTTGGAGATTAAAAAAAACATATGCAGACAAAACAAAATTAATACCCGCAGCTCCTGAGGATACATTGAGGTCTTAAGAAGTGAAATGCAAGAAACTGAACATTATTTACAACATTTTTACCTCTAATCCACAGCTTTGGCAAACGGTCCTGAGCGTGTTAGCGACAGTCTTAGTGCAAGCTTTCTGTCGCATAAACATTTACATTTTTGCTTGATTCATTAAAATGTTTGGAATTCACAATACACTTTATACACCTTTGACTTTTATTTGCATTAATAAATTAAAATGAATACATAATCATTTCTACATGAAATCATAATTTAACAGCGCTCAGCTTACATGCGAGGTCGCTCCTACACATACGTCATTATGCGACAGAAAGCTTGCGCTCCAGACAGGCACATGCTTGACCGTTTGCCAAGGCTGTGGATAAGAGGTAAAAAAAAAATTTAATTATGATCAGTTCTTGCATAGACCAATCATTTTGCTTAAGAAGACCTCAATGTATTGTCAGGAGTCGCGGGTATTCATTTTGATTTGTCAGCATATGTTTTGTTTTTTTTATCTCAAAGTGACAACACACATTGACTTCCATTATATGAATCACCAAGGACCACAGTTTCAGCTAAAAATCTTCTTTACATCTTGGATGACCTGAGGGTGAGTAAATTAACAGCAATTTTCATTACCTTTAACATAATAGTTACAGGGGAAAATTATGATTATCAGTGTAGTTGAAATCTCTGTTTGAGTTTGAAATATTGAGAATGTTGTGTATGCTGCTGTGTGTGTAATCTGTATCAAACCTGTAAGAACACCCAGTGTAAGATACAGGAACTCTACGCTAGTGGCCAGTGAGCTGAGCACCAGACCAGCAGAGGAAAGAAGTCCACCAATCATGACAGCTATACGAGAAGAGAGGCGGTTCCCTATATAACTACCCAGTGGTGCTATAAAGAGAGAAAGAGAAAAAGAATGAGGTGGATTGCATGATAGTGGAAGTTCGTATGATTTTATGACTGATAACCGATTAATGGACAATATAAAAATTTAGTACATGTTGTACTCACATCTTGCATGTATAGAAGAAAAAAAAAACTAAATACTAAAATGTATAATTTTAAAAGCAACAAGTGAATTTACAGTTTTTTTTTTTTTTTTTTTTTTTACTTTTGTTCACATTTAAGAGTGTTATTAAATTATTTAATTTCCACTTTAAATGAGAGTTAGATTACAGTAATCTAAATGTAAAAAGAGGGGAAATGAGCATTCACAATTAAATATTGATTGATAAATATACATTATCAATCTATACCAATAAATAAAAAACTGATAAGGAACAGATAAATTGTTCATCATGCAGAAACATTATTTTTATATATATAAAAAGTATAAAGTGTTAGGTAAAAATAGCTCATTAAAATCCCTTTTTACAGTTAGTATTAACATATGTGACTTTTTTTTTTATTAAACCCTACCATTTGTGTGCATTTATATGGGTGTTTATCCTCATGATTAATGAATATTGTGTATGTATGCATCACAATTGATATGACAAAATAATCGAACTGCTTGTAAAGAAACAGTGGAAAAATAAATACCAAAAGATACACCCAAAACCCCCACATAAATAATAAAATGTGTTTCTGTGAATATTCTTTCTCACTGTCAGCCAGATAAATCGGGTTTAGTGTGGACTATGCACTGTAAAACTGTAAACAGATTTTTTTTTTTTTTTAAACAAAGTTCTCCTAAAATCAATATAGTTGAGCTGCCAGTTTGACTATAGGGTGAACACTAGAGGATTTTTTTTCTTTTGCCTTATATGGGTCTTACCACACAACATTGTAGTGCAGTCCAGCAGAGAATGAATCCATGCAGTTGCAGAATAATCTCTGGAAAAGTATGACTGGAATTCCACAAAAAAGATGGAAACACACCTGCAACCAGCATGAAAATGGACAGTTTTGAGGAAGCAATATGCTAAAGGTCATCTGTTGCTTACTGCAACATTCATTTTAGTTCTTTTAAGTACAACATTTTCAATCAACATCCAAAAGTGGGTATTTTCCTGGGGTAGTTATCCTGCTTATTGAATGATTCATCTTGGTTGAGTTTAAAGGCCATTTCCACAGCATTTAGTTTAATTTAGTCTCACATTAAAGATGATCTATTATGCTTCATTACATTTTCAACTTCCTTTAATGTGTAATGTTGCTGTTTGTGCATGAAAAATGTCTGCAACGTTACAAAGCACAAAGTCCACTCCAGAGGGAGTTATTCTCTATATCAGTAAGCACTGTTTCTGATCTCCCTGAAACGCTTCAATTGTAGTCTTGTGTTTTCTTCCAGGAACGTACACGTCACAATATTCCTCAATTAAATAATTCCCGCTAAAAGGTGAGGCGTGGCATTTCTGAAACATGTTGACCAATCACAACACACTTGTCCAGCTGACCAATCAGAGCACATTACACTTTTGGAAGGAGGGCCTTCAGAGAGACAGAAACTAAAAAGAGCGTTACTGACAGACTGGGAAGAGAGGTGCTGCAACAATATAAAAAAATAAATAAATAAATATATTAGGGCTGTGAAAAGATTAATCGCGATTAATCGCATCCAAAATAAAAGTTTGTGTTTACATAATAAATGTGTGTGTACTGTGTATAATTATTTTGTACATATAAATACACACACATGCATGTATTTATTTAAGAAATATTTGCATGTATATACTGTATATATTTACATATAATTTATATTATATGTAAATATAAATATTTGTATATATAAATAACAAATTTTTCTTAAATATATACATGCAAGTGCGTGTATTTATATATACAGAATAATTATACACAGTACACACACATTTATTATGTAAACACAAACTTTTATTATATATATATATATATATATATAATGTGTTTCAAGCATTAAAAACCTATTCTAGTTGACTCCAAATACAAAATCAAGACCATAATATATAGCCTCTTGACAAAACAGAGGTGATGTGAGGGTATCACCTTGATTTCTGGTAAGCAAAGAAGATTATAAAAAAACGTGTCTGTGGGGAGTCATGAACTGACCTAGTGACCGCACGTGTGCAAACGGTGGTGAGGAAACATCCAGCCACGATCATCCAGCCCCATCCGCCATCCGGAGTGGCCGCTGAATGTGGGGTTTTTTCAGTCATCTCTAGTCCTCTCTTCATCCTCTCCCTCACTCTCTCACTCCTTTCAGCCTCTTGTTTCCTCTTCTGTCCAGTTTCAGCTGGTTTTGTTCTCTCCGGCTCTGTTTGGGACGTATTTACTTGCTGTTTTTCTCTCATTACTTCTGTTCCTTCTCGCTTTCATCTATGAGGAGCTTTTAAATGTCATCAAGCAAAATCTGCACCAGAAACATAATTTTTTTCAATCCTAGCAGCCTTCAAAAATTGTATGTGCAATCTATATCAGTCTGTATTATAAGAAAAATCTGTGTTGTAATAAAAGTGAAATTGCTTCAAATGACATAATAAAAGTGAAATTGCTTCAAATGACATTGTTGTGGTTTGGATTGAATACTAAATGTCTCTGAGATAAAAAAAAAACAATTTGAGACAGAAAATTAACATTCTTGTCATCATTTACTCACCCTTGTGTGAACACACAACTCAGGAGTTACCACTATGACTGACTGGTTAGTGAGTGAGAGACCTGGCAAAGAAATAAGAGCAAAATTGTCCCAGGCTGAGTCTATCCTACATATACACTCTGAGATGCTTTCCATGATACAGATAGTGACCAAGTTACTACACACACTAGTCTGATTCAAAGGGAGGCGAGGAACAGTGTGTCTATCAATGCCAAGAAAGAGGGCCAAAAACTACTTCATGGGGCAATAGCAGTTACTTATTGCAAAAATTAGTAAACATGAAACAAAGCTTCATTCAATCAACCAACTCCTGATAGTAACCATTACCAGAGTTAGATTTTGTCCTGGACTCACCTCAATCTAAGTCTGGTAAACCAGATCACAGTCAGACCTGATGCAATGACTTGAAGTCTTTAAATGAAAGACTTAACAGGCCGCCTCACTGATGGAACGTCTTCTGCATGAAAAAAGGTCACAATAACATTAAAGACAAAAAATTTCAACTTTTTAAAAGAATATGTTCTTTTGACCTTTCTGTTCATAAAAAACAAAACAAAAACTATTACAGTTTCCACAAAAATATTAAGCAGCTGTTTTCATCTGACATTATACTATGCTATAGTTACAATTATCTATAAATAAAGGAATGTACTTTGCACTATCCTGTGAGTGAAACAAAATAATTAGCCATTGAAAAGTTGTAACCAGTAGAGGTCAGAAGAGTGAACAGAACATGTACAAATCATCATTCTTGATCAATGTAGGTACAAGCTCAAATAATTATGAATTAGCACATGAGTAATAACAGTTGTGTAGCCTAAAATCACTTAGGAAGTTTTTCTAAACATACACACAACAAAATACATGAATGAGCTTTCGAAGTGGTCAAAAAGAAGCGCACTTACTCTGAAACATATTTCCCAGTGTACAGAATCTGGAACAGACGAGGGACAAAAACAACCACTGCTCTCCTCCAAAGTGTGGTACACATTGGCGCACATGGCTCTGCATCACTGCGCGGGGTGCGCGCGCGCTTGGACAGATCAGCAGGGCGGAAATTACAGCCAGCCAACGTGAGGTGGAAGTAGAGGGGCTGCTTGGTCTAAACTACAGTTAACTAATGTCCTAGGTACGATATTTGTCATGGTTCCCTCTCACCCCACCCTGTATGCAAATTATTATTATACAGTGACTTTCAGGGGGGTTCACTGTTTTAATGGAATTTCAATAAGAAGTTTTCAGGACACAATAGATTGAAGTTCGTTCAAACTCTCTTTTGGTCAAACTCTGGAAGCTTGTGTCCGCTACGGAATATAACAATTTAAAGGATAATTTCGACTTTTTATCTCACAATTCTGACTTTTTATCTCACAATTTATAAAGTCAGAATTGCGAGCTATATTAAGTCCAATTATGAGGGGGGAAAAACTGACTTTTTCCTCAGAATTGCAAGTATATCTCACAATTCCGACTTTATAACTCGCAATTGTATCACGCAATTAATTTGAAAAATATTTTATCTTGTGAAATATAACTAAAAAAAATTAAAATAAAAAATAAAAAACGTTCAATGAGATATATTTAAAATGTAAATCTATAATAGGCTACGGTTCTAAATACTGTTACCTGCCTCATCAGCGAAAAGTGTACGAAAGTGTTTAGAGCTAGGTGAAAATACGCCCTGAATGAATTGTAAACTAACTTTTGTGGTTACTGAAGTGTTTGAAAACCCAAGGGAAACATATATTTATATGTAAAAGAAATAAAGTAAAAAAAGTGTATTTCTAAGACCCCGCCCTCACCGTTTGTTTTGAGTTCGTGGGGTTCAATCCCAAGCTTAACTGAGGGGATCAGACAGGAGATAACAGGAGAACAGCGATTTGCTCATGCATATTACCCTAGGGGTAAAGGTGATCACTCATTTGCTGTTGAAAAACATTTATCTGGGAAGTTTGAGAGGGGGTAGTGAATGGTTTAATTGTTCTTTTTGTCCTCGTTCCTTCTCTCGGGTTCAGTTTAGTTTAGGCCTAAGTAACTAAAAATGTATATGATCAAGTGTTAAGACAAAATAAACGAAGAAAAGTCGGAGAGATTTTTTAAGATTTTCACTCAAAGATGACTTTCACAAACCTGTGCATTTTGTTAAAGTGCAAGCATTTAAAATGGGTGACTGAATAATTGAAAATAACATAAAAGTAGCCATTTCTAGGTGGGTTAGTTCACCCATAAATACAAATTCTGTAATTGTTTACTCACTCTCAAATTGTTGCAAACCTGTATAAATGTCTTTGTTCTGCTGTACACAAAGGAAAATATTTGGAAGAATATTTGTAACCAAGCAGATCTCAGGCCCCATTGACTACCATAGTATATTCTCCCTACTATGGTAGTCAATGGGGCACGGGATCTGTTTAGTTTCCAACATTCTTTAAAATATCTTCCTTTTTAGCACACATTTATAGACATTTATACAAGAGGGTGTATTTAACTTGAGGTTGAATAAATGATGATAGAATTGTCTTTTTTGGGTGAACTATCCCTTTAAGAGACATTAAGCAATTCATACTGAATAAAATCCACAAAATGCATTTTTTGTTTTCAAACTTTTATTATTTTGTAAAAATGTCCTTTCTTGAGTCTATGCATAACAGCATCAATCACACATATATCAAGTCTCTCATGTCTTCTTAATAAAGCCGCAAATTTCAACACAGGCTTTAAAGACACTTTGAGAGTTGAAAAACAAAGATAAGAATATTTACATGTTTGTACAATCTGATCAAACAGCACAAAGTATCCATTAGAGTAGCATCAAACAAGCAACGCAAAGGATCATGTGTTTAAAATTGTCAGTAGGAATCAAAAGAAAACACAGACACAGAAAAATCTTCAAATACCCTTTTCACTCTGCATAACAGCATTACTGCCAACAGTGGCAAACAGGACATGAGCAGCTAGTTTCTCAGAGACACATGACTCCATCAACCAAGCAGCTTTCAGCAAAACAACATTCAGAGCAACTGACTCTATTCAGAGGAAAAGAACACTAGATGACCTCTCAACTACCTTCTGCGATACAGATTAATACACATACAGTCTGTGGTGTTGCTTCTTCAATATATAAAACTGCTGTAACTGGCAGCTAGTTTTGCTGCTTACTGACCAATAAGTTACATCACAAGTTACAGTTACTTCAAACCTTACCAATCTCTGAGGGCCTCACCCGTGTTTGCAAAACGAAGCTGTATTTTTTATCTAATACTCTATAGATGACAGCTTTTGTTAGCTATATCTAATATCTAGAAATATAAAGTGCAATTACACAGGCTTGCACACTTTGAAGCATGTTCACACTTGTATCTTACTAGGATTGGGTGGCAAGGACAATTTGTTAACAATACCATAAATGTACAATCTTCATGAATGTTAATCATCCATATGGCATACTACTGCTGTCATATGGTGTTTGGTAAACAAACAAACAAGCAAGCAGAGCATCCAAATCAAGAATGAAAATAATTTAATGCCAAATATACAAGGCCAACCAAAGCAATAATTAAATATTATAAAGCAATATGACATTTTTAACTAGGCAATTATATCCCCCAAAAAACTCACAAAAAAAGGTGAAAAACAAAACAAAACAGAACACCAAGATAGGTATTTTCTGAAAAAGAAAATATTGCAGTTGGCATGAGGTCCCAAAAATCTAATTCTGCTTTTTCTTAGAAATCAGTAAAAAGAAAAGCCACAAGTTAAAAGAAGAGAGCGATCACATAGAAGGCATGAGAGACAGAAGGACGACCGAAGAACAGAATATAACTAAGGGAGTAGTGTTTATATTTTGATTACATATTGAATTTCATCTTAACATTATAATGCTAGGTGACTTTTGGGAGAAGTAATGATGTGCATGGCCTGGTAAAACAGGAATGCTTGTATTGGCAGGCTTTCTGGTTTGACTCCTCCCCTTTTCAGTTTGGCACTACAATGGAAACACAATGGGTGAGTCTTTGAACTGTCTAAACATGTTTGATATTTGAATGGTGAAGAAAGGGGGGTTGTGGGTAATTGCTGTCATACTGACTTAATCCTTCTGTTTTGTCATCTCTCTGCTACTTTGAATACTGTTAGTGCTGTTTTTCAAACCATAGATGCGAGGAAGGCAACCAAAGAGGAAGTATATGCATATGACTGTGCATTCTGACAAAGATGAATGAAGTAGTTTTGGTTTGCATACGAAAAAGAATAGGAAAAGGCAGGATGGAACAAGAAGAGGCAAAGCTGGGCAAAGGAGGACAAAAAATATGGGATGTTAGGGGAACTTGTTATCTGAAGTGTCAAATTGGCCACTTGGTCCCACAGAATTCCCTCTCAGAACTAAAAGTGAGACACCCTGAGCTTTCTGTGAATCCTTTTAAAATGAAAGGCTTCATGTGAATCAGCGCTAATATATATATATTTAAAAAGTGAACAGAAAACGGATTCTAAACTGAACTGTTTAAAATGATTGTTTTGCATAAACCCATGGAAAACTGTTAACTGTAGCAAAGAGGACGAGTGAAGAGGCTGCTCTAAGCTGTACAGATAACAGTGTCAACATCTTTTCTTTACTTAGAGGATCTGTATCCCAAACAGCCGGGACACATTCCTGACACAGCATCTGATGCTTAAATCTGAATTATAATAGTGTGTTAAACATCATTTGGGTCTGCTGGTGGCTGGTCAAGAACAGCAAAACTTTAAACAGCAGGTTTTGGCCATCAGTAAACTCTCCCTGTTCACTACACAATGATATTTACAAACAGTACAAAAGGAGAACAACAAAAGGAAAACAAATTAACAATTAGATTCCGTTAGTCGTCAGTCTGAGGGAGATTGTTGCTCATAAAAATATTCTTTAAAATCTTATTTTAAGGGTTATTTACAGGTTAATTACTATAGTGGCTTCTTTCAAATTTTCCAGTGTTCCCAGTATTCCAGCATTCCTGTTGGAGCTTCTTTGTTGAAGTCTTGAAGCAGCTTCTGGATAATCAGAGATGAGGATTCCTTTCCTTTATGCGTCTTCAGAAGACTTCAGCAGTTCTAGAAAAGCACCAACGGCTCCAAAGTATCCCTGAAACGCACATACACACATATGAGTGTGCATATAAACAAACAATATATGAAAATAATTTCATTGAACTACTACCATATAAAATATGTGATTCTGAGAGACCTTCGCTGTTATTCACTACCGTTGGAAAATGGATTCATTTGTTTAAAAGTGACAGTAAAGACTCATAAAATATTTAGATTTTAAATAAATTTGGTTATTTTGGCTTTTCTATTCATCAAAGAATCCAAAGAAACAAAATGATCAGTTTCCACACAAAATTATGAAACTGTTTTCAACATTGATAATAATAAGAATTGTTTCTTGAGCACCAAATCAACATATTAGAGTAATGGCTGCTATAAATGTTGCCAGCAAAAGAATGTTACATTTTAAAATGTATTAAAATAAAAAATTAAAATAAAAAACTTATTTTAAATTGTAATAAATTAATATTTCACAGTACTCTGGTTTTACTGTATTTCTGATCAAATAAATGCAGACTTTGTGAGCATAAGAGATTTCTTTTCAAAAACATTACAATAATCTTACCGACCCCAAACATTTTATCTTAAATGTATTTCCCAAATTTGAGAAAATACAAGCAATAGAATACAACTTAATGAAGACAAAATTACCTCATGTTCCAGGAAAAGGGCCCTCAGCTGGCCCTTAGACCAGAAGTCCATAGCATAGGCAAGAAGCTTTGTTGACACTGTGTTTATACGCAGAAAGTTCCCCACAAAAACAACTCGTTCGATTTTCTACAGGACAAAACACAATCGCATCACTTAGTTATGACCATAGAATCTGTGGATGTTTTTCACATTTTTTTCACGCATTTTGGAAGAAAATCTACAGAATTTCGTGAAACAGATTTAATCATGGTAAAATTACTTCAACTGAGTGCCAAGTACTACATTCTTTCTGCTGAATTACCAGCAGGTTGATTCCGGCAGCGTTTCATCTTTCATCCAGCAGAGGGAGTCCTGACACAAGCAATTCCTTTTATGGACTGTTTATAGTAGGTACTTAAATCTGTGTTTTTGACAAATTAAAAGTTTTTGCCATCATCAACTTGTCATAGATACTAACTAATGTGATAAAAGTCCTGTATTCTCCAGGTATTGTTGGGAGTCACTGCTCTGATGGTGTTCTGTACACCCTGAAAGCCCTGTACAATGCTGCTTGATCACCAGGCTACAAGGCAACACTGTAGAGAAGCCCAGAGTGGCCAGACAGACGCTCACAGCTGCTGCTGACTGTGTGCAGATACACACACACACACACACACACACACACACACACGCACACACACACACACACACACCTCGTTGACTGCACACATGCGTGCGATGGAGCCAATGTTGTTGGTTATGGTGACGAGTGTTGCTCGGGCCAAATCCTCTTTAGAAATACTGTCCCTCTTCTCTTTGCTCATCATGTGACCAAAACTATAACAAAAACACAAGCATATATTTATGTACCAAACAGACACCCACAGAAAGCACTGCAATCAAGTCTGTGTAGATTTTGGAGTTTATTGCTGAAGCAATAAACAATTATTTATAATTTCTATAATTAAATTAATATATTATTAGATATATTAAGTTCATATTAAGTTCAAAATAGGTCTGTAAGAAAGTCTCTTTCTTAAAGTCTCTTATGTTATTCAAGGCATTTATTTAATTAAAAATACTGTAAAAACAGAATTATTGTGAAATATTATTACAATTTAAAATAACTGTTTCTATTAGATTATATATGAATATATTTTAAAATGTAATTTATTCCTGTGATGGCGAAGCTGAATATTCAGAAGTTATTACTCCAGTCTTCAGTGTCACATTATCCTTCAGACATCATTGCTTAATATTTTTGTGGAAACCTTAAAACACATTTTTTTCCCCCATCAGAATTCTTTGAGTTTAGAAAGTAAAAAAAAAAAAAAAAACAGCATTCATTTGAAATCTTTTGTAATATAATAAATGTCTTTACTGTTACTTTTGAGCAATGTAATGCACCCCTGCGAAATAAAAGCATTAAATTCTTTTTTTAAAATAGTAATTTTACTGATGGCAAATTTTTGAAAAGTAATGTATATTAAAATAACCAAGGAATGGGGACTCATACTGTACATTTGTGTCACATGAAACAGGCAGGCCTACATGCAAGACCCCATAGCATCACATTTCACTCGTGGACCTTTGTCACCTGACACCACACACACAGACACAGAGTGTCTTCTGTACCTTGAAGCCACCGCAGACCCCTGTAGGCCGAAGCGCTGGTAGTCCCCTCCATAGATGTCCTTCACCAGTTTGTCCACGTTGGTGCTGTCCCCTTTGCTGGCCATTTCAAGGGCCTCTTCAAATGTCTCACAACCCGTCAACAGGCAACACAACCCCAAAAACGTCCCTCCTCCAAGACTACAGGAGAAAAAGAGTGAGAAAGGAACATTGAGGGTCAAAACATGGTTACTAGCTGCATCTGAAGAGCACACATGTGCATTCACACACGCAGACATTTTTGACCTTTAAACTCAATTTAAACTATGTGCCTATGGCCAAGGGTCTCAAACATTCCAGATTACAGAATGTGGTCATTGCAACAAAAAGCAAGGACTAGTTCACATATTATAAATGTTAAAAGTTTGTAATAATTAAGATTAAGATTTTTTTTTTTTATGTTTTTGAAACAAGTCTCTCATGTTCACCATGGCTGCATTTAATTAAAAACACAGTAAAACAATAATGTTGTAAAAATAAATATAAAAATTTTCTATTTTAATACATTTTAAAATGTTATTTATTCCTATGATGGCAACGCTGAATTTATAGCATCATTACTCCAATCTTCAGAGTCACATGATTCTTCAGAAATTATCAAAGTTGAAAACCGTTGTGCTGCTTAATTTGTGGAAACTGTGATACATTTTCATTCAAAGGTTTGGGGTAAGATTTATTTTAAATAAATTAATATTTGTATGCCGTAAGAATGCATTACATTGATCAAAATTGATGTTTAAAAACTTTACATAAGATTTCTATTTCAATGAATGATTCTGAAGGATCGTGTGACTCTGAAGACTAAAGCAATGGCTGCTCAAAATTCAGCTTTGCCATCGTAGGAATAATTTACATTTTAAAATGTTAAATATATAGAAACAGTTATTTTAAATTATAATAACATTTCATAATATTACTGTTTTGTTGATCAAATAAATGCAGCCTTGGTGAGCATAAGAGACTTTTTCAAAATCATTTATTCCAAACATTTGACCTGAAGTGTAAATGAATGTGCTAAATGTTCAGAATTACTAAATGGAATTTTTAGTAAAAGTGACAGGGAAATACACTGGGATTTGTAAAACGTTGAAGAGTGTAAGTAATAGCTCCTGATCCTCCAGCAAGTGTGACAGATTTGCACAAGAGCTTTTACTTCCCCTGACAAATCTCCTCCCTCCTGTCAGTCACCGCTGAAAGGCTGTTCCATTCTGGTACAACCACATTTAAAATGAACTTGACTACCTACTCTGTTGTCAATCACAGATTTGTTATCTTCTGAAGATGTCTCATGTTTCAAAGGGAAAAATTAACACAGCAGGTGCTCTTATGCTTCTAACAGGCTTTGATACTGTGTCAATGAGAGATGAGGAAACAATCAGGTTCGCGTGTTTAGAAAATAGCCAATGGTAAACTCATATTTCAAGCTGGATGTATCTCAGCAAAAGTTGCTCACAGAAAAGACAGAATAAGCAAAGAGCGTTTTTCAGAGAAAATCTAATAAATTACAACCACTAATGTAGTGTTTTTTTATTATTATTGTTAGCTTGTTATTTGGTACTACAAGCTTTTTCAGCCATTATCAACAATTACTCTAAGTAAAACATCCCTGTGTGAATTTCTTTTGGAAACAAATGGAAAAAAAAGCACAAAATACTAGTTTAATCACATAGTTATTGAGAGTGAGTAACACATTTGAAGGGGTTTCTGCTACATGGTGCACGTTGCTCAGCTGTGCTGACCTGGTGCCTGTCACACGTTTGTAGTTGTCCTTGGAGTACACCGTCAGAATACTGACGCCCGAGCCAATGTTGACCAGCAACATGGGGAAAAGGTTGTCAAGACAACAGGATCTCTTGATGCAGTTCTGTGTGTCGGAGGGGTTCTCAAAGTAATAGCATTCAGGATGACCGTTAAAACCGACCGAGTCTATGTACAGCAGCCCCTGGATCAGACAGTCCAGCTCATCCAACTTCAGCAGCTCTAGGTCTGCCATCTACAAAGAAAAAAATTAATCATTTATGGCTACTCACTGCTCTGCATGCAATAGACTTATCCCTTAAATGTAATTCTTGATGATACATTGTTTATTAATTCAAAAAAACCTCAGGCTTTGACTTTCCATTGAGCAGTTTGGACCAAAATAAGATGCTTAATGTGTTTATAGGTCAGCTTAAAAGTAACATGCCCTAAAGTAACATTAAAAACTAGTTACAAAAGATTTCTATAGAAATAAAGAAAAGTTATTTCAAATTGTAATAATATTTCTATTTGTTACTGTTTTTACTGTATTTTTGATTAAATAACTGCAGCCTTGTTCAGCATAAGATATTTTCAAATCATACAGTACCGATCAAAAGTTATGAAACATTTACAGTTATGAAACACGTTTTTGAAAGAAGTCTCTTATGCTCATCAAGTCTGCATTTATTCGATCCAAAATCCTGAAAAAAACGGTAATATTGTGAAATATTTAATATTTAAAATAACTGTTTTCCATTTTTATATACTTTAAGATTCCTGTAATGGTAAAGCTGAATTTTCAGCATTGCTCCAGTCTTCAGTATCACATGATCCTTTAGAAATCATTCTAATATGCTGATTTATTATCAATTTTGAAACAGTTGTGCTGCTTAATAATTATTTATAACCTGTGATACTTTTTTCAGGATTTTTGAAGAATAAAAAGTTTTTAAAAAGAACAGCATTTATTTAAAAGCATTTATTGAAATATTTTGTAACAAAATATATAACTGTTCAATATTTTTTCTTCCTTTAAAAAAAGAGATTAATATTTAATTCAGCAAGGATGTGTTCAATTCATAAAAAGTGATAGTAAAGATTTATATTCTTAGAAAAGATTTCTATTTTGAAATCTATTTCTTACCCCATTGTTGAATTATTATGTTTTGTTTTAAATATACATTTAAATATATTTTAAATATAAAAAAAAAAAAAATTTATATGGCTGATGGGGTAAAAAAATTTAGGACCCAGGAGTTAGGAAATTTTTGCAGATTGCTTGGTTTCTATTTTCTTTGGCATGACGCAGTAACCTGACTGTGAAATCTCATTGGTCCAAAATCCTACCCCACATAGCTGTATATTAAACATTTGATTTTATTGTCAAAACCATTTGAAAGCCCAACTGCTGCCATCTCCTTACCGTTCTGAAGTCATTCTCAAACTTGTACGCCCCGCCTCCGGTGGCGCACAGTGTGGTATGCAGGCTGGAGAAGTGCTTATCTCTGCCCATCTGTATGAATCTATGCATGCCGGCGGTGGGGAAGCGGATGAAGTGCAGGTTCCCTGTGCGACCGCAGATGGTCAGGTTGCGCAGCTCCAGGTGCACATCACGGACACCGGTTTTGCCGTAGGCTGTGTTGGAGGTGAGGTACCTGCGTATGCTCTTCAGATTCTCCACCTCCTCCTGCTCCTCCTCTGCGGTGATGTCTTTTGGCTCAAAGTAAACAAGCTTTACTAAAGTACCACCAATATCCATCCCAAACCATGGAAAGGCTAGAAAGAGACAATGAGACTGATTAATGTCATTGTGTAAATTGTGTTCCAAAGATTAAGAAAGTGGACAAACTGGATTGGCAACTAAAAACAACAACAACAAATCCACAACATAATAAAGGTCAGTTAAAACATTTTAAGAACAATTTTACCATATTTTTTTAGAGAAATTAATACTTTTATTCATCAAGAATGCATTAGATTGGAAAAAGTGACCATAAATACATTAATAATGTTACAAAAGATTTCTTTCAAATAAATGCCGTTTTGTTTTGAACTTTCAATTCATGATGGTTTCCACAAAAACAATAAGCAGTTCAAACTGTTTAAACACAAAGCATATTAGAATGATTTCTAAATGATCATGTGACACTGAAGACTAGAGTAATGATGCTGCAAATTTAGCTTTGCCATCAGGAATAAATTACTTTTTTTATTTTATTATATAAATGATAAAAATACATTAAAAATATTTCACAATATTACTTCTTTAATGTATTTTGTGATCAAAAATATATGCAGCCTTGGAGAACATGAGAGACGTCTTTCAAAAAAAAGAAGCAAACTTTTGAATGCAAGTAAACTAATTCAAACATAACTATCTGGCCAACTTAAGAGGCAGTGATGAGCAATACTGCAGCAGCTAATGATGAGACAAGGCAGTTACCATGGCAACAGCCATGAGGCTGCAAATGGCTGTTCTAGGATGCTTAGAAGCAGAACCAGTTCAAACGTTCACAGATTCCCATGTCTGTTTCTATCATTTCGAAATAAATGTAAAAGATCAGCAGACAGAAATCTCAAACAAGCAGAGAGAGCAAAGTCTTATCTTATCAGATATTAATAGGTACATTATTACTGATATGACTCTTACATCAGACGTTCACTGGGCTGAACTCAGAAAAGTCAGGAAAAATTTGGGCAGGTCAGGGACACACAGATCTAAACCTGAATAACCTGGTAGATGCAGACCAATCTGTGCTCCTCAGATCTGATTTGTTCTATCAGATTTATTATGACTGACTTGCCACATTGTCAGCTGGTATTGCACAGATGACCTGTCTTTGACCAGAATACTCTCTGCTACAAAATCATCTCAAATGACCCTCACGCTTCCTTTCCCCCCTAATATAGATGTGGGCGTATGCTGGGAGGTTTATTTTGGACATCACTCTTATTTCAAAGCATGCAAATCAAGTGGACAAGAGCCCAACTAAATAAATATCCACATGCTTTGCTTTCATAGTTTTAAAAACACAGTTGTACAAAGGAAAACGCATGCTAAATCGCGCTTAACCGATTGGGATTATTGCGATTATTTTTTATGCGCAGCTTGTCAGTGACGTACGGCTCTGTGATCCGTAGTAAATGTTGCTCCATCTGATAGCACTGCGAGTTTGAGTCACTTATAACGTGCATTTGAAAAAGCAACACGCGTCAAACATCTTTCCAAACATGAGAAGCATTTATTAACCTATTTGGCATATTTGGAGTTTCTGCGTAAGAGCGCCCTCTGGCTTTCAGATGGAGCAGCATGTACTACCGATCAGCTGTGCTGCACTGACAAGCTGCGCATAAAATATTCGGAATAATATACTGGAAGTGCTACCTATTCTTTGCTGAAATGTAATCCAGGATATAACCAGCACTAAGAGCTTGTGACAGCATCACCAAAACAAAACTCAAATCTTCCAGGTTACTATTGTATTGCGTTACGAACATATTAACTCATTATGAACATATTTATATACTGTATAAGTAAATCGATAACCAGCTCCATAACATTTCCATAGCGTTTCTTTCCCAATTTATGTAAACCTATGCTAGATCATGTATTGTAGATGTTTTATTTATTTGCCAAATCGAGTGCAGTTTCATTTCGATTAATCGTGCAGCACTACTAGCCAGGAATGAACAATGTTGCTTCTTCATTAAACTGAATGACCTGAGCCAGAAGCAGCAGGTGAACGGGGTGTGACAGTCGTGTGACATAATGACATCAAACAGCTCATGTGGGTGAGAGGTCTGTTTACATCCCCCAGTCAGCAGAGGCATGGAAAGGGAGAGAGACTAAGAGAGAGAGAGAAAATTGGCAGGCATGTGTGTCCATGTGAGACGCTGGGAAAGGCAGAAAAGTGGCGAGAGAGAGAGAGAATGTGACCGAGTGAAGGAGAGGGACTAACATGGTAGGCGAGCAAATTGAGTGTCCATGTGAAAGAGGACCATGTGAAATACTTCAGAATACTGTATATCTGGTATGAATACTTTTTAACACCATTAACATGGGTTGAGTATAAATAAAAGAACAATACAAAAACAACTGCAACAACAAAGGTGTTACCACACACACAAAAGTTGGCTGGAGCTGAGGAATGTAGACAAGCTGGCCTGGCATGCTGTCTGACACAACTAAGACTTAGACTCGCTGAACTGCATATAAGCACTGTAAAAAGCAGTCACTTTTCTGCAGCCGTTACCTTTGGCAAAACAAATTCCTGACATAAATTCGCTTTGTTCTAAAACATTTTTGCACTTCAGTAAATAGCAAAGAAAAAAAAAATCAAATCCATTTAGTGTTGCAATCACCAGAATATGCTGCAGGTATAACTTTCCTAAAACTGTCAGAGCAATTCCAAGGAAGCAAGATATTTTACATTACACAAGGATGAGGTGATGTCTTACCTGGCTTCTTTGAACACTTTAACTTCATCCTGCTGGTAGCCCTAATACGTTCAAGTGCCCAACACAAAAGCCCAAGCAGTAGGAAAGCCCACAAACAGACAGAAATTAGAAGTTCAGTTTGTCTTGTAATGGCATTATAACTACGCTCTCAAAGTTGAATTCTTGTCGTCGTTTAGCAAAAGTGAATAAATACAGAGAAATTCTTATTACTGAAGGATGGGGGCGTTTCTGTCTGTCCCTTTAACGCGGCCACGCGAAGACAAAAGTCAAGCGCTGATTGGTCGAAGCGCGTCGAGCCTTTACATCAGGAGCGATTTCAACACACCTCCTGACTTCACACCGACCAATCAGAGAGCGAGAAGAACAGTCTCAAAGGTTTCATCAAAACAAAAGACACTCTTCGGTGTACAGGTCAGACACAGCACAGAAATAATGACAGTTTGTTCAAAGGTTGGGAGCTGAGAATCATTTTTTTTTTATAAATACTGCAGCCAAATGATTTTCATGCACGTTCGAGAAGCGTTAAAGCACTTGAACGTCATCATTTAGCTGCTATGAACTGAATGTATTAAAATAATGACAGTGATTCTTGCATTACTTTTTATTACTATTTTGCAAGTAACATCAAATGAAAATAAACCCATTAAAGTATTTTGACCATTGGCAATTCCTGCAGTACTTTTCAATGATACTGATCCCCAGCGAGACCAGAGACTCGGTTCATCCGGTTCTTTTTATTGAAACAAAACACTTATGAATCAGTCGGAGCGGTTACTGATTTATCTGACTTATTTAATGCACCGAAAATTATTACATTCCCATTGCCCCACTCCAAATGACCCAACTACTGATGCGTTATACTTAAAAGTATGTCAACATACATGAACGGTAGTACATTTCTTTGTAGTATGTATAACGTTATATATCTTACAATTTGGCAACGTAACGTTACTTCTGAGCGAAGTGAACGAAAAAAGAATTGCACTTTCTCCCCCAAACAGTCCCTCAAATGTAACCTAGCCTAGGCTATTACATAAAGGAATCGATACATTTATTAAGATTTCCATTTCCACTTTGTACCCTTATTCAGTTGAGTTTACCTGAGGTAAAATTGTGGGGGTTAACTGAAATCGATGACATCTGTAATTCTAAATGCCAGTAACTGGCTCAAAAATAGGGCAAAGTAATATATTGTGCCATTACACTGGCAACATTTCAATTTAATTGCGACGAATTCCATTGCTCTCGCAATAATGTGTTAAATATTGACTCGAACACGTCCTTACAAAGAGGTCTGTCTGTATCTTTAGCCTTTATGGCATCACTTATCAGACATTGAGGAAATCATGTACAGATCTAAAAAACACTGAAGGTGTCAGTCAGTAACGTTAACTATAAACTTACGAGGTCTGTTTTTCTTTGCCGACTCCAATCGCCTCCACAGCCGACACCTTTTCGCCGGAGAGCCGTTGGTTTGAGGGTCGTGGTTAAGAAGATGGTGGTAATTATCGTCCGTCGGACTGTACGGACTACAGCTCCCGTTGCTCAGCTGTCGCCGGATTGGCTTGTTGTGCATGTTTGTGTAGCAAGGACCAGAACCTTTCTGATCCATCGCTGATTTGGCCTTATCCATATTTCAATGCACAGTAAATGTCAACAGCGTAACGTTATGACTCTTGTAAGCCTCAAAACACACACACAGATATGCGCGCTGATGAATGTGCCGCGCTCTCGAGATAAGAAAAAGCGCGTGGCTAATAATGACCAACAACAACCAATGCACGGATTTAATCTAAAAAACGACTATTACAACAACTACAGCAATAATAAAATCGCGTGTTTACAAGTGTCGAATACAAAACGATTAGAGCAATACACCAACACGCGCTGCGGTCGAGGTCATTGACGGTCATATTTCCATAGTCCTGGCGCTGCGGCAGATACCCCGTCAAACAACCGGCTCATGACGTCACCAGGAATGGCTCGAGCCAGTTTACGGCTCAGTGCATGCAGAGCATTGCGCCATGCGCGCACGTACACACACAACCATCTTCTAATATTATCGCAAGCTAAAGATCAAAGTACAAAACGATCTTTCCTCACAAGTCAACTGATAAGGTCTTTAAATACCTCCTTTTCAAAGTGTAGGCTACCTGCGTCACTTCTGTTGTGTTGATCATCTATCTATCTATCTATCTATCTATCTATCTATCTATCTATCTATCTATCTATCTATCTATCTATCTATCTATCTATCTATCTATCTAAGTTGAAAGCGATTTCTCTCAGCATGGATGGGTGTGGGATGAATGAGGTCAAAGGGTTTCAGTATGGTGGTTCTCGGGTGTCTAGCAAGCATCGTGGAGGTAAGAAAGGACATTGGGAAGACAGAGAAGATGGAGGGTTCATAAAGTGTATTTTTAACCAAATGCACACGTGCAGGCTAATTATTCCAGTCGTTTAAAATAAACTCGGCTAGTTCTCTCTTATCTATTTTCTTGCTGAAGTTAACCAAATACAGACATATGTGGTGGACTAGAGTGTGCTTTTTAAGTTTAAACGGATGAATTACCTTCTGCTAAATTCAATATTTTATTTTAGTACCCACAGAAAGACAAATTTACACATCAATCGACAGTTTCTGACTTTTCACACCATTATCTTATAATAATAAATGTTGCAATTTGTATTTTATTTTCCTTTGTGATTGCTCAATTGGCTCGGCCACCTAATGGAGAGAAGAGTAAAAGACAGTTGACTGAGTGGCAGACCTGTAAATACCACAATAACCAGAGACAAAATAAGTCAATTTTAAGTCTCCACCAGAGGTGGAAAGAGTACTGAAAATTTGTACTCAAGTACAAGTACCGTTACATTGCTGAAATAATACTCAATTACAAGTAAAAGTACTGGTGTCAAAAAAGTAATTAAGTAAAAGTACAAATTACTCTTCTCAAAAACTACTCAGAGTACTAGTTACTAATTACTTTTTAGCTGGCGATAGTTAATGCATTACCAATAAAAATATTCAACAAAATCATAGATTTATGTAGAAAATAGCTACTTTTAACACGTTTTTACCTTATTGTCAAAGGACATTAATTAGTGGATACTGGAATTTCTAACTTCAATATGACACCTTGAAATATGTCAATATTCAGTAGGCCTAGCCTATAATTTTTAATACCATCGGGAAAACTACTAGGCTACATACTAAATATTTTTATATCTAAATTTTTGTCCATCCATTTTGTCAAGGCAATCATTATTTTCAAGCATTGAAAAGCACAACACTCATTGTAACAGTAATCTATTTGAATGGAAAAGTTTAATTCAAGTCTTCTAAAGAGACACATCCACTTTATAAGGTGAGATTTTAATTTAGGCTTTTGTTTACATATTTAAACATTGATCAATAACCATTACAATAATCTAATATTTACTCACTCAGTGTATTTGTCTTTACAATAGGGTAACGTGAACTGTTGCAATAGCTCACACACAGCACAAGGAAGCTTGATTTCAATTCAAACTGAATTTAATTTGCAAAAAGACTAGATTTTTCATAACTTTTGACAGCGTTTAATTCAAGAGCATGGAGAGATTGGAGCTGGACGTCATTTGAGTCTGCAGTGAGAACCACTTGGAGAGATTCGCGATTGCACATGATATGACACACAGTCCGAGAGCGCACACTCAATATCCGAGTCCAGTTCGTTCGTATATTTGAGAGCTCGCGTCCAGTTTTCTGCGATTACATGAATGTGCCCTCGCGTTATAATATTGTTCGTGACATTTGCCATTAAAATATGCCATAGAAACTTGCAGGTATTAATAAAATTATGCGTAATAGGCCTAACGTTACCTGCAATCCCGCGCTGAGAGGAGGCGGGTGTGTCAAACTCGCTGTCGTTGAGATGAGAGAATGAGAACGCGCAGCTGGTAAAATATAGATATTTTGACAATACTACTATGTAGTTTGTTGTTCCAAACTTTCAGTCCAGCCATTAATCACTCTGAGCTCCTCGCCTCCTTCATGATCAGCTCTTCAAAACCTGCTGCGACTGCGGCGGCTTTCATTCAGTCCAAATTTCAGGGGTTTTATTGGTCCGTTTACGATCGAATATTTTTATTGGCTACCGAAATGCCATTCAAAGATTTGAATATCAATTCAAATTGTACTCAGTAACGAAATGTGATTTTACAAGTAGCGAAGTAGATTACTTATCTTAATATGTACTTGAGTACAAGTAAAATTACAGATTAAAAAATATACTCAAAAAAGTACAAGTACCCAAAAAAACTACTTAATTACAGTAACGTGAGTAGTTGTAATTCGTTACTTCCACCTCTGGTCTCCACACACCACAGTTAACTGACTTTGGTCAGTTCAGTTAGCTTTAGAACAGCGGAACAATTGCACCATCAAATGTCATTTCACTCACTGTGAACATCTTCTGGAAAGTACAGTGCGTGGTACTTTTTACATGCCAAAATAGCTACAAGACTGAGAGGAGCCAAATCATTTAGGAAACTGCTGTTAATGTGACACCAGTGACCTCAGCAACTACTTGGAAAGATACTAAAGAACTGGACATCTTTGACAAAATGTAATGAGGAAAACTGAATACTTCTATAAGGCAACACAAACATCAATGTTTTCTTGGATCCAAACAAAAGAATTCAGAAATGAAGAAAACACCAAACATGTTTAAAAATGTAATTTATTAAACATTTGATCTAAGCTTATAGACTTAAAAACAGTAAAAATTTATACTGTTATATCACAAACATATTCTTCTTATGATGTTTTATATTGTGAAATTTGTGATAAGCTCTTTTTATCTGCTGTGACATCCGTTAGTCTTCCTGGAATGCATGTGTGTCTCTCTAAAAAAACCAACAGTCAATTTTAAACCCCAGTGTTTTATTAATATGCAAACATTTATTTTCTGTGCTAGATTTACATTGCCTGATTATTTGTTTCAGCATTATTTTGTTATACACCTTATTTTAAAATGAGGTAGACACAACTCTGTTGTTTTCGACGTGACTGTTTACCAAGGTATTTCATTGCTGTCCCAAGCATAGGCTTTCCCTGTTTTGTTAATGTTTAGATTGTCTATTATGTTCATAAGGCATTGGACAGAGTATTCTGCGCTGAACAGCTTGTCCTTGGGTACGTTTCGATGGTAGGGCCGAGACAAATCCGTATTCACGGTTCCAGGATGCAGGGATACACACACAATTTTAGATCGCCCTCGACCCAGCTCAATGGACAGGTTTCTGGTGGCCATGTTTAAGGCAGCTTTAGACATCCTATAGCTGTACCAGCCTCCAAGAGCTGTAGACAGAAATATAAACCAACAGAGTGGTAAGCTTCAGGCTGTTAAGAAATAGTCCAGATGTGGCTGTAAATAACTCTAGTTAATTTCATCTGAAGTCACTTCTAGCATGTAGCTATAATTATATGTTAGTAGGAGTAAATAATTTGGGCTTTGCTCTAAAATGCAACATCATATTCAAGTTCTGTTTTATTTTGAGAAACAGACTTAAATGGGGATAGAAAACATTGTGGAAAATGTGTGCATGAGTTTCTTAAAAAATAAGACAAATGCAACATTTGTTTCATTATTGTCATATTTGAAGGGCCATAATCAGGTAATTGGTAGAATAAACTTAAGCTCAAGTACAGGTAACTTATGACAGCATCATTTTTTCATTAAGGTATTGATCTGAAGCTCATGCCGTTTATGTTCTGAATTGAGGAGGCAAAGGAGGTAAATTAATGTAAATTAAAAAACAACAACATTTAAACAGGTTAAATAAGCATTACTTATACTATCAAATAAACAAAAACAACTAGTCCAATTATATTTTGTATTTTTACATTAACAGTGTAATTAATGTTATATTTATCAAAACTAAATATATTTCCTCATCAAGTTGCTTTTTAAGTTTCTCATCAAGTGCTTTTTAATAATTTTTTAATTTATTCCAAAATAATAACTGTAACAAATTTCATATTTCATTTATGTTTTTGGTAAACTGATATTAGGCTTTTCTTTTTAATAGTCAACTTATTTTCAGATCATCCATCATCAAAGCTCGGTTAACACTGCAAGTGTCATGCACAGACCATAGACTGTAAAAAAAGAAAAATGTTTGTAACTAAAAAGCTGTGGGGCACCATTGACTTCCATAGTATTTAGAAAAAAAATACTATGGAAGTCAATGGTGCCCCACAATTGTTTGGTTACAAACATTCTTCAAAATATCTTCTTCTGTGTTAAGCAGAACAAAGTAATTAATAAAGGTTTGGAACAACTTAAGGGTGAGTAAATTATGACTGAATTTTTATTTTGGAGTGAACTATCCCTTTAAAATTATTATGTGTGAATTTATATTATTATTTTGTCATTATATTTTATTGTTTTTTTTGTATGACTCCTCACAAGATTTATATCCCTCCGATTGAATGAGTGCACTCAATAACATCCACTATGGTTTCAGACACCACTAAAAATGGCTGACTCAAGTAATGCTCTATTTTATGGGTATAGGGGGCGATTTCAGATTCAGCCAAGGTCTTCAGGGCTCCTAGAAAATTAAAATCCATATGTGTACTTTTATTTTTGTACTGTGAATTATTTTCTCTCCAGTAGCAGTATTAATAGTAAGTGACATGGCATCTGACGCTCAGAAGCCAATGGCACATGTCACTACGCGTATTGGCATTATCGTGACACACCGACACTGACATGACACCTGACTGACACCGAGTCGCGGAACATGTCACTGTTGTGACACCTCCAGTAGTGACTGACAGATGAATTGAGCACCTATACTGACGTAATTGTGACACAAAATCCTAAATAAATTGCCTAATTTTGTGATATTTTTAAATATCAGTTAAACGCATTAAAGTCAGTAATATTTTTTCAAACGTGTTATTTGTGTCACGTCTGTATTTGATTTGTATGTGCCACTGAATGTTTTGTAATACCAGTGCTACTTTATGTTGTTTATCTCGCAAAGTCACAAACTGCCCATTCTAGGAAAGACACAAAATAAATCTATCATGGTTCACTACGAATAACGTATTAACATTTAAAAAAATAATTGTATCGAATTATGAATAATAATGTTGTACACATTAACTCAGCGATGTAATAAATCATATGTTTGACAGCATAAAGCAAATTGCTATGCAAGTGGCACATGACGCAATCCATTGGCACATCACACGTGTTAGTGACACGTGCCAGTTGGCCTGTGTCACTAAAACTGACATGTCTCTTTTTGTTGTGGCACCTCCAGTAGTGACACCTGCAGCTGTCTGCCTGAGTATAATGTAGATTATGTAACATATGCACATACTTTATTTGCACAACAAAAATGGATTATATTTATCTTATTGAATAATTACATAAAATTATTTTTGAAATATTAAAGGTAGTACTTTAGAATTGTAGAATTTTTCAAATGCACTGAGCACTTTTTTGCACTTGTAAATAAAGAAGATTGCTAGTACCTCGGTATGTAATCCTTAGCCTAACAAATGTTTTTTTAATATCTGATTTTTTTTTTTTTTTAATACACTTTTTGGAAGGACTTGAAAGCCACAGATGAGAATCTTGCGCTGGCCAGTGTTACACTCACTTATACTGACACCTACTGGCGTGCGTGCGTCCGTGCAGCATCACGCAAAAATAAAGGTTTACAGTAACGGACGCGACTGTTGCTTTAATTCGTAGTAAGTGACCCATGATAGATTTATTTCGTGTCTTTCCTAGAATGGGCAGTTTGTGACTTTGCGAGATAAACAACATAAAGTAGCACTGGTATTACAAAACATTCGGTGGCACATACCAATCAAAATAAGACGTGACACAAATAACACGTTTGAAAAAAAATATTACTGACTTTAATGCGTTTAATTGATATTTAAAATATATCAAAATTAGGCTATTTATTTAGGATACGCACTTGTAAACCTAATGGAGAAAAACCTGCACTTGAACTGTTTTGCATAGGGATACAAACCATTGTCTCCTATAGATCCCACTTTAGCAGTCATGTTCACAATGATGCCACTGTGCTGTTTCTCTTTCTCTGGGGGCTGCTGGCCAAACGCCCCTGTTCCCTTCTGAAGCAAGGGGACAAAATATTTGGCCATCACTAGAGGACCCACCGTATTAGTGACCAAAGTGGAAATGGTTCCCTGTAAAAATAAAATAAAAATTCGTCAAAGCTTTAGAATTTTGTCCACAACATTTGAATATGCCCCACAACGTAGCCTATTATTTCAATACTGATATTGGTCACCTGAGCGGACACGTCCCGTAAACTTGTTTCTCCTTTACCGGATGGATGAAGCATAGCTGAAGAATTAATGATCAAATCCACTTTCCCAAAGGTAGATTTGACACTTTCAGCTGCTCTTTTGATGTCATCTTCCCTGTTGACATCCAGTTTCAGTACAGTCATCCTGCCCGCGTGCTGCGCGCTCAGCTCAGTCAGATGTTGTGCGGCGTCCGGATTTCTGCATGTCGCGATAACGGCTGCTGGAGATTTGTTTAAAAGTAGATATCTGCAGAAGTCTAAGCCCAAACCTCTGCTTGCTCCCTGCACAAGCGCCACAGCAGCCATGACTCCTCACGAAAATCAGACGCACGTGAATTTGTATTGACTGCCCTCTATGGGCGGCAGAAGGACGCTTACACAACAAACTAGTTTTGTAACTTGTATTATCGTGCGTGTTTCCGTACTAGATGTTGGGAGTAATTTCAATTCAGATGGCATTCAAAAAAGTGGGGTTTTTTTTTAGGTAATAGGCTCCAAAGATTAAGCCTACATCTAGTTTGTCAATTATGATTGTAGCTAGGCCTATAAAAATCACATTGTATTTTATGTAGGCTATATATTATATAGGCTATATTTAAAATTTACTACTAATACTAAAGTAAATAATAAGCCAGAAATAGCCTACATTTGCAAATTTAGGCTTACTATATTATCAGTAGAAGGAAGCCAATGTAGCATAGTCATTGAACAGCCCTAAAAATCATTTAGACAATTAAGGGACTCTTAAAATGCACGAATGTCATTGCATTAGACTCAAAAAGTGGCACCTGTGAAGAAAATATTATAAAACATTTCTTAGAATTAACTGTAGGCTACTACTATTCTTTTACATTTTGCAGTTACTTTTAAGCAGCTGGTCCCAATGTCATTTTGGTCAATTTATGATTTCAGTTGCTCTCAGGAGCACACATGTGTCTTAGAAAGAAAAGAGAGAGAGAGAAAAAAAACATTGTTCAAATGTGTCTCATGCGCGCAGCTGTAATCTTGTGATTATGTGTTTGTGTGATTATTAAGCATGTGTTTGGGTAGCGCCTTTGCCGTTTGTATATAGATATATTATATATAGTTATGTATATTTATTTGCCACTAGGAGGCGACAGTGCAGCTTGTTTCTAAATAAAACTTCAGGATAGAACCGAAGAGTAGGTAGAAGAGTAGAAGAGTATTGATATTCCCTTCTGGTTTCTGTGGAATAATGTTATTTTTTTATTATTATTTTAATGCTAAAAAGTGATTTTCTTGGGGTTGTAGCACACTTTGCAGAATAGTTATATTAGACCCACAGATATTCCTGATATTAATATATTAGAGACCTAATTAATATAGAGACCCTCAGAGCGAATAATAACACATTGTTTTTATGATTTAGAGCAATGTTTTTCTATTTTCATCACTAGTTCCTGTTTTTTCTTCGTTTTTTTTCAGTTAAAGTGTCCTATATGGTTAGCATACCATTTTTAATTAAAACGTTAAAAATGTAATAAAGGTGTGCTGGATGGTGATGATGGCAAAATATTTATTTGATTACCACAATTTTTACTGACAAAATTGTAAATGTTTTTATTTTACTAAAACTGTACAGGCTGTAACACTAATTACACAGTTTAGGGGTATATTGTTGATTTTACATCAGACACAAAATGTTGATATATTATGTTACTGTAATATAGCTATATCAATTACAACAATTTATCACGATTATAAACTGCCATCGTGTATAAATAAGTTAGGCCTATTATCTTCCAAATTCTTATTTGTTGTTGTGAAGGATAAAAGACTGACACCAGCTTGCTAGATCACTTGCATAAAAACATGACAAACTTCTCTCAGTTTTTGTCGGAACATGGTGTGCGAAAATGACGAATCACCAATGATCTCCTCTAAAAATAGAGAAATTAGCCGCGCGTCAGTGATTGAACGCTAATCGGATGCGCATCAGTCTTTGCGCGCGCAGCTGTGATCTCGTGCCATCATCGGTTTCTCTGAAAAGTTCATGAATAAAAGGAGCACGGCATGGTGCTGGGCGATACCAACAGAACTAGTGTCGCGCAAAGCCTAGGACAAACTATGAAGCCCTTCATGGCCGAGGAGCGCACGAGAGAGACAGGTGCATGTGTTGAAACATCTAACGGTATAATGATCTCCGAGATCCTCGTCCCTCGACTATTCAAAATTGCAGACGAGTCTGGAGAAATGTCAGTGTCTACGGGCTCCGGTTCCTTGGATATGAAGCCCTCCAGCTCGCCGATCCTACTGGAGATGATGGAGGTGGCAAACGGCACGCGCTGCGCGGAGCAGATCCTCAGCTACGGAGAGGTCGAGAAGGTGCTGATCGGTGGGGTGCTGACTATGCTCACACTCATAACCATCTGCGGGAACCTGCTCGTGGTCATCTCCGTGTGTTTTGTGAAAAAGCTACGGCAGCCCTCCAACTATCTGATCGTGTCCCTCGCGCTCGCGGACCTCTCCGTTGCGCTCGCGGTGATGCCGTTCGTCAGCATCACGGACCTGATCGGCGGCCGATGGATTTTTGGCAAGTTCTTCTGTAACGTGTTCATAGCCATGGATGTGATGTGCTGCACCGCGTCCATCATGACCCTTTGCGTTATCAGCATCGACCGGTGAGTTTTCTTAACAGTGAACTGATTATGTTCATCATAATGATGATCAGTTTATTGATACTTTCTTTCTTTCTTTTCTTTATTTATAAAGCATATTTAAAAACAACCATGGGTTGACAAGTGCTGTACATTAAAATTTACAAAGGGATAAAATACAACTACATAACATATTTTAGACTAACAGCATCTGTTCAAGAAAATAGGACCTAAGCATAGATTTAAAAACAAAAAGAGATTGTGCTGTTCGGATGGCTACAGAGAGCTTGTTCCAGAATGTTGGACCAGCAATAGAAAAAGCTCGATCACCACGGTGTTTCAATCTGGACCTAGGGATGGATAGGCACATAACCTACAAACATGATAAATGATTTGGCAACACTTTACAATAATGGTCTGTTTGTTATCATTAGTGAATCCATTAGGTATAATTAACTAATACTTTTTTTATTTTAAGTTAACTAAAACTATATTAAAAAAAACCCATAAAATATTCGTCATTGAAATAAAGTAAAATATAGAAAACCTAATCGTATTTTATTTCAGCTATAGTTGCCAAGGCAACACTTCTTATTTTTTATTTTGTTTAAATTGATGTAAAAAAAAAAAAAAAATGTTTCCATCCATCCGATCCATCCATCCAAATTTTCCCTCTATCACAGGTACCTGGGCATCACCAGACCCCTAACATACCCGGTGAGGCAGAACGGATGGTGTATGGCCAAAATGGTGCTTTCAGTGTGGCTGCTCTCTGCGTCAATCACCTTGCCACCGCTCTTTGGCTGGGCGCAGAACGTGAACGATGACCGCGTGTGTCTGATCAGCCAGGACTTTGGCTACACTATTTACTCAACAGCTGTTGCGTTTTACATCCCCATGACTGTCATGCTGGTCATGTATAACCGCATCTACCGTGCCGCCAAGCTCAGCGCTGCCAAACACACCATCACTGGCTTCCCTCGTGCAGGACAGGAGGAGGAAGAGGAGGATGAGGTGGAAGTGGAAGGGGTCGATGGGACGGTGGGTCCCATGGGTGTGGACTGCGTAACTGTTGCGATCAAGCTTCAGAGGGAAGTGGAAGAGTGTGCGTGTCTGCCTCGAATCCTGCGAGGAGTGGGCAGGAGGAGCTCGGACCGCAGGAGCATTTCCATATTCAAACGGGAACAGAAGGCGGCAGCCACGCTCGGGGTGGTGGTAGGAGCATTCACCGTCTGTTGGCTCCCGTTCTTTCTCCTGTCCACGGCCCGGCCCTTCATCTGTGGCACAGAGTGTAGCTGTGTCCCGCTGTGGGTGGAGAGAACTCTGTTGTGGCTGGGCTACGCCAACTCACTCATCAACCCCTTCATCTATGCTTTCTTCAACCGCGACCTGCGCACCACCTACCGAAGCCTGCTCAGCTGCCGTTACCGTAATATTAACCGCAGACTGTCAGCCGCCGGCATGCATGAGGCCCTACGACTGGTGGAAAGACCGGAGGTGGTTGTCTCTGGGTGACCCGAACAGTGCACATAACATACAAAGAGTTCAGAGGTTAACATTTGCAACTCGCAAGCCTAAATGGTCATGATGGCATTTAGGAGTCATGTTTGGAAGATGTCACGGTACAGTACCTACACAGTCAAAACAGTGGCCACTTCGGACAGAGGTGCATTATGGTCAATGCAGTTGCATTTTCTCAACTTTGCTGACACAGGAACACACTATAACTGGCTTTTCTTTAGTAGAACAGCAGAGAAAATACATATAGCGGATGGATCAAATAGAGTACAGGTTCTGTTTCAAACCACAAAACAAGAAATGGACAAACCCTTTTTACAAACGTTTTTCACATTTAAAAAATGTATATATTTAAAACGGCATACTTTGTGTTATATTACCTTGACAAAAAAAAAGTATATATATATATATATATATATGTAGGCTATATGTATATATATATATATATATATATATGATTTTAAAAAAAAAATTTATATACAGGACACGTGTAATATTGCATCAGTATCCTGATAACTTGATATTGTGAAATCTTGTCCCTCAAGGGATTTGAGGGAATCGAGATATAGAGATCAATAGAACTGTAGGGAGAAATCTGTTTAGATTGATCTGTTCTTAAAAATAGAAAACCGCCCAGCTCCGTTTCTGCTGTAAAAACGTTAATCGAGCTCAACGAGCTGTGAGAAACTGGTTTGTAAACTGTCAGCACCTGTTAGCTCACTAAGTGTGATTCATCTGTGTCTGATTCTTGCTACTTTAAATGCTAAACACAATTTACCATTTCTACTTTCAGTCTGCACATGCTCACTCCGTATAAAACCAATGCGTTAAAAACACAGGTCTAATGTCAGCTAAGCTTCTTCCTGCAGCTGTGGTTAAGCCAGAAGCAACAGGAGGTAATCTGATCACCAATCAGTAATTAAAGGGATTCTGATGAGATTGACTCGGCTCTTTTTCTTTTTGTTGGCAGCTATTTATAGTTCGGTTCTGCGTGGATCTTACGCAATTAGCTTTTATGTCACGAGTATTTATTTAGTATACTTGTCACGGAAAAATTCATCTCGTTGTGATCAGATTCACTCTTTTGAATCCCTCAGAATCACCTGTGCATAAAAATAATATAGCCTAATCAAATTTGTAATGACTTTTGTATGGTGCTTAAGTCTAAAGTCTGCTTGTGTAAATATAAAAAAATGCCCCAAAATGTAAAGATAGATCTGAGTGTCTTTATTGTTGTATACATGTTTTAATGTCACTTCTTGTGCATATTTTCCCATACGAGTTGGATTAAATGAGAAAATTGGGAGTTTTGTGAAGTACTTTTGTTTACAGTTCGAATCTCCAGAACATTGACAGATCTAAAATTTAACTGCTGCCTATTACGCCACTAATAATTGTTTTTTCCCATTAGCATGCCATTTCTATGACTGCACCTTGAATACTGAATACACCTAGGCAGCGCTCAGGGTGAGCGAAGGATGGCGGGAGAAAGAAAAGAAAGAGAAGCGAAGTGCGGGGGAGGTATTCACTTAGAATCACTAAAGCACTTGTTATGACTCAAATCTAATTAGTTGTCCGGTCATTGAGGCCCTGCTGGGAATTCTATTTTAAGGGTCCATCGTGTCTACCTGTGACAGCTACCTGCCGCTGGTGAAAGATTCATTCAGAGGCTGCACTGCCGATGATGATGATGGTCCTGATTTCACACGTGTGTTTCACTCAACATGAATCTACTCTGGTCCATGAGTATTGTATGAGCTCCTGCTGACACAAAGAAATAATTTCTGCCTGCTGAGCTGAAGAAATAAAATAACATAAAGGCTGATGCCGCAGTGGTAGATGGTCTGGAGGACTGTAAAATTATAGGTCATAATAATTCCCCCACTGAGAAAATCCTTTCAGTCATATAAGAGTGTGATTATAGCCCATATGATCACCTCTGACACACTTCTGCGTCTTTTTATTACTTTCCTAATCTTTCTTTATTTCCTTTTTTCCATCAGCGTTAAGGTGTTCTCTCCATTCATCGTGACAGTGATGTGATTTATTTCAGATTATTGACTCACCTGAGTCCATTTCTCCTTATGAACACTAATTCATTATATATATTTTTTGCATAAATTAATTACATTTGGAACCTGGAGATTAATTCTGAAAATCACATTAGGCCCAGCTAAATTATCCTGCTAAAATTCTGCTAATATATTCTGTGAAGCTCATTTGCGTCCTTGGCATTCACACTTTGTCAACTTTTTAGAGCGCTCTGAGCAAAATAAATAATAATCATAATAATACAATTTCCTCTTGCTTTTTTTCTCTCGTCTTGCTGTATAGAAGCAGTCAGTGGATCGTTGAACTGCTCTTTATGTGATTTGTGTGCCAGAAAAATAGATACATCTGCATTCTTCATCAGTCTGCATGCCATTTACATATGAAGTGCCTCATAAGGTGGTCACAGAAATTGCTCCGGCTTCCTGCTGAAAGAAAGCGAGAGAGATGAGAGCACAGAGAACCAGAAAAATAACAAGAGGCTTGATCTTTGAGCATTCTGCGCACTTAAGACTGATTAGCTCATACTTGTGCTTTAAAAAAAGAAATAAATATTCAAGCTGCCTTTTTTCACTACAACAGTAATTACAGACACTGATCATGATCACATAATTTGCATTATATAAAACATTATTTAACAATCAGAAAACAAAAATTATGATCATGTGTTCTGTTTCCTAAAAGGACTTGTTGCTGCTTATCTAAAATGTTGCCTGTTACTCATCGGTGCCATGTGAGGATGACTTTTACTCACAAATCCACTCAGATCTGTCTCATTGCTTTTGTCTGTCACTCATTTGAGTGGAAAGCTGTTCAGTGTCTAACTACAGGGCTTTTTTCGCCGCACTGATTATGTGATAAGGACTTGCTCAATTGCCAATGCAGGTAATTATTATAAAGGTTAATGTAATTATGTCTAAAATAGATCATAATGATATCTGAGTGACTGTCTATACATTTGGCTTCCATCAGGTTATGTTCCTCTGGAATAAGAACTAAAAGGCAGTACAATGTAGAGAAGTGTACAACAAGTCCTAGTTCCCATCATTCTTAATTTTTAAATAAAACTGGACAAAATACTTGAAGCAAAGTTATAATCAAGATGTGTGACAAAAGTGAGGGGGTATTTGCACAATATTTGCTTTTAATGACACTTCAGGTCCTAATAAACAATCAAAATATGGAGTATGTTGTATTGGGAAGAAGTATCCACTAAACTTGGTTAAGGACGGTATTAAAATTATTTGTCAAGAAAGGCAAATTCCAGCATATTATTAAATATGGGTTTTACTGGATTACACAAAAAGCATAGAAAAACCAAAAGCTCACAGGAAATAAGGCATTCATTGACTAAAAATGTAATCAGTTATTAATATTTTGTTGGTTCTCCTTGATAACAGCAGAACATTATTTTGGGCATTGACCCGCTAAACTTTGCACCTTTGCAAACTTTGGACTTTTCAGATTGCAGAACATGGCTCCCATCTTCCACACTCCAGTCCTTGTTTTTCTTTTTTGGGCAAATGCAAGGTAAACACTTTGCAGTAGATAAATCCAATAAATGGTTTCTTTACTGGTACACAACCTCTCAATCCGGTCTCTATTCTCCAGTTCAAGATGACATTGGAGGTTGGAAGTCTCATCCAGGTCTTTAGATGCTTTTTTAAAGTCTTCCCACATTCAGGTGATTTTCACCCTCCGATCAAAATGATCACGTGTGTTCCTTGACCAGCCACAGCACTTTAAATTCTGCATGGTAGTGGTCTCACTTAGCTTTGAAATAAAGACTTTGTGACCATTCACATCCTGTACATTAGCAATATCCAAAACCGCTTGACCATATTTAGCCATTTCAACAATATCCTCCTTGATTGTAGAGGACAGCTTCTTCCACCTGGCCCTTTTCTATAAAACCTACAAAATAACATCTAATAATATACCTAATATGTAACGATTCAGTTCCCAGAATCGTTCCTGTTTCCCACCTGCACACATCATTCAGCCTCATCAGCTCCACTCCATTTAAGCCTGCTCCACACACTCATCTTTGTCTGGTCTACGCTTTGGATGTTATTCTTAGATACCTTCCTCTGTGTTGTTCTCCTCACCTCCACTCTAACCTGTCTCTTTCTCCAGCTCTCCACGTTCTCCCAGTCCCTGTAAGAAGAAGCATGTTCTTTCTTCTGTTACCCAGCGACTCATTAGTGTGAAAGTGTTCGTGTTGTGCATCGTACATCACTGTTGGCCACTACTGTATACATAGGGTTGTTGCTAAAGGGGTGAGAACTTAGTTTTGTACAATAGTTCAATAATCAGTATGTCGCCTGTTACGTACAGTCTTGTACCTTTGTCTTTTTGTCCGATTTTCAAATACAATTTTGCTTCAAATCAAAGTTTGTAATGTGATTCACCTCGTAGCTGGATGGTTTGGTTCAATGCTATATAACACTCTAACTGAGGCTTTTTTTTTTTTTTTTTTTTGAGAAAAGTTACCTGGAAAAATACTTTCAGAACCGAAAAAAGTGGACGGCACCTTAGCACTCTATTACCATTTAAATTCCCCCCTTATACATGCTGGAATAAAATAAAATGTCATGTGAAAGTTTGACTGTACAAAATGTATAAATATTCAACCCTCAAGTTTTGTTTCGCGTCATTTTGACTCAGAGAGAATTTTCTTTTTCATTTTTATTTCTTTTCCTTTTTTGAATTTTTGTTACACTCAAAACTTGTGGTGTTCTAGGTCAAAAATGACCGGCCTACAAAAAATGCTTATAAATCTCTCATTATTCTATTATCACCAAATATTGGATTACATTTTTTTGTCACATTTTTTTTTTTTCAATTAGGACAGGTTTTGTATTTCTTTTTGGAACTGATTGATCATAGACCTCATTGATCTATACGCGTATGCACCTTATGAGTGAAAAAAGCATTATTTGTGGGTAAATTTGTCAATATTCAACAAAATTCATTTAGGACAGGATTTTTTAAACTGACTGATTGTAATTCTTCATGAAAGAGACAGGAATCAGTCACATTTTACTCACTCGTATGAATTGATCGTGAGATTGCGTTGGTTTGAACTGCATATATACCAAACTGTTTATTATCCTATTTTCTAGAGAACATTAGTCTTGAAGTGCCTATTTGGAAATTTGAGGCTGCCCACTGCATCTCGACACCTGCCCAGATACACATGATATGGGCACTCAATGGGTAGGACACTGTAAAAAGGCATCTCAATCTCTGGAGTAATTAAGCCTCTATGGTCAGTTCCCCTCTGTGAGACTGATTACAGAGAGCTGTGCTTCCCACAGCCATCTCATAATCTCACAGCATGGTCACAGGAAAAACATACACATCCACACACACACACACACACACACACACACACACACACACACACACACACACACACACACACACACACACACACACACACACACACACACACACACACACACACACACACACACACACACACACACACACACACACACAGTTCCTTCATCCGAGCCTCTGAAGAACCAGTGGGTTATGTTAATTTCTGATGTGTAATTGTTCAAGTTCAGAAAGATAATCTTTCTCTCAAAGTCGTTCAATACTGTTTATGCATCAGTAAATCCAGCCAGTGACTAAACGATCAACTTCACGTCGTTTCTCTTAGTAGGATGAAAATAATCGTACTTAAACTGTGATTAATATATATACAGAAAACGATCAAAGAACAATCCCTTTCCAATCGCCCAAGCTGTCAATCACACAGCGCGAGTTTATCTGGACACTTGCCAAAACGTTGCATTGGTGAAATCATTAGTGAGAGTGCAGAAACTGCGTTGCAATGATAAGATCTTCATTCACGCAATCAACAGGCTGTCGTCTTCTCAATGCTCATCAGTGCAACCTTTTATGTGATGGGAATAGATCTAAATACTTAAAAAACTTCTCACGATTTGTTAATCCCGATAGCTGTAATAGTAAAAACGTATAATAGCTGTAATAGTAAAAGTTTTCGAGAGAGTTCCACATGTAATGCTAAATATTTCATATGCAAGCATGTCAGCCAATCACAGCAGTGGGCGTTTACACTGAAGTCTCACAGCAGACACGCCCCTTCAATCAGAGGCTAAAATCAGGCTAGGAAATATGCCTTTTATTTCTAAATTATAACAACTTTTGATCTAAAAAACATACTAACATTATAAGGGCACCCCAGGAAACATTCTAAAATAATAAAATAATCCATGCAATGGGACCTTTAAATTATTAAATTGCAAAACCAATTTCACAAAAACTTTGTCTTATTTGAGAAAAAAATCTAAAAACAAGGTCCCAACCACAAAAGATAAGTGCCTGAAAAGAGAGATACATGTCTCAGAAAAATTCTGTATATGACATTATGATTACTTTAATTTGGTCTAATCCCCCCAAAAAATGTTTGACAAATGTTTGAAAAAAAGACAGCCTAAAAACAACCTATAAAGTCCAAGATATTATTATAAGATCATTTAAAAAGTATATATCAACATCTTGAAGTCAGGCCTAAGCAGGCAGGTATATACATTTTTTTCCAATTGCTAACACACTAAAACGACATGCACAGCACAATTATTTAAACTGACACACAGAGAGCAAAACCTCTTCTCAAGTCTCCAAAAGTCTAAACACATTTTCTGCTTCACACACATTTTGCAATTCAAAATGGCACTTTTTAAATGCACTGAACACGGTTCTCTGCATAAGACACAACAATCTGACATAAAGTCACATGTTTTCCATTTCAAAACACTGCCATTCAAAATGACACTACATGAGCTAATTGGCCAATGCATGTGCCACCTGGCCAAACACCTCAATGGGTAATTATAACACTTCAATCTTTTTCAGTTTACTGTTTTTTTTTGTTTTTTTGTGAGTATGTTTTTGTTCAGTCCAATGTAAATATATCTGCTATGCATATGTTGCACTGATTTGTTTGGTAAAAAAAAAAAAGTTGTTCAATATATAGTTATGTGTATATCTGCAAATATTTCTGTGCATGTGAACAATCTGAAGAATTTCCTATAATTTGAACTATTTTAGTATTATGGCAAAGCATTTTCGTTATGCCCAACAGTGTGTAGTTGGTTACACAAAAATCTGGTAATATGAATGAAGTGTGCGCCATTTCGTGCAAAAGTTTGATTTTGATAATGCTATATATAGTTTTGGTTATTAGGTATATTAGGTATTTTGCAGTTTGGGTGTGTGGTTTTGTGAATTGTGTTAAGTATTTTGATAAAACCAGCCTAGTTTGCAAAATTGTGTGTTAGCAATTGGAAAAAAACTGTAAAAGCATTTACTTTTTTCAAATTACACACAATTTCTGAAACTATGGCTCCATTTCTTGAAACTCTACACAAAACCACAAAGCATACACACAGCAAAACATCAGCCATCTCTTGCAAAAGCAAACACTTTGTTCAAAACTATTTTACCTCTTCCAAAAATTGTGTTTTTGCGTAGTACTCTACACACAAACATAAAATGATTAGCCACATACACACCAAACTACACATGGATGTGAAAAATGTAAAACACTACTATCTCGTGCATTTTGCTTGTTCAGTGTGCCGTGGAGTTACAGGAGTTTGTCACACGTACATGTATGTGCACAAATACACTGTACAGTATGTATGCACAAATGATGAACTTTACAGTTATTGAACTGAACTGAATCAACATGCGTTGAATATTTACACTATTGGCTTGGCAGAGCTGCTTTACAGCAGAATTTGTTTTGAATTTGTTACTATTGTAAGGACACCTCTTTCCCTAAATCTTTCCTTTTACTCAACCCTTAATAGATTTTGTCCTCTTTAAATTGTTTGGAATTGTTTTTTTTCTTTTTCTAATCCTTCTATATTCTCTTATTTCTAATTTTCGTTGTGCCCCAAATCTGTGGTTGCAATCTTGATTAAGCCCCCCTGTTTTAATGAAATGCTTCTGTATGATTCCAGTGGTATTTTGTTAAATCTTAGGACAAATGATACTTTGACATTTTCCATCTGATTATTGAGTTAAACCAAGTCAGTGGCACAACACAATCTGGCTTTGTTTTTTGTGTGTTGGTTTTAAGCAGTTATTTAGATCTTTTGCTGTAGTGTGTCAGCAGGGAAATATCAGTTTACAATTCCAAACATTCCTTTTGCCATTAATTGTAATAATCCAGTGAGATTTGTGTATGCACAAGGAGTCTGACATCAACCGGTATGATCTGATCTCACCATCATCGAGTCGGTCTGTGATTATTTTAAGAAACAGAAAAGACTAAAACAGACTGTGGAAGTGTGGCAACGTCTCCAAGATGCTTGAAGAAACCTTCCGTCAAAGGTACCTGAAAACTATGTTTATTACAATTAATGGCAGAAGGAATGTTTGGAAATGTAAAAAGATATTTCCTACTGACACACTACAGCAAAAGATATAAATAACTGGCATAAAACCATTTTTTTGGAACGTGCGTAAGACTTTTGCACAGTACTGTATATTAAATTGCATTAGTTAAATAAATCAAAAGTGAAAGTAAAAACATTTATAATATTATAAAAGATTTCCACTTCGAATAAAGGCTTTTCTTTTGAACTTTTTATTCATCAAAGTGTCTTGAAAAAAAGAATTACGATTTCTAGAGAAACTATTAAGCATCAGCTTAACAGTTTCCAACAGTGATTATGATAATAAATGTTTCTTTAGCACCAAATCAGCATATTCAAGTGATTTCTGAAGGATCATCATGTGACACTGAAGACTGCAGTAATGATGCTGAAAATTCTGCTTTGCCAACACAGGAATAAATTATTTTTTAAAGTAGATTAAATGTATCGCTTTTAATTTATTTTCTGATATTTCACTATATATATATATATATATATATATATATATATATATAATCAGAATCACAAATATATGACTGCAATGCATCTGTATTTAGCAATCAAAAAACTGGAAGAATCAACATATGACTCATTTATTAAACTGTTATTATTACTTTCAATAATCCATTTCAAAATAAAGCAAGCGTCGTGTTCTTAAGAAACATAAATCATTTAGGAGAATTCTTCACACGCACGCACATTTTTTTCCATTTTTTGTGTGGACTTTCCATAGACATATTGATTTTTTATACAAACTGTATATTATATCATCTAACCCTAACCATCACAGAAAACTTTCTGCATTTTTACATTTTCAAAAAACATAATTTAGTGTTATTTACAAGTTGTCTCACCAAAAAAATTATTCCCATAACGTACCAGGACCACCCACACACACACACACACAAAATGACATGCTCACTGTTAAAGTCCTTAAGAGAACTACAGGAAACCAAAAAGTAAAAATTGATTTCCAGCCAGGATGAATTAAGGGAATTCCCTGAGGGGCTGATAGTTTGAGACCCTTTTGACCTAGAAATCTTTACACCATAAAAGATAGACCAGCCCAATTTGGACAGTCAAATCTGGTAAGATACTTAAAAAAAGTAAATTCATAGCTTTTATTGAATGACCTTAAAAGGGGCAATATAAGACAGAAATAGTGCTTTTGAGCGTGCTGTGTGTCTTATTCACGCTCTGCAGAGCATGGCAAACAAGCATGTGAACACAGCAATCAGACAAAATGCTCAACATTAACCGCAAAATGACAACAGAACATCTGAATAATAAAAAAGACAAAAAAAAAAGCTCTTTATTTAGTTGTAAAAATGAAAGTGGCGTCATAGGTTAAAGCACCAGTGGTAATAAGGGCGGTGACCTTTATTGCAGACGGTCAGATCTGAGCAGACAGACATTACTGATCTCCTGCGCCACTGCTGCTCCAGGCATTTTTCTATCAAATGTCACACACCATTCACCTTTGGCCATGTTTTCGGATGAAACCATGCTGACAATCCCAGTATTAAGGTTAAACAATTACTTTACAAATTTCTATGAAAAATGTTTATATTATGACACTCCTTAAAGGGATAGTTCACCCAAAAATTTAAATTGTCATCATTTACTCACCCTCATGTTGTTCCAAACCTGTATGAGTTTCTTTCTTCTGTTGAACACAAAATAAGATATTTAAAAAATTATTATAACCAGACAGTTGACAGCACCCCTTATAGGAAAAAACATTATATGGAAGTCAATGGCTACTGCCTACCGTCAACTGCACTAAAAAAAATAACTCATTGGACAAACTCAATTTAATTGAGGGCAGGATTTCCATCCAATAAATATGTGTAGCCCCACTCATACAAACATGTTTAGTGACTAACATTCTTCAAAATATCTTCTTTTGTGTTCAACAGAAGAATGAAACTCATACAGGTTTGGAACAACTAGTACATGATGAAATACATTTTTATTTTTGGGTGAACTATCCCTTTAAAGCAATACAAGTCATATCCAACAGGTTGGTTTTTCCCTTTTTGCTATTTTATTTTATTATAAATTCAATTTGTGACAGTTTTATCTGGGTTTAACACTACTGGATATGTACAACAGTAATTCTCATTTAGAAGGCTTTATTCCCTTGCAATAATGAGTAACACTGAATTTTTACAGTCAAACAAAAGCAATAAGATCACACCATTAGAGTCTCGTTTTAAGTGGCCAGACGGAAATCTGTGTTTTTTTTGTCTGACTGCCATTTAGTTTAACTGCCTTTTAAATTGTTGTAAACGTTAATTATTTCTTTGTGGTCTAAGAACAAAAGCAAAACATGGCCAAATGGCCAAGTACCACGCCGGAAAAAAGAGCTGAATTATTCTTTTGTAGCTACTTTATTTTTTTCCAGAAAGAACAAAGTTAGACTTTAATTAAAATAGTTTTTTTTTGTAGCAGAGGTGGTAAAATAAGTTTGAAGGTATTGTTTTGTCCTTCTCTGACCATACACAGCTTCTTTGATTTGAGGTTTCTACTTTCACGTGAAAGATTCAACTAAAGCACATAAAAATCAATTAAAAAAAATCCAAAATGGGGTTTTCACAGCGATGCCACAGAAGAACCATTTTTGGTTCCCCAAAGAACCTTTCAGTGAACAGTTCAAAAACCATTTTTTTCCTTAGTAATAAACATTAAACAAATCTAAAGAACCTTCTCCACAATGATGAAGCTTTTATGCAATGGAAAGGTTTTGTAGATGATCATGGAACCATCAATATCAATAAAGAACCTGTTTTTAAGCGTGAAGGATGCAAAGACATTTATCAGTGCTTTTGAACTTTTTATTCAATAAGGAATCCTGAATAAAATGTATTACAGTTTCCACTTTCCATAAAAATATTAAGCAACAGAACAGTTTTCAGCACTGATAATAAGAAACGTTATCTGAGCAGCAAATCAGCATATTATGATTTCTGAAGGATCATGTGACAATGAAGACTGCTGAAAATTCAGCTTCGCCATCACAGGAGTAAATTACGAAAAAAAAGTTATTTTAAATGTTGCTATTTCACAATATTACTGTTATTACTGCATTTTTTATCAAATAAATGCAGCCGTGGTGAGCATAAGAGATTTCTTGCAAAAATATTTCTCACAGGCTACAACATTTTAAACAGTAGTGTAAATTTTAACAGTAAAAGTATCTTTAATTGACACAAAACCGATCGTATGAGCAACATTCAATGAGGACGGTTTTCCACCATTTTGCTCTGGTCTGAACAGATTTTAAAATAGAGGTAACAAATTAATTTGCCATAACTAGTGAACTGTACAAGTCACGGCAGGGAAGACATAAGAAAAGAAAGAAGAAAAAAGTGGAGGAGGGAGACTTATCGAACAACATCAGAATGAAGTGAGGGGGAAAATGAAAGGAGACACAGAGTATGTTGCCTCTCTGGGTCATCTTAGTTTGCACAGTGATGACCCTGGCTGGTCCCTACATTTAGAGTTAGTACATTTGTATTAGAAAAAGTTATTTCAACCGGAAGGAAAGGCTATTAACACCATTGCAATTAGGAACATTATGCAATTCTAAAATAGATTTATTTGGTAGGCTGCTGGTGTGATGTGATAAAAGGACCAGCATGTAAGCCTACAATGATCAGGGGTCATTAGACCCAATTAAATAGCCCAGTAAATAGTCCAGAATCACTCGCAACTGTAGGGTGCTGGACGTGTGAAAATGGTTTAACAGCAGGTGCTAAATGCTTTAAAAACAAAACAAAACAAAAAAACACCACCACAAATGTGTTTCTTATGTGTGGAAAAAAATAAAAGCAACTTAAGCACTTCAGTAGCTGCTGTGACCAGCTGTGCCTATAGCTGAAAAATACTCAATTAGGCTATGCTTTCCTAGGCTAAAATAGAGTTCCACGTACCTAGCCTTTAATTTCACCACAGCAAATGTAAATGTAGATGTAAATGCAGTATGAGAACGGGTTCACACAGAATAAAACATTTTTCCGTCGTGTAAACATGAACAAGGTGGATCCCAGCAAACACAGGACGTGGCACAACGTAGCCTACCCAACCTTCTAACAACATGGCCAAAAGGTTGCTATAACTACGTTGTGTGGTGAAGGTTGTTACAGCGAACAATGTTGACATTAAACCACCGTTCAGGGCCATTGCATGAGGTTGTGTCTAGGGTGTCTGGACAACCACTGGACAACATATGTACTCGTCACTACCCTGAAGCGCGAAAATCAGCCTTTTATATTTCAACTGACCGTTGGGCCGTCTCATTCTTCATCAAGCAAGGATACGTGAGAATTGCGTTTAATTTACCTCTGCTAAATGAGATACGTAATTATTCAAACACAACCTACAACTTCCTTGTCTAATGTGACATTTTTTTGAACATCTTCTGGTCAGGTATGACAAATATTTAACTTAATACCAAAAGTAAGAAGCCAAAATGACTTTGATGAGTAATTGATTTCAGCACTCATTGAACAGGCAGGGACGCGTAGCCTAACCAGGGTGTCTACAGATATAAACAAGTTAAATTTAAGACTTTTTAAGACCTTTTTAATGCCACTTTGAATGAAATTTAAGACCAAACCTGTGATGGAAATACATATTATATTACATGCGTATTAGATTTTTAATTTGAGGGGGGAGTTTAGACTTTTTTTTATTTATTACATGTATCTGGCCTAAATGTATGCTCACTCATTGCATTTTTACAATGGGGTAATTTTGGTCTTAAGAATTTACACAACACAAGGAAGCTTGATTTCAATCTTTGAATTAAATTGAAAAAAGTAGCACAAATAAATACAATAGAATAAAGATACCAATAAATAGAAATAGAGAGAAAAGTTTTTGATTAGGTCTAACACTAGTATTCAGAAATACTACAGAGACTGAATAAAGTAATCAAATGTAAAATAACACTGGGTAGTATTTTAGTCCTGACTAAATTAAATACATAGGCTATTAATCCTGATTCCTTAAAATGAAAGCTATGGTTTGTTGTTTTGACAACCAAATGAATGACAGACACTTATGGCTGCTGTCCCTTTAAGAGCTAGTGCACGGATCCTGTGTTCATACGGTCACGTGCGATTAATGCTCATTTAAGACATAACCGACTGTGTTTAGAGGATACTCACCAAGACCGAAATTGACATCATTTTCGCATGTTTTTGACTGTTACAGCGATAAAATCCACGAAAAATAACTTTTGTTACCCACGAGCTGTTTGTGAGGCGGCTTTACTCTATGTATGTGTGCAGAAAAAAAAACATCTCTCTCAGACGCGAGCGCGCAAGTACTGAATAGTTTCAAATCGCGTGAATGTTTAATCAGGTAAAACTTTAAAAGACGTGCAAATGGTAAAGTTACTTATGATGCAATGCTGGCCCGATTATGCAAGTGACAATTCCGTCTATCCCGACTCCCGAAACGCGAGAGTGTATTTTTACCTCAGTATGTTTCTTCTGGGAGTTTTTTTTTATGTTTGCCGTTATGCTCATTTGTTTTGATTTCTTCCTATAAAATCTATCACAGAGACAAGCAGCGCGAGCCTCAACAGCGTTACCAGAAAAAGCCTACATTATCATTATCAATAGCTGTTTATGTAATAAAATCTGAATCATTCTCGCGATTCGATGCTTCACTGGTTATTTGATGGATATTAGGTCCGTCAGACTGGAGAAATTTTAGCGGTAACGTGACCAGAAATATTTAAGACCTATCGAATCTGAATTTAAGACATTTTAAGACTTTTTAAGGCCTTTTTTTAGGAAAACTTTATTTAAGACATTTTAAGGACCCGCGGCCACCCTGCTAACGTTACTTGTTGCACGTTAAAGGAGCCATATGTAAGATTGTGGCCAAAACTGGTAACGTTTTCTGCAATCATTTTCAAATTACTGTAGAGCGGTGTATCTCCTCCCCCTCCCCCTGACTCGAGGTTGCCAGATAGGCTGCAGGATCCAGCAGAAACGTTTGTAGCTGCAGCTGTGGTAACTAGAGCTGAGCTGGCAACCCGGATGCCGAAACACTACTGACTTCGTGATTGGTAGATAGGTGGAGGGTGGAGCATCAGGCCAAAACACAAGATGACAACATCAACATCAGTTGAGGGCTGCAACTTCACTTTTTAAATGACAATATCCTGGCCGGACTTCTGTTGTCAGTGATATAAGTATTTGAAATGAACATGATTTCTTAATGTCTAGTGACATATCAGGGCCATTTTATGATTAATTGAAATACATTTCTTACATACAGCTCCTTTAATGTTTTTTACTTTTGGAAAAACGCACAGAGAATTATTTTATTTTTTTATGCCCATCTTTATGCAAATTAATCCGTTGAACTTGACGCGACTATCCAATAGAAGTAGAGCACATGGAGACTGGGGGAATCATGAGCCGCTGGCTCAAAACCACGCCCATAGCGGTAAAGTTGAGGAACGCCCATCAACGTACAAATGAGGGTAGGCGTCGCGACACAGTCGTGTCGCAAAAGTGGATCCGTACCTTGCTGCGCGACATTCAGCAACTGACACGACGTTCTGACAATTTTAGTTTTTATGCTAAATAGGCCTATAGATATCCCCCATTTAGCATTTTATGTTTTGAGGTTAATTTTTAATTAGTCAGATGTTAGATAATTATAGTTTTTCTATATCTATATATAGGCTATCAGTAAATTAGCATAATTATAATCAACACCTGCAAGTGTAGGCTACACTTTGAAGAGTAAAAATTACAGAAGGTTACGTTAATTCAACATTATTAAATCTGCATATATGGTAATCAAATTGCACTTCATAACATGCTAAATGGGGGATATCTATATCTAGCATAAATGATTAATTGTCAGAACGTCTTTCTCAGTTGCTGAATGTAGCGCAACAACGTTGCTTCAGCCATGTCGCGTCTTACAATTCTACTTTGTTACAATGTTTCGAGCAAGTAGACAGCGAAGTTGCCATAGCGGAAATTGTGAAATTAAAGTCGCAATTAGCTACTTTTTTACCCGCAATTCTGACATGCTTTCTCATAAAGATATAAAATTGGAATTTCAAGGGAAAAAAAACTGAATTGTGAGATAGGTATTTATTAGGCTACCTTTTTTATTCCGTGGTGGAAACAAGACAGACAAATGGCCAAGTTAAGAAGTTCTAAAAACTCATTGAGCTTTTACTTTTTTTCTATGCAAACATGAGCTACGGTCTTTTACTGTAGCGCCATATCTGTTTTGATAGTGGTTATAAGAAATGCATCTTTTAAAATAAATATAACTAAAGAAAAAATACAATAAAAAAATAAAAATAATGCACATCGAGGTTCCTCTATCTTTTCCATATGTCCACACTGCCGCCTAACTCAAGTTTCCCTGATTCAATGCTGGTCATTTAATTTCTAAAAACTTTTAAAACTGTATTTTGTGTACAACTAAGATGTGACAGGATATGACACTTTATTTAAACACTAGCCTACATAGTCCAGCTAAAGAGATACAAATCCTCACCCAGGCACATTTAGGGCAAGATGGTGCATGGTTTGTGCGCCAATTTTCTCACCGTCTGAACAAACTGTTTGGATTAACGCAATCAGATACACTAAGTGGAAGTCTTCACAGAGCATTCCTCTTGACAGTCTCACTACGTTGTTTCAAACCTATTTAAAGCGCATCTCCTGATGAAGCCAAGCAATTAGACCCATCTAGGCTCTCAATTCTTCAGTGTCTAGAGCTGCACTCTGCCAAACTTTATCATTTCAAATCATGTGGTAATTTTCTGCTCTAAATTATAGGTGCAGCAGATGGTTATTACTGCATTGTTAACCAGGCTTGGATACCTTGGATCAGGCTGAGGCTTTCATGCCTCCCTGCTGTTTTCTGCATGCAGAGGAACCAGACCAAAAGGAAATGGAACTAAAAATAAAGACTATACTTTGTGTCATTGCGTTAATTAAGTGACGCAATCGAATGACAGGGACAATGACTCCCCTTGTGCCAACCCCCCACCCCCCATTTTACACGTACAATCAAAACTTATGATTACTGTCTGTCTCTTGACTCTACACTAGGAAGCACATACAAATCCATTTGTACATCATGCACTTGTGATGTGGAAGTGGACAGGAAGGAAATATATATAAGGGCATGTAAACAAAACAGACTATGAATTAAGTTTTTCAGACCTCATTCCTAATGGTCACACAATTAAAACAGAAGTAAATTGCGCAACAAACACAGCTGGGCTGCACGTGACTCATTCTGTATGTTTTTTCATCATCTCTCTTTATTCCTCCTCACACAGTCGGTTTTCACCCCTTCATTTTGTCTTCACCACATGCTCCCACACTTTCGACACTCTCACAACCATGATTCATCATTGCAAGCAACCACCCCGTTCACATCCTGTCATTCAGTGCCAACAAAGAGATAGACCTGTTCCCAGTTCCTCACCCTTCCCCTCACTCCTTTCATGCCATCTTAGATAAGAGCACCGGGCCGCACACTGCAATCAGGAAATTCAATTACCCGTCTGTTACATAAACATTTGTTCAGTAATTCAAACGAATAGTCCTTTGGGTTTCATTAGGCATCTGGCACACAGTATTACTGACATGGTAATAGAGAGTCTTTATCAAGTGAGTGGCACATATTAAAGGTTTGTGACAGGGTGATTAACACAGAAAAAAAAAGAGTTTTGACAAGTGGGGAAAACCCCCCACAATAACTGTGCTATATTTTGCGTGTGTGCATTTTTAACTCTTGAAAAACAGAAAGTGGTTAGAGGGAAACAACCGTTTTGCATTCATTTGCAGGGAGCATAAGAACAATGTAAACGAATAACCGTGGTTTAAATGTACAGCGAAACCTTGTGTCAGAAATGTGCAGTAGTGATTTCTGAACTTTCATTCTAACTCTAGCAGCAAAAATTTGTTCATTCCACCATACATGAGCTTATGATAACTGTCCATCATTTCAACTTGCCATTAAAAGCGTTACAAGTGTTAGTTACTTTCCAGGATAATATATTATGTGCCATATTTGATAAAAAGTCAAAAGAGAATTTGACTAATAAACAATAGATATGTATGAAAAGTGCATCAGATTGAAAGAAAAAAGACTAAAAAGACTAGTTTGATTTAAAATACAAAAAAAAGAAAGAAGAAAAAGAACAAAACAAAACATTTCCTTCCAGCTCATTTAGCAGTCCTAGTACGAAGACGTTTCTTGATAAGGTTTTCACTCTCTTTCTCCCCTGGATTTCGGCCAATGATCTATAAGAAAGGTCAAATGTCAGCTGTTAATGAGAATGTAAATTTTAATTCATGTATTTTACAGTTAAAAGCATTGAAAACATGGATATTTATATAAAGTACACTATTATGTCATTAAGATTTTGGGTCAGTAAGATTTTTAAAAAAAGAAGAAATTAACAAGTTTAATCAGCAAGGATATTAAATGGATTAAAAGTGACATTAAAGACACATTTTTGCAAAAGTTTTCCATTTTAAATAAATGCTGTTCTTTTGAACCTTCATTTATCAAAGAATCCTGAATCCAGCACAACTGCAAATAATCAAATAATCAAATAAGTGCAGCCTTGGTGAGCGCAAGAGACTTCTTTAACCATTACAGTACCAGATGGGCCGGTATGTCCATTGGGGAGGAGATATCTGGTCTGTCGTGTTTCCGTTTGTCACGTTTGGATTTAAGCTTTAGAGACATCGTCCCGCTATCAGGGGACTTTCCGCTCATCAATCCCATGATCCTCTTTGCTGAGACAGAGAAAGATTGTGATTGTCAGATAAACAAATAGGATGCCCGAGTATGACAAAGTCTAGAAATGAACAAAAGGGTAATAATGATAGAATAAATCTAATCCTGACCTTTACTCCCAAGAAAGGTGGGAGAGCCCTGAAGAAAATCTCCAATCTTCTGGATCGTTTTGTCTTTTTTCCCTCTTTGGTTTGACTCCTGGGAAGTTGAGGGCTATGAGGAGGGAGTTCATCAGTCACTGTAATCACTCAATACTGATAGGATCAGGAATCATGATTCTCCCAATCAAAGTCTTTGAGTGTGTGATGCAGTGACTCTGAGCCACTTTTTCTCTCTTAACTCCTCTGTCCGTACTTCCACGTTCTACCTGATTTCTACTTTATTAAACCTAAGTATTCACATTGGTCTAGACAATAATCTCAGTATCATATACTGTGAGAGTGATTTCACTGGTCATTATCATAGAACACATTTCTTAATATATTTACTTCAATTTTAGACTGTGTTGTAACTTACCTCTTCCTGATGAGGTGTTAGGCGAGGAGTCATTCTACTCCTTGTATTCCTAATGTTCTCCCTTTCCATCCCATCCTGAGGATTAGCAAAGTAAAAGAGTAATCAAATATTTTGGAGTTAGGAAGGCTAACGTAAATGCTTTGGTTTCTTTTAGGCCTGTTTCACACATTTTGTCTCTGCAACAGCAGGCTTGTTTTGTGCTTTCACACTAACGGTGTTTCTGCTGTGTAACAGATCAATGGCTCTCTACAGAAAACAAAGTGATTTCTGGTTTACAAGATTAAATATTTATTGTAATAAAGCCTATTATTTAGTAAAATGGTTATTGGAAGTGAGAAATCTTACATGAGGATGGACATCAGATTTAGAACTACTGATTTTTATACAATACCGTTCAAATGTTTAGGATCAGAAAGATTTTTTTTTTGAAAGAAATTTATACTTTTATTCAGCAAGCATGCATTAATTGATCCAAAGTGACAGTCAAGTATTTATTATATATTTACCAATGATTTCTATTTCAAATAAATGCTGTTCTTTTGAACTTCCTATTTAAAGAATCTACTGTTTCAATAATAATAAGTGATAATATATATTATAACATAAGATAAATAATTATAATAAGAAAAGCTGAGCAGCAGCATATTTGTTTTGTGACACTGAAGACTGGAGTCATGGCTGCTAAAAAAAAAAAATTCAGTTTTGCAAGCAGAAATTGAAATACATATTAAAATAGAAAACAATTATTTGAAATTGAAATACTATTTCACAATTTTACTGTTTTTACAGTATTTTTAATCAAATAATTGCAGCCTTGAGCAAAAAGACTTCTTAAAAAAATATATTTTACAAACTTTTGAACAGTAGTTTACATACAAAATGGACATAAATCTACACTGGACCCAAACCCCAAAGTGTAGCTATAAATTGCTTAAATAGTCTGAATTCAGTCAGATATACGGAATAAAAGGGTTTGTTCCAATCATGTGAAAATGACTGTCTGCATAAATTGCAGAAAATGTGCTGTTAACCTCAAAATTAATATGCGCAGTACACACACCGCAGACAGTGAAACAGGCCTTAATTGAACCTGAATGTTTGGCTGTGATTGGTCATATAAGATGTGATGGATGTTATGATGATCACTGATGAGCTAGTTAAGGAAAAAACAATTACCCAGTCGCAGTGGTTAATTAACCCTCTGCTGATGATCAGGTCAGCAGGCAATTTTACAATGCTAAATGCACACAGCATCTAAATGATCTGAATCTTTAATCCCTACTGACAAAACACACATTGGTTTCAGGTCAGCTGGAAAGAGTGGCGGTTTCATTTTGACACTCAAAAGAGCACAAACCCCTGAGGATTAGTTGACAGATCTAGTGCCAAGAATGCAGTGCATTAAAGCATCTTTAATAAGACAGCAGAGCATCTGTCCGATCCCTCTTTTATACACATGCAAGAACAAATGCTGCATGAAAAAAATACTCAAATCTGCAGAATAAATAAATGATTCAGTCTGAAAGACTTCTTAGTCTCTCTCCGGTGACTCATCAGTTTCAGTCTCTTCCTTTCTCTCTCTCCAACCATTCTGCATTCTCCCTCCATCACTCCTTTCCTGTCACTATCTCTCTCTCTCTCTCTCTCTCTCTAGACAACAAGATTGCATCTGTGACATTGCATGTGACAGCCAATGCCACGCTCGTAACACCTGCCAGCCTAAACGGGGCGGATCTGTCTGTCACACCTGTCACCTGCTCTCCGACTTGCAAGCTCACATTAAAAGCAGACTAATGCCCTGACTCCCAGGAACCTGTCAAGTCATTCACCGTTCAATCGCGTCGGAGGGAAACTGACTGACTGAAAATCATCATGATGGCTTGTTCTGAAGTCAGGTGCAGGTGTTTCCCTGCCGTGAAATGGGAAAGTGTAATTACAATAATTTAGAGGTGTCGAGGGTGAACGTATCACACGATTACAATGATTTCCCCCAATTATATGTGAAAAGTCATGACCTTGAGGATTTTATGGGTGAATGATGAATTATAGGTCTATTTTAAATTCTACAGAGCATTATCCCCCAAAGCCTTTGTTATTTATGCATCATAAAGAAAAACAAATGCCCTGCCACTGAGGGCATGGACAGCTCTTACAGGCAATATCACCATAATGGATCTGTAAAACCACATAGCAAAACCAGCTTCATTTACACATCCACCACGATAGAAATGTTATTTCTTTGATGCATCAAAGGCTTTAGGGATAATGACTCATAAGCTGCATTTCCACCATCATGAACTTTAACCAAATGGCCTGGATAAGATGGTCACAAAAACTTTATTAGGAACTTTAAAGGGTTAATAAGATTACTGGTAGTTGCAAATGTTTTAATTTCTGCATCTTTACACTTTATAGGTACTCTGTTCAAAGACGTTTGGACTAGGCCATGTTCTGCTTTTAATAAGTGAATTGTGAACCAACCAAGAATGTATATTAAAGGAATAGATGACTCAACAACTAAATGTTTCATAACATACCGTATGTAATTTTCTTTCTGTGGAACTAAAAAAATATCTGAGGAATCATTAAGCAGCTCTATGCTGAAGACTTTGATGTATGTTAAACCTGATGCATATTTGTCTGACATTAGATTTCTGGTCAAAAAAGTTCAAGAACCAATGACATTTGTTACTGACATCCAACCTGCACCACAAAAGACTTGGAATACAGTTTTATCCTTATTTCTTTTTAACATTTTTTATTTGTATGAAGAGCAGCTGCATTAAATTTCCTTTTGTGTTCCACTGAAAAGATAACAGCATATGGGTTTGGAACGACACGGGGACAAGCAAATAACAACAGAACTTTCATTTTCGCATCTTTTAAGAAAGTAAAGATTAAAAATTTGGATTTCATGTTGATTTTAAGGACAAGATCTGCCAGTATCTTATTTAATGAGACACTTACATCACACCGACTTGCTCAAATTGATTTGGTGTGGAGGGAAATTTCAGAGGGCAAAAAAGTAATCACATAATTTATGGATTTATACTTCTAATCTCCAGCTCTGTGGGTTAACCTTACAAAATTAACATGACCCTTAGTGTCTTGGCTGTGAATGTCTGGTTCCAGACCATTAGGAGTCCTGAAGGTGGAACAGCAGTTGAAGTAGGATTAAAAAGGAAGAGAGTACCTGAGGACTGGGTTCAGAGAAAGCTTTCTTTTTCACCACGCTGCTCCTGCCTCCTTTCTGCTTCAAATGAATAGAAGCGCCATAAAAATGGTTTGTGCCATTCAATTACAAAACTCTCCAACAATTAGCAGCTACAATACATGTGGAAGCGTGACTCTGTTTCCAGGGGCAACCGGCGTGAGAGCACAAGATTCTTTGACAATAAGGGGTCACTTATTTCGAGTGAAGAGCATTCTTTCAGAGTGCAACATTACATCTTCACTGCAGTGTTTTGAGAGAATAGCACAACCTACCTAGACTACAGACTCTGTGCATGGCTACCCTTTTTAAGTGTGTTATAATAAAATGTTAACACCCTGTTTAGTCAGCATTTATGGTCGATTTGTATTTGTGCATTGGTAATCCCTCTGTCTGAACCATTCAATTAAATTTCCATAAACAGGTTTTAAAAATCTATAAACCTACTGTGTATTCTATAATTATTGTTATTGCTCCCAGAGCAAGTATCTGCAAGTGTTTAAGTTGCCTGGAGAGAGTGTGTGAGGTTAGGCCAAGGCATACTCAACCACACACATAAATATATTCTCACACTCAGAACTTTATGCTTAATAGGACTGCCATTTTGCTGCCCATGCACAATGAACACTGATTGTTAAGTGTAAGTGAGCAAAATTGGAGCCTTGTTAATGACTAATTAGGACAATTAAAGGGCTACTGGCTGTGCAGATTAGGTCAGCAGCAGATGGTCAATGGATTTTATATTTTAAAAAAATGATCATTTAAAAATAACTAAGGTTTTAAATTAAAGTAAAACATCAACTAGAGAGAAAGAGGAGTTAACTTTGTGTGATAAATCTGAACTAATATTCTACAAAATTTCCCATGATTTTAAGGCTAGAAATCGAAAAGATTAGACATTTCGCTCAAGCACAAGATGATTGCCGGTCATTCCAGTCACAGCACTTATATCACTTTATGTGAACTAAGAACCATTTTCTAACCCCCCATCGGATTAATTTCTCACCTTCTCAATCTCCCCGCTCTTCCTCTTGCGAGTGGGTCGGGAGATTTTAACAGTAACGGCGTCTTCTCCCTGCCGCTTGAGAGCGAAACGATCCGGCTGCAGAGGGCTGAAGGAAATTTCCAGCTCAGGCCGTGGAAACCTGGAACGTCTGCCTGTTTCCGTGGAGATCACTGAGGAATCTAGCACCAGCGGACAGCTAGCGGACGAACTCTGCGATATGAAGATTATTATCATCAACTTGATAATCAATGGACTGAGAAATATGTGCATTTATTTATCACTTTTTATCAAAAATGAGCTAACGCAATAAATTTATCTAACGAGATGTAACATGAGAGGTGCCACAAAAAGTAAACTTTTTATTTAATGATGACATATTAGAGATTTTTTTATTTATTTACTGAAATCTCACTAAAATGTGAGGGGTCCGTTTTTTTACATTTTTGAAAAGTATCTTATGCTCACCAAGGCTGCATGTATTTGATAAAAATACAGCAAAACTGTAATATTGGGAAATATTACTATTATTTATAATATTTATTTTAATATAATTTTCATTTATTCCTGTGATGCAAAGCAGAATTTTTAGCAGAATTTCTCCAGTCTTCAGTGTCACATGATCCTTCAGAAATCATTCTAATATGCTGCTCAAGAAACATCTATTATTATTATTATCAATTTTGAAAACAATTGAGCTGCTTAATATTTTTGTGGAAATTTAGATACATTTTTTCAGGTTTCTTTGATGAATAGAAAGATCAAAAGAACAGCATTTATTTAAATTAGAAATATATTGTAACAAATTACTTTATTTAATTGTCATTTCATGATTCTATTCCTTGTTTCAGTTTTCGGTCACACTTTAGATTAGGGTCTAGTTAGGGTCTAACTACTTTTGCTTTAAATAACACCTAATTACTGCTTATTAATTCTTAGTAAGGTAAGTTTGTTAAGTTTAGTTATTGGGTAGGATTAAGAGATGTAGAATATGGTCATGCAGAATAAGGCATTAATATGTGCTTTATAAGTACTAATAAACAGCCAATATCCTAGTATTATGCATGTTAATAAGCAACTAGTTAATAGTGAGAATTGGACCCTAAACTAAAGTGTAACCCAATTTTATTTTGTTACTGACAGATGGATAATTTAAAACTAAGATAGATGAATATGCAGGTTTGTTTTAGAATTGTCACAAAAAAAAAAAAAAAAAAAAAATCTGCTAAATTGCATAAAACGGGTATCAACTAAATGAAAAGCTAAAATAAAAAATGGAACAATGTAATTGTGATTCACCATTTTCACAATGAAATGATAACCAGGAAGGGTGTATTTCTGTTTTACCTGACTGGTGACAGATCCTCTGTTTCTGCTCGTGTTTTTGAGCGTACTGGTGTTCAGAGGCTTCACATCAGACAATTCTTCTTCCATCGTCTAGCACAACAATTAAGAGAGTCAAAAAACATTCATCACTCTCTATATAATTACCAACTCAATTTAATTACACAGCTATGTCTAATAAACAACACATATCACCACAGGTTGGTAAAAATATAGATCGAGAGCTCCCTGAATGATTACATGTGTTCAAATCAGTTTGGGGAGACGATTCTTTGGAAGGCATTGATGTACCAAGAAGTAAAAAGTAATAAAGGCCAGTTTTCTATTTTGACTATAATTATACAATACAATCCATGTAAAAGCTCAATTCATATAACTCTCAGTTCCTCCTAGCATGCAGTGAACTCGGCTCATCTGAGGTGAATTATATAAAATAAAAATGATTGTTTGAAGGACAAGGCCACACTTTACTTAACAGTGTGTTTTGTACAAATGCCAACATTCAGAGTAAAGCCACTTCAGTCTTCTGACAGTGATTATATTTGTCATATGCAGACTCTAATGAATCATCAAAGGCAACGGGTGAATTGGCAGTAATAAAACACGTGTTTCTGACTTGGGTTGATGAGTTTCTGCGAAGTCTGCCATCCATGACACTGACACTGAGCAGTTCCTTCAGTTTCTGGATCTCTGTGTCCTTTGCAGTCAGTTCTGCCTGCAGTGCCTCGGTCCTGCTGTCCTCAGTGACCTCCTAAGTGTGTTAAAATAACACTTTATGTAAGGAAAATTGATGAAGGAATGAATTATACAACAATATAGCAAACAATCAATTGGTAACACAGCTATTAGTTTAGCTTTTGCTGTTTACCTTTTTCAGAAACTTATTTTTCAGTAAAACTATTGTTGACAATTATAAGGTTCTGCGTGTATACATCACATCCAGATGATATAGTCATACAGGCTACATTATTAAGCCTCCATATTATTAAAAACTAATTCTGACTGGACAGAGATCCCATTCAGCTTTAGTCCAGCTAAAAATAACTTCTGAATGGTGTCATTTTTATTAGATTTGCTTGGCTTCAAAAGAGCTGTATGGCTCTTTGAAGTTCTGCTGATGTGAGTGATGTGAAACTGTAATGCTGTAAACAAATCTGGACTGCCTAATAGTCGTAGAGTTAATAGGAAATTAACTCTTAGAACGTCTGTCAACCAATCAGAATCAACTATTCAGCACCGCTGAACAAATGACGGCACTGCTATCATACTTTCCTACATGCACCTGAACTGCCACTGAGTTATTTGCCCCAGGAATTATTAAATAACATCTAAATTAACCATGCTTTCATACCAAGAAATATTATTTTTTTAACTATAAACAAATGAATGTATGAATTGCATGAAAAAAACGTGGAGAAGTTCCATGTAAATATAATTGTTAATAATTATTTATTGAAAAGATGTTTCACTGTAATGTACATGACATTAAAATAAATATTTTTCATTAAAAGGTGTATATTATGATAAATATCAATCAATAAAATGTTTGGATTTTTGCTCATTGTTGTGTAAACGTTATAGTTTGAGTGAACTAGAAGTTGCAACCGACTTTAAATGGGCTGATGCATCTACTGGTTTCAATTAGGTTTAAAATGTGCTTTTATGTATCAGACCATTTTACTACCATTCAAAAATTGTATGTCTGTAAGATTTTAAAAATATATATTTATGCTCTTATGCTCACTAAAGCTGCATTTATGCAATCAGAAAACAGTAAAACAGAAAAATTGTGAAATATTATTACAATTTAAAATAGCCTAAATGTTTTCCAATTTAAAACATTTCAGCAGAGATTCCTTTGATGGTAAAGTTGAATTTTCAACGGCCATTATTCCAGTTTTTAGTGTCAAATGATCCTTCAGAAATGATTCTAATATGCTGATTTGGTGCTCAAGAAAAATTTATAATTATGATCAATGTTGAAAATGGTTGTTCTGCTTAATATTTTTGTGGAAACTGTAAAAAGTAAAAATCGTTCAGAAAAAGTTCACAAGAATAGCATTTCTGTCATGACCACTATCGTCAAATACGATTGACAATTAGCATACAGTTAAGGATTGGCGGTATATGGTTCTGTTCTGGGCAAGAACTCCCTGCGCATCCATGCAGCCTAGCATGAATAAGAGCAGGGAGAGCAGCAATAACCCCCCTTAGGGTAAAGAGAACAGAACCAACATGAATGTAATGCAGATATCATTAATTAATTTTAATCTAGAACATAATTAGAGAATTTTAGTCTGAATCAGGGGTAATCAGAATGCCAAATCCTGACTGACGAGGAGGAGCTGGGGATGGAGGAGGGCAATTAACTCCTGAGAAACGCGATAGCTGCTGATAATGCTGAAGGAGCTTATACATGTATACAGTGATAGGCGTCGTATTCCTATAGGTAGACGTGGATCAGCTGAGAGTCAGCTGATGCGAGCTTGACAAACGTGACCTGCCAGAACTTACGCTATTCTAATTTGTAATATGTAATTTTTTTATCTTAACTTCCACTTTTAACCAATTTAATGCATTCTTGCTGTAATAAATATTTATTTATTTCCCAAAAAAAATTCCTTACTGACCCACATTTTTTTAAAGACTTTGTGTAGATGGTGAGATCTGTAACCGACACTGACCTCTGGTGTTTGGGGGGTGTTACTGGACTGTAGGATCTTGATCTGTTGGTCTTTCTCTGCATTGGACACGATGAGTTTCTTCAGCTGAACTTCCAGAGCAGAGACAAGTGTGTCTCTCTCTTTTCTCCAGCTTTCCATCTCTTCATCACGAGCAGCAAGACATGCAGCCAGAGACTCCTAATTGACATGTATCAAGAGAATGATTCTCTCTTTAACTAAAATACTTGTCTGATATTGTCTCTGGAAACACACACTGCTCTTTACCATTTCAGCCTGTTGGCGGGCATGTCGTTCTCGATCATCAGCGAATCGTCTCATGTCCTGGTTCCTCCTCTCCTCAGCCTCTTTAGCCTGACCAATCAGAGCCAACTTCTCCTCCATCCACTTCCTGCGCTCTGCCTGGTGCTTCTCATTGGCCAGCTACAAACATGAACACCGAACAACCACACCATAAGACCATGAGCACACATTTTCTCTTACAGTTGAAGAGAAATTGAGAAAACATTTGGGCACCAGACCTGCAAGCTCTCCTGGGCCTGAGTGGTCTGTTGTTTGGCCTGTAAGACGTCATCAGAGATCGGTCTAGAATCTCTCCTGTTCCTCTGTTCAGGGAGTGTTGCTCTCAACCTCACCAATTCTGAAAATAAATACAGTGATGTCAAAAATCTGAGACAATACTGAAAAACAGGGATTCAATATCTACCATGAATTCATAAATATAAAGGTTTTTAATTTAAACAATCTTTAACTTGATTTAAACTGTAACATAAAATGTGCTTTTTATTTTATTTTATTTTTTTATTATACTTTTTTTTCAGAAATATAACTTTTTTCTGTGTATAATCCTTTTTTAATTGTATGATATATTATTACAGTACATTAATGTATCATGAATGCAATATTGTCCATGTAGTCACATACCCTGAGTGAGCTCATTTATCTGAGTCTCTCTGTTGTCCAGCTCCAGGTCCAGCTGTGTTTGTGTTTCCTCCTGTTCAGTCAGAGCCAAACGCATGTTTTCAATAACATGCTCACGCTCTTGCAAATCTGCAGAAACCATCAACAAAAATTAACATCCATTACTGTGTTGACACACATTTAATTAAGCACTTAAAAACAAATGACATCCATTATTGCTCACACTCATGCAGATACATGGAAGTAAACAAACGATACCTTTACATGCTTTCTGATAGAGCAGAAGATTCTCATTTGACTTAGATTCAGAGGATCGTTCCTGTTTTAGAAGAAAGAGAAAATATTCAAGTCACATGGCAATTTCAGTAAATGTTTCTCTCTTTGAGGTTTTATGTATTCATCGCTGGATGGTGCTTACAGCTTTCAGCTGGTTGATGATGCGGTCCCTGTTGGCGATCTCATTCTGGAGCTGCACTTTAATCTTTTCTAGATCACTGAGCTTCAGTCGTAGAGATTTCTCAGAATCTCGCATGGAGGAGATCTATATCAAACAACATAAGCAGTTTTAGCACAGGTCAGCAACAGTTAGAATCAATTCAAGCTCTGCTCTGACACGTTTCAGCCCGGACAGTAAAGACGTTTGAATGAGTGAAGACCTCAGCTCTCACCTCCTTCTGGACCTGTTGAATCTGTTTCTTCGAGTCACCAAGTTTTTCCCGAAGATCAGATGAATCATCTTCCCTTCTGCGTAGATCAACAGCCAGACTGCTCATTTTACACTCGATAGTTTTAATCTCCTCCTTTAATCTGAGAGATGAAAAACCACATACACACAGAATGAATAACAATTACAAAAAAAAAAATCTGAGACAAAAGTATTGATAAATTGTTGTCTGATTAATTGGCCAGTTTTTATGCTCATGCTTACCCAAGGCTGCATTTATTTGATCAAAACTATAAAAAACATTAAAACAACTGTTTTCTATTTTAATGTGTGAATTTCTTATTTATTTATTTCTATGATGGCAAAGCTGATTAACAGTCATTATTCCAGTCTTCAGTATCAACTGATCATCCAGAAATAATTGTAATATTATTATTAATGTGGAAAATAGTTGCGCTACTTGACATTTGTGGAAACTATGAAACTTTTTTTGTCAGGATTCTTTGATGAATAAAAAGTTCAAAAACAGCATTCATTTGAAATAGATTTTTTTTCTTGTAACAATGTAAAAGTCTTTACTGTCATTTTTGACCAATTTAATATATCATTGCTGAATGGCAAGTATTCATTTCTTTTAACTTTTGAATGGTATTGGATATAAATAAAATATATGCAAAATACAAAAATAATGAATTATATGTTTGGCAACAGTAATAAAATTGGACTGATTTTGTATGGTGGTTTAATGTGACTTGTGTTTTAGGAAACGGTATTATATTTCAAGAGGAAAATAACTAACCGGTTAATCTCTTCTTGTTTCTTCAGTAGATCTGCATCTTTCTGAGCGATGGCCTCCTCTGCCACAGCCAGCAGCTCTCTCCTCCTCTCCACCTCCCTCCTGCGCGCCTCTTGCACCGCTTGTGTCTCCTCCTCCTCCAGACGATCCTGTGCTTCCTTCAGTCTCTTCTGCAGAACTGAAAGCTGAGCTTCCTTTGATGCTAGGGCTTTCTCCCTCTGTGCAAGTTCAGCCTCCTTTTCAGACAGCATGTTTATTTCACTATCGATCTCTCTGCTTTTAGATCCAAGAGTGTTAGGGTTTGTCAGCCCCACCTCGCCATCTTTAGACAGAAGTGGCGTATCTTTCTCCGCCTTTGTCTGAAGGCATCCAATCTTCTTCTCTAGTTCAGCTTTGACACCACGAAGGGTGGTAACCTCAGCCTGCAGGTCAAAGTTGACTTTTTTGAGGTCATCACAGTCAGCTGATGTATTTTTAGACTGAAGCAAAGCAAAGGTTTCAGCCTCCTGTTTTAGTAGTGTAATTTCCTGTTCAAGAGTCAAGATGTGTTTGTTCTTTTCTCCCAGTTCCTGATCTTGCTTAGCCATTTGTGATTTGGCAGCATAAAGTTCTTGATACACACCTTTCAAAAGTTCTGTAGTGTTGGTATAACTGGACACAACTTCTACCTTCAAATTCCTGCAATCCATTGCCGTTGTCATATGTTTGGTTTCCAAGGATGTCTGACAAAGCTTCTCTGATGAAATATGTTCCTGTGGATTTCTCTCTTCCAGTTTAGACTTCAGATCTTGTATGCAAACTTCTAGTGTGTGGCATTCCTGTTCCAATTCTGTGATCTGCTTGTCTTTTTGTTTGGATTCAGCAAGGCAACACTCCAGCTGACCTTTGACCTCAAGAAGGGCGGAGTCTTGACACTCATTATCTGCAACATCGTCTTGCCCTTTAAAGTCCTCCAGGGGACCTATGAAGAATGGAGAGCTTTGAAAATACTTAAAAGTCATATATAATTTTTTTTAATCTTGTGAAGTGTCTGTGACATGCAATAATACAGTATTTGTGTGTGTGCTTAATATAAATTGTTTTAATTAAAATTTTGCTTCAACATTCAAAATAGTTTGGTACAACCAGGTATTTAAAATGTATTGCTACTGGCCTGGCAACAAAGCCAGTAATTATTTAATCTAAATTGCACTAGTCTTTACTTACACATGGAGCGTAAAATTAATTTTCAATTTGATTTCATTCTGAAGATGAAAGAGGGGCATTTAAATGTGAAACCACATGTGAGCTTGAGAGCCTCCCATTTATACACAGGAAACACTTCATGTGTCTGAAATGCTTTGATACTATAATTACATTTCTTTTACTCTCATTCTTTTTTATATTAAAGTAAAGCATCCTTTGCCCCCCTTATATGGCTTACAGTGCTTTTATTTTTGTGCAATGCTCTCCATGTGTAAAATGAATATGCTTCTTTATTCAGTTGAGCTCATAAAAACAATACACTTCACAGAAGTACTTTGAGATACAGGGCTTATCATGCACTGTGGTAACTTTCTAAAAAAAAACAAAAAAACATTTAAAATTATTATTTCTTTATGCTTGAGAGCCTTTTTCGACTGTGGAGGTATCGTCGTCCTTTGACCCGATTCTCTCGGCCGGCCCCTCTGGTTGTGACAAAAGCTGGGAGGCACTTTTCAGCACCTGGGACGGAGTCTATACCTTTCTTGAGTGGGGGCTGTCCATCAAGCCCCTCCCCTTCCTGACGCCGCTTTCTGGTTTCAGTCCGGGTGCTTGGCCGCTGCTCTGAGCAGGTACAATTGCGTTTAAGTTGGATGATCTCCTTTTTGATGGAGTCAATTTGAGTTCTCTAGATATCCGCAACAAGAGAAAGAAAAAAATGCTAAAATTTGAATCAGGTAGGAACTGCATTAAAGGAACATTTCACCCAAAATGACAATTCTGTCATCACTTTCTCACCCATATATTTTTCTAAACCAATATTTTACTTGTTTTGTGGAAAAATTATTTTAGATTGCATATAGATATTTTCTACACAACAGTTCATTGTGACAATGGGCTGACAAGCTCCAAATAGGATCAACACCATGAAAGGATGTGTTAATAATGACACATTTTTTGGGGACAAAATATCCTTTTAACCATTACCAAAAGATACACTACTGTTCAAAAGTTTGTATTTTTTATATTTTGTATTAATACTTTTAATTTATTCACCTTTATGCATTTATAACATTATAAAAGATGTCCATTTCACATAAAGGCTGTTCTTTTCAACTTTATACTCAAATAATCCTAGGGGAAAAAAAACTCAACACAACTGATATTAAGAAGCAAAACTATTTTCAACATTGATAAGAAATGTTTCTTTAGCACCAAATCAGCATATTAGAATGATTTCTGAAGGATAGTGTGACACTGAACTTTGGAATAACGGTTGCTGAAAATCGCAATCACTTTTGCTTTCACAGGAATAAATTACATTTTAAAATATATTAAACCAGAAAACAGTTAACTGCTAAAATTAAGCAATATTTCACAATTTTACGTTTTTTAACCAAATAAATGCAGGCTTGGTGAGCATAAGAGACTACTTTCAAAATCTTACCGACCCCAAACTTTTGAAAGGTAGTGTATATCCAATTATTTTGAACATAGGAAAACAATGTCTAGATGTTCACACTCACATCCTGATCCGTGTTTTCTACATGTTGGTCAAGAGCTGTCTGGAGTTTAGAAACCATCTCATCCTTCTGTCTGCACATTTCACTCAGATCCCATTCCGTTTGCCTATGGCTCTCCAGAGCCTAAAAGCAGCAGAACAAGTCAGCTTCACTACAAGATTTTTTACAACTTCTGAAGAAAAAAAAAGCGGCGCTTGCTTATGCAAAACCCGCAGTGATGCATAGCATAACCTCACAGTCTGGACTTCATATTGCGTGTTAAAATGGCAGAGGCATTTTACAATGTCAGTTTTACCTTCTTAACCTCCTCCAGTTCATCTGACATTCGGCTCTGGGTTTCCAGCTCTGTGAGGGAGTATGGGGCTTGATGTTAGATCAAGTGATTAGGAAGCCTGGTAAGTTGGCGTATGAACACTAAGCAAGTGTATTTTGGTTACAGTTTTACAATAAAAGCATCTGTGTCTCATAATACAGGGTTCCCACACTTTCTGGCCAATGAATTTCCATTTTTTGGTCTCACAAAAAGCATTTTCTTGCTGAAGAAAATATTATAAAGATTTTAACCTTTTAAGACTTAAACTTTTGGAAGGGAAAAAAAAACATTTTGAAATTCCCTGAAATTTGCAGGTTCTCCAGAACAGTGGGAACCCTTTATTGTTTTATTTAACAAACAAGGGGTAGGGGATGCACAGCATATTTCTGGTGAAGGGTGCAGGTGGAGATTTGGTGCATGTCAGCTCATCTGCAATGATTTCTCACCCTTTGATTTGAGTGACAGCTGATTCTGAGTTTCACTTAGCAGTTCTGAAAGTTCTGTGACCTTTTTCTCAAGGTCATGCAGCGTTGTAGAGACTCTAGTGTCAGAGGTCACCAAGCAAGCCTGGGCAGCCTGGGCATCATGTCTGATTTCAGCCAGGTTACTGCTCATAGAGTCAAGCATGCTGTCTAGAGAAACATGGTTCTCCTCCTACACACAAATTCACAACTACGATTACTATTCCCAAATGAAATATGATCATCTTTCAAAGTATTTATGTAACCTTGAATATCTATTCTGAAAGCATATCTGAACCTCGGATTTTGTCGCAGCTGAAACCATGCTGTCGTCGTCCACAGCTGTTTTTCCCACCAAGTTTTTGAGAATCTCCAGTCTCCTTTCACACCGTTCTTCAATCAGCTCCCTCTCTCTGGATATGCGCTCGCTAAAATAGAAAAAGACACAGAAAGCCGTCAGAGTCATCATAAAGCAGGACCTGTAATTTGTTATAATTTCACATAATTGAACACGGAAGCCTGTGATCTCTGACCTGTAATCTTCCTGCATTTGGGAAATCAGCTCAGAGAACTCTTTTGTAACCTCATCTCGAACATGTGCCTCGAGAGCTAAGCGTTCTGCTTTTTCCTTCCTCAACTGCTGCTGAATCCCCTCTATAAACTGCAGCTGGGCCTTTACACACAACACAAAACATAATGCAGAAGCCTCATTGTTGTACAAACATAAAATCATGCAGCAAAAATAATTCTTAAAAACATCTTGTGTGATGCTTGTTGAAGTTATGGTTGATTTGGACAAAACCTAAAATTACCATAGATGTGACTTACTGTGCAAGGTGCACAATATATCGAAATTATCAAAATATCGCAATGTACATATCGCGATATGCATATCGCAACGGCTTGCAATAACTGGGGTCATGAACAAAAGACAAAAAGTTAATTACTCACTGCTCTTGGATAAATAACTTTTGTAGCTTTTATAATAATCAGTATATATTTAATTCATACAGTGAAAACTAAGCAGTGTTTTATTTTTACATTTGATTATTCAGTTTCTGTTGTTAAAGAATCCTAATGTAGGCCTTCCTGAAACCCTAAACCCTGTGGTTTACACTGATGTTAAAATAACACTTCTTATGCTACAGTAAAACACTGATGTTCACTTTCAGAAGCTGTAGGGATGTTTTCTTGTCACAAAAAGAAAGTGAAACATGCATGTAGGTTATATAATTTTCAATATAATTTAAAGATAAGTTTATTTTACACACTTTAAGCATTATCGTATCGCATATCGAATATCGCATTATTTAATAAGTTATCGCATATCGCAATTTTCTTCAATATCGTGCAGCCCTATAAGGTGCCAAAACACACCTCATAAACCTCTTTATCAAGCAGCACGGTCTCTTTCCCTTCTTCTTCAGCGTCCAGTATGGTGTCCTCCATTTCACTCCCCTCTTCATCCTCCTCCTCCTCAGTGTCAGAATCTTCCCGGACATCCTCAAGGCTGGTGTCCCATCGTACAAGCGAGCTGCGTCGCATTTCCCGTCGATCAACATTGTTGATAATGAAGGACACCTCTCTGGCACTCCTTTTCACCACTACTGGAACGCTCTTAGTGCTGATGATCACCACCTGAAAAACAAGACAGAACTGTCCATAACAACTACAAGTAACCTTTCAGCAGAGAAAGAAAAAAAATACAAATTTCAGCATTTTGAGTAATGTCAAGTAACTTGACAAACAAACATGATGGGAAAACAATAAAAGGGTCCAAAAGTGTACACTGTGTAGAATACAGCCCTTTTAAAGGGATAGTTCACCCAAAAATGAAAATTGATTACTCATGTCATGTCAAACCCATGAGACCGTTCATCTTCACAACAAAAATAACCAAGATAGTTTTAATGAAACCTGAGATTTCTGTCCCTCCATTAAAAGTCTACTCGACCGAAACTTTGACGCTTAGGTCCTGTTTCACAGACAGAGCTTAGATTAAGGATTAAGCCTTAGTTCAATTACAACATTGAAGAGGCTTTTATAAACTTGCCTTAGAAAATAACATTACTGGTGTGCATCTTGTGACAAAACAATGGTACTGACATATTTAAAGATAAGTCAAGTTTCAATAAATTTGAGTATATTTAGGGTTTATAACTGGTCTGGTTCTCGCCTTATTGATGAACAGGAATTGTAGTTTGCGAGTAAAGCAGTACAAGGAAACTGTGCCTCTTCATTAACTTTTTGAAGCATTAAAGTTTTGGAATGGACTTTCAATGGAGGGACAGAAATCACTCAGGTAACATTAAAAATTACATGAGGGTGAATAATTAATTACAGAATTTTCATTTTTGGGAGATTTAATGCTTATATGAGTGAGATACAGACATATTAGGACATTACATACCTTTTGAGCTACGGCAGAGAACTTGAGCACATTGAGTGTCTCATCATACATGGAGGCGCACTGGTTGATGTTTACAATCATACAGGCTTTGCCCCGGCCCGTAAAGTATCCCTGCAGATAGTGAGTGAGTTTGCTCTCTCTGAATGGAATGTGCTGTCTAAAATGACAAAGTAAGAGTGATTAAAAGACAAAGAAAAGGGAGAAGAAAAGAAAAGAAAAAGGCACTAGCATACTTGGCCTGCTGGTTATTTCTGAGTGCATTGATGCATTTTCCCAGGCTGAGCAGTGAGGTGTTGATGTTTCCAGCCTCTTTCAGCCGTTCACCTTTATTTTGTGTCTTAGCACATCGCTCCGATCCAGCCAGATCACACAATGCCAGCCTGGAACCAGAGTACATACTTTTACAAAACATTCTGAAACACAACACAAACACCCTGCAGAGAGCTCAGAACACACAGACTCACTCGCTGACTGTCTCCACTCTGGGTATTCCCACATCCTCCACCTTCAGGATCCGGACAGAGAAAATACTGTGGCTAAAAATCAGACAAAAAGGGACAAAGTCAGAATAACAGTTCAATACAGAATCCACCACATTAAAACAGATAGGCACCAGGAAGGAATTTGTACCTCCTGCTAGAGAGCAGGTTGAGTTTAGTGCTGGAGATGCTCTGATTCCTTTTCCCCAGTTTCATCACTTTTAAGGCTTCATCAGCGCTGCTCACCTGAACCCATTTCAGATCTGGAAAATTAACCAAAAAAACAAAAACAGTTATGAGCAACAATGCAATCTGCATAGGCAACATAAACAGTTTTCATAATCAACCAACTGAGTTACCCATGGAAATGCTATTGTTGCTAAATTTTTTTCTTGTTGCTCTAGCACCAGCACCTGGCCAGTTTTAGCTATTACACATTATTTCCAAACAAACCCGAAAGTCACTCCAGTACATTCAAATTAACCTACATGTAATTCTTTTTTTGGAATGATTCTTCTCACTCCTGTAGCTCAAACAGTACATGGCAATAGAAAGGCCAATGTCATGAGTTAGATTCCTAGGGAATGCATGAACTGATAAAATGGGAAATTAAGTTGCTTTAGATAAAAATAAACAAAAATGCAGAAAAGGTCAAATGTAAATGAAGATGCACATTATTGCATTCCCATCCCAGCCTTACAATCTGGATTCATTTTGTTGTTACATGCAAAATTGTATTATATCAGATTATCAGGGTTCATCTTTTACTTGGATGCCACATGAGCTCCATCTTAATTTATTGAGAGCATAAACAGTAAATGAACAATTTATTGACAGAATAAACAGCAAATTACAGAAGCAGGTGCTCCTTTACCTTTGATGAATGAGTTTCCTTTGACGTCTTGACAAAGGCGGAGGTTGGTTCTCCGTAAAGCATTGCTCGCATGCTGTTCTAGCAAGTCGTGGATGTTCTCATTGTAGATCTCGCAGAACGATACCCATATAGAAAACTTAGTGTGCATGTCCATATCCACAGCCAAACTCCTCTCATTCGCTGCAGAGCTTATATCACAGAGAGTGGAACCATCTAACAGGCAACCAGAAAATTGTTTCAGACAGACAAACAATATAAACAGACTGCCAAGCACAACCTTAGAGATGTGTACACTAGCTGAAAAATTCTCTCTTTACCTTCAAGATCAGACTGTGAGCTGTGGCAAGACTTCTGCGCATCAGTCTAAAGAGAAGATTAAATCTTAAGATTTAGTCAAATGAACACTCCTGTAAAAACTGAGGGTCTTGAACTCATTATGACATTACTGTACCTCTTTGAAAAGCTTGAGCAGGTTGCGTTTGCCAGCTGCTTCCTCATTTTGCTGCTCTTTGGTGAGTCTGATGAAATCCCGGCACCTCTGGGGTTTCAAGCACATCTGAGTGAAGATGCGTCCATCCAGACTACTGAAGATCATGTTGAGGGAACGTGGCAAGATGCCTGGATCTGTATCTGGACCTAATACATAAACACAATCAGGACATTATGGTTAAATTTGAATATTTTACAAAAGCAAAGCACTGTTAAATTTAGCATGAAAAGGAAATTCACCCTATTTTCTAAAGGCATCTTAATGACCTTATTGCAAACAATCCATGATTACGTTTCTTTTTTACAAACTCATAATTTTTCATCAAAATGTCATAGCCAGATTAAGTGAAACGACAGAATTCTCACTAATGGAGTATACCCGACTTCTCCAATCAATTAGTTCGCTTAAAGGGTTAGTTCACCCAAAAATTAAAATTCTGTCATTAATTACTCACCCTCATGTTGTTCCACACCCGTAAGACCTTCGTTCCTCTTCGGAACACATATGAAGATCTTTTTGATGAAATCCGAGAGCTTTCAGTCCCTCCATTGGGAGCAATGTACTTTACATATTCAAGGTCCAGAACGATAGGATAGACATCAAGAAGTTGTTCCGTGAACGCGCTTTTGATAATATTTTTATGTAAATATAGAGGTAAATTTAGTTTTTTTTGCGCAAACAAAGCACTTGCGTCGCTTCATAAAATTGAGGTTAAACCACTGGAGTCACATGGATTACTTTAATGATGTCTTTCCTATCGTTCTGGAGTCTGGACCTTGAATGTGTAAATTGCATTGCTCCCAATGGAGGGACTGAAAGCTCCTGGATTTCATAAAAAATATCTTCATTTGTGTTCCGAAGATGAACAAAGGTCTTGCGGGAACAAAGGTCTACTTATCTTACAGTAGACCACAAGCTTGCATTCAGATCGGTCTATATTCAACCAACAACCAGATATAACCAAGTCCTCACCCCGCTTTTTTATTTTCAACATGGAAGAAATGATCTGTCGCTACTTCTGTTTCATTGTGCCTTTAATCACCAAGATCATCAATACAGACCCTTCTTTACAAGGTTGTTCTGATCAAAACGGATCTTAATTTATTGACCCTAATATACATTCCTGGCCTTTTTGCGAAACATTCATTAGGTTTACACTGCTTCAGTGAAAATAAAATCTTTGTAATCTTTTATTAAAATGTAGTAACTTTTACCTCTTTTTAGAAAATAATTAAGTCTGTCAATGCAATAACATAAAATATACAAACCTAAAAATGTGAAGGTCTTCCCAGCATTGGTGACACCGTATGTAAAGACCAGAGAATTTTGTCCCTCTAGAACATCCTTTACAAGACCCTTCACTGTGCCATCAAACATATCCTTCTGTGTAGTGTCTGGGCCATAAACCTAAAAATACCACACAATAATATAAACATTGTATGTCATTCATGAGCAAGTTATGACCATGACTCAAGACAGAGTAGTATTTCCAAACATAAGATAATTTTATTTACAAAGATAAATTTGTTTGTCAAATTGTTAGTAAAAAAAAAAACACTGGCTCACACAATCAGTCACTATCTAGACTGTGTGTGCTGATGGATCAGCTTGCCTGAGAGAACTGGAAACGTTGAGCTGTAACTGGCACTGATTTATCACTGAGCCTGGCAGAGAGAGATGATCGTGGAGCTTTGAGAAGCACAGTCTCTGGAGGCTGAATGGCCACACATTCCTTCAAAAACACAGAGAGAAGGCACACCATATCAAAACACTTCTACATAAGGGTTTGCATTTTAGGGGTGCTTGAAATATGTGAAATATCCCTGAACCATTTATTTCTTCCTAATTTTCACCTGTGATTCTCCATGCCCCATCTCAGCTGCTGAAAATGGTCTTATTCTAAGATACACCTTCAAATGTTCCTTCTCCAGGTCAGACGGGTCCTACAAAAGAAACATCAAGGCTCCAACCATTTCAGTTGACCATTTAAAAAAAATCATACATTTATGTACAGACTTGTTCATGAAGTCTGTCATCTTACCTGGAAATCCGAACACTCGCTGAACTCGGAGGACAGATTTCTCCTTAGATCTTCCACAACCATCATCTGCGGTCTTGCCGGATCATCCTTTAGCCCTGACTCCATCATTCTGCTCTAAAGAAACATTTAAGAAGACATAAAATAGGAAAACGAAATAAAAGCCTCTGAAATGTGTCCATCCTTTTATCACATCTGATGGTAAAAAGACCCTTTGACATTTTAAAGATCCTACTTATTTTTACACTTTCTCAATTATCTTACGTACATTTTAATAGACAATTTACACAACTTTTACAGATATTTTATAAGTAAGTTAACGTTACATCTAGGGAAAAAAAATACACCAGGACCCTCCCAAACTCACACGTTCACGGAGTAAAAACAGCAAATAAGAACAGGTCAGCAAAGCATGCACATTAAAACAAGTTAATTTAGATGACTTACAGGGCTGTCAAAGGATAAAATGTGTGCTATATTATGTTTGACTTCGTTACTGTGTTTTATTTGTGTTGTCTCGGTCATCTCCCAAACTGTCGCGCGTTCTTATTTTCAAATTCCACCAATCGGATAAGCGAGAGCAGCAGCAAAGGCTGCTGGGAGCGCGTGCTCGTGCACGTCATTGTGGCGTTATAAATGCGCAGAAGCTAGATTTGCTTGCGCATTTCTCATTATAAAATTGTTCCTGATTTTACACAGTTGTTTGGTTTGGTTTTTAGAGTGGTTATTTAATTTCCTATGTTGTATTTTCAAACCATGCACTTGTATAATTTATCTGTTAAGTTGCCTGTTATGTTGATTTGTGAGAAAATTAGAGTGCAGGTTTGAAATAAACATCAAACATATTTTCGCTTTTAAAGTGTAATTCGTCAGTCAGAACTGAAAATAAAATAAGAAAAAAGGGTACCATTTTCCCTTTGGGTACCAAAGGGAAACATTAAGAATGTCAAACATGGTACATATTCTATATGTTTTGATCACTTTCTTATTAATAGATCTTGAGACTGTACCTTAAAAAATGCCTGAATTCCTGCTTGAGGATATTAAAATGGGCTTTTTCAGTTTGTGTATTTAAATGTATTAATGTTAAACTTCCCAATAAACAAAAGTAAGTTTATGCTTATGCCAAATTTATCCATACTTTTGTAATTAATATAATTTAAAATGAACCACATGGTGACACATACCAAAACACTTTATTTACATATGATTCAAATGATTCAAAATTACATTTAAGTGCAAGAATTACAAAACACATTTATCAATGCACATTTCATAATGCTCGTGAACCCGGTACCAAGTCTTTCACAAATCCAGTCCAAAATCACAAATCAATTACAATAATAATATCCATCATAATAAACATTCTCAGACCAGCATTCACATTCTGTTCCTTTTCTGAAAACGTATAGTTCGGTCTCTATTCTGTCTTGACATTTTCCCAGTAGATCAAACGGTCATGGACATTTTTCAAATGCTGTCACAAGTATAGAAAATAAATTAAAATAATATTAAATAAATACACTGAACAAGCAAACAAACATCCAACCACTCACACATGTTCATGTCTTGTGCCACTCCCTCAAGCTTCTTTTTCTCTCAAAATCAAGTGAGAAAACAATATTTACAAATAACCTCATCAATATTTCGGACACTCTATTGCCAGCAATTAGCGTCATCATTACGTAAATTGAAAAGTACTGTTCAGAAAGAAAGAAAGAAAGAAAGAAAGATAGAAAACATTCAAAACAAAAGTTGTTCATCTGGCTTTGGTGCTTCCTCTTCATTAAAGTTATTCAGGATGTTTTTCACACCTTTTTGCCATGAAAGCAGAGTCTCCATTGGTGTCTTTCCATCCTGTAAATGACAGATCATTTTAAGGACATATCCATTAAAAATATACCTATTCAAACAGATCTATTTGTACAACTAAGACTTCCAAGGAATACAGTATGAGATAATTCTTTCATCATTTGCACTGTCATCTTTTTTTGCATATCTTTCTTCTTAAATTTGATATTGTGGAGAGTCAGCATCGGGGCATTAAACATAATCCTGTAGTGACTGAATCTGTCTCTAGAGGGCACCATGTAACCTTCAACTCATACAGTAAAGATTGTATGTACCTTGATTGAACTTACATTGTTTTTGGCATTTAGACTGGCTCCATACATCATCAGCAATTTTATCATTTTAAATCTATTTATCCTCACTGCATCGTGCATTGGTGTGTCTCCATCCTACACAAGCACAAAACATTAGCATTAGAGAAGAAAGCAACATGTGGGACAATGCATTACTAATGTTATAAATTTGCTATTTACATTTTTTATTTTTTTTAAATGTACATTTACATTTAGTCATTTAGCAGATGCTTTTGTCCAAAGACACTTACAAATTAGGACTAAATTAAGTGAGTCATTGTAAAGTGGCAAAAACAACCACTTTTTTTTTAATGAGGTTAAGTGCTCATGGAAGAGATGAGTTTAGTCACTTTTCTTCAAGGCCATAGTGTCATGTTAACATTCTAACAGTATAACATTATATATTAAAATGACCATATTAAAGTGCCCCTATTATGCTATTTTAAAGGTTCCTAATTTTGTTTTGTAGGTCTCCTACAATAGGGTTACATGCATCCTCATAATATACAGTACGTTGCATTGTATATGCTTCGTAAATGCATTCTGTCTCTTTCCGCAAGCCTACTCTGTTCTGATTGGTCAGACAGCCCAGTCTGTTGTGATTTGTCTACCACTTACAGTGCGTGTTGGAAACCAAACGCAGATTAGCTCCGGATTTGCCTCAGCACTTGTACACATCGTGATAAGAACAGTAATAATGGAGTTGGTTTTACCATATCAATTCGAGCCTGAGTCCTCATTCTTTGGAAGTGCATGCAAAGTGGATTTGGAGAGCTAAAAAACTGCGTCTATTGACATGTCAACAACACAAACCAAACTCAGCTACAACAGTGTTTGAGGGTGGGTCAAAGTAAACATGATTCGCATGATTAGCCAATGAAGACCATATGCAAATATATGCAAATGTGTTACATTGTTACGTAGGTTTGTAACTGGAAGTAAGACTGGAATTGCTGACGACTCGATTCTTTCTTTTAGGAGACATTAACTTTATTTGTTGTGCACTTTGATCTTTAAAACTTTGCAGGCCTTTTACACTCACAAACAGCTATATTATACACTGCATGAAAGGTAATATTTGAAAAAGCATAATAATGGCACTTTAAAGCTTCTGAATGTCATGGAAATAATGTGCAAAATGAATTCTTACCCTGTCTTTAGCATTGACATCCGCTCCACAGTGAATGAGAAGCTCAGCACAGTCGTAATGTCCCGTCCGAACTGCAACATGGAGGGGAGTGCTGCATAGCTGAAGATACACAAGAAGAGTTTTAGTTAGTGCACCTAGTGCTAAGAGTGCAAACTACAGTGCCAACCCAGAGGCGTAAACTGAAAACTTTAAGCATAAGAAGGATCCATTATGCTTTATCATTGCTTGCTACAGAAACTTTAGCATGTAAAGCATTAGAATGATTTGTGGATGTTATTATCACTGTCCAAAGACCATCTGGTGTCATATGCTCACAGGAGCTTTATATCTACCTTGTCTCTAGTGTTGAATTTGGCTCCTTTATTTAGAAGCAGCTCCAGAGCATGCAGGCTTCCACCTCTACAGGCCCAGTGCACAGCTGAGGCATCCAGCTATGATTATGATTTTAAAAATTGCATCTCAGAATTATAATATAAAATAAATGTGAGGAAATAATCTTGTAGCAGTGGTGTAAAAGTCACATCAGCCATCTGTGCTACCTTGTCTTTTTGATCCATGGATGCTCCACTCTCCAGGAGCTTCTGCATGATCTCTGTGTGACCTTGTGCACTGGCTTTATGCAGAGCTGAGCGTTTAAACTGAGAGAGAGAGAACAAGTGAGAGTCAGTGTTGTTCCTGTAAACTAAAAATAAAAACTAATTGAAATAAAGAGGGAAAATATAAAATATATATATCAGGTAAAAAATAAAAAAATACCAAAATTACAAAAACTAAAGCTGAAATAAAAATAAATTAAAGCTGAATAATAATATACAGTCTAACTAAAAAATATTCAGACACCAGATATCATTTTTGATCTTTTTTTTACTAGTGGGTGCAGGACACTATAGTTCATTTATGTAAGTGAGGATAGCAAAATAAAGTAAACTATGACATATTATACCCAAAAAGTCTTCATACAGTGGACTACCAGTAACATTTATAAAAATTTGGGACCAAAAATTATTCAGACACTTTGACCCGACCATGTTTTGTGACCCGACAAAGTGTTTTTTTCTTTAATTGCTAATGCGACCTTTTTACACCACAGACTAAACAAAATTGTTTACTATTGCTATTGTATATAGTATGCTAAATGTTAATTGTATGCTATTAAACTTAATTCATTTGTGAGACATTAAGAGAAGGAAGGCCAAAACTGGTGAAATATCAACTGATTTGATAACTCTGAGTTCTTGTCATATTTTATTACTATTTTCTAAACTATAGCGAATAGTTTCGCTCTGATAATGTGAGAAATGTTGAAGGTGTCTGAATAAATTTTGGTTTGACTATATATATATATATATATATAAGGGTTTAATGTGTATTGGAACACGCAGCACAACTGAAGGAGAATGTGAGATGTGTGTGTGAGTGTTTTTGTGTTACACACTCACATGATCACAGGCATTGGGGTCTCCACCATCTGATAAATATTTCTCAACAACAAGTATTTTTTTCTCTGTGACAGCCTTTAGGAACAGAGCCTGGTCCACTGTATCAGGCTGAAAAAATGTTAGCCAATAATTACACCTCAAATCTGTACATTTTAGGGGTTTAAAATGATATAGCAGTATTTGTAGTATATTGTGGAAAGAGTTCTTTACCAGGATATCAGGCTCTGGCATTTTCTTTAGCATTTGAATCTTCCTTTCCTTTCTCCTCTTCCTCAACTCCAAAATGTTAAAGAGGTCTTCTACAGTTTCTAGTTTTAAATGTCCTGACTGGTCAACCTAAGAAAAATAAAAAGACAGATGTTTTTTCATTATGCTACTGTGCGAAAATGTAAAGCCATGTTCTCTTTTATCAAGTTGTAGGCCTATTCATTCTTACATTGAGTTTGAGCTTCTCTTCATTCAGTTTGATGTCTTTCTGGGAGGTGTCATTCAGGTCCTGTTGAATCTGAAGACCATCCTGTTTCTCCTGAATGATGCTGGTCTCATATTCTCCTGCAGCGAACGCCTCTGCACACTCACCTCCTGCCACCTTTCCCTCACCTCTCTTCCCGGTGACCTGTGATTAGATGTGATACACATAAGTCTTGGATATTGTATGCATATGAGTGGAAGTCAATGTAGCACAAGCATCTGTGGTCTAGTGTGACCACAGCTTTTTTTCAAGGATTGAACAGCTTCCAGAGAAAGAACAAGTGTGTAGTTTAAAGTAGATGTAATTTGATTTAGTGATTGTGTGGGTGGGGTGAAGGGAGTGTTCAGCTGTTTTGAGAACCTAAAATAATTACACACATTTCTGTTGTTTAAAATAGGAAGACAGGCCAATGCAGTTGGCTTATTCTAGACATCCTGGAACCTTCTTAATCGCTGACAGATATTTAATAAAACCACATCACTCCCTCCCCCCAATTCTTTCTTTTTTTTCATTTATGCCTTTCTCTTATTTTCTTTAATGTACGTTCTGTTTCTTATATATTCTTTATCTCTGCCCTTTCTCTAAGAATATGTAAGCACAAACATTTACTTTTTTCTGTCTCTCTTATTGTTTTTATTCATTTTCTTTTTATTCATATTCATTTTCTACTTTCTTTCTCTTGTGTTCTTTCTTTAATGTAATTTCTTTTTCTTATATTCTTCATTTCTTTCAACAATACATTTGTAGCTTGTTGTAATTGTGAGCAGTGTTATATATTATTATATTTATTAAAACTATATATTACATTTTTAATTAGCTTTTATTTTTTTCAGTATTTTTTAAGTTGCAAACATTATTTTGTTGAGTTCTGTTGACATAATGTTGATTACATTAACTTAATATTGTGTAATTTAAATGAAATGTTTTACATTAATTTTTTTATTTAAGTTGTAACTTAATAATGCAATTGTCTTGATAACTTTGGAAATTGGGAATAGTGGATTTCTAGTTCCCAGCATGCTTTGCACAGGACTGGATAAGGAGAATAAATGTTAAAAGTAAAGGGAAAGGCCTGTTAAGTGTTTAATGCTGTCATTTTTTTAATTACAAATTATTAAGTTCTTCTAACTAACTCAATATAGTTTGTTGGTTGAACATAATTTCATTAATAACTAAAAAAAAAAAAAAAAAAAAAAAAAAAAAAGAAAGAAAGAAAGAAAGAAAGAAAGAAAAAGAGATGCAAACTGTTTAGCCAACCCATTAATTTAAGTAAGCCCCTGATGTGTTTAGCGTGTGTCAACAACATTAAGACGAGAACGCGCTGCATGCATCACCACAAAACTTACCAGCTCTTCAACACGCAGCAGTCCCATGTCTATTATCTGGAGTTTGTGTCTTCAGCTCTCGGTTGTGAGTTTTGCTGTAAGGCTGCCTGTCAGAGGTGGGCGATAATTCTCTTTAATGGTAAATTAAGAGTCCCAAAGCAATCGGTGTTGCCTGCTCAGCTCCCTAATGATCTGTGTATCTCCTCTCCATCACCACCCATATATATGGTTCCAGACTCTGGCGCGGCGGACCATAAAAAAGTTAGATCATATCCCTTACTTTCTCTCCTGCTCTTTCACCGCCCACAAAATTCCAATGACACCTTCATTCATTCTTCCCGAACCTCTGATGAATCTCGCGCGCACGATGACTGCACAAGCCAGGAACGCGCGGCTTCCGTTCTGGTATGTAGCCTAGCTCTAGACTTACAGGACTGACCTGCGACCACTGACACGTGTGCAACAGGTGCACAACGGCATGACCGCATAGTCTATTCCTCTCGTGAGAAAAGCAATAAAGCAGTGTGTGACGTGGCTTTTTTGTCAATCAATAGTAAGGAACACTAGTTGTCACACTTTTCAGGCCTGCTGCTCCAATTAATATTTCTCAGGGTAGGTCTATTTTTTAATTCAGCTTCTGTTAAGACTTCTGTTTAGTCTTGCCTAAAAAAAGCTATTTCCCCGGATAAAAAGACAGTTCATGGTGTCACACTACATGGGGATAGTTGTCACAAATGGTAACCATTAGGCTACACTGTCTATTAAAGGCGTTTCATTTCAATTTAAAGATAAAAAAGAATTACAAATTACAAAATTCTGTTCATTTAAAAAAGATAACACAAATAGCCTATATCATCTTTTTGGTCAAGATAATATGCAAACACATACAGTATGACAAAGATGCAATAACTTCTAGCCCCAGTCACCCCCATAAAACAGTACAGTAGACCTATTACAGTACAGTATACAGTTTCTTTGTATGTTTGTTTGTGATGATTACATTTATATTCAAGGACATTTATTTATTTTTGTGCTCTCTGTTTTCACATGAGCTCGTTTTTACCATGCGTCCTTTTGCAATCAAGAGCTGTTAACACTCACTATATTTAATGCCCGTTATAATTAAAGACTCCATTGTAACAAATGTTCAAAAATAACGTGCCAGTCTGTGAAGTTGTGCAAGTCTGGCGTGAGCATGACAGGTTTGGAATGATGTCTGTGAACTTCCTTTCACATGGCAATACTGTCTGATGACAGTCAGTAACATAGGCTTTTAATAGCCTTATGGTAATGACAGAGTGACATGTTTGAGACACCTTTTCACCTCTTATGGACAGAGAGCAATACGTACAGATAAATCTGAGCTGATGTCATCCATCAACAGCAGTGTTTTTGCAGATGCATGTATCTACAAGGTGCTCATGTCCTTCAGCCACAAGCTGAGCAGGTGCAGAATTGCACACAAGTGTGATCACTCTGTGATATGAAGTTTACTGTAAAGAGTGAGGAGCTCAACCAGTCCATCAGACATAAATCAAAATCAATCACAAGATTATTTGCAATGGAGTTTTCCTTAAAAGGAGACACTCAGGCCAGGACACTAGACTGACACTTTGACTAGACACTTTATCTGAGAGATACCAAAGGTCATGACTTTGGAGATGAAGAAAGAATGACTAATGAGAGTGTATTGCTTAAGGGCACAGGGCTGGATTGCCATTTGTGAGGTTCAAACCTTCTCCTTCTCACCAATCTCAATCTTACAAATACCCCCATTTTTTTTTATTTTTTTTACAAAATTAATTAATCGAGTACATAAAAAATAATCAAAAAACGTTTTGGTTACTTTTACTTTCCCCAATGGTAAGCCTATTTATATATACACTGTCTGCATGGACAAAAAAAGTTGCTGCATTATCACAGTGATTATTATGTTATATGTTTGGCAACAGTTCTTCTAACCATAATTGATGGAGTATAGCTTTTCATTTCTTAAACAACCATGTAGGAAGACATGGCCATATACAGTATGACAATGTCGAGATTCATCAGGCTCAAACTGTGAAAGAATGGTTGGGAGCGAGCATCAAGAATCATTTTAACACATGAATTGGCATCTCTGAGTCCAGACCTTAAATTAATTGAAAGTCTTTGGGATGTGCTGGAACAGACTTTACAGAGTGCTTGACTCTTGCATTGTCATTACAAGATTTTGACCAAAAATCCCATTCTTCCTCCGAATTCACTTCCTCCCTGACCGTGTTAACTCCTGAATTCCCTGATCCAAGCCCACATTCAAGCCTTGTCTCTGCCACTGATTCTCCCCAGCCCCAGGTCTCCTTTGTCGGCCAGCTCCAAGTCTCCTTTGTAACTAAATACAATAAAATATTTAATCCACAATATTTTATCCACAAATAACACATGACTTTGGTATTTAAACAGATCTTAAAAAGAGAGCATATTGGTATAGCTTTCTATTAGTACTAAACTGAATAATATACATAATTTTCCATTAATTTGAATGCTACAGAGGAAATTGTTTTTTTGTGTGGAAAATTTGCATTTATTACATTTATAATACAATTTAAAGAAGCTTTTATAATATTTTGTAATGGCAGTGGTTAATATATTAATTAATATATATTAGCAACAAACGATTAAGTAATATATAGTTGGTTAATGGCCTGAAACATGGTCTGAACAGCAGAGAGGAAAGTCACTTATGGGGCTGAGATCAGTTTTAGCTCTGTAGGGTGTGGGAGAGGAGTGCTCCCACATCGCTTGAGACAGCAGCCCCTGAAATAGGACTCTTATATGCCTATAATAGTAGTATAAATTGAGTGGTGGTGTTAAACTCTTTTATGGAACAGCCGGTCATGTAAAAAAAAAAAAAAAAAAACATGGTAAAGAAAGTATAAAATGGAGCACTGAAAAAAAAGCAGCATATTTTCTCTGATATTCAAAATGAAATTCAGACTGCATGAAAAAAGCGTTAATTTTCAAATCGACTATAGCCCTCACAATGCTTTCTATGCTGAACTGCTCATTGAATGATAGCTGTCGATCTGTAAAACTACACTAAATTGACTGTAAAATTCACAGTAATTAACTGGCAGCAAGTGACAAGCAACTTACTGTAAAATAAAGAGTAATTAACTGGCAGCAAGTGACAACTAACTTACTGTAAAGTAAACACTAATTAACTGGCAGCAAGTGACAAGCAACTTACTGTAAAATAAAGAGTAATTAACTGGCAGCAAGTGACAAGTAACTTACTGTAAAGTAAACACTAATTAACTGGCAGCAAGTGACAAGCAACTTACTGTAAAATAAAGAGTAATTAACTGGCAGCAAGTGACAAGTAACTTACTGTAAAGTAAACACTAATTAACTGGCAGCAAGTGACAAGTAACTTACTGTAAAATAAAAAGTCATTAACTGGCAGCAAGTGTCAAGTAACTTACTGTAAAATAAAAACAGTTATTAACTGGCAGCAAGTGTCAAGTAACTTACTGTAAAATAAAAACAGTTATTAACTGGCAGCTATTGACAAGTAACTTAGGCCCTCTGTAAAATATTCACAGTAATTAACTAGCAACAATTGTCAAGTAACTTACTGTAGAAGAAATAACTGTATTTTGCTGTTTTCATTTACAATAGCAACTATGTTCCTGTAAAGAACACACATTTGCAAGTACTGTTTTTTTAATGGTAATAATATTTTCACTGTAAAATAAAACAGTAATGTCCAAATAATGTATTTTTGGTTACAGAAGTAGTGTTTTAACTTTAAAATAAAAGTCATTTCTGATTTTTACTGTAAAATAGAAAGTTTAATTCTGTATTTTTTAGGGTACGTTTACACGACAACACTATGCTTAAAACGGAGAAGTTTTTCCTTTGAGTTTTCCGCGTACAGACGACACCATTGTCAAAACGATCCCCACTTACACAGATCCGCGAAAAACGACAAAAAATAGGCTACTGTAGCACGTTTAGATGGCGATGAAACACTATAGACTGAACACATAATACGCATGTGCATGACGTTATCGTCTTCAGAGATGCACGTTTTTGTTTGTTTACATTGAGACCGCTTTCAAAAACGTACACTTTGAAACCCGTTTTTAAAAGTTTGCGTTTTCAGGCACCCAAAACGCCCTTGTCGTAAATGAACGGCCAAAACGCACTAGTTTTATATTTTTAATTTAAAACGGTGTCGTGTAAACAGCCCTAAGTTACAGTGCCAGTAATGTAACGTTAACTAAACTACAGATTTTCTTAAACGGTATTAGGGTTCAACAATAACTGCAGAAAGCCAGCAAACAATATTTATTATTAATTGTTGAACAGTAACAAGCATAAACATTTTTCTTGTCCTTAATGGGTGAGCATACACACACAGTATGGTGATGGCAGATACTTTTTTTTACTCCCAGGCAAAGAGAGGTTATGCTGCATCAAAACAAGACCACTAGAGATGGCAGAATATGGTTAACAAATCTTTAATTTAGACAAAAAACGTGAGAAGGAAGTACATTTTGAACAGAGGTTCTTGCAGGTCTGGGGTATCCATGGCAGCTTCTTCCACATGCCTGAACCAAATCTACACTGTTAGACTTTGCCGTAATTTTACAGTTACTTACCGCAAAAAAGCCCAGTAAAATACCACTTATATTATTTACGGTTAACTACTGTAATATGCACTGCGTTATGGGTATTTTTTATGAAATTTACAGTAACTTACTGTATATGGAATTTACAGTACTTTACTGTTTACGCAAAAGCAGTAGTGCTACTGTAAATGAAGAAGACAGATTTTTTGAAATTTGTATATGCATATTGTATTTATGTTTTAGGCATATTAAAATATCATATGATAATGTTTTATATTTTTCCCCCCATCTTGTTCTGCAGATGAAAATCATGAATCTGCATTCTAATTTTTAAGCTATGCAAACACTGGATGTTTATATACATATACAAAAATTCACAACTGGTTCCCATACAGGCAATATTTAAATGTATTTTTATTTTATTTTAAATTAATATAAACTTTATATATATATAAACTTTGCTTACACCTCACAAAATTTAAATTGTTGCAAAGCCCGCGCAACAACCTGGCAGAATGTAAACTGAGGTTTGTGTGACGTCACGTGTCGTGTCGAGTGCGCGCTCATAACGGACGTCCCTGCTGAGTGGATCGCTAGACGCCAGCTGGGGATTTTTCTGAGGTAAGTACTTTTTACTGAACAAATTTATTTTATAAGTTACTTTTACAAAGTAAACCATTACCAATACTAATTAAATATAGCTAAATTTATGAAGAAAGTCACTTAAATAATAAAATCTAATAGGCTTTTAATAACAGCTCACAGGACAGTCTAATTTTCCTCGAAACTGCTGCTTTAATATCCCATTAAATGCCATAGAATTGACTGACTGCCTATTCCAGTAGATGGACCCAATCTAATATTTACACAAACAAAGGTTTTCTGTCCTTTTTACGACCAGTTATGGCATATTTTACTCGTCAGTTAAATGCGTTTTGAAGTAAGTTAGGCCTAGCGCGTTTTTTCAAAGGCACTCTCTCGCGCTCTCTCTGCCCCAGGCCCGGTTCAAACGCAAGCAAGAGATTGCTACTTTGATACTGTTACTTGATACTGTTATAATATATTGGCGAAACAGATTTGCCAAACCAAACGCTCCAGTGCATATTTGTGCTTATTTGTTTTCGCGCTCTGGAGAACGCAGGAGTTTTTATTCAGTGCCGAATTATGCAGGCTCGCGAAAACTCTCATTAACAAAGTGTAGACACGATGTAAGAGATGTTACAGCTACGTATAAATGCTGGATTCACTCTGCACAGGACCGAAATATGACATGTTAAAATAGTAATGCATTTAAAGCAATGTAAAGGCAGACTAATTGAAAAATATTAATTGCAAAATATTCATTTTTAAGTCTATGCCAATTATTGGTATTTAACTGTCATCTGATTGATCAATCTAGCAGTCGTCCTAGATCTGTCATTTATCATGTTCATAACATATAGTCATTTGCCAATAATCATTGCTGAAAAATAATGTTTCTTCTATTTCTCTCTTTTCCCTGTGTCAACAGGAGCTAACTACAGCCCAAAGGCTCTTTTAAGAGCCTCAGCACTGAGCATCTTTGGCTTTGTAAGTATGTTTTGACTAACTATCAGATGCATTATGTGATATTGTAACATAACTTGCAGTACTTGCAGCATAACTTTTTTTAGGAGCACTTGTGTGAATCAAGAAACATTTCTGATTATTTTCAGTTGTACACCTTTTTTTTCAGGATTCTTTGAATAAAAAGTTCAAAAGAACAGCATTTATCTGAAATAGAAAGCACTACTGTTCAGTCAGTATTATTATTATTTTTTATTTTTTTTGGGTTGTTGAATGAAATTAATACTTGAATTCGACAAGAATGCATTAAATTGACTTAAAGTGACAGTAAGAACATTTGTAATGTTACAAAAGCTTTCTATTTCAGATTTAAGTTTGAAGGGCCATAAAGTTACTCAGTGTACCTTTAACGTAATTGTACATTCAGGCAATTAATAGAGTTCCCTAACAAGGGATGTGCAATAAAGCTATACTATTTAAACTAACTCGACTGGTAATAACTGCTGTTGCACAAGTTGATTCCTCATCTGTCCATGAACAAATTTAGATTAAATAAACTCCAAAACTCCAAACTCAACCATTTCTCACACATTTTCTCTGTTTTTTTTGTTTGTTTGTTGTTTTTTTCAGATCAGCCATCAGTGGTTTACCGGTATGGAGGCCAGTCAAGACCAACTGGGATGCTTTTGTTGCGTATTGTTATGATCCCTGCTTTGATTTGTTATGAATCCAGTTCTATTTTTGGATCCTCCTTTTGATTCTAAACTGAACTCAAATGGCACTGCGAATTGGGTAAGAGACAAACATAAATTACTTAATTGGGGAAATTGAGAGATGAAACCATGCTGATGACCTCTGTCTGTGGTGAAGTAGTGAGTTTGACGTGTAATTAAACTTGAGGTTCTGTGGGGTGCGGACTGATTCGATTCCATTCCTAGAGCTTCCGGACAAATCTTTGGGGTGCGGACTGATGGGGCAGTGAACCCGAGGTTACCCCGTGAGTCAGTCCTAGAGCTTCTCATGTACGATTTTAGGGAAAAATCTGTTTTTTTGGATACGTTGATTTCTTAGGCGTGCCGCAAGAACACCACAGACACAGTGTAATCACCATGGGAAAATCTCAGAGTAAAACTGGGAGTTGTGAAAAATATGATACACCGGTGTATTGCCAGATGAGAAGTTTATCTATGTATTATCTTTTTACTCTTTTAATTCATTTTATAACTGTACTGACATTTTTTTTATTGTTTTTATAACTGTTTTAAAGTGCCCCTATTATCCTATTTACTACAACACTTACCTACAACAGGTTTACGTGCATCAAAGGTAAAAAAAACTGTTGAATTTTCTCATAATATACATTTGCACATCACCACATTTTTCAAAGATTCTTAGATTTCTCGTCAGATGAATCAATCTCTCTAAATCCCTCCTTTCCACATGCTACTGGCCAGACAGCTCAGTCTGTTGTGATTGGTTTACTGCGTACAGTGCGCGTGTCTTAAACAAAAACACCCATTGCCATAACAACATCAGCTGTCCTGAGGCTTCCTACACCGTAAACTAAACACAGTAACGAACAATGACATCGATTTGACCATATCCGAACGCGAGTCCAATAATGAAACACTGGGAGAACTAGTTATTCAACCCGAACCTCCATCACAAGGACGACACAAGCAGGACGTTTCTCAGTGATATACTGCATTAATAGACACAGTTATAGATAATCGTGGCCCACAAAGTGATTAGCATAGGTATTTAAAGGGTTAGTTCACCCAAAAATGTTAATTCTGTCAGTAATTAGTCACCCTCATGTTGTTCCAACCCCGTAAGATATTTTTTTATTAAATCTGAGAGCTGGATCACTCCTCCATAGGCTTCTAAGACATTATAACTTGCTGGCCCAGAAAATGTATTAAAGACATCGGTAATATAGTCCAAGTGACTACAGTGTCTTAAGTTTATAAAGCGACGAGAATACTTTTTGTGCGCAAAAAACAAACAAAAAATAACGACTTTATTCCACTATTCATTTCCTTCTCTCTGGGCCTCGAGTTAGTTCACGTATTATAACTGCGCAGCGCTTCTGTATTGTACGTCACACGCATCACACACATGACCAGCGTCGGCCAATAGTGTGCCTACGTGTGACGTACAACACAGTTATACTACATGAACTAACTCGAGGCCCAGAGAGAAGGAAATGAATAGTGGAATAAAGGTTTTTTTTTTTTTTTTTTTTAATTGCGTTTGTCCACATTCCTCTCCTACGACGAGACAACGTTTTGACAGGCCATCCGTCCCATATCCGATTTATATCTGATTTATTTTCACATATGAATGAGGCCTGAAACCCAGGGTTTCCGCGGAGTCATAAAAAGTCATAAAACGTCTTAAATTTAATCATCAGAATTTTAGGCCATAAAAAGTCATAAAAACGTCCGGATTTTCCATACAAGGTCATAAATTTCATTTAGCCACGTCTTAAATTGATATGCTCGTTCATTCGTTGGTTCTACCATTGCTTTTTCCCCCTGGCCTGAAAATGCGCTGGCGGCATAATGTTAAATGCACAGGTTAAATGCGCCAAAAGCGGAACGCTCATTTGAAACGCGCGCCACACGAACCATTTACCCGCTCGGCTCCAAGTCCAAACGGCAGCGCAGCGCGAGCTCAATAGAACTGATGCGTTTACTCTGATCGGTCTCGGTCATAAGATCCAGTGAGAAGTGCTTGAATTCAGCGAAGAACACACTGTCTCAGTGATTTAAACCAGTTTAAAGGCAGATTAAACAGCGCTGACCAACAGGAGAAACTCTGCACAACGATACAGTCTGAAGGCTTTTCCGTCTACAATCTCCCATCATTTATCATGGATTTACTGTAACGTTAGCCTAGTAATATTAACTGCACCATGTGGGATATACATATTGAATTTTATTAGATTATTAGTGCTGATAATGTACTAAAGGACTAATGGAATATTTATAGTATTTAATAATGTATTTAGGCTACTGTTTTTCATACATTTCCTGAAGATATGTGCCATCAAAGTTAGGCAACACAAACCTGTTTCAAGACTTGGCCCCTATTAGCACATGCAGAAACTAAGTAATTATTTTCCCAATAAAGATATTTATTTTGTTAAGGACAAATAACAAATGTTTGAATGTCCTACCTCAGATTTGTGAAATGTTCACCTGTTTTAGCAAGTGTTTGTCATTATATTTTCTGACAATAAAGAGTAAAGTTAGTTTAAAACCACAATTAAAGCTCTGGTTTCTACAACTTTCACTTAGAAGTAACAGTCTGCCTTTAAACTTGAAAGAAATAAAGATTTGACATTTATCGTGATAATTATCGATATTGACTAATATAAAACAATTATCGTGATAATTGTTTTTGGCCATATTGCCCAGCCCTAACTGAAATCTCCCGGTCTATCACAATGGGAAAGTGTACATTTAACGAGCCATGGCTCAAAGATGGTGTGTTTAGTAGTTGGCTCAAGCCTGTTGCAAATAATCAGTATCAAGCATATTGCACACTGGGTAAGAAGGCGTTGGAGCTGTCTTTAGGCATTTAAATAATACATCTTGTTACTTTCAATGAAAGTCAATTAAAAAAAAAAACTTTTGAAAGGAATTTTAATGATTTTTCGTAATTCGTGTAGGTCATAAATTTCAATCATAATGGTCATAAAAAGGTCTTAAAAAGTCTTAAATTTGACTGACCAAACCCTGCAGAAACCCTGGAAACCGATCTCGAAATATCTGAATGCATGTGTTTTTTTTCCTGTTTACACTGTCATAGAACACATCCAATCTGTGGCCTTAGAGCTGTTACACACTACATGAAAGGTCATTTTCAAAAATCCATAATAGGTGCACTTTAATTTTCCTTGCTTTTATTTTGTGATTATTTTAATTCCTTACTGTGTAAAGCACTTTTAATTGCCAAAGTGTATGACGTGCTATACAAATAAAACTGCCTTGCCTAATGTTGCATCACAATAAATAAATAAAATGGATGTAATTGATTGTGAGAGTGAATAAAGAATATGCTGATGTACATGGACTCAAGTTGATTTTTTGGAATTTATTCAATTCAATAGCATTCATGTAAAATATAAATAATAATATAGTGTAAAATGGGCTGTAATACTGTAAAATGAAATTGCGGTATGGACATCATACTGTAAAATTAAATTGCGGTAAGGGCATCTTACTGTAAAATTGAATTGCGGTAAGGGCATCTTACTGTAAAATTAAATTGCGGTAAGGGCATCATACTGTAAAATTAAATTGCGGTAAGGGCATCTTACTGTAAAACACATTTACAGGTAAGCTACTGTAAAGGGGAACTTACAGTAACTTACTGGCAATAGTGCTGCCAGTAAGTTACCGCAAAAATACGATAAAATGTCTAACAGTGTATGCCACCGTCAGAAGTAATTAAGACAGGAAAAAGGCAATACTTCACAGAGGAGTTAGCAGGGATTATATAACAAACCAACCTTGAGTGCAAGAGGGTTCCTGGTTTATAGTGATCTGATCTCCATATGCTATCATTGGCCACAGCTATGGGTGGTTTCACGTTTGAAGGGTGAGCAGGTGGAAGTAGCCTATTCATGAATGATATTTTCTCCCAGCCGAGGCCTATGCTGCATTTCAATTCGCCTACTTATACTACACCCTGAAAGTATGTACTCTTTTTGTGTAGAAAAAGTGCATACTTTTGAGTGTGTACAGAAGAGTAGACAAGCTTTGGGACAAAGGCCTACTATAACGTCATACAATTGCGTCTTTAAAGGTTGCTCTCTGTCGCTTAGTTACATGCATCCTGTCACGCAAACTGACCTGTCAATCATCTTGTCAAATATAAATTCCTCCACATTTCATTTCCTATACCGTATTGGAGAGAAATGCAGTAGCACTTTGATCTGCAGTCGCGGGTCTTTTATGCAGAGAACTCTCCTCATATTAATGCATAATAATGCAATAATGCATAATGGCCAAACGGATCTTTAAAAAAGTCCACATTGTTATTGCATATTAAATATAACACGGATAACATTAAATATTTTTCTATCAGGTTAAACTTTGATTAGTCACTCAAACCTTTATCTAAACCTCTCACCGTCAGTCGCACATACCCGCCATTGTAATTTTTTTTTTTTTAAACACTTTTTACTCGTGTTTGTCACAAGATTATGGCGCAATGGGTTGTGGGCACGGATCCACACTTCGAAAATCCACCGTAAATAGACCACCCGAGGACTTCTGGCATACTCTTTTCAACATAGGCTACTATGCTTTGGGACACACTTATTTTAATCTCATATATTGTTTAGGATGGATAGTAGGCTATGGACATTGAGACGTAGGGCTAGCCTACTCCTATAAGCTGGATGCCAACCACCATAAAACAAGAAAGAATAAGAAGAAGAGACCTACTCCTATGAAGACTATGGAAGTTGAATTAATATGAATAAAAGGGGGTAGGCCTACTATGATATTAGACTACATAGCCTATAATAAAAGATAATGAATTTCAAACCTGAACCAAACATATTTTTATTCAAAGATCAACAGCCTGTCATTAGTCTTTAGTCTGCCACAAAAAACAACAACATTAAAATCATGAACTCAGATGTCATTGTGAAAAAACAAACAAACAATGACTGTTGTAACAGTGCGTAATTCAGACCTTTCAGGCTATAGCCTAACGTTAATAAGCCTTATGCCAAAATTATTATTACAACTAAATTGTCGGTCATTAAATAAGAAAACAAAATAATTGTTTTCATTTACATTGTTACAACAGCTTAGATTTCGGGACTGTCCCGAAATTTCCTGTCCCGTTTGGTCACCCTAGTTTCTCCCTATTGTGATGTTATTGGCAAGACTCAGAGGTATATTTCATATCAGCTAACAGGCCAAGTATAAATATCAGAGCACTGGCTTACTGTAGCCTCAGCTCGTTCCTCTCACACAGAGATACTGGTAGCTTTAGCAAGCCTGATAAACAGCAGGGCAAGCTACTGCTACTGACTCTCCCCCAGAATGTGTGTCTGTATATTGACAGTTGTGAGGTTTAGTTAAATTTAGCCATTGGCTTTGTTGGTGTCTCTAATTAGAGTTATTTACGGGGTGTTACCAAGAGTATATGTTCAGTATTACTGAAGGCTTGTAGGGATTCTGAGCTCTAACCCACTAACCTTGGCAAATGGCTCCTCTGGCAAGTGATTGCAGGTGCTGCACATGCAACAGCTGCCTTAGTTTATTATGATTTTTTTGTTGTTGTGTGGATCCAAACAGGCACTACACCAAAATAACTGGCCATCCTCAGAGTTTAGATTAGCAGGATGTACACAAACATCCCACTCTTCCTTGCCCACATGCATGCATGCAAACATACTCAGAGACATGTAGAGTATGATTTAATAATCATGAAGAAACATGCATGCATGGATTGAGCACAATAAGAAAATAACACAATGTTCTTCTAAAAAATAAAAAAATAAAAAATAAGTAAAAAAAAGATCCCTTCCTAATACAAAAGGCTATTTGGAATTCTTATTTAATCCCGGAACTGAAAAAAACAGACTATAGGGGGCCCAGTCCAGGCCATACTGGGACAGGGACAGTAGAACACCAACAAATCAAACAAGAATGTTGGAATCATGTTCTCACAATGGCAGGGGCTTGGAATGCTACAAGGACTCAGAAGTGCTATGAAGTTTTGGGAATGGTGAGGGGATTTAGGATTCTATGTCCTCAGCTGTGGCCATATGTGTTGTTTTAAGATAATTTATCTCCCCTCTTGGTTCACATGACAGCTTGCATGCGAATCACTTGATCCCTCAATGTGTCCAAAACAAATATATTTCCTCAACACCTGACCATTCCAAGAGCACCTGACAAGGTTCTAACGTTTTTCTCTGTTGATTTACAACACATCTATTAAATACTTCCACATTTAGGTCTTAGTGATGAATGGGCACAGTCTGTTCAAACTATTAAAAAAAAGTTTTAAAAAAACGATATCACTCAATTCATATACATTATGTGTTTTATTGTTAATAAGAGGTTCTATTTTCATGAATTAGTTCATTTACATATTTATTTTATTGTACCCTTCATTGTAAAAAAGCAACTACATTTTCGAGTTAACGAAACATTTAGTAAATACAAAGAAATTAATTTTTCTTGAAACTACATAAAACCAATGACAGACCAACATAATTCCCCCAAATGTTGTCCTAAACACAGTTGTCTGAACAAAGAACTTCATATTGCTGAAATAAGTTTGTGCATTCCCAGCATCCATTGCAGCATGAATAAATTATGTTTACTGTTATATGATTATTGTTTTGCTGTTTACTGACTTATATAAATATTTCCTATACGACTATATATACTGCTATCAAAACAATAAATTAATTTGTTGTGTTACTAAATGAAAATTTGCAGAACAAGAAAACTCTTATTGTTTTGATGAATTCATTGGCTGAATGAGTTTTTTGCATTTAGTGAACAAACAAATTCTAATTGACAAAACAAAGTGTTACTTAGTACAATAGTAGAGAGAACTTAAAAAATCTGAACGCATCAAGTTGCCTTGGATTTTTACATTTTACTAAGTTTACAGTGTGAGATATTATGACAACAGCACATTAATGAATTAACTATAAGGCATGGTATCAACAACCTGATCTCATGAAAAAACATAAAGAAAAAAAAAACATTTGCATGAAGGCCTGCTAAAATACTGTATGTATATAATATCTTATACTGCACTTTATAAAACAAATTGGACATCATTTCTTACACTATTAAATTTTTTTTTTTTAATTGAACACTATTGCATCTTTCTTTTTATAACTGAAATATTTGGACATTTAACACGTAATTACATTAAATATGGTTGAGGTGGATAACCTAAGCTATCAGGTTATCTGTATGCAATGCTATACTTATGCTAATTTAACAGACATTAATGGTCATTATAAACATAGATCAAACAACCTCATAACATGCTTTTGAATTGTAATTGGGTGCTAAAGAGCACCCATTAAAAGTTTTTTGAGCCAATAGAATCAATTGTGGTCCTAATGGAGACCTATTTTAGGGTGGATGCAGCATGTACTTGGGTTGGTTCATGAATGAATACATTTTATGACAATAATGTTATGGTTCTGCAAAAGAGAGGACCCAGATGCAGAAAGAGCAGTGATGTTTTACTGACAAGATTGTAGACAGGGAACAAGGAGAGTGAGGTGTGAAAACATTCAAACTGTAGGGCAGGGCTTGATGATCTCTTCAATGTTGCTGCCAGGCAGAGGCTCACAGAACCAGAGGCTTGACTCTTGAGAATCAGACTGCTACCCCAGTCTAGCTGTCAGGTAGTGAGGGTCAGTGGCCAAGAAATCTCAGGATGCAGGGCAGGGACAAACACGATGAACAAGACAAGACACAAGATAAAGCAAGACAAGAGAGAAGATACTAAATAAAACAAGTGTAAAACTTAAAAAAATTAAATTAAAACACATTAGAAATGAAACAAAAGAACGATAAACTGCAGATACATGCAAGCAACCATGAACACACCATAGGACACAAAACGAACCAGCAAAGACATTAGGGGAAGGGGCACAATATAAAGGGAACAGCACATGAGGATCAGGTGAACACAATCAAGCAAATGAGTACTAGACAAGGACTAAACAAGGGCCAAGCCCCCTTGTTTAGTTGTTCGACTTGAACTGGCACTGCACAGACTGATCGGTTTATGACATCAAAGTACCACAAGAGTGATTGAAAAGCATACAGAGACGTCTGCTCTCTAATCGCTCTCTCGGTACATTAACTGATCGGTATGTGCGGCGCCGGTTCAAGTCGAACAAGCCTCTTGTCTAGTACTCCTTTGCTTTAACTGGAAATGAGGAGGCGGGACAAGAGCACACTCAAAAAAATGAACTAGGAAGGTTGTGCACTTTACATGATTTATTTATATTTAGTTTACTTATAATAATTGTGTTTGTTGACTTGAAATGTTTTTTTCTATTAAGGTCCACATAATTATGTATCAACTTAACAGTACAAAATCCTAACGTGTTGTCTAAACACAAACCATTTATGTTAAGTAAAAAATTCTTACATCCAGCGGGTGGGCAGTATAGAGACAGAGCGTATTTAGGCCACGCCCACACCCAGGGGGAAAACAATCAAACCGTCTCCATTGACTTTGCATTGCGAGAGGCTGCCTCCTTGTCATTTCTTGCTTCTAACAAAAGACAGACAAATGCCTAAAAGCTGCTGTGTGACAAGGTGTACAGCAAACAAGCTAAAAAACCCAGAAATAAGTTTTTATTAGCTCTCGACCCCAAAAAACGAGTGTTTTTAGGACATAAAAGTGGATACAGGCAGTTGAGACAGAGCGTCACGTGTCTCATTACTATGAGAACTAACGTACGCCCGCTGGAGGAGACCGTAATCGGCAACACAGGATAGTTTATCTTACAGAAATATAATATAGAAAAAACTGACATTTGGATATTTGACTCACCAGTGACCAAATGTTTAACTTACTGGACACGTGGTGTATTTTAGTGCATACTGAGTGTCAGGATCCCACAATTGACCCATTCGTTCCAGCCTGTATCCACTTTTATGTCCTCAAACGCTCGTTTTTTGGGGTCGACAGCTTATGAAAACTTATTTCTGGGTTTCTTAGCTTGTTTGCTGTACACCTTGTCACACAGCAGCTTTTAGGCATTATTCTGTCTTTTGTTAGAAGCAAGAAATGACAAGGAGGCAGCCTCTCGCAATGCAAAGTCAATGGAGACAGTTCGTTTGTTTTCCCCCTTGGTGGGCGTGGTCTTCAGATTATGACGCGTTGCGCTCTGTCTCTTGCCCTAACTTAATTTGATTGTATTCAATCTGCTTAATATGTAAAATTTAAGTTTACTTAATCCGTTTGTGTTGGATTACATGAATGATTTGTGTTGCATTAACTGAAACTGGGCAGTGCTTGTTAGTTCCCAGCATGCTTTGCATATGGTTGAATTAAGAGAGAATAAATGTTAAAATTAAGTGTTATTTTATGTTTTTTTGAGAAAATGAGAAAAGGGGAAGACTTGATAGTGTGTAATTGTGTTTAATGTTCAATTACATTGGAATTATTAGAACCATTTAAATTACAGTGGGTTACCCTTGTGGAGAAGTGTGGAGCATTTTGTTTATGGCTGTGGACTGATTTAATTACTTTTAACTGCTTTGGTTGAAGGAGCATGTAAATCTTAGCATTTAAGATGTTAATATGTGCTACTGTTAACAAATAGCTAGCTATAGTCTATCAATTTAATTATGTATCACTAAAATAAATGAAATATTAATGGATGAATGAAAATAACAAACACATAAGTTCAGTTGGATGCAAATTAAGTAAATTAGTTGGGCTGACACTATTAAATTAAGCTGTGTCCAACCATAGTAAAGAAGTTGAATCAACCTTAATAAATTAAGTTGACCCAACGTAAGTATATTAAATTGGAATAACAGAATTGCATAATGCTGAAATAAAGCAAGTTAATCATGTGGAAATCATTTCCATGATTTTTTTATGTTCATTCAAAGAGTTATTTTTTTGAGTGCACATGGCCAACACAAGCAAAGACAGAGCCATGTGCTCAGGCACATGACAAACAAGGAAACATTAAACAGTGACAAGACAGACAAGGCTGTCAGGGCAGGACGGATGGAGCTCACCTCAAACTAAATGGGCAAAATTTTTATCTAGTCAATGCTGGAGGTGTATTTAGTCAGAAAACATATGGGGCTGCGTTTCCCAAAAGCATTGTAAGCCTAAGTAGATCGTAGAACCATTATTGTTGCCACCAATGGCATTTTAGAATTTTAGAATGTGTTTGGTTTTTGCATACGTTTTCTGAGACTCCACATGATTGTCTGATGCTTTGTGTCTCTAAACACTAAACCAGCCATAAACACTATAGGGAAAAGGGATTGTGTGTTTGCCTATTCTGCAGACATATGAGAATGCAGTCACGCTCTGGTATGAACATTTGGTTTTGAGATTTAAGATTGTATTTTTATGGCCTTTCTTGCAGCTGTTGAAATGTTATAAATTACATGGGCATACACGCATAATTCTTCATGGGACTGTATTCTGTTTCCCTTCTTTGTGCCAAATTTGATCACTCTTTCACATACAGTCATAATGTGATCACCTGGTACGCAGGTTCTTCCCACAGCGCTTCACTTTTAGCTGAAATGATTCTTAGTAATTCAAATGTGTCTCTTATGAGTCTGTGTGTTATGATTTAAGAATGTGTTTTGCATATGTTATGTTATTTACATAGGCAATACTATGTTGCAAGCAGTATTTCTCTCTCCCCTTCTATTTATCAATTTTAAGTCAGCACTATCAATAGAAGGCAAAGAGTTCATTGTTCCCTTCTTTTTAGTCAAAGCAACAGAATCTTATCTGCTTCGGCAGTCATTGTGTGAGGGGATAAGAGTGAGAGGACGAGAAAAAAGATGTGAGAGAGCAGGACAGAGCAGAGAAGAGCAAGAGAGGGTACATACAAATATCTTAAGGTAAATGTCATCAATCAGTATAAGTGTGCAAAATATGCATGCATTAATCCGTTATTCTCTCTCTCGCTTATTATTTTATTTTATTTTTTACATTTCATTCCATTGCTTCATCATTATGGCATGACAAAAAGTTGTCTGGGGACAGTAGCTTTAAAAAGTATAAGAAAACCATCAGGTTTAATGTAATGTAATGTTTCATTTGTCTGTATATGTTTACTCAGTTCCTGGTATTTCACTCCTTTTTATAATCTTTAACTTAATAGAATTAATAAAGAAAGAAAATTCATTGAATAAATAATTAATTAATACATTGATAAAAAAGAATTGTATTAAATATTTGGCCCTGCATTTTTCTTTCTATTTCTTTCTTTTGGTCTGCATGAGTTTGTTATAAATAACATATGTGTCAATACTAAAAAAATGTTCAAGAGGAGCTTTAATTGAAGTAATTTCTTTAATTAAAGTTTAATTGAAGTAATTTCTCAGTGACCATGTGCAAAATTTTTATAGCTTATAGCTTATTATGAGGGTGATCCAAAGGTATTTTTTATTGCAGTATATTCCTCCTCATGACAGGTTAGACTTTGACAAGCAAACGGCTATATAGCAACCCAGCTGTCAGAGTGACTCAATAGACACAGCAACCTCAAGCTTTATGCACTGTTGGTGAGACTCTTCTCTGATGTTATAATGTATCTGTGCAATGCTTTGAACATCTAGCTGGTCTTGAAGATGTTATTTGCGCGTTAACAACTCCGGCTCTTTGAGTTGTGCACATTAAAATCCTTTGAAATGACAGGTGATCACTTCGTTACATCTCTCACTGTTTTTATTTATTTAATTTTCTATAAATAGTGGCATCTAATGGCAAGTGAAATACGGATTTGAAGGACAGCCAGCGGTATAAAAAGAAAATCTCACTAAAACCCTTTTTACGCACTCTAAAATGCACTGTGCATGTTTGCAGTTGCACGCACCTAAAGAAAATTAAAAGAAAATCACATATTGTTCTGTATGTCGATGGGCGCTCACGCATATTTTAGCATCCATGTAAACAATGCATTAATATGTACACATCTGAATAAAGACATCAAAATACATGAGGGAGCAGAGATGTCAGAAGATCTTTCACTGAGGAGCTGGATATTCAGTTCAAAGGGCACTGCACTGATGTTCTGTTGCTAGGGTAACATACGGATGGAGAGTGTTTACATTATTCAAAGCTATAACACACAGATGTGTATCTCATTAAGAAATGTACATGCATCACCATTCACCCATCAGAGCCTGTGGTATCACCCACTCAAGGACTCACCCACACACTTTGGAGTAGAGCAAGGTCCTACTATCCTGTATGGGCAATGTTAGTAAAAAGGTTCCCAGCATCTTAAACAGTATTAGAATGCATGGGCTGAAACGGAGATAACAGGTTTAAGTAAAGTAGACAAGGGTGTCACACAGGGGAAGTCTCATATCAGTAACTGGTTTTGAGTCAAAAGCAACACTTCTGAGTCATAATTAATGTCCTCTTTAGCAGTAATTTTGCCTGTTGGTTAAAAATGCCTCAATACTGAAATAAACAGAGCAATTCCAAGAGGGTCCTCACACCATCGGTGCTCGGGCCCTAATTATTTAAATTCAACTTTTTTTTGTAATAGTGCAAGCAGGTGAACATAAATTCACAGTAAAATACATTCATGAAGTAGATGAAGGTAGATTTCAACCAAATGTTTGAACTTTGTTCTCATGCAGGACAAAGGTATAGCCTATTTTTTTAAATGTTATTTAATAAAAAATGTATATTCAAAATTTTAATATTTAATCAAATTGTTACAAAATTATTTTCAATAAATTAAAATGCATGTTTGGTTTGATATTATATATTAATATCGGAAAGGTCACAAAGGTCAATGTGTGTATTTTGAAATGTATATTACCAATATAAATATATCACTGATTCTTGAGATAAGGGACAAAAGAAGTAAATTTTTTATTATTTAATAATACATTATTATAAACTGATATATTTGTAGACAAAGGTCTCAGCTAAAGAATATAAGGGAACAGGTTTTTCTGGAAAAAATTTTTTTTCTTTCTAAAAATGTAGGCTACATTTATTCACTTCATAACTTAATTTGTGTCAACTTCATCAAATGCATTAAAAAGCATGCTATTTTAATTGGATTCATCCAACAAAAATGTAAAGTCGTCCGTTATGTATAATGGGGTTCAGTAAAGGAGCTTATAAGTGAAAAAATACATTGTCTACATTTTTTTCCGGGTTAGGGTTATTATGAACAATCCAGTTCCTAAATTCCTTTATTCTCTACCCTCCTTTTTAATATTAAACATAATATAACCAATATTCTTAAATCAGGCATAATATCATGTAGTTCAGTTAATGTTTTAATATTTTAACACAATAAATGGAAAAAAGAAAGAGATATTTTAGAAACCTTTCATTTGATGGTGTTAAATACTAAGGAAGTTGACGAAGGTCCAACTGAAGTTACAACAACTGATTGACAAGACAAAAATTAAGACAACTATAGGGTGAAATGCCCTAATGTGGGATATTTTTTACATTTCAGACTTCTGTAACATATTGCGATGTGTAGCCAAAACATTAAATCCAATTCAGATTACACAGAAAAAAACATTCATAAGAGAAAATTCAGATAACACATTCATAAGAGAAATTATAGACATATTAGTGCTCTTAGTGCAAGTCGTCTGAGACTATCTGCAGCTTCCTAATGTGGGACAGTTGTGTCCCTAAAGCGGGACACTGAAAAATCTATGATTAAAGGGATAGTTCACTTAATTTTTGGTATGTTTTAGCTTACCTCAAGGGCATCCAAGATGTAGGTGTCTTTTTTTCCGCAGTAGTTTCAATTTTGATATTTTTAGGTCAAACCGTTCTTGTCTGTCAGTCATATAATGCAGGTCGATGGTCACCACCTCAAAGAGCATGCACAGAGTCCAAATTAAAACAATTCCCCGTCGTCCAAATTAAACAATTCCCCATCGTAAGTACACATCGATGGCCTAAGACACGAAACGAGCGGTTTGTGTGAGAAAACGAACAGTATTTATATCGTTTTTACCTCTTATACACAGCCATGTCGAAGTGATCTGAGGGCGCGTTGTGTGACGTGTGCGCAGACTGGTGCATAGATACACTAGATGTCGCCTTGTCTACGGCTGTTCATTGGAACGAATGTCTTTAAGGCGACAGTGTATATATCTATGCACCAGTCTGCGTACACGTCAGATCAGATCACTTCGACATGGCTGTGTATAAGAGGTAAAAACTATATAAATACTGTTCGTTTTCTCACACAAACCGCTCGTTTCGTGTCTTAGGCCATCGATGTGTACTTACGATGGGGAATTGTTTAATTTGGACGACGGGGAATTGTTTTAATTTGGACTCTGTGCTTGCTCTTTGAGGTAAGCTAAAACATACCAAAAATTTATTTCAAAGTGAACTATCCCTTTAAAGGCAAAAAATCACCTTGATTCATGTAGAATAGTAACATTTTCTTAAGTTAGTCATTTTTAAATATTTAATTTAATACAACAATCCTTCCAGTGGTTTGTTTTTCTTATTTTAGTGGTACAGTATGTCTCATTCTGGGTCTCAAGAAGCTCACAGAAGAAGCATACTGTATGTTAGGTTGAGTGCAATGGGAAGCATTATTATGTGCCGCTCTGTAGCAGCAACAGAAATGTTCCCAATGTGAATCCAAAGAATATGGAGCCTGTCTTTAAACCGCATCAATTTTGTGCATTTTATTTGTGCTGACCTGCATGACTTAAGCAGTGGGAAACTGGCATGTTCGAGTGACAGGTTATAAAAGAAAAAGAAAAAAAGATGTGTACAAATTATTTATTTATAATAGGAACTGCAATATTTCATAAAAAAAAAGGATCATCAATTTTGAATTCATGGTGACAGTATGTATATATATATAAGGCATGTAAATCAGGCCAAATACTGTAAATAAAATCATGAAATAACATTAGAATAATTCCTCATATGCAAAATGTGTGTATATATATATATATATATATATATATATATATATATATATATATGGTTAAACTTTATTTTAAGGTGACGTAGTTACTCAAATAAGTACAGAGTAATATTAATTAACTATGTACTTACTATAGAGTTACGGTTAGGGTTTGGTTTAGGGTTAGTTACTTTTAATTATGCGTAATTTACTGTTATTACTATAGTAAGTACACATGTAACTACGACACCTTAAAATAAAGTGTTACCAAAATGATATATAATATAAAGAGTTTTGTGAGCATTTATCAACTCCATCAGCTTACAAGTCAACTCTGTCAGACATCAAACCTCACGGAATTGACAAAACTGAATATTTTGCTACCTTAACCACATGTTGTGGAGACATTTTCAGTTGCCTTAATTAAAATATGCAAATGCCAAGATTTATCCCACAACTATTTACAGAAACTATTACACCGGGATGACGGAGTTAACATGTTAAAGCTGTGATTGCATAAACTTCAACATTGTTTGTATAAAAGACAAAAAATTATAAAACTTCCAGATATGTGTCCTATACCACATTGAGCAGGAAATAGGATAGGGTTCCTCAGAGTTTAAGATGACCATGATAAAAAAAATCCTGAGTTGATGCAAAGTGAGGATGCAACTTTGATAGGCTTTTTTTTTAATGGAAAATATAATTCAAGATTTATTTTTTGTATTTTTTGATATATATTACAGATCTCTGCCTTTCAATTTAAATGTAGCCTATATTTTAAACATTTTGTTAGGCAGTTTTACATTGTGACCTCTTTCCGAGGACAGGTTAAATTAGGCTACATGTATTTTCCAAGTATTTAAAGGATGTATTTAAAATAATACTAGAGAAATTATTTAAAAATAAAATCAATGAATTTACTGAGTATCCACATTTCCTTTAGATGTAACTTTTTAAGTATTTTTATTTTGATGAATTTCTTTATTTTTAACATAAAGAGGGCTTCTGTGTGTAGGGCATGTTTTTTCCCTAATCTCAAGAATATAGTGATATATATCACTGATTCAACCTCACCTGGAGAGTAAAAAAAGAATCAGTGCCAGTGTGTGTGTGTTATAATAATATAATATATATATATATATATATATATATATATATATATATATATATATATATATATATATTATTTTCAATTCAGTCTGTCTTTTGGCCCAATGACTTTTCTCTTAATAATGTTACGAATGCTGGGAAACTGTTCTAAACTGTTCTCTCCCTCCGCTGGTATCAATCTACAGAACCGCGTAAACAAGCGCGTGAATCCCCCGCCCCTTCTCTGCGCGAGCGCTCCTCTCTCTGCGCGTGCTGCTGCCAGTTCCGTGTCGGCCGCGAGTTTACCAGCCACGCACTGCCTGCACGCGCTCAATCCACCGCCGGGCTGTAACGATGTGACTCTCTCTGGCTTCCAGAACCCCCCCTTTTCAGTCTCCATTAACGGCCCAGCACAGAGCGAGGCGAGGGGATTCGTAACGGTGAGTGTATTTCGGATGGCCACTGAACGTGGGAATCTGCGCTACGTTATCGGTTTGGGGACACCGAATGTGTGTAAAGTTTGGGGAGGGGAGAAATTGTGTCATGTGGTAAGACAGAGGCTGTGTGCCCGCCAGTCCGCTCTAGTGGAGCAGACAGATACATAATTATAGAATGTAAAAACGACGCCGCGCGAGACGAGCTCAACTTACCATGTGTTATAATTTCCATGGGGATGACGTCACGCAGTCCTTGACGCCGTGCGCGCAGCTTGCGCTGATGAGATAACGGGACTGTGACACACTACGCGTTTCTGATGCACACTAAAAGCTTCATAGGAACAGGTTATTGGTTTATAATGCGTTTAAAAGGGACGATAACAATCCATTCGTGTAAGTTATTATTCACAAAGCAGCCTGTTTGTTGCTGTTTTCCTCTTATACAAATATGTATTACATAAAAGGCAGAGAACATCATAAGGAGTACGTCATCGTTAGAAATGATTGACCGATGGCGTTGTTTCTGAAACACAGTAACAGTGCACGTAAATGTGTAAATCTGTTAAAAAGTTTAACCCTCAGAGACCCAAGTAGCCTATTTACAATTGTATGTTCTCGTTTCCATGTTGAAAGTGCTTTAGAAAGCAAAGCTGCTAGTTATAAAAATCATTATTTTAAAGCATATTTAGTTTTTGATGCGAATTTTGACATTGCAAAAATGCTGGACTTTCACAACTGTTTACGATCATAGTACTGTACTCCTTGTACTGTGAGGACTTCATAGAGTCCCATGCTGTTGGGGCATGTTGTCACAATGGGGTCAGTGTGTGTGCAATGACATACTTTCATGTCATGTTTAGAGGCCTATACTGATCATTTGGAGTAGTTTATCTTTGATTTACTGATTTTCAGTCTATTTTTCATTTGCTTAACATAATTAAGAAAGAACAGTTCAAATGTTTACTTGAAAAATGAGTAGGCTCTTTGTTCCAAAAAAGTTAACAATTGTGTTAATAGGCACAGGCAGTAAGCTTATTGTGTGACTCTAGAAAGCTGTATGATATTTTAGTTTTTCCCCACCAAAACATTTGCTTTGATAGTTCAGCTAGGCTACATGGCTTGGTGCGACACTTCTAATAATCTCTAAGTGATTGATATGATGCTAATGTACAACATTTAGTACTGAGTCTGACCCACTAAAAATATAGATTAATATTCTTCTTTTTGGGAGACTTTGCTCAGTACTGACATTAGTTTTAAATAGGCAAGACTTTGTTGTGTGTGCATTTGATGCAAAAGAAAGAGGGCCTCAATATCCTGCTGGATCTGGTGGTTATATTGTGGCCAAGCCAATGAAAACTCAAAAGAACTCTTGAAATGACGCACCCTTCGCTTTTCCCGTCTCTCCCGACAGGGACTTTCCTAAAAGTTTTCAGACTGAAAGCAGGCTCAGCTCAAGTCTGGTTTGAGTTGGACTGGTTTCAAAACAGAATGTGTGGTGTAATCATTTTTGATACTTTGCTTGACGTGTGGAGTCATAATATGTAACTAAAAATTCACACAAAAAATTGGTAATTGGTATTCTTACAATAACCTTTTATATATGTTTTTTTATTTTTTATTCTAGGATCACTCTCTCACCAATAATGTCTTCAGATCAGTGTTACAACTGCCTCAAAACGGAGGCAATGATGAAATCACCGTGGCAACCCTGTGTGGGAGCACAGGCAGCACTGTGACTCTAGCTTGTGATCTCCTGACCTCTGTGAGTCGAGATGGCAACCCACCGAAAGCACCTGGTCCGAGATTTTAACCGACACATTACCTGCTCAATTTGCCATGGATACCTGATCAAGCCCACCGCTGTCACGGAATGCCTGCACACTTGTAAGTCATTTATGTCTCGCTAATCCGCATTATGTTCTCTATGACCATCTCTCTTTTCTGATAATAACAGCAAACCGAATATTTTCGTCCTTCTTCTCCCCAAAGTTTTTTCTTTCTTTGGTGTTGTAACAAGGGCGTAGGTTTGATTTTGAAATTGTTGGGGACGGGGACATCCCCAGAAGCTGAGCTGCATCTGTCATTAAAGGGACAGTTCACCCAAAAATTTAAATTCTGTCATCATCTAAAGTTGTTTCAAACCTGTATGAATTTCTTTCTTCTTCTGAACACAAAAGAAGATATTTTGAAGAATGTCGGTAACCAGACAGTTGATGGACCCCACTGACTTCCATAGTAGAAAAAAATACTCAATACTGGTTACCGACATTCTTCAAAATATCTTATTTTGTGTTCAGAAGAAGAAAGAAATGCATACAGGTTTGAAACAACTTGAGGGTGAGTAAATGATGACAGAATTTTCATTTTTAAGTGAACTATCCCTTTAACAGAAATGAACTGTTGGCATATTTGTTTCACATTAATAATGTCCAGTTTGTCCTGTTGTACATGGCACACAGCAGTTCTGTTAAGTGTTACTTGTGCCATTGTTCTGAGCCATGTTTTCAGTTTCAGTTTCAAGATGAGATTCAGTCTTAGCCTCAGCTGATGAGACTTGGATGACAAGGGTTTCAACTTCCTCAACAGTCCTCTCATTTCAACAAGACCAAGCAATGTTGTGTTTTTATGTTTTATGGGGACTTTTTACAGACATTATGATACTGTACAAACTGTATATTATATCCCCCTACACTAACCCTGCCTATCACAGAAAACTTTCGGCATTTTTACATTTTCAGCTGATTTCCCAAAAAATTAAAAAAATTAAAATCCCCACAAGGACAAGTATTTCGGATATTGCCATCTTTGTGGTGGCATTTTGTCCCTATAATGTAGTGTCACACACACACTACGCATACACAATCTCTCTCTCTCTCTCTCTCTCTCTCACAGACACACAAAACTTACGATTGTTTGCCACTTATCCCGCGATTGTAATACAGTAGTAAAAACTGATTTGCCCTGCATTTTTGTGCACAGAACTGTTGATTTCTCCCTAGCTTACCGCATCGGATTTCACAACCGGGCAACAGTGGTTATAAATATATTTTAAGTTTTGATCGAAATTATTGCTAGGGACATATCAGTGTCACTGGATATTGGTAGGGACATGTCCCTAGCGTCCCTACTAAATTCTACGCCCCTGTGTTGTAATCTTCATGATCAGAAATAAGAATGGCCTTTTTCTAGAATTGTTTTGTTTCATCATGTGGTGAGTTTATTTATAAGCAAGATTTGTGAAAAAATTTGTATGGTTCAGCTATAGCACCAAAAATAGCTGCTATTATTGTCAATAATATGTAATGGAAAAATTGCAACTATCTGGATGTCTCTAGACCTACCCATACCTGCTTGCCTGATCTGTCTCATATCTCATATCAAAACCTATTTGTTTCACACTCTGCTTAACATTCAAATTTCCATCTTTGTCTGACCCACCTGAATGATTTTTTTTGCCAGATCTGCTGTGTCTGGGTGTCTAAATAGGACTCGAAAGTCTTAAGAAAACTGTATTGTACACTACTGTTTAAAAGTTAGGGGTGAAAGAGCTGTAAAAATACAGTAAAAATCTTAAATATTGTAAAAAAAAAAAAAGAAAGAAAAAATATTACAGTTTAAAATATATGTTTTGAATATTTAAATATTCCTGTGAAGGCAAAGCTGAGTTTTCAGAAGTTATTATTTCACTCTTCAGTATCACATGATCCTTCAGAAATCATTCTAATATGCTGATTTGGTGCTCAAGATTTTATTATTATTATTTGTATTATTGTCACTTTTGAAAACACTTTTCATTTATCACTGTTTATTATTTTTGTGTAAACAGTGAAACTTTTTTCAATATTTTGTAGAAAGTTAAAAATAACAGCATTTATTTGAAATATAAATCTTTTTTTAACATTATGTCTTAACTGTCACTTTTGATCAATATAATGCATCCTTGCTGAATAAAAATATGAGTTTCTTAAAATCATATTGACCCCAAACTTTTCCACGGTAGTGTATGTTGAACATCATTTAAATGCAGTGACATTTTGAAATTTTTTTTTTTAGATGTATAATGTATAATAATTATACAAAATATATTATGCTTATTTAATGCTGCTTTTGGTTAGAGTTTTTACAAAATTTTCTAAATTATAGTGTTTTTTCTAATTTTGTTGGTGGCAGTGTAATCTAATCTGTTCAAATGCTGTTTAATGCTGGTACTTTTATTGAGACACTCATTGTTTTTGTCAGATAAATACTGTTCTATATGAAAAAAGTAACACTTTATTTTACACTGTGTGTACTTATCACAGTAATAACAGTAAATTATGCATAATTACATGCAACGAACCCTCATCCAAACCCTAACCCTATAGTAAGTACATGTTGTTAAATAATATTACTCAGTACTTAAATATATAATTACACTAACAATCACACCTTAAAATAATGTGTAAACAAAAATTATCATCTGATAGTTATGTAGTAGGTAAAATAAATTGTTTTTTAACAATAATAATTTTAACACCAAACTTTTTTATGGTTTTAGAGTACTTTGCCCTGATTCTCTCATTCTCTTGTCCCTCTTCTGTTCCTCCTTTTCTTCTTATTCCATTCTCCTCTAGTTTGTAAGAGTTGTATCGTTCAGCACTTTGAGGAGAGTAATGAGTGTCCAGAATGTGGGATACAGGTCCATGAAACCAACCCTTTAGAGATGCTGAGGTAACCAAACTCACCTGCACTAATTTCTCACATGCACAGATTAAGTACACACACTAGATCTCTGTGTTTTATATGGTATTTTGCACTTTTTTGCAGGTTAGATAAAACCCTGGAGGAGATCATCTTCAAGCTGGTGCCTGGACTAAGAGAGAGTGAGATATATATATATATATATATATATATATATATATATATATATATATATACATTTATATGTATATGTGTGTGTATGTATGGAGAGGGAGAGAGAGAGACAGACATACATACTTTATGCTTTATAATGCACTTCAGAGATACACTCTGTTGGTTATGTAGTTGTGCTTTAGTTGGTAAGTGTTTCTATATCTGTAAATTGTTTCTTAATGTACTTTCTTTAAATTATTGTGTTTATTTACTAGAGGAGGAACAACAGGAAAGTGAGTTTTGGAGAAAAAATAAAATCAAAGCAAATGGAGAAGGTAATAATTAACCATTCCATACACAACCCCTTTCACACACAGTCACATGTACTACACGTACAGTGAATATACAGATATATTTTAAGATTAAAGGTCAGGTTTCCTTTGTCTTCTAGATGGCCCTAGGGCTAAGAAAGCTCGCCTGAGTGATGAAGAGGATGATGATGGGAAAGGTGGAGACTACCACAGGAGTGATCCTCAGATTGCTATTTGTCTGGACTGTCTACGTAACAATGGCCAATCAGGAGAAAGCACAGTTAAGGTGCACGGAGACAGTATAGTTTAATATATTGTGTGAATATGTTGAGATGTATGTTTGTGTCTGTGTGTTTATAATTTGCACGCCATGTCTCTCTGAAACAGGGTTTAATGAAGAAATTCATCCGTTGCTCCACCCGTGTTACGGTGGGAACCATTAAGAAGTTCCTTGGTGTAAAATTGAAGCTGCCAAGCTCTTATGAGGTAAAATACTGTTTTATTACAGTATCACTGGGCTGTCAATGCAGGCAAACTGCATTTGTGTGAGTGTACAGAGAATTAAACAGTTCAATACAGATATTAATAAATAAGCTCTTGATGGGTTTACCCATCAGTTGTGAAACTTAATATTAAATTTTCTTAGCCTCTACTGTTCTCTATGATGTTTGACTAAGTGTAACACACAACATGCCATAGTCTAAACGTGCCTATTATTTGATTTCATAAAGCTCATAAAAGATGCTTGTCTGTATTTCTTACAGCTCGACGTTTTGTGTAACGGGGAGATCATGGGCAAAGACCACACCCTGGAATTCATCTACCGCACTCGCTGGAGACTTCAGGGTGACAGCGTAAGTCTGTATGTGTTTGGGTCAAATTTTACCAACATTGTTTGGACTGAATGTCCCCCAAGGATAGTAAAACCAGAATGACTTACATTATATGGACCAGCCTATCATCCCCAGAAGGAAAATGGCTTCATAAACATGCTTAATATTTTCTTCAGGGTTTGGGGATGAAAAATATCATTACCTCAGTGTTAAAACAATCAAAGTTATTGGAAAGTCATCACTATTATTGAAAAGCAAATGTATGTGTGTATATATATGTTTATGCGTGTATTTGCAACATTACCTTTCATTTATAATTTTTTGGGCTGTCAAAGTTACTGAGCACTTAAGATACAGATTTTTACGTTTACAGTCACATTAACCAAGTCTGATAATATTACTGTCTGAAGACTGCTAATAAATCATGAGATTAATTGTGATTATTTTATTCTAGTATTCTAGTTTTTACCAGTAAGAACAAGAACAAAAACAAAACAGTTTTTGTCACCAAAACACACTGACTAAAAAGTATATTTTCCCCCCAGATAAAATTTTAAAGCCAGTATAAAATGGAAATGGTAAATCTATTGCACATCTAAATGGGTGTTATTGATCTAATTATAAATTATTCATCCATGCATGTTTCATTTTTTTTGTAACTTGTAATTTTGAACCTTTTCTCATTTAGTCTACTTAAACCCAGCACCTTTCTTACAATCGACTGCAAGCTTACATTTAGATCTGCCTCCATCCAATCATAGAACCAAGACCCACCATACATTTTTTGCTTTTTTCGATTAACTGTTTCACTTGGATATACATCAGAATACGGAATAAGAAAAACTGTACACTACTTTTGTTTCATTTTTCACACAGTATAAATCTTTTTTTCTTTTTTTAAAAATATATAGCTGCATTTATATTTTAGGATCGGGGATTATCATATTATATTCGAAATCTTTGGCATGAAAAAGTTTGAAAAACCTTTACTAGAAACATTGACAGGTAAATTATTGGAAAGTTAGTTTGACCCTGAAAATGTGGGTGTGTGCTCATGAGAAGTGTGAACAGCTGTCTCTGAGTTGGTGGTGATTGTGGGGGGGCAGAGGCAAAAGAAAAAAAAAACTGCTCACAGCTACTGACACATCTATGAGTCATATTTCTCCAGTTACACACACTCTCTCTCTCACACACACACACACACACACACACACACACACACACACACACACACACACACACACACACACACTAGAGGTTGATACAAAATCAGATCAGAGGACACAGTGATGCCCCTAGGTTTGTGTCCTTGCCTTTTACACCACAAGAAAATAGGAGAGAACTATGACAATATAATGGATATGATATGGTGCTTACATCAGAAAATGTGAAGTCATTCTTTACTTTCGTTTTCACCCCAGGCTTATCCCATGGTTCTCGAATACCGTCCGAGGATTGACTTTGGTTAAACAGCACTTACAGCTTTAGTGGAAATCTCATGCAGACTGATGTCAAGAGATGGACAAAAAGCAGAAAAACTGAATGATTGTGCATCTGTTGAAAGTCAACAACACAAAGCTCCATGACTGACAGGACTACTCTCCTTCCTGTGCACTGCTTCAGCCTCTACTCCTCCATTCCTCCCTCCTTCATGTTCCTGTTTGACAGTTGTGGCTCCGCCCACTGGCACTGTATCAAGTTTGATGATTATATTCCTCCAAAGCTTTCTCTGCATGTTGTCTCTATGACAACGCCTTAGCGTTCAGCGGCCCGTTGGGATTATCTGATGGCAATCTAGCAATCACAGAAAGTAAGCTAAAACTTGTCGCAAAGCTGCGTCTTGGCCAGGTGACAGGAGAGAGAAAATGGAGACGTTTTTAAAATGAAGTCTCGCTAGAAGGTAGATTTTAGAATGTTTTATTAGGTGTTTTTATCCAAGATTTTGCACTAGAGGCAAATCCAAATGTCTCACTGTAGTGTTCCTGTTGTCTTACCTTTTACACTCTCTCTCTTTACTTTTAGTTACTTTTCTTTCCTGCTCTAACCACCCACATTGTCCCTCATAAATTCAGTGACTCTTTTTCATGTCATCATTCTCTCTCTCTTTCTTTCGCTCACGCACACTCACTCTCTCTTTCTCAGCCAATTTCCATCTTCCCTCATACTCTCATTTTTCTCCAATGGTGTTTTTGGCTCTAGTCTGAAGTATTGATGGATCTCATTCAGATGGAATTGAATGAGAGCGCTGTATATGTCCCAAAATAACAGCACTGAAAGGCACTCTGGGTAAGCATTTTTCCTTCACACTGTGAAGGCCAAGTCTTACATTTACCCAAACCAGATTGTTTTCTTAATAGAAATGATATAAGATTAACTGATGCCAGATATGCTTAATGCATTAATTCATTGAAAATGTTCATCTTTAAAAACAGCTGAATGGGGAATGACTGAAGGGTTCCAGCTGCATCTCTCTAAGAGCTGCTTTGGCTCACAGTCTGTCAGTTGTAAACATTCTGTTGTTTCCTGTTTAATCAGAAATATATTTGAGTCATTCCAATCAAATCCACCTCATTAGATATTTGAATTTTAAAACCCAGAATGTCAATAATGCACTTTTTACAGTGTATTTTGAGTGTAATGCAGCAAAATAATGCTATACTGATGCAACAATGTTTGGTTAAACAAAATTAAGTGCAAAACGTGTTTTATTTTATGCACTTTATACAAATTTGTGATGTCTGGAAAAACAACTGCACAAGGGACATGCAATAATGCATTTGTTTACTTCCACAAAGTGGAAGAAAAGTCAAAATCCAATATTTCTCAATGTGGTCCTCTACACTATATCAAGTAAAGGACATGATTCTAAGGAGAGTTTAAAATTCAGTCATCACGTTTAAAATATTTAAAATATTAAGGGTGTTTTTTGGAGCATTAGTTCAGATAAGGTGATAGGTTAGCTTTCTAAGTTTGTTTACATGACAGTGTAAATCTTTACTGTATGTGTAGTGGCCTAGGAATCATTTAAAATCATAATTACAGGCAAATGATCGCCAAACTGATAAAGTTGCCAAACCGATTTCATGTACATTCTCAGAATGCTTTTTGAGAATTAAGGATTCAAAACATGGAGCTTTGCCAATCCAGATTATATTCCACAAAACTTTTATGTGATGGTATACTCAAAGTAGAAAAGGATTACGGTACATGAATCATTACGTGAACCTTTGATTTGGATCATCTCAGGGGGTGACAACGGGTGAAATGAGGGTTTGTTCTGTGTTCTCCAGTTCAGTTTTGGAATCAAGGAATCTTAACAATGGGTGTTTGAAATTAGAGTCTGCTCAGCAACACTGTTTTAAGTGGATTGTACCTGTCTACCAATAGTACAAATATATTTGTCCAAATGTTTCTTATGACAAGCTAAAACATGTTATACCAACATGATCTATTGTACTGAATCTTAAAAATCATTTGCACTGTATGTCAGTTCAGTGGAATTCTTGACATTGTTGTTTAGGACAAAGGCCACTGGCTGCTCTCCCAAATCCAATTTCCTCCCCACTAAGAAAACATGCAAATCAAATATGAAGTGTCTTTGAGCTCTGATTATAAATACAATGTATTTTTGTATGTTGACGCACTTGAACCTATAATCAAAAGATTTTGTCAATGCTTGTCTTTTTCCTAATAGATGATGCTGCTTGGGGTAATTTATTCTTTTTTTATACGTCCCACCGCCTGCTATGTGTTCCCCTTGTAAATGTTCGCACTGTACATGAAAAGCTACCTAATGCTGTTCATTACATATTGTTATTTAATTAATGAACATTAAAATTTGACAAAAAATAGTGGCTTTTCTTCGACTGTATTCCAGAAACTTTTTTTTTTCTGTAAACATTCTGAAAGCTGCCTATTATACTTGCATGCAGTATAACTTGCCGTTAGATCTATTAGAATTATTAGATTGAAGAATTTTAGAAAGTCTTTGCATTAAATACTCCTATTAAAATAGACTGAGGGCAGCAGACCTTAAAAACAGAGAAGCTAAACCTCTGAAGTTGTTGAAAGCCATTCTTCGAAACCACCATTTCAAGTGTGTGATGATATTAGTGTGTGAGAGTTTAAATCTGACAATGAAAAACAAAGACAAGAATGTGCCTTCTTTTAGACTGTTTCTATGCACAGCTCCCTGCTTCTCTCTCTCTTTCTCGCTCACTTTCTTTCTCCCCCACTCATGCAAAAGGAAGTGGAATGTGACATGCATTCTTCTTTTAGTCTGTGCATCACTTGTTCAGCTGTCTGTTTGCCCTGCCGTTCATCTTGCAAAAGAGAAGGTCGAAAATACTTAATGTAGGGCAAAGGCAACACACACTTAATCACAAATTTGTCCATGCCCATGCAGCAACACTTATTTTATTGTAGTTATGAGCTGAAGTTGTTCAAATGTTTGCTGTAGGATTTTGGAAGAGCTGTCAGCAATAAGTTTGTTTGGATGTTTACAGTATATTGCAAGTGTTTGCAGATTTTGTAAACTGTGAAATAAATCAGTGACCCAAAATTCTTTAAACGTGAAATCTACATAATGAGATGTTAATGTCAACATAGACAAGAATATAAACATGTTCAAAACACACGTTCATCGCACAAATGTAAATAAACAAAGAAAGTCTGCCACTGTCTCCCTTTTTTTGTCTTCCCTTTCATCATGGAATGTTACAAACAACTCTATTTTTAGTCAGGATGAGTTGGAGAATTCACAGCTCATTTGTTAAACAGAGAAAGTGAGACTGAATCCCTCCGCCCCCTGCTAATACCTCAACATTAAACCATTACAGAAAAAAGGAAGGGAAGCAGATTGTAGTTTTCATTCAATTTGGTTTAAAGCAGGAATCCCATTTCATCCACAACAAGCATACATATCTGGTGTTTAAAGGGATAGTTCACCCAACAATGAAAATTCTGTCATCAATAACTTGCTCTCATGCCTTTCCAAACCTGTAAGACTTTCGTTCATCTTCGGAAGACGAATGAAGATCTTTTTAACAAAATCTGAGCCAGTTCTTTACTCTCCATTGACAGCTGCAACTACCACTTTGAAGCTTCAAAACGTTCATAAAGAGATCGTAAAACTAATGAATTAAGTGGTTTAGTCCAAATTTTCTGAAGAGAGAAGATTGCTTTGATGAACAGACTGAATTTAGGTTTTTATTCACATATAAATATTGCTAAGTGAACGTAAACAGAAGCTCAACAGAACCTGCTTGACCTCATTTGTTCCTGCACGCGAATATGCTTGAGCTTCTGTTTACCAGATCTATATGTGTGAGTTGATTAATGTTTATATGTCAATAAAAGCTGAAATTAAATCTGTTAATTGTGTCTCTCCAGAAAATTTGGACTAAACCATTCAATACATTTAGATTTGATTTACAATCTCTTTATGAATGTTTTGAAGCATCAAAGGAAGGACAGAAAGCTCTCCAATTTTATTAAAAAGATTTTCATTTGAATTCCAAACGAGTTTGGAATACAAATGAAAATCTTTTTAATAAAATTGGAGAGCTTTCTGTCCTTCCATTGATGAGTAATTAATAACAGAATTTTCAGTTTTTGGTGAACTTCTGTGTAGGCTATGGCCATTTTACCCACCGAGCTGCTGTTATTCAACTATGCCAAAGTAAACTTGGTTTTGCATTCTATCACCCCTTTTTAAGCTTTTGCATGCGATTTATGTGACGCTTGTTTGAGATTAGCTAAATCTTCGCAGAACCGATCACAGGTGATCAGCGCGAGATGCATGCCGGTTAGAAATATGTCCGAGACAAGTGCCTTGCTCTGATGTCATGCTGACGTATGTCAGAAACTCTCGCGAGTGCAAGGTGGACGTGTCGGATTCTGCAGTCGATCAAAAGCGTGATGGGAAACGACTTGCTGTCGACACATTTTAATGCTCATTGGTTTAAACAGCTGTGATGTATTGTTCTCTTTTAAAATGTTTGATTTTAAAACTCTGATATCATGTTTTATATGTATAAATTATGAGTGAATATTCCCAAACTTTCTGACAGTGTGATCTCTAAATGCGCTATGTGATGTCATTTTATATAAAAAAAAAATATATATATATATATATAAACATATGTCTGTATTAAAGTAAAAATGATTGATAAACGTATTTGGAATGGAATGAAACAACAAGTACTTTGGGTGTCTTGTTCATTATATTTATTTTCATATAAAAGCAACAGAACTTAAATTAAATCCAGTTTATTAGCAACACGTGCACGAGCATGAATCCCGTGAATCCCGCGATCCATCTTTGATCTCACAGGTGTCTGATCCACTGTGAAAAGAGAGAACTGTCCGGCTTGCCTGCACTTTTTTCACTCCTCCCCTCACTGCTGCCGCCTACTCTCACCTACATTTCAGGCGAGGCACTTCACACCATTGGCTGATGTGGACAGAGGGCCGCCTAAGACTTTTGATTGGTAAACATTTGAGCTACATTGTCCTTCTATTTTAGACTGGGTAAACCCAGCCCGATCTGCCTGCGATTTGATTTTGCCCTGCAGCTCAGGCTGGAAACCTGTACATTTTTCTATCCTGCTTCTGTTACAAATCTGCAGGGACCAATCACAAACTCGCTTATCCACCTGGCACGCTATTGGCGGGTTTAACACGATGACGATAGAGAAGCGACGGCAAGCAGTCTCTCGCACGACCGTCAATCCAATTCCTTTTAACCTCTCAACGATGCTCAATGGCTTCTTAAGTTTAGCAAACAAATCGCTCGAGTGGGTGTAAATAACACTCACTTTCATGGTTTTTTTTTTGCACATCCTGCAAAAATCACTCGATGCCATTGCTGCTTCTGCAAACCGCTGATCAATGCTCCAACGTCTGTTGACACGTTTCCTGCCTGGAGTTTTCGCTGCAAAGTACGTCACCCGGATCGTTGGTCTGATTGGTTGAAGGACTATCCAATTGCGCAGAGTCATTTGAACTATGCCCGCTGATCACGCCTCTTGTGCTGTAGAAAATACAGAGCAGACTCCCCTGACTAATGTTCAATCTTAAAAGATTTAGGGGATGTTCTGGGAAAACTCATCGAGAGGTGTGTTCGACTTGATGCGGCGCTGACCAAGGTATGACATCAAAGTACTGCAATAATTAGAGAGCACTCTCGTGGTACTTTGATGTCATACACTGATCGGTCTGCACTTCGCCCCTTCAAGTCGAACATACCTATTATTTTGATTCCAGTTGGAGAAGCTAATGGCACAGACATTAGGAACTTTAAAAATATATATATATTTAACTAATGATTATATAAGCATTGGCTTCATAAGTTCAGGCTCGAATACAACACTGTTCATGATTCAATTCACTGTCACTTTTCTTTCTTGGGACAGAATCTTCATTCTCCATTACAACAACTAGCCTATAATTTCTCTTAGTTCCATATATACAAGTACTTTATTTCATATACCTATTTTTATTCTTTGATCATCACCATTAGCCAGTGAATCAAAAAGCCTTCTAAAAATAAATGTTTAAAAACTGGATACGGAGAGGGCAGGGAGACACAATAGTGTTTGATTTGTTATCCTCTCCACTTGCTGTTTTGTTGCATCATTCTGCTGCCATGTGTATTAGTCTGTTAGTATCTATTGGCTAATTGCATTATTCATGAGACTCACAGTCATAGTCCCTCCTGAGTGCTGTCCAATGACTCAATAACACAGCTGTTCTCTTTTAGACCTGTCACTGGCCAGATAAGCTGATCACTGGGTGTATTCTGGTAGCACTGTGTTCATTTGGATCTTGTTAGCATGGATGATCTAATTTGAACTTCTATCCAAGAGGTTGCTGTCAGTCACCTTCTTTCTCTATTTCTCTCACCTTTTCTTCCCATTAAGTCATAAGTTTAATGTCAGTGGTATCTTGACCTAAGTTCCAAATTTAGACCTCAAGAACAAGCCACATGGCACCAATAGGATCATATATAGGAGTGACATCACTACAGTTTATTTTTTGGGAAGGACACCCAGTGTGATACATTTCACTGATGACATCACAACTGTGCCAAAGGTCAGAACATATTTAGGCTATTATAACTTCATATTCAAAGAATCCGAAAAAAAATGTCCCAGTTTCTACAATTTTTTTAAACTTATTTAACATTATAACTAGGTTATAATGAGCATATTAGAATGATTTCTGAAGGATCACACTGAAGACTGCAAAGTGGCCTGTGAAAATTCAGCTTCGCCATGAGAGGAATACAATTACATTTGAAAATATAATAAAATAGAAAACAGTTAAATTGTTTTAAATTGTAGTAATATTTCACAATATTACTGTGCTTTATTTTTTATTTATTTTATTAAATAGGCCTACATGAAATGTTTTCAGTGAAACTGCGGACAAACGGCCTTGGAGTTCGAAAAATACGTATTTTTAACAATTTAGAATGGCTGATAAGTTTAAATTTCTATGGTTCGGGCTCAAAGCAAGGATTCAGAAGAAACAAGAATTTTGATTCTGTTACACACCGGTTATGGAGTTAACTAAAATGTAAAATTGCTTATTATAGCGCCACTGTGGGTGATTTTCACAATAGTAGGCTAGCCTACACATAAGATGTTGGCTACAAATATATACATTTTTGTAACAGTGGGCTATTCAGATTTTATATTATTAGCCACTGAATTTTTAATGGCTGCTGGTGGCCATATTTTTTTTAAAGTGTGCATAGTCTCATTAGCGGCAGTTTCAATGGGCCGCTACACGTAAGTCGTCCGCCACATTCGAACGGTCCGTGAACATTTGAGATCGAGTTTGCTGAGCATCTGCTGCAACCGTAGTTAGACGCATGTATGAATATATGAAATAGACTTCAGCAGATGATTTTGCTAAACTAACATAGGCAGCAACAGTGTCGTCGCCAGACCTCAGTCTTAAGGGGGGCATATGAAATGCATGGGAGGGCACAATTATTATTAGCCTACAGTACATGTATTTATAATAATCGTATACTCTATTCGCTCAGCACTAAACATCACGTTAAACTTAACCAACAGCAATATGACCAGGTAGCCTATAGCCTACACCACATTACATAGAAGCAATGTTATGAATATCCATAAAACACTTGACTATACAACATAGTAGATGTAACACCAGAAGCATCTCTCAAACATTGCATTTTAAAGCAGTCAACAGAGGGATATGCATTGCCATGAGACACACACATGCACGCACAGAGATTTTGAACCTATGTGAAAACTCATCCAGCTTTCAAAAATGCGCGGTAACTGTTGAGCGGCTAGCCGTCTACATATGGAGCTAGAATATATAGAGAATTTTTGCTATTGGTATGAAAACTTTCTCTCAAATATTCTTTTTTCTCTCATGAAATGCTTTTTTGCTATCAGTGTGATAACTTTTTCTCTCAGATAATTTATTTTCTCGCATGTAATAAAGACACAATTCTAGCTCCATAGCAACACTGATGTAGGCTACGTCACGTACGTAGCCTAACTTTCTTTTTAGTAAGGCCGTGATAGGCTGTTGCAATGTAGATTCCCATCAATCAAACAAAATCACACCATTGTTTCTTTATATTTTGAATGTTTTAATGATAAAGAATGCAACATTAATGCAACATTGAATTAGCAACTATGATAATATAAAATTAAAGTAATTTTTTTAAGAGATCTGTGCCTCAAGTGGGGGGCCACAAGCATTTTGGGGGGCGGGGCCGGCCCCCTATAGCCCGCCCATAGCGACGGGTGTGGGCAGCAAGACGAAGGCATCAGCAGCTGACATTACAAAGTTACCATATAAAAGTAAAAATATTACAATTACCATAGTAAAAACATGTAATATTGAGTTAATACATATAAAAACACAAACCAACACATTCTCACCTGTATAAGGTTATCCCATCGGGAATTAAAATCTTGGCGGTTTCAATCAGAAGCTGCATAATGTTGTGGCATCATTGATTCTTACTGTGAGTGAACACGCAATAGCCTAATTAATTGTTAATATACATAAAAACTAAAGTTTTTTTTTATTTGTTGCGTGCGAAATGCAACATGTTGCAAAATGTTGTGTGCGACCTCAGATGTCCTGTTGTCTGTGTGTTTCGTTAAACTTGGACATTGCGTTCAGCAGTTAACAACTTGTAAAAATGGGCATTGCTTTATCAGTTAATTAACTTATATATTTGCAATGCTTTGACAAATAAGATTCTTTTGATAACTTTTTGCCAGCACCGTCCCTGCTGTGTGCCTATTTTGGTGAAAATCGGTCCAACAGCTAAGGAGGAGTTAAAAAAGAAGGAATCCAAAATGACGTGAACATTAATTTTATAAGAGAAAAATGAAATTGGAGTGGTTTTTGAGTTTGGGCTCTCTGCGATTTAAGACCTCAGGCAACCATATACTTTTAGGGCAGAAAAATAAGGAAGAAGAAAATCAGTACAAACACAACAGGGTTCCAGAACCATTAGTACTTGGACCTCTTCAAATCTTAACAATCTTAATTAAGAGAGACAGAGAGAGTGGAGTCTGTGTGGTGATGTGTGGCGCTCCCTGCTGTTTAAAATAAGTCTACGTTCACACAGCAGGAGAATATGGTTGTCAGTTCTGTATTTGAGTCCTTAAAGGAGTAGTTCACTTTAAAATGAAAATTAGCCCATGATTTACTCACCCTCAAGCCATCCTAGGTGTATATGACTTTCTTCTTTCAGACGAATACAATCAGAGTTATATTACAGTTTTTTACGATTGCTTACACACTAAAATTAAACTTTTCCCACAATTAGCAAAACCTTACACTCAAGGAGCAAAACACAAGGCTAGATTTGCACAACTGTAAGCACATTGTCAGCTTCACACTATTTGCAAAACATTACACACAGTGATTTGCAAAACACTAAACACACTTGTATACATCAGACACAGAAGTATATCATAATGTCACTTCCTTGCAATTCCAAAGCACTGACTGTCAAATTACCACACAAATGAGCCAATCTGTTAAACACAGCCATCAGGTGCACAAACACATGATTGCTAAATTGTAGACACACCAATCAGGTTTAAGCACTATAAAATGTGATAAAAATATATAAAATATAATCAATGTCCCAAGGCAACGTGGGGGGTAACATCACCCTTTTGCGCTGCCATTTCACAGCATGGGGTTCTCCACCGTCATGCCAAAATGGGCCCTTACAACACACCTCACATTCTCACATTTTTGGACCGATTGCACCACATCGTCACAGCAGGTAATGAAATGCACCAGATGCAATACACTGTCATCTGGGACAATGTGTCATTCCACCGCTCTGCTTTGGTCCAGAACTGGTTTCAACACCATCCACAGTTGACTACAGTACTATACCTTCCACCATACTCTCCGTTTCTAAACCCTATCGAAGAGTTTTTCTCTGCATGGCGGTGGAAGGTTTACGATCTCCAGCCTTGGAGCCCAGGCTCATTCAGGCCATGGAGGACGCCGCAGCTGTGCAAGGATGGATTCGACATTCAAGACGGTTCTTCCCGCGTTGTCTTGCTAATGAGGATATTGCTTGTGATGTTGATGAAATTCTCTGGCCAGATCCAGCTAGGCGAAGAGATAATGTATAGTATGTTTACAGTACTGTAGTATTTTCTGTACAATATTGTCAGTTTTTTTTTTAGATTATTTTTTATGTTTGTTGTTGTTGTTATTTACTGTAATTGTAACCTGTACTGTATACAGTATTTTACGTTTGTCTGTTGTTTGCTGAGCTTACAGTGTTATGCACACTACTGTAGTAGCATGAAAACTGGGACATGTTTTGTTGTGATTCTCCATGTTGACATGTTGACTGATTTGGGTATATGGAGAGAAATAAATGATATTTTCCTCAGTCTGCAGCATTGGTCTTGTGTAGTGTTGGGTGAACTATTGTTACACTTTCTCTGTGTACTTCATTTACAGTACTCTAATCACTGGGAATTAGACTTGCTAAAAGTGTTTTAGGTTAGCAACAGCAGTGTGTAACTGGTTCAAAAAGATTGAAGTTATATGAAATGTGTGTGTTTCGTATGGTAACAAAATATTGTTTTTATGAAGTTGTGTATAGTTTTGACAAAAGTGTTCCATTTTGCAAATGATCTGAAGTGTTGTGCTACTTTGGTGTAGGGATGTGCTAATTGTGTGTAGTGTTGTGACAAACCGGGCCCTGTTTTCAAAATTGTGCTTAAACAATTGAAAAAAACTGTAATAAACACCCTGACGCTTCCAAGTTTTATAATGGCAACCATCAGATTGAAGCTAAAAAAAAAAAGCATCCATCCATCATAAACGAAGTCCACACGGCTCCGGGGAAAATTATTCATATTTAACACGCTACAAAGTAAAATTCTAGCTTCTGGCCAAACGGCCATACACAGTCTACTTGCATACAAAGGACAACTTACGCAACTTGTGACGTCGGAAGAAGCGTGCGTCATGGCGTAGCGTAAATATCAGCAGTACATTGCATTACTCGCATAAGTTGTGCTTTACACTTAAAGGAACCGTATGTAAGATTGTGGCCCAAAACTGGTACTGCAATCACTTTTGTATCCCCTCCCCCTCCCCCCTGACTCGAGGTTGCCAGTTAGGCTACAGGATCCAGCAGGAACGTAGGCTGCTGCAAGGAGCTTCCAATGGCAAGTGACGAGTCCTACACAGTACGTTTTTTTTTCGGACTTTGTCACGACGTATTTCGGATTCATAACGAGGTCTTTTAGGTTTCGTAACGTTAGACATTTTTTATCTGACACGTTTGTAGCTGCAGCTGTGGTAACTAGAGCAGAGCTGGCAACCCAGATGCTGAAACACTACTGACTTCGTGATTGGTAGATAGGTGGAGGGTGGAGCATCAGGCCAAAACACAACATGACAACATCATCATCAGTTGAGGGCTGCAATTTCACTTTTTAAATGACAATATCCTGGCCGGACTTCTGTTGTCAGTGATATAAGTATTTGAAATGAACATGATTTCTTAATGTCTAGTGACATATCAGGGCCATTTTATGATTAATTGAAATACATTTCTTACATACAGTTCCTTTAAGTCAAATGCGTATGTTCGTTTGGCCAGAAGCTAGTTATTTGACTTCATGCTTAAATATGAATATTTTATACACAAACTCACCGCTTTGCTTCAGAAGGCCTTTATTAAGCCCCCGGAGCCGTGTGGAGTCCTTTTATGATCAATGGATGCACTTTTTGGAGCTTAAATCTGGTTGCAATCATAGACAGTAAAAGAAATGGACACAGCGACCCCATTGGATTCAACGGAGAAAAGTGAAGTCAATTAGAAGCACTCACTTCCTGATGGCTGAGCGTACTGCGCAGACTCAAACTGAGCTTGACGACGTAGATGTGACGAGAGCAACCCGTCTGTCTTCTAGTAGCTGTGCCAAGAGAAATCTGAATCATTCCCTTCCGAAACTTGCAGAGACGGAGAGCATGAGTAGGAGGTGTCCGTGAGCTAGGAGCAGGATACATTTTTGCTAAGTATTCTGATGAATTATTTTGTCATTTTGCCTCCACGACCCCCCTATTGCCCGTGAGCTTCTCCTCCTGTCCATACGGTAATTTCTCTACTGTGCGACAGAGAGTGCGTGGTTATGACTCAATCGTTAGCCTATTTTTACAAAAAATGCTTCTACGGGGCCATAACGTAAGATACAAGGTAATGGAGCCTTTTATACATTTTCGTGTTTCTTTAGAAATAAATAATGGAAAAATTGAGTCTTTAAATGCCTCAGATGTAAAGTTATTCGCTGTCAAAGTGACGGCAAAAGGAATGGGAGTCAATGGAATGCTAACAGCAGGTGATGGTCTGCTAATCAATGGTGGCGCCCGGGGAAACTTCAATTTATTCCGGATGATTGCCCCCCTGGTTGCAATTCACTGCCATTATGAAGCTAGGAAGCGTCAGGGTGTTTATTAATATACAGTAACTCTGATTGTATTCGTCTGAAAGAAGAAAGTCATATACAGATGGCTTGAGGGTGAGTAAATGGACTAATTTTCATCTTAAATTGAACTACTCCTATAAAACGGTTACGTTCACACACAGTTGTAATGAAGTATTGAAGATTTGATCGATGAACTCTGTCGTGTCAAAAGTGATATGAATTTTCAGTTTTATGGACGTCACCATCTTCGATATCGCTTTGGTTACTGAAGAGAAAATGGGCTTGACTCCTGTTGCACATTCATTCAAACAGTATTCGAGACGCTACTATAAGCTGCTGTGTGAATGGGACATTTCGAGACTCACACCTGTAAGTAAATGCGGTTGTCAATCCCAAAGATTTACAGTGTGAATTTAGCCAGATTAAATAAACCCATTAATAACAATACAGAACATTTTACTCAGAACTGAATCTTCTCTTGTAGATATGTTAGTCAACAAATGCATGTTAATGTGATAATTTAAATTCGGCATGAAACGAAAGCAGTGATAGTCTTTTCTTCATATTGTGAGGTATATCTGAGTGAAACAGCTTCTCAAACAAGAAAAAATGTAGGGTGGGACTTGGTTTTTGTCCATGATTGGATTTTTGTTATATTTGCTATTGGTCAATCTCATGTGAGTGACAGGTTGTCCCGCCCTCACACGTCATCAGAGAAGAGATGTCTTTACAAGAGGGAGGGGAAGTTATTTTGATTAGAAATTATGAGGGGAAAAAAAAGTGTAGCCTACTTATAAATCATTTATAATAAAAAATAAAAACAATATTCCATAAAAAATAATTATATGGTGACTTTAACAGAGTTGTTTTAATGAAATAAAATGTCTTGTCAGCTTTACTTGACAAGCTTTACTTGTTATTTGTTCTGTCATAAACTATGAAGGATGTTTCTTTGTGCACAGTCACACCATAGTCCAAGAACGTGTAAAAGACATTGATGTTGGTGTTTATGAGTCTGCATGGAAGGTGCTGCTTTTTTCTCCACAGCCGTTTCTTTTTCATGCCTAAAAAGTGCCCGTAGATTTCGCCTGCACACTCACTAAGCACCTCATTTGAGCCTGGTCAGTACATGAAAGGGAAAGCCAATGTTGGTGCGGGAAGAGCCCTTGGCCAGCAGGGGGTGCTCGTCCTGCAGTCTGTGAGATGTTACTGTAAAATGCACCTTCTGCAGTTGCTATAAACCCAAGAGTCTGTCTCAGAAAGACTATGGGTGTAACCCTGGTGTAAAATAGTATATACATATGAACTGACCACAATACTAATAAAAGCCCCCTTCACCTTCTGTTATGTCCCATGAGGGGGAGACAAAAAAGCTTTTACCAGAATCAGACTTCAGACTTTAGACTTTCAGACTTCACTGACTGGCACAGTCTTTGTCAGGCTTAATCTATCCTTTTTCTTTCTGTTGCTAAACTGTCTGTATCATGTATAGAAGTAAAATAATGGCAAATGTATTTGAAACAAAAAAGCTTGGTGAATTGCACTACTTTAACCGTGCTTGAATTTGAATGCATTGTATTTTTAGGGCTTGCATTTTTATTGGCTGAAAATCAACATGGTTGTATATTTAAGCTGTGAATATTTCAATTCAAAACATCTCACACACATTTTCACTATTCAAAATTCAATAATCCATATTCACCTTTCAGATTTCACTTCCAAAATATTCGGTCTGTTTAAAAATACAACCTATTCGACAGGCAATTTTCGGTCCATTTTATTTCGTTTTTCAAATTCGCTTCAACAAATTAGACAAAATATTCAACATTGCACATCCGGGAACTGCAGGAATAGCAGTAGAGTACCGATGCATATCACCATCTGCTGATAGTCTATCTCACCAGCAGGTGGTGCAAGCGCGTGTTGCGGAAGACCAGAGCAACAGTTAGAGCAAGTCATTAATTCATTCATTAAAAATTGAGCAAGCAGTAAGTATATGTGATGATTATCAGGGCTAGTATATATGCGGAAAAGCTGATTAAGACACAAAAGCTGTGTTTTCGTTTAATTCAAAGTCTTCACGGTTACATTCCCAGTGTACAATGTAAGCAGCTTTCTCTATCGCAAAGGAGATTATAACGTTATTACCCTGATGCTGCTGTACAGATCAAACATTACATCTGAGGAAGACATAGGCTATATTTCTCTCAGTTGTTTAGTTTCCTTAACTTTATACTGCGGTGCTGTGCTGCAGTACTAGGGTTTCCCTTGTACTTTATACATCAGGATTCCAAAAGATGAGGATGTGAAGTGGTTAAAATTACCACAGCGATAAAACAGCTAACCTTTTGACGATTGCTTCTCAAATCTCTGTGAGGTCTAATTTCTAAAGGGGATTTACAAAATGCTAGTCCATTAAAGATGGGACAGTACCCACTTTATTCGTACCAACTTGCTCCTCAGAATCACAACCTGTAAGTATGATTAATTATTGATGTGTATATTGTTTTTTACCGGGTGCTCAAAATACGTAGTTTTGTGTTTTATATTGTGCTAGGTCTTTGGCTAACCGGCTAACTCACATTATTACTGTCTTACTGAAATACTTCTGCTAATCTGCTGTGGGCCACTATTACCTAAAATTGCGTCCAATTATGCAGATTGTCTGTTGTTCTTACTACTTTGAGTAATGATAAAGGTTGGAGCAAGATTTGTTTTACAGTCTTTAATGTTACATCAGTCATTCACATAGTGCACGGCTAACAAATGTGCTGTTTAGTTTAGTGGTGGATTTAGGCATGGGCGACATGGGCCACCGCCCAGGATCTTGATGGGGGCGGATCTTGATGGGGGCGGCATGGAGCGCCCACAAAACCCCCGCCCAAACGACGGAATGCTCGATCAGGGTTTTACCGCTGATTTGCACATCACGTCAATTAACCTGGGGTGCGATTCCCAAAGCTCCATGGTTGCAAATGCCTTCGCTAGCAACCAATAGAGTTCTATGGAACTTGCAACCATAGTTGGCTATCGATGATTTTGGGAAACACACCCTGGTCGGGACTCGAAATGTATGTGCCTGGAGATTTACTGAAGTAAGGAGTGGGTTGGTTTACGTAGATGTAAGGATGGATTTCTCCTAAGACTGAATTCAAGAATTGCGAACTTGCAATAAAACAAAAAAAATTCACTAATCTGAAGAAAGGATCTAAGGGACAGGACCATTAAGCCACTACATCAACACCTCTCATAATGGGAGTGGGGGAACTGATTTCGACTGCTGGATTGTTTGCCGTCTGATTCTATTCCCCCCATGTTTCTTACACAGTGAGGTTCTAATATGTATCAAACAGTAGCTGACTATTGTGCCCGATAGCCAAGCGGTCAGTGCACTGACATTTGGTACAGATAGGCTTTTGGGCGAACCGAGTTCAAGTCCCGCCTCATGCATATTTCTTGATCCCATATTGTCCTATAATTACTCCCAAAAAATAATTATTTAAACTGATGCCAAATGAGCTCCATTCACACACAAAATAGAATCCGCCTTTTTTAAGCCACTACATCAACACCTCACATAATAGGAATGGGGGAACGGATTCCAACAGCTGTTTTTTTGCCGTCAGATTCTGTTAATCCCATATATTTCTGACACACTGAGGTTCTAATATTTATCTAATATTTATCAAATTGATGCTGCTCCATCCACACACAGAATAGAATAAGCATATTTTAAGCCGATACATCAACATCTCTCATCATTGGGGTGGGGGAACGGATTTCGACAGCTGAACTATTTGCCGTCGGATTCTGTTCCCCCTATGTTTCTTACACAATGAGGTTCTAATATTTATCACATTGCAGTTGATTACTAGACCCAAAAGCCTAGTGGTCAGTGTACTCTGCACTGACATTCATTGTTTTTCAGTTTATTGCGACCCGAGTTCAAGTCCCGGGTTGTCGAACTTTCTTGATACTATACTGTCCTATCATAATAAAAGGCAAAAAAATAAAAATCTTTAAACTGATGCAAGTTAAGCTCCATCCACACACAAAATAGAATCAGCATTTTTGAAGTCATTACATCAACACCTCTCATAATGGGGGTTGGGGAACGGATTCCGACGGCTGTTTTTTTTGTCGTCGGCTTCTGTTCCCCCCATATTTCTGACACACTGAGGTTCTAATATTGATCAAATTGATGCTGTTTAAGCTCTATCCACACACAGAATAGAATAAGCATATTTTAAGCCAATACATCAACATCTCTCGTCATTGGGGTGGGGGAACGGATTTCAACAGCTGAACTATTTGCCGTCGGATTCTGTTCCCCCTATGTTTCTTACACAATAAGGTTCTAATATTTATCAAATTGCAACAAATTGCATGCCTCAATAGCCTAATGGTCAGTGCACTGACAATATTTTTATTTTTAGCTTTGGGCGACCCGAGTTCAAGTCCCGTGTCGTCGAACTTTCTTGATACTATTCTGTCCTATCATATTTAAGGCAAAAAAAATATTCTTTAAACTGATGCAAGTTAAGCTCCATCCACACACGGAATAGAATAAGCATATTTTAAGCCGATACATCAACATCTCTCATCATTAGGGTGGGGGAACAAATTTCGACAGCTGAACTATTTGCCGTCGGATTGTGTTCCCCCTATGTTTCTTACAGAATGAGGTTCTAATATTTATCACATTGCACCTGATTACTAGACTCAATAGCCTTGTGGTCAGTGCACTCTGCACTGATGTTCATTGTTTTTCAGCTTATTGCGAACCGAGTTCAAGTCCCGGATCGTCGAACTTTCTTGATACTATACTGTCCTATCATAATAAAAGGCAAAAAAACCATTCTTTAAACTGATGCAAGTTAAGCTCCATCCACACACAAAATAGAATCAGCATTTTTTAAGTCATTACATCAACACCTCTCATAATGGGGGTTGGGGAACGGATTCCGACAGCTGTTTTTTTTGCCGTCGGATTCTGTTCCCCCCATATTTCTGACACACTGAGGTTCTAATATTTATCAAATTGATGCTGTTTAAGCTCTATCCACACACAGAATAGAATAAGCATATTTTAAGCCGATACATCAACATCTAATTTCGCAGGTACTTGTGACTAAGTGACAATAAAGGCTACTACTACTATCTCTCATCATTGGGGTGGGGGAACGGATTTCGACAGCTGAACTATTTGCTGTCGGATTCTGTTCCCCCTATGTTTCTTACACAATAAGGTTCTAATATTTCTCAAATTGAATCTAATTACAAGACTCAATAGCCAAGTGGTCACTGCCCTGACAATGTTTTTTTATTTGCTTTGGGCGACCCGAGTTCAAGTCCCGGGTCGTCAAACTTTCTTGATACTATACTGTCCTATCATAATAAAAGGCAAAAAATATATTCTTTAAACTGATGCAAGTTAAGCTCCATCCACACACAAAATAGAAACAGCATTTTTTAAGTCATTACATCAACACCTCTCATAATGGGAGTGGGGGAACGGATTCCGACAGCTGTTTTTTTTGCTGTCGGATTCTGTTCCCCCCATATTTCTGACACACTGAGGTTCTAATATTTATCAAATTGATGCTGTTTAAGCTCTATCCACACACAGAATAGCATAAGCATATTTTAAGCCGATACATCAACATTTCTCATCATTAGGGTGGGGGAACGGATTTCGACAGCTGAACTATTTGCCGTCGGATTCTGTTCCCCCTATGTTTCTTACACAATAAGGTTCTAATATTTCTCAAATTGTATTTAATTACAAGACTCAATAGCTTAGTGGACAGTTCCCTGACAATGTATTTTTATTAGCTTTGGGCGACCCGAGTTCAAGTCCCGGGTCATCGAACTTTCTTGATACTATACTGTCCTATAATAATAAAAGGCAAAAAAAATATTCTTTAAACTGATGCAAGTTAAGCTCCATCCACACACAAAATAGAATCAGCATTTTTTAAATCATTACATCAACCCCTCTCATTATGGGAGTGGGGGAACGGATTCCGACAGCTGTTTTTTTTGCTATCGGATTCTGTTCCCCCCATTTGTATGTTTCTTACACAATAAGGTTCTAATATTTCTCAAATTGCATTTAAAGTCCGCGTGAACCGGAAGTTGCAAACGACTTTTCTCCAGTGCTGTGACGTATTTCCCAGTGAAAAGGAATATTGAACAGAGGGCAGGGTTTTACTCTAGCGCTCCTCCTCTCCATCTCTCGCTCATTACAGACTAACGATTTGAGGGGAGTGGTTAAGCGTTTCCCAACCCAAGTCCTCAAACCTACGTCATCAGGGAAGGTCCTCCAATGCAGAGGGGAGGGGCATTTTCAGATTTTGATTAAAGATTACGAAGCCCAAACATTTTTTTTTGTGTTTTAACTTGCACGGATTAATTGTTCACCACAAGACTAGTAATATGCGCTAACAAAGTAAATACGGTCCATTTTGATTTCAGTTGGACTTTAACTACAATACTCAATAGCCTAGTGGTCACTGCCCTGACAATGTTTTTTTATTAGCTTTGGGCGACCCGAGTTCAAGTCCCGGGTCGTCGAACTTTCTTGATACTATACTGTCCTATCATAATAAAAGGAACAAAAAAAACATTTAAACTGATGCAAGTTAAGCTCCATCCACACACAAAATAGAATCAGCATTTTTTAAGTAATTACATCAACACCTCTCATAATGGGAGTGGGGCAACGGATTTCGACAGCTGAACTATTTGCCGTCGGATTCTGTTCCCCCTATGTTTCTTACACAATGAGGTTCTAATATTTATCACATTGCACCTGATTACTAGACTCAATAGCCTTGTGGTCAGTGCACTCTGCACTGATATTCATTGTTTTTCCCGGGTTGTCGAACTTTCTTGATACTATACTGTCCTATCATAATAAAAGGCAAAAAAAATATTCTTTAAACTGATGCAAGTTAAGCTCCATCCACACACAAAATAGAATCAGCATTTTTTAAGTCATTACATCAACACCTCTCATAATGGGAGTGGGGCAATGGATTACGACAGCTGTTTTTTTACTGTCGTATTCTGTTCCCCCCATTTGGCACTGACAGGCTTTGGCCGACCCGAGTTCAAGTCCCGCCTCGTGGATATTTCTTGATCCAATACTGTCCTATCATAATAAAATGCGAAAATTCCCCCCAATTTTTTTTTTTAAACTGATGCCAAATAAGCTCCATCCACACACTAAATAGAATCTACCTTTTTTAAGCCACTACATCAACACCACACATAATAGGAGTGGGGGAACAGATTCCGACAGCTGTTTTTTTTTGCGACGGATTCTGTTCCCTCCATGTTTCTTACACTTAGAAGTTCTAATATGTATCAAACTGATGCTGGTTAAGCTCCATCCACACACAGAATAGAAAATAAATCCATTAAGCCACTACATCAACACCTCTCATAATGGGAGTGGGGGAACCGATTTCGAAAGCTGGATTGTTTGCTGTCGGATTCTGTCCCCCCCCCCATGTTTCTTACACAGTGAGGTTCTAATATGTACCAAGTGGTCAGTGCATTGATATTTGGCACTGACAGGCTTTAGGCGACCCGAGTTCAAGTCCCGCCTCGTGGATATTTCTTGATCCCATACTGTCCTATCATAATAAAATGCGAAAATTCCCCCCCAAATTTTTTTTAAACTGATACCAAATAAGCTCCATCCACACACAAAATAGAATCCACCTTTTTTAAGCCACTACATCAACACCACACATAATAGGAGTGGGGGAACAGATTCCGACAGCTGGATTGTTTGCCGTCGGATTCTGTTCCCCCCATGTTTCTTACACAGTGAGTTTCTAATATGTATCAAAGAGCATCTGATTGATTGGCCCGATAGCCAAGTGATCAGTGCACTGACATTTTTTTTACACTGATGGGCTTTGGGCAACCCGAGTACAAGTTCTGCCTCATGGATTTTTGTTGATCCCATACTGTCCAAAAAAATTATTCTGTAAACTGATGCCAAATAAGCTCCATCCACACACAAAATAGAATCAGCCTTTTTAAGCCACTACATCAACACCTCAAATAATGGGAGTGGGAAAAAGCTGTTTCTTTTGCGTCAGTTTCTGTTTCCCCCATGTTTCTTACACTTAGAAGTTCTAATATGTATCAAACTGATGTTGGTTAAGCTCCATCCACACACAGAATAGAACATCCATTAAGCCACTACATCAACACCCCTCTCATAATGGGTGTAGCGAATTAGCTCAAAAAAGGGAATATATATTTAATAATTAATCATACTGCTTATGATCAATTATTACCTACATATTTTAACTCGAACAAAAAGGGGATACATACATAGCCCATATACAGTATTTGTATCTATATATATAGATAATTAATTACAACGAATTATAATAAATTATGAATATACAGATAAGCTAGATCAATTTTCAGAATAACCTTTAACATAATTAATTTCACATCGAATAATCTGTTCGTCCACCGAACCGACAGTAGCCTAGGTTCTTCTTATAAACTCTCAAGGAAGATTATTCTCCTTATCAACTCACAAGAAAGGTTATTCTTCTGGTCATGAAGAATAACTTTCCTGTTCTATTAGATTACTATAAAGTACTCAACAATATAAAAGCTTGTAGCTTAGATCTCACATTTAAGAGACTTTGTTAGGTGAGCAGGAGACAGAGACAATCAAGCGTCGAATGGGTTTAAATAAATGAAACTACAAATACATACGACTATACTTAAACAAAGAATACATAAACAGAATAACGAAAAGTAAAGAAAGAAAGAGAGAGCAGATCACAAAATGGCAAAATCACAAACAATGAACCTTTGAGAGCCAGAAAAGCAGGGGCAAACCATCTTAAACGCATCTAAATCTCAATAGAAATAATACTTCTGTCTGTCTGTCTGTCTGTCTGTCTGTCTGTCTGCCTGTCTGTCTGTCTGTCTGCCTGCCTGTCTGTCTGAACGAACGTAAAACACAGAGAGGTGGCAGAAAGTGATGCATAGGGATGTAGAGTAACATGCTTTTTTTTTTTTTTTTGAAGTTCACAACTTAGTGTTAACTAATAATTGTTGCAAACTGGTACTACCAACAAAATATTAGTGCATTCCTGGAACTGGGTGTCGTTACACTACATCCTTATGCATCGCTTTCTGCCAGGACTTTTACGTGCTTTTCCCAAATCACGGAAGTGACCTCAACGTCCTGGTTAGCGGTAGCATGAGCCATCAGGCAAGTGTTATTTAAATTTTGTTTGGCTCAAGGTCATGGTGCAAAGGACCTTAGGTTGAAATTACTCCGAACCATCCCTTTAAGAGCTCGATCATTTAAAGCGACAGATTACAAAACTGATTTGTGCACTTAGAATAGACAGGTATCGTCTGCTGGTGTGGATGCTAATATAGATTCTGTTATTTATCTTTATAGTTATTTTTCTTGGTGTGATCAGGCCTTTAGGAATGCAATTTAAAACTAGCCAATGTAATACTAAGGAAAAGATGTTAGCAAAAGAGAACTAATTTATTCTTCCACCTCATACTTCAAAGTTTTTTTTGTGGATCATGAGAGTAATTATACCAGGTGGGTCCTAGGATGAACTTTTAATGATTATTGATGTTTGTGCGTGCGTGTGTGTGTGTGTGTGTGTGTGTGTGTGTGTGTGTGTGTGTGTGTGTGTGTGTGTGTGTGTGTCAGCTTGTGAGTAATTCTTTTACAGCCAAAGTCGTAGTTTTCAGTAATTGGCATTTGTATGTGTGAGTTTGTTGCTCTGTGTGAGACTATTCAAGCATAGAACCCGTTGAATCTGTGAATGGTGAATAATGAATTGTTCAAGCCTCAGTGGGCGTCCCTGACCCCACACTTAATGACCTGTTCAGTCCATATAGCTCTATAAATAATGACCAAATCCATTTTGTAAAGCAATTAATTGATTAAAATTGGCACATTACACAATGTGTCTTTATTTTCATAAGCTCCAGCACTCTTTGTTTCTGCAACAGGTTTCTGATTAAAAGAAAGGCAAAGAACTGAAAAAAAGGAAAGACATATGTGTTAAATGGGGGGAAGCCAGAGCGAGCAATTTGATGTTTTGGAGCTGGTTTGTTATGAGAGCAAAGTCCATGTTAGCATAGGACCCTTGTAGGTACATATGAACGGGGAAGGTGGTTGCCAATTGGATGATGGTGCATATGTGGATCATTTTCCTGAGGGAAGAAGCCAAATGTGGTGGAAGCAAATGCCTCGTAGTCTTACAACACACCACTGACCTCTGCCCCTACACTGCCTCTATCACATACACACACTTTCTCTCTCTCTCTCTCTCTCTCTCTCTCTCTCTCTCTCTCTCTCTCTCTCTCTCTCTCTCTCTCTCTCTCTCTCTCTCTCTCTCACTCACTCTGTATAACATATTTAATGTTTTATCATTCGCCCTTCCCGTCACTTGAACACATTGGGACTCACACAAACACAAATACAAGCAAACAACACAACCTTGACACATATGAGGCAGCACTTTCTGTCAATCTTACATAAGAGATGAGTGCTCTGCTGGGTCTGTCAGGATTTTACTTTTTGAAACTGAGAGTATGAAGACCTAAGGTTTCCATTACAGACTTTAAGTCAGACCAGGGCTGTGTCCTGATCCTGCATCTTCTGTAATTTCTACATTTAACTCTCAACTTTCAGCTTAATAAAATGGTAAATTACCTTTGTGCAAATTTATTTATATTTAATTTTTAGAATTTTTTCCTTCATTGGGACAGGACAATAAAGTACAAATTAGCATCTGGTTTAAGACATGCTTTTTGGGGGGCTGTAAATAATGGTGCAAATACCAGTAAATTGACCAGTGCAAACCTTAGTAAATCACCTTGCGTTATTCATTTAAATACTCTCTACCCATAAAATTTGCGTCTAAAAGTGAAAAACCTACAAATACAGATACAAAAATAACCCTGCCCACGCCAGTAGACAGTCATTTTTTAACGCAAAAAGAGGATTTGCGCTGGAGCAAGCTGTTAGCAAATCTACCCTTAAAGTGCAAAAAAAGAACACTTAAAACTGTATTTTGGGTGTTTTCTTTCCACTGGTCTGAAATAACTTGTTATAAAAAGCCTAATAGCCAAAATCTCAAAATCTAAGCTATTTTCCTGTAGTGTCTTGCCTTAACTGAAAAAATTAAATAGTATAAAAGCTTACTTTATTTACTTAAAAATTCAACTTACCTTTCTTTCTTTGTTTCTTATTTTCATTTAGCTTAACTTGATGTAGGCTATAAAATAAAAAACTAAAACAGAAATAAATAATAAAAACGATATATATATATATATATATATATATATTTTTTTTTTTTTTTTTACTCTCAAAACTAATAAAAATACTAATAATAAATACACAACAAAATTATTAAAACTGTAAATACAATTAAAATCATAATGGAAAATATTAAAACTAAAAACTAATTCAAAGTAATAAAAAATATAATTGTATCTCAGTGATGCTAAAATAACATTGACTTGAATTTGGGTTGCAATTGTGATACGTGTCTGAGTGCAATGTGTGAGCCTTTCTAATCTGGCTGGAAAATTTTAAATTTCTGAATTTTTAAAAAAAAAAGTTAAAGTCAAATAATTACATTTTAAAGGTGCAAAATAAAACGTTTGGCCCTCTAGCAGTTAAAAAACTAAAATGGATACATTTTGCAGAAGAACATTGTTTTGGTTGTGCTTCAGCTCTACTTGACTGTATGGATGAATATGGTTCTTTCTCATGAAAACATGCTCATAAATCATTCACCACTAGGCTTAAGAGATATACCCAGTTTAGATGGAAAGTATTTCACGAGTTCACACTTACATATAATTTGAAGGGGTAAAGTTTAATGCGTATTTGGCGTGCTGTCCGGAGGGAGGGCTCCGTGCTCGGAGTTCGGCCCGAACCCAGAGTACTCCCCCCGTATGTAAGTGTTTAGGACTAGAAGCGTGGCGAAGGGGTGGTGGAGGGATGCTGCAAAAACTGTCAATGGAATGAGGTGAGACTGCTGAGTATATACACCTCTTACCATTGATTGCTGAGTGCTCTCCACTTGTGTTAACTATCTGAACGCGCTCCTCCCGAACCTTGTTAATAAAACATCATTTCATGACTAGCTGAAGACGTTACTGTAGCTATACCCATTAATAGACACCATACTTCCTTGAAAATAAATTCCAGCACAGCGCTACAACAACCATAATGGAATGACCCTTCACAATAGATAATGTTTTACAATGAACTATTTTTTCTCTTTTTGCCTGTAGTCTTTCCTCTGTTCTGCGTTTTTTAAAAACAGGTGAAACTCCAGAGGTTCATGTCAACTTTTCTCACTTTTTGTGACAACTATCCTATGCCACTCCCACACTATACACACATATGTATGCAATTTCCCACAATTTCCTTGCTAAGTCTAAATTATAAAAATGTATATCAAGCTTACTGGTGAATCAAGATAAGACAAGACCAAGTTATGGAAGAAGCATTGATGATGTATTGACTTCATTATTTCAATTGTGTTAATTCTGAACAAAAAAGGTATAGTGTAACTTTAAATACATTTTAACATCTTTTTAAAATAAAGTACAATTTAATTTAATTCAATATGTAATTTAATTTAAAGTCTAGGGTATAGGGTTGTTTTAGTGTTAGTTTAATCATTATTATTATCGTATTTTAAGAATGGCTATGACATAGAATGGTCTTTACATAGAAAGCTAAAAAATCTATTTAAAAAGTTGCTTATACAGCAATACAGTTGAAGAGAAGAACATTAATCTTTAGATTTATCTTATAATTACTAAACTGAAAATCAATCAGCAGATTAGCGGACTGCAACTATTGAGTGAAAACTTGTACACAGACAATGCGTACGTGACATTAGTTTGCCATGGGGTCATGACTGGAAAGTAGACAAAAACAGAAGCCTGTGTTCCTCTAAAATATGTTCTCCGTCCACATAAAACCCCTGAACATAAGATCACCGGTTCCTCTTCGGTCTCTTTGGTCTTTCAAAAATTGTTGACACACATGGGACATGGGGTATGTGCCACTGCAGGAGTGCAGTGTTCTGCCAAAGTATGGTTATGGTCAACAAGTCTCTATCAATAGTTGATTGCATTGATCATTTCGTATGCTTTTGTATTTCCCAAAAAAACCTAAAGAATCAACTTTTTGCATTCTGTACAAACTGACTTGCCTCAAAAAATGTGAACATAGCTTTTAGTATCCGAATAATTGTACAAGCTACACAAAGAACACTGTACTTGTAGCTCTCTTTACAAAGAACGCTACATAATACTAATAAATATACAGACAGAAAACCTGAGATTATATAAACACAAACATAGCTTTTCATTTTAGGTTTTTGCAAAAGGTCATGTTTGAGTTGATGTCTCATCAGCAGTGAATCTGTGAAGCATTTTCCGCTCTCCAGATAGTCATCCTGTTCCGACTCTAAACTTTTTGTTCCACCAATCACACAGAACATAACTTATCAACAAATCACTAATGCCTACTTACTTTTAAGAAACCCAGTTCAAATATATAAATCACTGAGAAATAGATTTGATTTTTCTGAAGGAAACAAGTTAAGCTTAGTTTTATGCTTTGCTTCTGTGAAAATGAAATGGCATCAGACCTGTTGTGTTGACTGTGAGTATCTACACATAAAGTCATGTAAAAATGACAATACATATTTAAATAGCTGTATGGAAGAAAAGACTAATAACAGCTAAGTATGTAAAAACTTCAAAGAGGCTGATGCCCAGGGACCTGGCAAGGACCCTAATCTATCCTTCCAATCATACACAACACAAGCTCTGCCAATCCCTGCACCTCTAGCTGTACTTTATCCCTGAAAGTCATTGTGAACTAAAGTCCTCTGCTACTATGAATAACTGTTGAGAGAACACCATCTACTCTATCAGTATCCATGTGGATTTTGTCCAGTTTCATAGTCCATTGTTGCTGTGAAACAATCATTCTCTTTACACTGACTCCCAGTTCAGATGTGTCTCTTTTCTTTCATTGCCATAAGCTCAGTATACATACATGTGTGAACATGAATGAATGGTGTCTGCTATATGATCTTTCATGTATATCATGATATGTGCAGTTCTCTGCCAGATTTTAAAGGTGATACAGCTCAGAGTCAGGAATAGAAGAAGGTCAGGCATTCATATCTAGTATCACAGGCACATTGCTAGTGTGAAATGCCCTTCCTTGGCGCTGAAAACACACTTTTACTCTATTAAAGCCACATACATATACAGAAAAAACATAGTACATGAGGATTTTTGTAAAACAGTTTAATAAAAGCTACCTAAAAATATATATATATATATGTTTTTTTTTTTTTTACATGGAGCCTCATGGGAGCCACCATGTGGAGATCACATGACCAGCCAAATACTACTTATTTCACCTCTGCAACACCCCATTATTGGACACTTACGCTTATGGAATTAATGAATCATGACTGACTGTGAACAGAGCATTTCTACAGTATAACATGGGTTACAGAAAACATTTGTTTGTGCACGATGCTATTCATGCTGTCATAAGCTCAAGATGAGTCGCGTATCAGCCAAGAGCAACCTACATAAACAAAAATAGTTCATTTTTTAATGTACAATAAAACATTATCATGTTCAGTTGTTACTTTAATCCAATACAAGTTACAATATCAAATATCTCCATAGGAACACAGCCAACACACATCTGTCACAACACTAGTTATTTCTGTCTCCATGTGTGCAAGTCTTCCTGTAGGTAATGCAATATTTGGTCACATGACCGTGGCAGCCAGTGAACTATCACAGTGTTTAGTCATGAAGGTAGAGTGGACAGAGACATGTCCTGGATACTGAGAGGATGGACCTGATTGGTCAGCTTGTTTGTTTACTTCACAACCAACTTTACAAAAATAAATTAAAAAGTCATCATGGTGAGATTTATACATACATATAATACAGTCAAAGCTTTGCTATAGAATAATTTCTTAATTTTCCTAATAAATAAACAATAAGTTGACTCCCTATCATGGTAATATTGACTCCTGACCATTGCATGAAAATGAAGTATTGATTATTATTATTATTAATAAATAAATTAAAATAATTATCATTAACATTCTGATAATTTTTTTAAATAAAATTTTGCAAATATATGTTTACGTCCATATAATTGTAATACAGGCCTTGTGCATATTACAGTCATTAATAAAAAACATTAAAATGAAGGTGTAGCCTACTATATTTGGCAGTCAACTGGAATGAAAGAACTGGTGTTGAGTTTAATCATGTGATTTAAAGAGCTGTATGTGTAAGTCTAGGGCTCATTGCATCATGATGCTTTGCAATCTCTGCTTATCGTCTGCAAGAGTGAAATTGTGTGTGTACGTGGTGGTTAGGTAGGTTTCAAATACTGAAAATGCCCTCAGAGGAATAGCTCACATGGGTCAAACCAGCCTGTATGTCGGTTAAATATATCATCTGCATGTCAAGTTCACTGGGTTCATTGCTCTATGCATTGCAGTGAAAGATTGTAGACCCTAAAGGAGATGTGAGAGTGGAAAGAAACCCATTACCCCATGTATGACTGTAACTCTGAGATTGCACAGCTCTGAGGTGCCTGAAGATGAGATTTGTTTCCATTTCTATTGGCTTCACTTTAGTCCCTAGAACAAACGAAAAATTCTTAACTGCTGAATCAGAAAAACTCTTTAAACTAATGTTAAGTATAATTTTTACATTTTATGTCTATCTTTTGTTTCTGGAAATGTGCTTAGCTATATAGGCAATTCTAACTAAAACAAATGGAAATAGATGTAAAGCTTTCCAGAAAACACAAAAGTGCACTTTAATTTAAACAAAACAATTATTCAATTATATTAAAAAATATATACCAACCACCAATAACCGCTTTTATTTAAGCGACAAATGCTTCATTTGTCATTTGCTGTCTTAAATGCTCTAGCTCCTTAAAGCAGGATGGATTCTGACTGACTCTCAATGTTTTTATCAGTCATCAGCTGGAAAAATGCCTCTGAAAGTGATGCCAATGATATTGTTCCTGTGTCATTATCGTTGCAGGTGTGGTGTGTAAAGAACACAAGATCCAGCTGCAAATGCAATGTACAGCTTATTAATAATAAACAGGATAAACGGGCAAGACAGGATGGTCAGATGCAATAGTGCAGGGATGGTAGCAGGCCTTGACAGTAAGGGGACTGCAATGGGCTGGGATGTCTGCCGATCAACGAAGAGGTGATAATCCAGAAACAGTCAGACAGTAAGTAATCCAGACACGAGCAGAAATCAAACACAGGAACTGTGCAGACTTGAGAGTTACTGACGAGAACAAGGCAGCAAGACATGAAACCCAGAACAATCTGACAATGAACGTAGCAAACACAAGACGATGATGACCAGGTGCGGCTGATCTGATTAGCTCGTCAGCGCAGTTGGTATCTAGGCAACGCTGATAGGCAATCAGACCAATGACAGCACACAACAAACAGTCAGAATGAACAGACAAACCTTCGAACCGTGACAAGTAATCGTTCTTGGTGTGAACGGCCCTTTAACCCAGCTTTCTTCTAACTAAATATCTAATATATGGTTAAGTGTAATTTATGAAACATCAAATCAAATAAATGTTTATAACTGTAGTCCAAACTATAACATTTTCAACACTTAAAGTCACCATACAATTTTCTTTTTCAAGTGTAATTCAATGTGTCACTTGCCATTTCTTTGTAATTGTTTGTGAAATTTACTTCTGAGTAAAAAAAATTATATATTTTCTCTGCTGACGTGGGCGGGGCAACCTGTCACTCACTTGAGATCACAGCATTAGCAAACAATAATTTTCCAGACAATTTCCGATGGACATAATGCCATACATTTTTTCTTGTTCAAGAAACTGTTTCACTTGGATATACATTACACTAGGGAAGAAAAGTCTATCGCAACTTGTTTCATGCCGACTTTAAACAAAACACTAGTCTCCTTCTTTTTCAACAGTAAACATGAGGCTTACAAAAATACAAGACAGTAGCAAGTTAGGATGATTCACCGCTAAAATTGTGACTCATGCATGCATATTTTCTTCATGAAAGCAAAATTCTGAGCAGTTTTATACATGTGTGCACTGTGTGTACTGTGATTGGGAGTTTCAGCAAAATGACTTCTTTCAGCTAAATGGAACAAAATAAATAATATTTTCCAGTACCGGCACCTTATAAAATGAGATGTAAATTGCCAGAGACCAAAATCACAGTCTTCAAGCCATTCCTGCTGCTAGATGACTTCATACCAAACTCAAACAATGGCTCATTGACCAAGTACTGGCAAAAGCAAACTGTAAACAGGGTGGTGTCCACCACTGAACTAGAATTAATGAAAGCTTTGACCTAATGCAGATACAGAATCCGTTTTTGAAGGAGAGTATAGTCTAAGATCTGTGCCATATGTTTATGGACTGCTGGCTCTGGTGTACTGTGCCAGACATCAGATATCTGATACAAAGGTATCAGATATCACATTAGGTAAACTGTCAGAATAGCAGGATGAAGAAACAATGTAAGACAAAAATGTATGTTTGCATAGAATCTGAATCCTGTGCATGCATCCTAAACCATGTGTTTGCAATTCGTGTACAGGAAATAAAAAAGCAAATGAAACATTTGAGTTTGTAATGCCAATATACCTGGGGGAAAACATATGCTTTGCAGAGCAGGAAATCTCAGCTGTATTAACAAATCCATTCCATACTCCGCTCCAGTTCCCCTTGCACTCAGTAAGAGAGCCCTTGTTCTTGACTGACTGTGAATGCTGCACTGTTCTCCTGCCACCTCTTAGGCCTGTTTATGGCTCCTGCCCCAGACCAGCTCTCTATCTGCCCTCAAATGTTTGTGTAACTTCAATTTTAGAATCATAAAAAAATGGAGACCAAGGCAAATGTCCTGCTTTGGCTTAAGGTTTGGAGACTAAAAAAGGATTACAGAGGCAGTATAAGATAGTCGTGAACATTTTTGCTCCAAGAAACTCTTATCTTTGTAAGCAACTGCAGTTAAGGTGAATTGCAAGCCTGCTATAGGAAAGAGCGGAGTCATTTTACCTATTCCACACATATTTCACAAAGTTGAAATATCATCAGTCTGAGCCAGTAAAGCCTATTTATGGTCATCAATCATGCTGTCCCTTTGATAGATTGACAAATACATAAATACAGATAGACAAATAGACACATCTGACGGATAGGAATTGGCATACGAGAATGAGATAAGAGTTGCAAAATACTTGGCGGCCACTTGATATGCAGTTTGAGTGGATGTATGTGTGATTGCGCCTGTGTTACATTTTAGCATTACTTTTTAATAGAATTAAAATTCAATTGCATTGCCCAACAGAGGCATGACATGTTCTCCATATTTTTCTCACAGTGCTTAAATAGGTTTGTTATATATTTAACTGGTTATTTAAGGTTTATCACAGTCTGTACACTGAACTTGATAATGGAGAAGCCTGAAGGAACCTCTAACATGGTGTTCCTCTGTTCATTGATTTAATAACTGGTGACCAGCTGAAATAAGATTGGCATGATGGTATGTATTTTTGAACTGCGTGTTCAGTACATGATCTGGCAGCGGGTGTTGATATCCAGGGTTATCAGAGGTCTTCAGTCCAAATCAGCCATCCTTTCTCTGTATTAAAGAGTTGTTTCATATATGAATGCTTAAAAAAATAAAAACAGAAAGTAGGAAAATGGAAATCTCTCAACATTCTCTGCATTCCTCATTGAGCGGAGAAAACCCTGCTAACATTGAACCTTTGGCTGCTTCAAGTGCTTTTATGATTTTAAAGAGAGCTTTATAAGTAGGTAAAGGCATTTTATAAGCCCTTGATTCACATATTCATAAAACCCAGGTGTCAGTCTACTCGTAGAGAGTCTTATCTTCTCTCTAAGTCCTCAGAAATCTGCATTATTATTCACATTTTTGTGGGTGCTTGAGAGTTTACACCAACAAGAGTAAAGGAACTCAGGTCTCACTGTCACCTGTGTTTGTTTTTTCATGCAAGACTACCTGCTGAATCGTCCCCAGACCGTAACAATATTTTTGTCACTTTGGCAAGAAAGTATAAAGTCTATACATTGGGCAGATCAGACGCATTCTCACTGACTCAAGTTAATTAGAAACAGAATCTGACAATGTGAATTTTTATTAATTTAATTTTTAGAAAAATCACATCAAATCCATATTCATTTCCCAAGGCATCCATTCTTTCTTTAATAAAATACAGCCATTCTTATCTTCACATCTGATTCATACATAATATCACAAATTCATATTCACTGAATTGCACTTAAAACATTTAAAAAAAATAATATTAATTCCAACGCTACCTACTTTACACTGACATTTGCTCAGCAGATCATAAGGCACAGAATCCATTTATTTAGCATGTTGCATTCAATTGCATAAAATTCAGCACATTACATTTCTAACATCCAACCAAAAAAAAAGAAAAGAGACCAAACATATGTACATCTTGCAAATAAAAAGCTTGATAAACAAAATGATCAAAACCAAATAATTTTTAAGGCCAATTTATTAAAGGAATACATATTAAACATGATAAATATAAATATTTCTTTCTTTTACCTAAAAAGAAAAAGAAAAAGTAGTAACCAGTTAAAGTTTACCCCTTCAGTATGAAGGATAACCTTACTGGTTGCACACCAACTGTTCATCTCTTCCATAGTAAAATCTTCAACTGAAATCAGAGCCCCTATAGGGACATAGTGATAAAAAAAAAGAATAAAAAAAAAAGGTTTGACAGGTTTTACCGCCCATCTCCTGTTTTTTCCATCACCGTGTCCCTTTAGGAGCTCCGCAGAAAATCGCCCATTGAGACACAGGCTTTAGATATATCCTCTTCAAATAATCCGACTTGATTTGTTCTTGGTTTCATTTTTTATAGTGCACCGTCAGCATATGTGGCACAAAATGGCAGCAGTTTAACTAAAGTTATCTTAGCACAGACAAAGACAAAGGCACATTTTATACAATAAACTGACAAAGCAGTTACATAGTGTTTACTCTAGACCCCCAGTGGTCTTGTTTACAGATGTGTCTGGCTCTTCAGGAAAAGAGGTCATCACATACGTTTTACTTTAACAAAAGAATGAAACATGCTGTATTGCACAGTAGCAACATGTCATTTCAACCAGCCTCTGTTCCCTCTTCAATCTGGTAAAGTTCTACTTATAATCAGAAGGTAAATCATATTAAAAGCTTTTAAGAGAATGCTAATCTTCTTCAGTTGTCATGCTGAGAGAAATATTGTTGCTAAAAGCTGTCAACACTTTTGGATAGTTAGCTAGTTAATTACATCAGCTCAAGTCACCAGTAGGGGCTGCAGGTTGCAATGTTTCCCCAACTCTGCCACTGTCGGAAAATGCTATTGGATTGGAGAGGACTTTTACATTTATAAACATCCTTGTCTTGCGTTTTCCTGCCTAACTTCCTGGGTTCATTTGGTTTCTTACTCTGGGTTGAGGAATTACATTTATTGTTTTGTTGCCAAGATGTTGAAACCAGTCCATAATTTCTGCCATCGTTGTTGTCCCAGTAAGTCTGCTCTCCAGTTCTGTAACTAATGCAGAATTCTACCTTATTCTGAGGTGCCACATACCCAGGTAATTCAATGGCAAATGAGAATGTATCTGTATCCTGGCAACCATAGACATTATTCATAAATGTGCATTCCACATCCTGGAAGCTCTTCCAGGTGTCGAAAGTGATCCGCACATGAACCGACTTATCATAGACCAGGTTACGCACTTTGATTGTGCCGGTGAGGGCCCGCTCCTGTAGGGTACAGTTCTCCAAGCAAACCAAATTCTTCAGCAACCGACTACGGAAATCCAGATAGTCTGCCGCTGGCTGTGGAAAGTCTAGAATTCTGCTCTGGACAGAATTTATATGGAGAGTGGCTGTGACGTTCTCTAGGTCTTCCAGGTCAAACTGCGGTTCGGATGTGACGGGTTCTCTATTATCGAAAGTAGAAAAGACATGCACCGCTGTTAACGACATACCCTTTGAGTCTGCAAACACAACCTTCTTCTTGGTCTTAGATTTTGGGTTCTGCCAGCCCAGACAGGGGGGCTCCAGGCGGGCTCTGGAGCTCAAGCAGGGCCGCAGGGGTTTGTAGCAGGGTTTGTAGCAGGTTTTGACCAGGTTGCGTGCCCTGTAGTCATCATAAGAGCTCAGGAAGCTGTGCAGTGGGGGAGAATGAGTAATGTACAGCTGCACAGCCACATCCGCGGGCATAATTGGACCCGGTATTGGGGGACTGAGGATATGAAGAATTCTAAACAAAGACACAAAAGACAACCCAGATGTGTGAGTACAAAGCCTTAAAATGTATCTTAAGATATTGTGCTTTTAAATTTTTCCCAAAATATTCTCAGAAGAAACCTTTTATGAAACACAATAAAAATTAGCCATGAGTGGAAATTATCAAAACTATTATGACAATGACCCTTGAAACTCCCAAAGGTTGTAGGGCTTTTAAAGGCTTAGTTCACCCATTAATTCATAAAAAAAAAATATATATATATATATATATATATATGTATATGTATATGTATATGTGTATTTATTTATTTTTATTCTGCACTGAGCAACCTGGCAAATTATTTCCTTTGTATCCCGGTCACGACTGCACCTTAAAAGAGAGCATTCAGCCTTTGGCCAGTTTTTGGAAGACACTGAAACGGTCGTCATTACATTCTTTTCTTGTAGGCTATGGATGTTAAATAGTTCTGTTAAAAAAAAAAGTGATGTCACTTCGCAAAAGCTAGGCCTATAAGCCAATGATTTTCGTTAATTCATATTTTGCTTCTTTTTCTTTCTCTGTGACATATTTTCTACTGTCTTTACAGTAAAATGTTAAAAGAACTTTGTATCTTGACTACGAATAAAAATTACAAATAAGCCTAGCTACCATTTTTGTATAGCCTAGCCTACATTTTATATTTGTTATAGGCCTACTTAAATGTGAGATTCTGGAAACGAGAAATAAATTTAGCAGGATCGGTCGGGTCGGGAAGAAAATCATTGTAAGCAGGTAAACACATGAATGAAAGAAAAGTAAAAACGAGGGGGAGCGGGTGCGTGCGGAATAGAATCTAGCAGGAGCGGGCCAAATTTGACCAAATTTGTACTAATGTCACTAATGTATAGATTAATATCTTACCCTCATGGTCTTAATTTCTTTCTTTTTTTTTGTTTTTTTTTGCTCATTGTTAACTCTGCTATTCTCATTTGTATTCTGACGACGTTTAACATATTAATACATTTTGTATATAGTATACAAAGTTGTAGGTCAAAAGCATGTCATCTCTCTATTTTTTGCAAAAATACATAAAAATAAAAGTTTAAAAAAAAATTTTTTTTAAGTAGACTTTGAGCTCATGTCCCAGTCGGGTTCGTCACTTATTGGGGTTCCCTGGAAACATTTCCGTTGTGGTCTGACTCTGTGCTTTGATGTATTTGGTGGTGTTGTGAACTTTTGCAGCGTATGTCTGTATTTGGTTGTGTTATGAATATTTGGAGCACACATGTGTTGTAAAACTAATGAAGATGTTTTCTCAATTTGCGGGTGTTTTTTTTCTATTTGCATGCGTTTTCTTCAGTTGTAGCGCGTTGAGCTCTCTCGGCCACTGTATGAACTAACCCTTTAAAAGTACATTTTGATTTACTTGTGAATGTGCTTCACTTAGGGTTTGAAACAGTAATCACAGAAGTTGTCATCATTGACAAAACATAAACATTGTCATTATTCCTCACTTATCTAGATTTTTTTACATCACAACAGATTACAAATATATCACCATTTAAAAAAAAAAAAAAAACGTCCTTACCTTGTGGAACTCATAGAGAAAGTGCTTCAGTTTAAAGTGGTCTCTTGAGCAAAGCACATTACAGCAGACACACGACTTTTCAACAATTCCAGAGCGCTGATTTTAATGTAAAATTGGTTATTTCAAGACTACACCTCCAGGTGTGCTGCCTTCCTGCTCTGCCGACACACCCACTCCACGCGGAACACAGTGCGAGCCCTTTAATAAAGCCTCGTCCCGCTTATTTGCATATTCCACACCCCAGCCAGTAACTGAGCCGCAGATTTTTGTCTCGACCAATCATCACTGGAATAGATTTAGTAGCTGTGGTGGATCCCTGTCGGTGCAAATTGTATCGCACATGTGTGAATATACTGCCAGTTGGTGTTATTCCTCTCTGGTATAGTAATGGCTATAGTTGATTTGATCTTTTATTGCAAGACTTGTAATTGCTATCTATCTACATTCAATTTCAGATGGAGGTAATCTTTAATTAAGTGTTGTGGTTTGCCCTGTGTGAATGTAGGTCATTATGTGTAAACTTAATCTTTATTTTCTGAAAGTTGTAATGAACCATGAATCTAAACTCAGCACTGACACTAACAATATATACAAATGTATATAACACCACCATAAAGACCCAACAATGGTGTGTCTACCATGGTCCAAAGGTCCAAATGGTCCCTTTTTTTTTTTTTTTTTTGCATCATCCCACGAGTCCAAAATCAGGTCATCTACATGCCAAAGTTCTTCACACAAGCTATATCATTACACCTTTGTAAATATTGACTAAAATCCAGCAAGTATTACATCAGACAGTCTTCCCTATTTCTTTCAGGTTTGCAAAGCTAGCATGCTGTAGCCTAGGCCTAGCCTAGATGTTAATTCTGCGTTATTTTATCACCATTTTTACTGATCATTATCCTCTTTGATTAACGATTAAGTAATCAAACCCACTGATTGATTGATGTGCATGGCTAAATGCCTACATCTGAGTGATAAATACCTTAGCACCTTCCTTATTGATGTGCAAATGTGAAGCTGTTGTTTTTGGTGATTAGAGGTTATCAGCCAGTGAGGCACCTAACCAGCCATAGGTCCAAACACGTGCAAATATAACACTTAAAGACCTCTCTTTGTCTCTCATCTCATATTTTCCTCACCGAGAAAGGGGAATTATTAAACTCCTTTACATTCCCACGTGAATCTTTGCGTTTGCTTCCAAAACTTTTGCGTTCCACATGCAAACTTTGCGTTCGCTAGCAAAACTTTATCGTTCCACGTGCAAACTTTGCGTTTGCTAGCAAAACTTTTCATTAGTTTGGAAAACTTTTGCATTCTTTGCGAGCGGACGCAAAGTGTCTCGGGGGAACGCAAGTTTTGCTAGCGAACAGCCTTGAAATATTATTCCTCCAATCTCGTATTTTCATGTGATCATGTCCACCTGGCCTAAACCAAGGGCTCTGTAATATTGTGATGAAATGTAGCCTATGGCTTAAAATTTAATTTTTAAAGTATATTACTTTAGTCATGTAGCCTACTTGAAAAATGCATTTAGACATTTGAGTCATTTGTGTTAGAGAACATCTGCAAGGATTTAGACTGACCTCATCCAGGTCAGTCATTGTTGCTTCTCTGGCACTAGGATACGATTAGTCTATAGAATTACAATTGCATAATAAGCCCCATGTCACGCTGCCAAACCCCACACAAGCCTGGAATAAAATGTGTGCTTGGCTATGTTACAAAACTTCAATGTCTTATTCACTATAATTTACCAATTGGAATATGCAGTGGTGGAGAGGGACATCTAGTGGACACCTCAAAGAAATTATTCATTTTAAATGTATAAGCCTAATCTTATACTTGATCGACACCTGCCTTGTGTTTGCTTGGCTGCCATGTCTCAAACAATACTGTTAAAATACACACTTGTCTTTTAGATAGGTAGATAGATAAAACAGTGTGGCACGCACAAGTCACATTGCAGTTTCATGTGTATTTCAACACTCCTCAAGCACAGACAGACTATTCCATGGGACCGTCTTGTGTCACGGCCAGATTTCCAAACACATGATCTAATTCAGCCAATCAGTGAGCCAGAAGCTGTCTTGACTACCTAGGTTTGTTTGGGTCAATGCACCACGCCAATCAGCTGTCTAAAAATAGCCTGGCATACAGGGTTATTTGGCATGTTACAACTTTACAGACTGAAAGAGACAAATGCAAAGGATTTTTCATGACTGTACTAAAAATGTGATCACAATTTGCCCTAAGTTTGGCAGGGATTATTGTAATAGAAATGTATATAATTTTTGGTTTTGAGTCAAATATTTTAACAGAACAGTTTGATCTGAACCTGTTCAAACAGAACAGCTGTGAAGAGGGATGACCTCGGGAACTACAAAATAGCTGATGATTTTTCACAAATTAATTTGATATTATTGAGAAGACTCGCACAATAATTTGCCTTATCCCAGATACATTTTTTTTTTCAATAATCTATTTTTTTCCTTTCATTTCTTTTCCTTTTTGTTTACTTGTTTGCAACAGCTAGCTCACAGGTTGACCATGCAGGAAAAGTAATGGAGATCTGCATTAATATCTCTCATCCAGCAGGGGCTGCTGTTGTTCTCATCATAGTTTACAGGCATTGAATCAGACTTAATGACTAGCCCTACTGTACAAATGTGTGTTGCATTTGTTAGTGTGTACAGATTTTCAGTATTTAACTGTAAGTCATAGGGTTGGCTGCTTAATCTGTTTCCATAAATCATCTTTAAAAATAAGCTTGCTGCTTCCACTAATGAAGCAAATTGGTGACGTGTGCCTAGATGCCGGCTGACACAAGATGCAGAGCATGCAAAAAACTTGCGCGTTTTAATCTTTGTAAAAATGTTTCCCACTGCGTTTTAAAGCTGAACCCCATGAGGCAGCAGAAATTCTGATACGGTGAGCAAATTAACTCTTTGTCAACAGTCACTGGTGTCTTGTTATTTTCTTATTGACCAAATTACCCATGAGCCCCGTGTTTCCACATGTATGGCACAGCTTCCAAGCTCTACTATGTAAGTACTAATTCTGTGTGTCTTGTGTCATTCTTTGCCGTTTTCCATTGGATCGGTGTAAGGCTTAAGAGGGTGAATGTGGCGTAAGGCCAGGTTGTAGAATAGAACATTGCAAGGGTGTCTGAATGGGTCACTTCTCCACTTTGTACAAAACTGTTCTGATGTGGGAAGCGCCTTGAGTCCCTTTGTGTGATTCTCAGGAGTCCCAGTTGGGTTTTGGGGAGGCTTGTAGTGTTGTTTCCCTGTAGATCAGGATGGGAAAGGGGGCCTTAAAAGGGGCATCTGGCTGAATGCCTGTTTTAAACACTTGATTTATGTGCACTGACTAAGAGCCAGTCTGTTTAGTAAGTGATGTGTCTGTGTAAGAGAGTGTGTGTTTGAGTGTGTATTTGTTTGATAGACTGGGATGAAGCAACTCATTGAGATTCTGTCTCCAAACACAGTGTGTAATGAACAACAGTACACTGTCTATAAAATACTCTGGTAATATTCAAAAACATTGTAATTTCCACACCTCTGAAATATAAATCGGAGTGAACTGAACAAGTATGTTGGAAGCATATTTATGTAATTTGCTTATTAATATAAAGTAACTCAAAGAACAAAAAGTCAGTATTGGTTCCCTGTTGGCATCATCATTTCATGTTTCATGTTCCTCCCATCTCCTTGAACAGATAAAATAGAACAAAACTTGTAATTTCCATATTAATACATAGCATAGTAGCCTAGCCTACGTGAACTCGAAATCAGTGTATATTTAATCTGTTCATTAAAGGTCCCATTGCATGGATTATTTTTAGTATTTTAGAATGTTTCCTGGGGTGCCCTTATAATGTTAGTATGTTTTTTAGATCAAAAGTTGTTATAATTTAGAAATAAAAGGCATATTTCCTAGCCTGATTTTAGCCTCTGATTTGAACGCTCTGTTTGAAGAGGTGTGTCTGCTGTGAGACTTCAGTGTAAACGCCCACTGCTGTGACTGGCTGACAATTACACATCAGAAATTCACATAACCCACTGGTTTTTCAGAGGCTCGGATGAAGGAACTAAAAAAATACTTTTGTGTTCATTTGTAGATCCAAACACTGAGCAACTGCCATGCTTCGCTCGTTTGCAAGCCATGATGTCTCTCGAAGAAAAACCAATATCGCGCTTGTGCAGCTCATTTTCTCATGGGTGGGCCAAATTCTTTTTGCAGGCAAAGAAGAGAAAGGGGAGGTAACCTTTCCCCTTATGACGACATAAGGGGAAGATTTCTAGATTCGCCCATCTGAGCTTTCATTTTCTCAAAAATACCCAGGGCTTGGTTTACACACATCAAAACGTCTAGCCACTGGGGGACCATAGGCAGGCTAGGGAAACTCATATTAAGGTTAAAAAACCTCATAAAGTGAAATTTTCATGCAATGGGACCTTTAACTGCTTGAAGGAACCGATTCACCAGAATTAATCGAACTTTCCAAAGCTACATAGTGGATCATTAAGGAAGAACCGAACCACTAAAATGAATCGGATTTTTCAACAGATGGGGACCATTTATGATTCGGATTTTCTAACGCTACATATGATAAAGATCCATGTAGGATTAACTGAATAAAAAAGAAAAAGACAAAAACGAATATATACGAGAGGGAGTGTGTTTGGTTTTCCCCTTCTGCTTGAAAATCTCCACTAGCATATGGAAACAGATGAAATACTGTGCAGCACGCTAAACTGTCAGTTAAGTGCATTCATTCATCTTATTAATCTTATTAATTATTATATACTCTTAATTAATAATATTAACTTAACTTAATTAATAATATAAACTTAACTTAATTAATAATATTAACTTAACTTAATTAAAAATATGAACTCTTATTAATATGGGGGGGGGGTGTTTGTGGTTAATGTTCTATTATTTTGGAATTTAAAAGGTTTTCTGGTATGTCTGAGTTTTTGGGGTTACCATTGTGCTGAAGACTAGAGCCTGTGGTGAGTTTAATGATTGGCCAAACACCATTTAAACTGTAATTGCTAAATTTTAAAAGTAATGGCTGTGCACTTCTCAGCACAGATAGTCTCATGGCTAAATACTTAACACAGGCAGGTGTGCTTGTGCTTTTGTTAATTAGCTTGAAATATGAAACATTTGTAATGTAAATAATTAAAAACTATAAGAAATATATTACATTATATATTTCTCTAAGTGTGTTTATGTTGCATGAGTAAATATATCTGCAATATATTACACGCAGTGCCATATCTGATCACATATACGTCTATATATTATGAAGTGTATTACTGAATATACAATTACATACATTATGATATTAGTAAATATATTGTCACATATTTTTCAATATATGAAAAGCGGCAATTCCTATATTATTCAAAATATTGATATATTTTAACACAATATATTATTATGTATATTTTCAAACATACTGTTTAACCATTTAATATATTGATCATTCATATATGGGAAATATATTTCCGGCGTTCCATATGGTGTTGCATGGCTGTTTACCAATACTCGTCCATCTCCCACTCATTTAAAGCCCATGAAAGCGCACCCAACCACACAACTATGGTAGAGTAAATAGGTGATTTGTTCCTTTAAATAAATATTACTTTTTTCTTTCTGTGTGAGATAGTAGTTTGTGAGAAAAAAGTACAGCTGGAAACTCTTTCTCTGGTCATGTCTTTCATGTTGGCCTTGACAGTAAATGCATATATGCTAAAGAATATGTCATATCTGATCCCCAAAAGTACATAATATCAATATCATATCAAATATGTGACTATTCACGATTATATATATACTATATATATATATATATATATATATATATATATATATATAATCCAATTAGTGTTGTTAGGATGTCCAACGTGAATAGTCACATGATATTTGATATGATATTTATGTTTTGTACTTTTGGAGGATCAGATCATATATTACATACATTCTTTATGCCTGATTCAAATCTGAGACACATTAAAGTCACTTTTACAGGTGAGTTGAATTTAACAGAGCAAACACAGGAAAGTCTTTCACTAGTCTTAGATATCATAATATAGATATCATAATATAGTTTCTCACAACATGAGGTGAAAAGATGAATCTGCTGTATTTAACCTTGACAGAGTCTATTACCAAAAAAAACCATTTGTGACAATGAGCATAATATTGTAATCTTTCACTGCTAGACATGTGTGACTCAGAATGTTCTAGGCAGTGAGTGAAGCCTTCAGCAGAAGTATCTGAATCTAACATGTCGCTGTAGTAGGCGGTTGTAAGACTACAGAAAATTCCTGAACAAAAGAGCAATTTATTGCACAATATTTTCCCCTTCTTATAGTTTTGGGTCATCAGGGGGAAAGTGAATGCCGCTTAAAATGGCACATTTTATCGATTTGAACTATGTGCTGTTATATTATCTGTGACTGTCATTTTAGACCAAGCTGACTATTGATGCACAACGGAGAAAGCTATGCTGTCTGAATCTACTGGCAAACACCTTTATACACATCTATATACACATAAATACACAATATAAACAGTTATATAAGGTCCTTTTATTCATCTTGTGTGAGCTCTGAAGGACTTTTAATCTTATCATCCAGCTGTGTTCAGCATGAATGATAAAAAGATTTCCTGCCATATATCTAGGCTAACATTTTGGTTAAAAAATATATGCATACGTAATTAATTACATTTGTTTTTAATTGATTTGAGTATTATTTGCAAAAATCATATACAACAATTTTCATAATGAATAAAAATTCAAAGGTCATGCGTGGAATACAAATCACAATTAGTCATTATCTACAAAAAGGGAAATCAGGTTTAGTTGCAATATACACAAGTCATACATTTTGTAAGCAATGTGATTAGTTTGTTTGTTAAATATTACAAATAAACTACTTTTTTCTGTCTATTTGTCTTCCTCTTCACATAAGGACTGTTTTTATCCATGATGTTTTTAGGGTGCCGACTAGCTGGTAAGCTTCTTCTAAGTCGTTTTTTGACACCCGACAGCGTTGTCTTTCCGTCTTTTTTTCATGCATCAACATTCTTATCCTCTACTGGGTCCGAAAAAGCATTGATAGCAGATGTTTCTCTTTTTTAACCATCAAAAAACTTGACAAAAAAGCTGCATACAGAATGCCATCCCTCTCCACAGTAGCTCACAGCAGGCCCCATGTCTGAGATTCCATCATTCAGTACTTCTTCGAACCCCTCATCCTCTTCTTTCTTCACCTCCTCTTCCTTCTCTTTCTGTACTTCTTTTTCTTTCCTCATGGGTGCCTCTGTTTTGCGCTTGCTCTCTTCTTGCGTTCCCTCGCTAATGTGTGTGGTCGTCTCTTCTCCGCTTCTCTCTGTGAGTTTCATGTGAGATGCGCTGGGTGCTCTCTTACACAGCCGTGTTTTCAGGACTTTCTCCCCCTCGCAAGCATTCTTTCGCTTCTTCAGTTTGCTCACCACTTGTTTCCAGTACTGAGAGGACTGGGTGCTGTACACGGAGCATTCCTGAGGTTTTCCAGCAAACTGGCATGTGTAGGGAGGTTTGAGCCCCTCCTCCTCAGGGGAAGAGCAGCTCACCTGGAGCAGGATGTTAGCTCCTCTCTCTAGCGTCTCCCAGGTGCAGCGGTGCCCATCCTTAGTGCTTAGTTGACCGGACCCCAGCGAGGGATTTATGGCAGTACTTTCGGATCCAGTCACTGCATCTGATGGTTGTTTGGACTTCTTTTTTGTCTCAGAGAATGATAGGAGGAGGAAGAGGAGGGAAAAGGTTAAGAATAGACTCCGCTCTCGCATGGCTGTGTGTATGAAGGTTATAGAAAGGAAGAAATCTCTGGTTCAGGGCACACACAGCACCCTCAGAAAAGAGAAATCAGCACCTGCAAAATTAGAGCGGAAAAACATTAATGCATGATGAAGGGTTATTATTTATAGTTAACTAAAACCCCTAAATTATTTTGATTAAAATAAACGTTAACTGAAATAAAGCATTTTTCCTTTTCATTTGGTTTAACTGTACTAAAATAACTCAAATAAAATAAAATAGACATAAAAAAGACAAAACGCACAATAAAATAGCTAAAACTTTAATTAAAATTAAAATGACTAAGAAAATACAAAAATAAACACGAATCTATAATAAAACTAAAATGAAACTATTATAGCTTCTCAATGATACTAAATTTACACTGACATGATGCAGACTAGATAATTGAGTCTTAAAATGTTTTATAATTTCATTAACATATAAGAATTTAATTTAATAAGAATTTATGTAATTTTAAAATAATAAACCCTTTTCAAATTTCAAAAGTAAAACAATTACCTTTTATTTTGATCATTTGTTATTTATATAGTTATAATTTTATTCATTAAATTGGAATAGATCTGCATGAGTCTGTATGCATCAATATAATATAACAACAACCTGATAAACCAAATCACATCCCATCCTCCTCATCCTAATAAACACAACTAGCACAGATATGATGCGTTTCCCCTCCTTATACGCCACTCAAGCACTTGTATTCTAGAAAACAGAGCTGTAAAGTTTCATATTTAGCGTTTTTCTCAGAGCTTTTTACTTACCGAGCTGACTTCTTCTAAAGACTGCGAGTGAGAGAAGCTTGTGGAAGGATAAGAATGGAGGGGGTGGAAATAAAGGATGGAATCGAGGGATATAGGAAAAAAAGGGGGGGAAAGGGGGGCTGCATGGTGGATGCTTTCTGGGGGCATCAATAGGGTATCCAAACCTTCCAGAATCTGGCACCTCCCTCCTCGTCTGAAGACAAATGGACACCCCTCACCCCATCCCTTCTCTTCACTCCTTTGTCTCCTTTCAATCTTTTAGTTTCTCTCTCGCCTATCCTTCTTTCCAAGGCATTTTGTGTTGTGTACTTTTTTGCTATTAAATAAATAAAATAATAATAATAATTGAAGCCATTTCAAAAGGGAAACTGCTAATTACTTTAATGCAAAAAAACAAACATCAAACAACATTTGTTTGTGCTTGTTTCTTTTTAAATGTACTTATTCTTGGATAAGCAAGCACTATCATTTTCCCTTAGGGGGCTTTTTACATTTTCATTCTTTTATCCAGTTAAAAATAGTGCTGTAGACTTTTGGAGATTATGTGTGTGTGTGCGCACGCCTGCCATTTTGTGTTTATAGTCTGTCAGGGTATTTGTATGTGCGTGTTTGCATTTCCATATGCTTACGTATCTGGCAACTCTTTTTAATCCTCAATCTAAAGCATCCCTATGGCCCGGTCGTGCTCTGCTCTTTATATGTTCAGTTGATGCAGATTCTTGATAGTCAGTTGTGTCTCCATACCAACCAAACCCCAGCTGCTGACCCACAGCAGACGCTGGTAAAGTCATACATGGCTGTTGTCTTGCTCGGGGCCTCACAGGCAGTTTGGATTCATTCCAAACCCCGAGTGTGCTTTTGGGTATTGCATGTTGAACTCAGAGGTACATTTTCAGGCCAGGGCAGGCTTTGCTTTATTTACAATTTTTTTTATTTTTTTTTTTAATGTGAAATGACTAATAAATCAGTGTTTTTGCTGTTTGCTTCATTCTCTTTATCTAGTGACTCATATACTGACTAATGAGCACCACTGAGCAAAAGCAATTTGGGTATTAAATATGGCCCTGAGATTCTTCTCATAGTTCTTCATTTTGAAGATGAATGAAATGGTTTTAATTGAGCATGAGAAGAATGTGTGGCATGGGTGAAGGTTTTTCTGTTCAAATAATGTGTTTTTGTTAAGATTCAGAATGAATTCCACACAAGGTAAATTATCAGCAATTTGTCAGATCATAGTAGCAACATCTCCCTCTGCTGGTGGTGGTGATGTGCTTGGGAGTAGGTTTCTTCATGAGTTTTAGATTCAGGAGACCCATTTGCTGAATATGTATGCATTGTTGATTTATTGATATGGATTAAGGACCCTGGATTTCTACCCTATAAACTTATTTAGATATAGAACTAGATTTTTTTTTTTTTTTAATTCATCATAAAAATGCCCATGGAGTTTTATGATTTTATTCACTTACATGCTTTTTTGAATAATGTTAAGGGTCACGTTTGAAGTTTGCTACTTTCTTTTTGATTTTTTTTTTAAAAAAGTAGGCTATATTTGTTAAGTTTTGTTAAAATTATTATTTAACATAACTGAACCAACATGAAGACATTATAGTATAATTTTAAGTCATGTTAAGGGTCCCTTTGAAGTTTGCTATTTTTTGCAACATTTTTAATAATGTTTTATTTTTTAAAGCTGCAGTCCGTAGTTTTTCCTCTTTGTCACCATCTCTGTTCGAAATCTGCAATTGCAGTTATTCGCGGAATCATCAACTTGCCTCGGCACGGCACAGCGCGGATGAATCCAATGTTTTGAGGAGAATGTGCAGCTGTCAGTCACCTCGCCGGTCAAAGTTAGCCTGTAACTATGTGATGTTGAATATGCTATGTTAAATAGTTGCCCTACCTATTCAACAGGATAGCTCATGTATGCAGGCTTAAACAAGGTTAACGCTCCTCTTACCGATCGTGACAGCAAATCCCCATCTTTCCAGTGTAAGCCATCCTTACTTTTCATCATTGAAACAACTAAGGTAGATGTTTGTGTTCTCCTTTGTTGTGCTTAACGTTGTTTTATCGGTCGTTAACTGGATAGTAGTCAACAAGTCAAACATAGCCTGATCTCAATGCTAAAACTGGCTATTATGCTCTTAACTATTAACTGATTTTGCACGGGCACTGCACTAGTTCTGAATAACAGAGAAGAAAAAGCCATCAGGTTGGTTGGAACAACTTAAGACACTTCAGTTTCTAATCCCAGAGTTATTAATAGGTGCACATACATTATTTTTTAACTTTTAAACTTAAAATTGTCTTTTCTTTTCTGTTTCTTTTTCAAAACTGCATCACAGCATTTGCTGCCGTATCGATACAGAATTATCCGTGTTGATATATTGCTGTATTGATATTTTGAGCACAGACCTATTTAAAGCCTTGTTCCATGTGCCTTTGAGCACCAGCAACTCCAAAGGTCTCTGCACGGCCCTGGAATTAAAAACATTATTACAAGCTTACCGTTTTGAATCGAGCTAAGGCAAGCAGATAGTTTTGAACACTGGCTGGTTATGTACTTGCTCAAACATTTATTTTGGATAATTTTGAAACCAAAAGAGTTACGGACTGCAGCTTTAAGGTTTATTACAAATGCTTAATGATTGTTTAATGTAACTAAATCAACACATGAAGACATTGCAATTTACAAAAAACAATAAATAAAAATGAAGTCATGTGAAAAAGGCTAAATGCCTTTTCAAATTTCTTTCTCTTTTTTTTATGTAAAATGTTGCAAAGTTATAATGGGAAACTTTGAAACACAATTTTGAGACCAAAGACTGAGTTTCATTCAATGAGATGAATTCAGTTTTTTATTTATTTTTATGAATAAGTGAAAGAACATTTATAGGGGTAAAAAGCTCCCTTTAAAACTTCCACACTGGAACATAAAAAGTAGGCCTACATTTTCCTTGACTTCAGCCCTGTTGTATCCTACACACAACGTAAGCCCAGTTTAGGGTCAGATCAGAAGCATTATGTTCTATTAACGATTTGTGGTATGTTGTGGTCGCACTACAGCTGAATTCATGTAATGGTTGCAGTCATTGAGAAGGCGTAAGATGAGTGAAGTGCTCCCAGCACCTGTCAACAGACGCATCAATTCAAAGTCGCAATCCAGCCACTCTGCCTTTTTCATTTTAATGACATTCAGACACTTTTCTCCTCTCTCGCGTAATGCCGAAGTCCTTGTGTCTGTTATGTTCCCCTAACGACTGATGACATGTGAGATAATCTTCTTCAGCGAGCGGCTGATGACACTACACAAGTCCTTGATGAGGAACAGCATGTCTTCAACACCCAGTCCCGGCTTGTCTGCCGAGCAGTTCTGCAATCAGTGAGCGCAGTGGCCATCCAGCCCCATCGACGGTGATTACTGAGCAGGCGAGATGCACCCCGTGTCGACCTTGCGGGCCGCTAATGACGGGGGAGAATCTAATTGTGAATCAGACGGAGTCTGAGGCACTCTGGACAGCTGCAGACCCATCAAACGCGATCTGAAAATATGGAATTCAGATTTCTTCACCCATCCTATGCTATGTAAATGAACAAACGATCACCCTATGAATGTGGTCACCATGACAACACCCCACTTACCCGCACTTCAATTGGAAGGCCATCACCTAAATACAGTAGTGAATACTGTTTTGTGTAGAAGTTCAGCACCTCTAGTAGCAGATGCTGTCTCATGCCTCATCTGACCTCTGATGGATGTCTGATTGATCTCTTTGTTCTGTTTTGGATTGGGATTTGGAAGAAAATGTTTGATATTCTATAAGGAGAGGGTTATATTGTTTCTGACTACATTAATATTATTCTTATATTATTTATTATTACATGTAAAATGTTTTTAGATGTTATGAGAAACCTATATATATATGTGTGTGTGTGTATGTGTATATATATATGTATATATGTGCTGCTGTAGCCCATCTGCTTCAAGGTTGGACGTGTTGTGCGTTCAGAGATGCTCTTCTGCATGCCTCAGTTCAGTTGTAACAAGTGTTTGTTTGAGTTACTGTTGCCTCTCTTATCAGCTTGAACCGTTCTGGCCATTCTCTTCTGACCTCTGGCATCAACAAGGCATTTTCGCCCGCAGAACTGCAGCTCACTGGATATTTTTCTCTTTTTTTTTGCATGATTCTCTGTAAACCCTTGAGATTCAACTTTCTTGAAAATCCCAGCAGTTTCTGAAATATTCAGACCAGCCCTTCTGGCACCAACAACCATGCCACTTTCAAAGTCACTTAAATCACCTTTCTTCCCCATTCTGATGCTCAGTTTGAACTTCAGCAGATCGACTTGACCATGTCTACATGCATAAATGATTGAGTTGCTGCCATGTGATTGGCAAATTTTATACTAACGGTAGACAATTAATTAATGTCACAGTTCCAATAACTTATGACACTAAAGAGACCTTTCTACTGACTCTGAAAATCACTAGCATGAACATGACATAGTCCTGCTGAAGGCATGAGGACTTATGCTGTGGCCAATAAATTGCAATGTCCGTAATGTAAGACGCCTAAGGCAGTACTGCAGAAAAACAGGAAGGACAGTTGATTGTCGGTGCAGTGCCAAACCATGTGTAACCATATGTCCCCTCAGACTTGTTCGTGGAAGAGTGGAGAAACATCTCAAAGGAAGAACTGATAAATCTGGTGCCGCCCATAAGATTGAGATGCTCTGTAGAAGTTAAAGCAGCTGGTTCCACCCCAAATACGCACTGCAACTTTTGATTTTGAGCAGTTGAAAATGGGAGGATGTTTCTTTTTTCGCTGAGTATATACAGTACATAAGTTCTGTCATGAAACTCTAGATGGCACAGGCTGATAGGTCCTTAACTCAATATGCTTGCAATCACATTGGTGCACAGCTGATTATTTCTTGCTGTATCAGTAGCCAATGAGCTTGATACATATCTAGAAATGTGTAAGATACACATCTAGAAATCTAGCATCCAGCCTGTAGTCTCTATAAACTCTATTTTCTCTATTTGAGAGTCATACTGAAACATGACCGAGTAAAAATAGAGAATTTTAATTACTTGGTGAACTACTCCTTTATATGATAGCTTTTTAAAGATAAGTTCTTTATCATCTTAACCTTGATACCTGCCAGTTCCACATTTCCTTTATGGAGAGGTCTTTACTTTTATGGAGAACAAAGAAATTGTTAGAATCAATGTTTTGTGCTGCACTTTTTTTCATCTCACTCTCTTTGCTACTCTCTGTGTGTATGTAGGAGAATATTTTGTATTTTCAGCCTGACGCAAAAGAAAATATAAAAGCTAAGCATTCTTGAGATGTATTTTCCACAATCAGCCGACACATTGACAGAATAAATTTAAAATTGTCTACATTCTCTGTGAGTTCAAAACGTCCAGCATTCTCACACTGCACTATAGAGCACATTCATCTCCTTGAACTTCTTTGATTTGTTTTTGTCCTCTTTCTGATTCGGAGGTAAACAAGGTCCTTTATCACTTCTGAGGAAAGAAAACATTTAGGGAACTTTACTTTCCTCAAACTAACAGATACGACTTCTTCTCTTTTGACACTAGGCGACTGCAGTATTCAAATAAAAAAAAATCAACAACAACATGTCAAGTTTATAGCACTGAGATCTCCATTCCAAGTGATCAACAAAAGAAAACCTTGGTGATGATGTGGTGTGTAGACTCTTCTGACTGCTATCTCTAAGTCACGAGTTTGTCTGCCCATCCAGCCTTAATAGTTAACGGTAAACAAACTTGGCTTGTTGTCCTCGAAAGATGCTCAAATCCGAGGCTCAAGCTTTGAAATAAACCGCTCTTTAACGGTACTATGTAGACTGTAGAGGAAGAATGGGAGAAATAGAGGAGGAGAGATACAGAGGTGGAGGAATGCCGAAAGAATTGTCGCTGGGCCGGTGTAATGACTGCTGCTTTTACGCTTGTAATGATGATTGACAGGACTGAATAAGGCTCTTCCTGAACCTACGTTTGGAACTTCATTTAATGATTTGTTGCGTAATACTTCATACGTCTTTATAAAGGTACAGTAAGCAAATTCTGAGAAACAGTGTTGATATTTGAAATCAACCCAACCAAACACACCCCTTCCTTCATCGATCTGTCTACATGTATGATGCAAGAGTGTTTGTCTCTTTATCATAGCAAAAGCGAAGCAAAATAATGCTTGTTGAAAAATAAAGCGAAGATGACGAATAAACTTCAAGGAATAACAAAAAATTAACATATGCACAACAGTATACAAGCACGAGTTGCTAGAAAAAGAAATCACGATGCCGGCTCAACATCGTGATGTCTGTCAGCCATCGTGATGAAAGATTACATCGTCTATCGGCCAAAACCTAGCACTTAATTAACTGAAAAAATTAAGTGTGGGATGTTGGACAGTTCATGTAGCTGAGGGGGAAGGGCTATCAGACTGGGATGTTGGATGACAAAATAACCTTATAAAATGTATTCACTACACTGTTGAGTGCGTAGTGTATAAGTACATAGTGTATAGTATATTGCAGGGGTGCAGGAAGATGTTTTAGTTTGGGGAGCTGTTTTTTTGGGGGGGGGGGGGGGGGGGGTCGCCACTTTTGAATAAGAAACAATATCAAGTCTATAAAACTCGTCAAAACTCTGCGAATCACAAGAAGTGTATCGGTGAGAACACTCATTTTTGAGATTATTGATATTGCTTTCAATCGTAATGCAACAAACCGGTCTACAGGACATAAATTAAGAAAATAAATAAAAGGGTTATTGGGCTGTTTACACTTTCATATACAATAAAAGAGCCTGCACAGCGACAGGAAATAGAAATGAACACAAAAAACCTGCCTAGTGCCTACCTTACACAACATTGACGGGGGACTTGCTCTCAGGAGTAGGCTAGCGGCTAGCAGCTAACAGCTGTGGACAAATGTTTTTTTTTTCTGCTGACGAATATTTTCTGCTGAAAACATAATTTAACATATAGTCCTAACAGTTTTTAAATAGCCCACTTAAAGTGTGTATTACAAATAAATTCCTGAATGCTTAAAATAAATATAAATGTAAATGAACAAAAATTTGCGTTACATTTACAATCCTGTGAAAACAGGGGGTGCTGCAACCCCACTTCCCGTGCCCCTGGTATAGTGCGTCATTGGGGCACAACTAATGACACTCAAAACGGCCCTGTTAGCTAAACATTACAACAATAGCATTTCTTGGTTCTGTGAAACAAAGCAAAACCAATATTACTCTCATATGGAGGAGAAACAACACAACCTCTGCGTCCATTTTCAGGCCTTCTCGCTTCATCTCTCCAGTGCTGGAAAGCTTATATAAAAACACCTTACATTTTCAGAGCTCTGAAGAAGTAGTTCTTTATGCAATGATAAAAAAACAATCCAAAAAGCAAATAGTTTAAGTTGTCATAAACAAAACAGCCCCAGATCCTCCCAGGGATAAACTACACTGTGAAATGAATGCTTCAGACCCTCACAGTCAAAGAGACGGGAGGAGTTACAGACCAGATGAGCCTCTGTGCACAATGTCACAGCATATGTAAAGTTAGTCTGCTTTCCAGAGCATACTACTTCAAGAGTTTTATTCGTACTAAATTTATTTAAAAGCATAATCTTAAAAGTTTAAATTAGATCTTTTAAAATGAAAAGACTGTTTAAGTCAAATCTTTAAAGTTTTATTAAAATCATATCTTCTATTTATCTTCTTAGAAGACTCTAAGAAGTATGATAGAAATGATTTTCCTTCAATTTAACCTAAAGTATTATTTTTACTAAACAGCGTCTGTTCAAAAACTTTACAATTTTAAAGCAAAAACTGTGCTTAGTCATCTTAGATCTTAGTTATACAAAAATATTCAAGCAGTATTTTTGTCCATGCGACATGAAACATGTTGTCAAAGTTTGTCGCAATGTTGTTGTTTTTTTAAAGAAATCCCAGGACCCTACATTGCTCTTATTTAGATTAAGTTGTACCTTTTAGAAAATCACCACACATTTGCAGATGAGATGTTCCTCTGTGGTCCATGACGCAACATAAGTAAAGTTTGCCTTGAGTGAATATTTCATTTTACTCGTCTTAATTCAAAGCATGATCTTACTTTTTCTACAGTAGCTATGATTTATTGCACGTATAATAAATTGTATATTATTTTTTACTTTGCTTGTATCTTCTGAACTATCCTTAATCAGTGTGGAAATACACAGGGTGAAACCCTTTACTGAAAATATACTATCGGTTATCTACTCAAAATATATGTACAACTTTAAAATGTTACCATATGTTGATGTGACAGGTTCTCTGTTGGCCACATGAACAGACTTTGGGGAGAGCTGATGATACTGATACTATAGCAGGAAGCATGCCTTTTGACCTCCTCGATTTTGGAGGGTGTTAAAGACCCTACAAGTTAGTCTTTAATTTCAGATGTGTAAATTACAAAACAGCATTTTTCAACTGAGTGAATCTACACATGAAAGGTCTTCAGAAGTCGTGTCTTCCGGGGTCAATGGGTCTCCTGAGAATATTTAATTTCCCTTCAAAACCAAAGATTAAGCTAAATGACACTAGTTTTCCACACTGTAAAGCAGTGGTTCCCAAACTTTTAATAGGCATGTACCCCCTGAGACATTATAGATCTTCCGGAGTACCCCCAACACCACCAATTGTTAACAACAAGTTTTTTAAAATTTTATTAATATTTATTTATATCAATTTTGTCGAGAATAGTGAATAGAATCATAAACATATGATACAAATCTCATCAAAAGTCAACATATGATACAAATGTGCTGAATATAATGATTTTAAACAGATATGCACCCAATCTCACACACAAGAGGCCTACAACACATATCCAACATCTCATTAAAGCTATTGTTAACTTTTCACATACTGATAAGTATTGCTTTTCACATATGATACCATTGTATATTTTCTTAACTTCTCTGCTGTAAAATAATAATAAAAAAGAGAACACATTAACAATAGTAAACAGTAAACTAAATTGTAGTAAACCACACAGAATAGGCCTACCACCCAGGGTCCGAAATTAACTTTTTGGCTCACCTGCCACGGGGACTGGTAGATGAAAACATCCACCAGCCAAGCATATTTTTTACCGGCCAAAATAATAAACAGCCTTTTTTTGGTCACATATACATTCATTTTAGTACATTTAATTGAGATAATAAGGTAACGTTAGGCCTATTATGTTGAATACAAACATAAAAAAAAATGTCCAGAGAAAAATTATAATAAAGTAGGCCTATAATAAATTTTAAAAATCTATATATTGATCAGAATGAGAGAAATATATGAAATATTACTATCATTGGGATGAAAATGAATAAAACATTTTTTTTGTCAGTTTTGTTACCTGACTCATGTGGAAGGGAAGGCAGAACGTACTTGGTTACTTACGTAACCTCGGTTCCCTGAGAGATAAGGGAACGAGTATTGCGTTGCAACCGCTATAGGAAAACTCATTTTCTCGAGAAAAGAACGGCCATGGTGTGTAAAGCAGAAACGTTATGCACGAACCTCGAGTGCTGAAGACGTTCTGTACGGACTTTAGATTGGTGCGCGCCCTTTGCTCTCCAACTGCCAGCAGGACACAAATGGGCGGCGACCGCTTCTTCCAGTGCGGGAGCTTCACATATCCTTTTTCCTCAGCGCCGTCAACAGATAGAGCGTTAACTGTACGTACAAACCGCCGAAGACTTGAGCTGCAAAGCAGCTCTGGCCGCCCGTCAAGGACGCTTGTCAAAAAGTACGGGGAAGCTTGACGCTTTGGCCGGTCTGAATAGTGAATGCGCGCGCGCGGCCAGCTCTCTCTCTCTCTCTCTCTCTCTCTCTCTCTCTCTCTCTCTGCTCGTTCTAGAGGCAGAAGAGCGCGTGCGCGCTGAAAATTTCATATTTTGGTATAAACATTCACCCGCCAGTGTGGCGGATAGCCTTTTGAGATTTATTCGCCAAACGGAAAATCTACCCGCATTTGGCGCTTGGCGGGTGTTAATTTCGGACCCTGCTACCACCTCTCCATCCACATCACCAGTTTAATCAATGTGAGGGATGTGCCTGGATGTTCTTAAATAATGCAGCGATGTTAGGCCGAAGTGGGGACAGTTTCAGTCTTAGATCATTTTCCACAAACAGTCTATACTGTTCCTATACTTACTGAGGTCAAGCCAGCCTCCACCTCGAAATGAGCGGTCAAACTAGCCACTGAGGTCAAGCCAGCCTCCACCTCGAAATGAGCGGTCAAACTAGCCGCCCCTATATTTCGTGTTGCGCGTATACACTAGCTATTACGGTAAGACCGTCAACCTGTCATCTGAACTGAAAACACTGATCTTCCGACGAAGGCTATTTCACATTCAGCTATTCTGTCTGTCTGTCTGTCTGCCTGTCTGTCTGTCTGTCTGTCTGTCTATCTATCACTATAATTATCTATCTATCTATCTATCTATCTATCTATCTATCTATCTATCTATCTATCTATCTATCTATCTATCTATCTATCTATCTATCTATCACTATAATTATCTATCTATCTATCTATCTTTAAAATTATCTATCTGTATATCACTATAATTATTTACCTATTTATCGATTTATTTCTATAATCTATCTATCTATCTATCGCTATAATTATTTATCTATCTATCTATCTATCTATCTATCTATCTATCTATCTATCTATCTATCTATCTATCTATCTATCTATCTATCTATCGCTATAATTATTTATCTATCTATCTATCTATCTATCTATCTATCTATCTATCTATCTATCTATCTATCTATCTATCTATCTATCTATCTATCTATCTTTATACTGTAATTATATATATATATATACACCCCAAAACTCATATATTACCTGGTGTGTCCATACATTCAGAAAATCATAAAAATAAAAGTCCTAGCTTCCACAGACCAGTTCCACCTCAGCTGGAGAGTACATCTTCTCAAGGTGTCAACTACAATGTTTTGGGACATTCTGAAGTTGATTTACAAAATAAGAGCCCCCCCAAACCTCATATATATGCTGTTTTGTCCATACATTCAGAAAATCATAAAAATAAAAGTCCTAGCTTCCACAGACCAATTCCACCTCAGCTGGAGAGTACACCTTCTCAAGGTGTCAACTACAATGTTTCGGGACATTCTGATGTTGTTTTACAAAATAAGAGCCACCCGAAACTCATATATTACCTGTTTTGTCCATACATTCAGAAAATCATAAAAATAAAAGTCCTAGCTTCCACAGACCAGTTCCACCTCAGCTGGAGAGTACACCTTCTCAAGGTGTCAACTACAATGTTTCAGGACATTCTGATGTTGTTTTACAAAATAAGAGCCCCCCAAAACTCATCTATTAACTGCTGTGTCCATCCATTCAGAAAATCATAAAAATAAAAGTCCTAGCTTCCACAGACCAATTCCACCTCAGCTGGAGAGTACATCTTCTCAAGGTGTCAACTACAATGTTTCAGGACATTCTGATGTTGTGTTACAAAATAAGAGCCCCCCAAAACTCATCTATTAACTGCTGTGTCCATCCATTCAGAAAATCATAAAAATAAAAGTCCTAGCTTCCACAGACCAATTCCACCTCAGCTGGAGAGTACATCTTCTCAAGGTGTCAACTACAATGTTTCAGGACATTCTGATGTTGTTTTACAAAATAAGAGCCACCCGAAACTCATATATTAACAGTTTTGTCCATACATTCAGAAAATCATAAAAATAAAAGTCCTAGCTTCCACAGACCAATTCCACCTCAGCTGGAGAGTACATCTTCTCAAGGTGTCAACTACAATGTTTCAGGACATTCTGATGTTGTTTTACAAAATAAGAGCCCCCCAAATCTCATATATATTACCTGGTGTGTCCATCCATTCAGAAAATCATAAAAATAAAAGTCCTAGCTTCCACAGACCAATTCCACCTCAGCTGGAGAGTACACCTTCTCAAGGTGTCAACTACAATGTTTCAGGACATTCTGATGTTGTTTTACAAAATAAGAGCCCCCCAAAACTCATCTATTAACTGCTGTGTCCATCCATTCAGAAAATCATAAAAATAAAAGTCCTAGCTTCCACAGACCAGTTCCACCTCAGCTGGAGAGTACACCTTCTCAAGGTGTCAGCTACAATGTTTCGGGACATTCTGATGTTGTTTTCCAAAATAAGAGCCACCCGAAACTCATATATTACCTGTTTTGTCCATACATTAAAAAAAATCATAAAAATTAAAGTCCTAGCTTCCACAGACCAGTTCCACCTCAGCTGGAGAGTACACCTTCTCAAGGTGTCAACTACAATGTTTCAGGACATTCTGATGTTGTTTTACAAAATAAGAGCCCCCCCCAAACCTCATATATATGCTGTTTTGTCCATACATTCAGAAAATCATAAAAATAAAAGTCCTAGCTTCCACAGACCAATTCCACCTCAGCTGGAGAGTGCACCTTCTCAAGGTGTCAGCTACAATGTTTTGGGACATTCTGATGTTATAAGAGCCACCCCAAATCTCATATATTACCCGGTGTGTCCATACATTCAAAAAATCATAAAAATAAAAATCCTAGCTTCCACAGACCAATTCCACCTCAGCTGGAGAGTACACCTTCTCAAGGTGTCAGCTACAATGTTTCGGGACATTCTGATGTTGTTTTCCAAAATAAGAGCCACCCGAAACTCATATATTACCTGTTTTGTCCATACATTCAAAAAATCATAAAAATAAAAGTCCTAGCTTCCACAGACCAGTTCCACCTCAGCTGGAGAGTACACCTTCTCAAGGTGTCAACTACAATGTTTCAGGAAATTCTGATGTTGTTTTACAAAATAAGAGCCCCCCAAAACTCATATATTAACTGCTGTGTCCATCCATTCAGAAAATCATAAAAATTTGTCCTAGCTTCCACAGACCAGTTCCACCTCAGCTGGAGAGTACACCTTCTCAAGGTGTCAACTACAATGTTTCAGGAAATTCTGATGTTGTTTTACAAAATAAGAGCCCCCCAAAACTCATATATTAACTGCTGTGTCCATCCATTCAGAAAATCATAAAAATTTGTCCTAGCTTCCACAGACCAGTTCCACCTCAGCTGGAGAGTACACCTTCTCAAGGTGTCAACTACAATGTTTCAGGACATTCTGATGTTGTTTTACAAAATAAGAGCCCCCCCCAAACCTCATATATATGCTGTTTTGTCCATACATTCAGAAAATCATAAAAATAAAAGTCCTAGCTTCCACAGACCAATTCCACCTCAGCTGGAGAGTGCACCTTCTCAAGGTGTCAGCTACAATGTTTTGGGACATTCTGATGTTATAAGAGCCACCCCAAATCTCATATATTACCCGGTGTGTCCATACATTCAAAAAATCATAAAAATAAAAATCCTAGCTTCCACAGACCAATTCAACCTCAGCTGGAGAGTACACCTTCTCAAGGTGTCAGCTACAATGTTTCGGGACATTCTGATGTTGTTTTCCAAAATAAGAGCCACCCGAAACTCATATATTACCTGTTTTGTCCATACATTCAAAAAATCATAAAAATAAAAGTCCTAGCTTCCACAGACCAGTTCCACCTCAGCTGGAGAGTACATCTTCTCAAGGTGTCAACTACAATGTTTCAGGACATTCTGATGTTGTTTTACAAAATAAGAGCCCCCCCAAACCTCATATATATGCTGTTTTGTCCATACATTCAGAAAATCATAAAAATAAAAGTCCTAGCTTCCACAGACCAGTTCCACCTCAGCTGGAGAGTACATCTTCTCAAGGTGTCAACTACAATGTTTCAGGAAATTCTGATGTTGTTTTACAAAATAAGAGCCCCCCAAAACTCATATATTAACTGCTGTGTCCATCCATTCAGAAAATCATAAAAATTTGTCCTAGCTTCCACAGACCAGTTCCACCTCAGCTGGAGAGTACACCTTCTCAAGGTGTCAACTACAATGTTTCAGGACATTCTGATGTTGTTTTACAAAATAAGAGCCCCCCCCAAACCTCATATATATGCTGTTTTGTCCATACATTCAGAAAATCATAAAAATAAAAGTCCTAGCTTCCACAGACCAATTCCACCTCAGCTGGAGAGTGCACCTTCTCAAGGTGTCAGCTACAATGTTTTGGGACATTCTGATGTTATAAGAGCCACCCCAAATCTCATATATTACCCGGTGTGTCCATACATTCAAAAAATCATAAAAATAAAAATCCTAGCTTCCACAGACCAATTCCACCTCAGCTGGAGAGTACACCTTCTCAAGGTGTCAGCTACAATGTTTCGGGACATTCTGATGTTGTTTTCCAAAATAAGAGCCACCCGAAACTCATATATTACCTGTTTTGTCCATACATTCAAAAAATCATAAAAATAAAAGTCCTAGCTTCCACAGACCAGTTCCACCTCAGCTGGAGAGTACACCTTCTCAAGGTGTCAACTACAATGTTTCAGGACATTCTGATGTTGTTTTACAAAATAAGAGCCCCCCCAAACCTCATATATATGCTGTTTTGTCCATACATTCAGAAAATCATAAAAAATAAAAGTCCTAGCTTCCACAGACCAGTTCCACCTCAGCTGGAGAGTACATCTTCTCAAGGTGTCAACTACAATGTTTCAGGACATTCTGATGTTGTTTTACAAAATAAGAGCCCCCCCAAACCTCATATATATGCTGTTTTGTCCATACATTCAGAAAATCATAAAAATAAAAGTCCTAGCTTCCACAGACCAGTTCCACCTCAGCTGGAGAGTACATCTTCTCAAGGTGTCAACTACAATGTTTCAGGAAATTCTGATGTTGTTTTACAAAATAAGAGCCCCCCAAAACTCATATATTAACTGCTGTGTCCATCCATTCAGAAAATCATAAAAATTTGTCCTAGCTTCCACAGACCAGTTCCACCTCAGCTGGAGAGTACACCTTCTCAAGGTGTCAACTACAATGTTTCAGGACATTCTGATGTTGTTTTACAAAATAAGAGCCCCCCCCAAACCTCATATATATGCTGTTTTGTCCATACATTCAGAAAATCATAAAAATAAAAGTCCTAGCTTCCACAGACCAATTCCACCTCAGCTGGAGAGTGCACCTTCTCAAGGTGTCAGCTACAATGTTTTGGGACATTCTGATGTTATAAGAGCCACCCCAAATCTCATATATTACCCGGTGTGTCCATACATTCAAAAAATCATAAAAATAAAAATCCTAGCTTCCACAGACCAATTCCACCTCAGCTGGAGAGTACACCTTCTCAAGGTGTCAGCTACAATGTTTCGGGACATTCTGATGTTGTTTTCCAAAATAAGAGCCACCCGAAACTCATATATATGCTGTTTTGTCCATACATTCAAAAAATCATAAAAATAAAAGTCCTAGCTTCCACAGACCAGTTCCACCTCAGCTGGAGAGTACACCTTCTCAAGGTGTCAACTACAATGTTTCAGGACATTCTGATGTTGTTTTACAAAATAAGAGCCCCCCCAAACCTCATATATATGCTGTTTTGTCCATACATTCAGAAAATCATAAAAATAAAAGTCCTAGCTTCCACAGACCAATTCCACCTCAGCTGGAGAGTGCACCTTCTCAAGGTGTCAGCTACAATGTTTTGGGACATTCTGATGTTATAAGAGCCACCCCAAATCTCATATATTACCCGGTGTGTCCATACATTCAAAAAATCATAAAAATAAAAATCCTAGCTTCCACAGACCAATTCCACCTCAGCTGGAGAGTACACCTTCTCAAGGTGTCAGCTACAATGTTTCGGGACATTCTGATGTTGTTTTCCAAAATAAGAGCCACCCGAAACTCATATATTACCTGTTTTGTCCATACATTCAAAAAATCATAAAAATAAAAGTCCTAGCTTCCACAGACCAGTTCCACCTCAGCTGGAGAGTACACCTTCTCAAGGTGTCAACTACAATGTTTCAGGACATTCTGATGTTGTTTTACAAAATAAGAGCCCCCCAAAACTCATCTATTAACTGCTGTGTCCATCCATTCAGAAAATCATAAAAATAAAAGTCCTAGCTTCCACAGACCAGTTCCACCTCAGCTGGAGAGTACACCTTCTCAAGGTGTCAGCTACAATGTTTCGGGACATTCTGATGTTGTTTTCCAAAATAAGAGCCACCCGAAACTCATATATTACCTGTTTTGTCCATACATTAAAAAAAATCATAAAAATTAAAGTCCTAGCTTCCACAGACCAGTTCCACCTCAGCTGGAGAGTACACCTTCTCAAGGTGTCAACTACAATGTTTCAGGACATTCTGATGTTGTTTTACAAAATAAGAGCCCCCCCAAACCTCATATATATGCTGTTTTGTCAATACATTAAAAAAATCATAAAAAATAAAAGTCCTAGCTTCCACAGACCAGTTCCACCTCAGCTGGAGAGTACACCTTCTCAAGGTGTCAACTACAATGTTTCAGGACATTCTGATGTTGTTTTACAAAATAAGAGCCCCCCCAAACCTCATATATATGCTGTTTTGTCCATACATTCAGAAAATCATAAAAATAAAAGTCCTAGCTTCCACAGACCAATTCCACCTCAGCTGGAGAGTACATCTTCTCAAGGTGTCAACTACAATGTTTCAGGACATTCTGATGTTGTTTTACAAAATAAGAGCCCCCCCCCCCCAAACCTCATATATATGCTGTTTTGTCCATACATTCAAAAAATCAAAAAAATAAAAGTCCTAGCTTCCACAGACCAATTCCACCTCAGCTGGAGAGTGCACCTTCTCAAGGTGTCAGCTACAATGTTTTGGGACATTCTGATGTTGTTTTCCAAAATAAGAGCCACCCGAAACTCATATATTACCTGTTTTGTCCATACATTCAGAAAATCATAAAAATAAAAGTCCTAGCTTCCACAGACCAGTTCCACCTCAGCTGGAGAGTACACCTTCTCAAGGTGTCAACTACAATGTTTCAGGACATTCTGATGTTGTTTTACAAAATAAGAGCCACCCCAAATCTCATATATTACCTGGTGTGTCCATACATTCAGAAAATCATAAAAATAAAAGTCCTAGCTTCCACAGACCAGTTCCACCTCAGCTGGAGAGTACACCTTCTCAAGGTGTCAACTACAATGTTTCGGGACATTCTGATGTTGTTTTCCAAAATAAGAGCCACCCGAAACTCATATATTAACAGTTTTGTCCATACATTCAGAAAATCATAAAAATAAAAGTCCTAGCTTCCACAGACCAATTCCACCTCAGCTGGAGAGTACACCTTCTCAAGGTGTCAACTACAATGTTTCAGGTCATTCTGATGTTGTTTTACAAAATAAGAGCCACCCCAAATCTCATATATTACCTGGTGTGTCCATACATTCAAAAAATCATAAAAATAAAAGTCCTAGCTTCCACAGACCAATTCCACCTCAGCTGGAGAGTACACCTTCTCAAGGTGTCAGCTACAATGTTTTGGGACATTCTGATGTTGTTTTCCAAAATAAGAGCCACCCCAAATCTCATATGTTACCTGGTGTGTCCATACATTTAAAAAAATCATAAAAATAAAAGTCCTAGCTTCCACAGACCAATTCCACCTCAGCTGGAGAGTACACCTTCTCAAGGTGTCAACTACAATGTTTCAGGTCATTCTGATGTTGTTTTACAAAATAAGAGCCACCCCAAATCTCACATATTACCTGGTGTGTCCATACATTCAAAAAATCATAAAAATAAAAGTCCTAGCTTCCACAGACCAATTCCACCTCAGCTGGAGAGCACACCTTCTCAAGGTGTCAGCTACAATGTTTTGGGACATTCTGATGTTGTTTTCCAAAATAAGAGCCACCGAAACTCATATATTACCTGTTTTGTCCATACATTCAGAAAATCATAAAAATAAAAGTCCTAGCTTCCACAGACCAGTTCCACCTCAGCTGGAGAGTACACCTTCTCAAGGTGTCAACTACAATGTTTCAGGACATTCTGATGTTGTTTTACAAAATAAGAGCCACCCCAAATCTCATATATTACCTGGTGTGTCCATACATTCAGAAAATCATAAAAATAAAAGTCCTAGCTTCCACAGACCAATTCCACCTCAGCTGGAGAGTACACCTTCTCAAGGTGTCAACTACAATGTTTCAGGTCATTCTGATGTTGTTTTACAAAATAAGAGCCACCCCAAATCTCATATATTACCTGGTGTGTCCATACATTCAAAAAATCATAAAAATAAAAGTCCTAGCTTCCACAGACCAATTCCACCTCAGCTGGAGAGTACACCTTCTCAAGGTGTCAACTACAATGTTTTAGGCCATTCTGATGTTGTTTTACAAAATAAATGGCCTTTAAATACTTCTGTTTTTAAATACTTTTTTTCTGTATTTCTGTTAAATACTGTTTTCTTCTGTTTTTAAATACTTCTGCCATTGATGATTAATAACATTCATTTCCCTGTTTTTCTGTTTCAGTCACAACAGTGCCCAAGCCAGTGCAGATGATGTAAATTGCACCGTTGCAGTGTCTTTCATGATCTTAAGTTGAACAAGTATATCCTCTCAGTTGTGAACAATGCCCAGAAGAGACTTTTATTCATATTCCCTTTGTGCTTGTGTATCCATTGAAAATATTAGTTGACACAAATCTCTCTGTAGTGGACATTAATTTGTGCAATATAAATGTCATTGTGATATGTAACTGTCATGCGAATACATTTACATTTTTTTGGAATTACATAACAGTATGTACTTTAAACAAGTATTGGCCATGTTGCCTCAAGGACTGTGTGTCTGTCGAAGATTGGTGTAACACTGCTTTTAATTTTTCTTCATTATACAAATGTATTTCTTTGTGTCCATATTGGAAGCTTTCTTCTCTCTTTCTGACTTTTGCTCACAAAACATATCACATATAATAAACACAAATTGGTATCCATGACCATGCCTCATAACTTTGAATCCTCAAAAGTGCTCTATACATATCAATTATGCTGTCCATGGTGCTGAAGTAGCTACTCAATTTATTTTTGCATGTGTTCGTTATTCTGATTCTTGTGGTTCTCCCCATCTGTTTTGTGACGGATAGTATTTTCTAAACTACATAATTAAAGCATACGCTTAATATGCTTGATTAAGGAAACCACTGTTACATGGTTGTATACATATGCTAAGTTGGACTGGTGGTAGCTGTTGTACACCAGAGGGGGGCATAATAAATCGTTTCAGGACTGGAAGCTTAATGTCGGTAAAAGTGGTTCATTATTTTAACTTGTAATACAATTAAATAAAAAATTAACTGCAACATTTTGCGTAGAAAACTTAACTGCAGCAGTAATGCAAAATTAAGTAACTTAGATTACTTTTGCATTACATTTATATCTTGAAAATAATATATATTTTATTACAGTACTGTCTACTTGAGATTTGACCTCTATGATCACCATCATATTTTCTTAATGAATGGTTAATTTGTCTAAAGTATGATTTGTTTGTAAAATTACACTGTGCAACGTAGTGCAATGTCAAAAGAGCAAATATGTAATACGTTTTAAACAGGCACCTGCGAGGCCTAAACTTGCACCTACACCGACAACAACCGTGCGATGACAGTAGGCTATTGCTGTTTTTTTGATAAGCAACACAAACCGTACCTTGCACCATTTGATGACTGGAAAGATGCCGAAGAGCAAGAAAGGGTGACTGCATCTTTTAATTAAATGTACAATCCCCATTTGCTATACACAGCTGGATTTATTTGCACATTGAGTAACCTTACTCATCACGGCAATTACATTGTTTGCCACACACAGCATTAGCCATATGCATGTCAAATTAATTAGGCCTACGTAGCACAATTCAACCATCTAGGCTAGCATGTTATTTCTCTGATGTCTGTCTAATGTCATGCAATGTTTATTATACAGTAAAGTGTCTACTGAATAGTAAAAAAGAAATGTTTTTCTTAGGCCAGTCTTTGGTTCAATAAATTGTCATAATTATTTTAAATAGACACGTATGATTATTGATGCTATCACCGAAAAGTAATTACAGTGAGAAATTTACAATACGGTTCCATGCCATCATTAATGAAAAACTAGTTAAGTTAATTCATCTTCATTTATATATTGCTTTACAATACGGATTTCAAAGCAGCTTTACAGTGAAAATAGGAAAGTCAAAGGATATATATTGTTTTGCCTTTACAGCAACTCTATAAAAAGTTATTGTCTAGGTAAAGTGAGTTTGATTTTTTCTACACAGGAGCAAATGAGTAGCGCAAATGAGTATTATTAACACTGTAGTAACTACTGTTTATTAACCAAAAACTCGGATTACCGAATTAGTAGGCTATGTAATAGTGGTTAGTCGGCTTAGTAGTTCACTGTTATCTAATCCATTTTTTTTCACTCCTCACTGAGGACTATAATTAACTGTACATATTCGAAATTAATGTGTGTAATGTTTAATGTATAATTTATTCTAAAGTGAAGATCATTGGGGTTAACCAAATAATAATGACTCAAATATTCCAAAATTACTATTTATTTTGAACATTAATTTAAATTGAAAAGCATGAGAATTCTTAAATACTAACTGATATCATTTAAACTTTTGCGTTTTTGTGATGTTTTCTCTTTAGAATACAGATTATAGACACAGTCATTACAAGTGGGTTACCTTTTTTCTTAAATGTACATTAATTATGTATTATGTGTAAAACACAAGTATTATGATCATTTTTATAAATTTTTAATAGGTAATTAATAGATAAGTAATAAATAAGTAATAGTACTTTTCTAAAAGTGAACTACCACACGGCAATGTAATATTAATTACAAATTGTTTTATTAATTCTTGTTTGTTATTAGTAGTTACTTGAATGTCCAAAAGTGCGTTATATTCGTTTATTAATGACTGAACAGAACAGTATTCTACAGTTTTACAGCAATGATATATATATATATGTGTGTGTGTGTGTGTGTGTGTGTGTGTGTGTGTGTGTGTGTGTGTGTGTGTGTGTGTGTGTGTGTGTGTGTGTGTGTGTGTGTCTGTGTGTGTGTGTGTGTCATCCTAATTTCTTCCTCTTTTGATTTTATCCAGAGTTCACTCATTCAAGTTATTTGGGGTGAGTAATTAGATAATTAACTATCCATCTGTGAAATTACACTTAGTTGAATAACTATGACTAACTATGTCATTTATTTGTAATGCATTATTTCCCCAATAGAACAAAACCATACATATAGTAGACCATGAAATTGTGGAGACAGTTGAAGTCCTGAAAAAGAAACTCAGCGACTATGATGATACTATTACAAATAAAGACGGCTTCTGGGGACAAGTGTGCATTACACTTGCCATTGCAAACACTAAAAACAATCGCTATCGTCTGCAAAATGTATTTCATAAGGTGAGCACACACACAACCAAATATACAGTATATATATATTTATAACAAATCTTGCTGATGATAGTCAATAATAAAGGTTGTTATATTGAGTTTCTCAAAGACAGATGCAGGCATTTCATATTTTAACAAGGTTCTTTTCGAAATGTTTACATTTAAACATCATTATTACATTATATACTTTGTCAAAAAGCACCAGGCAGAACAATCCTCATCTCCTCTGACATCTGTGGCCAGTGGAAGTGCTGCTGAAGATGAGGGACACAAGTCTTCAGAGAAGGTTAGTCTTCACTCTTTGTGTTTGTAAAGGTTTCTTGTGTTCTTCTAAAGTATAATGTCCAACATTTCTTGACTTTATATCAACACAGCATGCAGAATATTCCCCATCTACTCCTCTGTCTGTGGCCAGTGGAAGTGCTGCTGAAGATGAAGGACACAAGTCTTCAGAGAAGGTTAGTCTTCACTCTTTGTATTTACAGGTTTCTTGTGTTCTTCTAAAGTATAATGTCCAACATTGCTTGACTTTCTATCAACACAGCATGCAGAATATTCCCCATCTACTCCTCTGTCTGTGGCCAGTGGAAGTGCTGCTGAAGATGAGGGACACAAGTCTTCAGAGAAGGTTAGTCTTCACTCTTTTTCTAATTTGTTTAATTCAATGTTGGGTGCCTATATGCCTTGTCTTGTAATTGAAAGAAAAATAACGATAATAAGAATCTTGTGTTCTACATTGACTTCACATCACATTATTCCTTGTTATTGTTAATGTTACAATTACAATATGTGAAAAATAAGTATTTGTCCGTGTTCATGTTTGACTGTACTATTAATGCAGAAACAAAGCTTTTAGAATTACATGTTCCACAGTTTAAAAAAAAAACATTTAATTAATGAACATACGTACAGGTTATAGTAACATTTTATTTCTTCATTAGGGGTCTATGAGTAATACCTCTGATGACGATGGATTTATAAAAATCCACTTACCCAAGAACCCATCATTCTTTTACATTGAAAGGAGTGATTGGGAAAAGCTGAAGAAGAACAGAAAAGAAAGAAGCTTTAAAGGACTCCAGTGGACAAATGTGATTTCAAAAGGTCTGAGGACCATAAACCCATACTGTTCAATTGCCTTTAAAAGGCACAAACTGAAGGTGATGGGTTCGTTACATGCGGGCCCTGAATTCTCCTGCCTTGGTTACTGCAGATTCGAGGATTGCCCTGTCACAGTAACAGTTACTGTGGACAGTGAAGAGGACCTCAAGGCAATAGTAAATTACCAAGGGGAGAAGAGTATACATAATTTAACGGAATTAAAAAGAAGACCTGTTAGGGCACATGAAAGAAAATCACTGGGCGAAGACTTACAAAGACAGCTTCCACGAGCAATGTACCTTGACAAATTAACAAACATACCCGAAGATGTTATGGAGTCTGGCTGTCGGGATGAGGCTCCAAGTCCGAATGTCCTGAAAAATATATCGTGGGAAGCACGGAAGAGAAGCCGGCAGCACAGTAATGAAGTCATAAGTCTTCAGATAATGATTGACCAGAAAAAAGGCAGTCCTGATGAGGTCCTCCAGAAAGTGATGCTACACCCAAAAGGGGTTCTTCTTTGGTCACGCAGGGGGATTGAAATATATCAGGAGCGATGCCAGGAGGACATTGTCTATCTGGATGCGACAGGCAGCATCATGAAAAAGCAGAAAGGATCTCCTCCTTTCTATGTATATGAGTTGGTGGTCAGGAATCCCCATAAAAACTCATCTCCACTACCTGTTGCCACATACCTTACCTGTGATCACACCACAGCCTCAGTTAATTACTTCCTTGAGGCGTTTCAGACTGATGTGGCAAGGTGTTTTGGGAAAAAAGGTATGCGGTCACCCATCATGATCCTGTGTGATGGGTCAATGGTGTTGATGCAGGCAATATGCCTGTCATTTGCCAAAAAAAACCTGAAAGACACCATTAACCACTACTACAACATAGCAAGTGGTAAAGGAAAAAAAGAAGATTTTGAGGTGCCAATTCTTCATCGTTGTCTCAGCCACGTAATGAAGAATGCAAAGGAAATGTGCAGAAAGTAGTAAGTTGTGTACTTGAAAAAATTACTGTTTGTGACAACCCTCTTTTAGTGTCAGTTGCTAAGTGTACAATAAACTTTATACAGATTCTGTAATGAAGTACCTTTCATTAATGTGCTAGGCTAAAAAACACAACAGCAACATCTCTTTTCCTCATACCAAAAACTAATAATGTTACTGCCAATGTGAACTGAACTATCCAAAATGCAGACACTTTCTGTTAGCAGTGTGGCCTCTGAATTCCCCTAAATTGGCTTTGCCTGTGAAATGAATAGAATAATGATCTATTCAACAAATATACAAAAGAACAGCAAGTATTACATAAAGTGCAGATTTGGATATAATACGCACAAGTTGTACAATTTATCATCTATCAACATTTAACCTTGAAGACCATAGTTATATTCTTGAACCTAATTATTTTTGTTACATTCCACAGTGCGCCAAACCACTACCATCTGGCCATGCACGTCTTCGGTTCACTGACAACTGCAAGCACTTTAATTGAGCTAGATGACATGGTTCAAAGTGCTGCTGTTGTGTTCTCCAGTCCATCCTGTGGGCCCAATGTAGAGAAACATTTCAAAAACCTGCAGTCGTGGCTGCTGAGAACAGGGACATTGGATGAAACAACCAAGTCCAAAAGTGAGAGCTTGAAGGTAAATGTCAATTCCAAGTTTACATTTGAACATTTATGGTTTTAATTTTGACAAATATGCAAAGGTATACTGTTGTTATCAAGTAAATACTATAAAGAAAAGGTAATGAAGTGAAAATGTACTTAGATAAATGCCATGGAGTGCAGCTAGTTTACAATGATATAAAAGTAGGTTACAATGATACATATTTGATATTACTACCATTTAACAGAACAAATTTATGGAACAATTGCATTACATGTAAACATTGTACAATAACAGTAGGACCTAGAAACAACAAGGTCTTTTGTCAGTACAAAAAGTAACTTTTGTGTGAATTGTAAGTGTGTGTTGTCAGAAAATACTTACTTCATTTAAAAAAAGAATAAATTAATTATCTGCCACTTGAACACCACAACACAGCATCATTTTAATATAACAAGACAGAAATGTATAATAAATATAAAGTCCACAGCATCTGCAGCCTCAAACATATGTAAAAGTATGATTGTCAATTGGTAGTGGTATTAAAGCGCATGATTTAGGATCATTAGGAAATTATATATTAGATATATAAGGAGAAACTTAGCACGGTCATTTGTGACATTAAACAAAGCTTGACAACTAACAGACACAGAAAAACAAGGGAGCTAATTAACTAGACAAACATGAAATTAGGACACTTATTAATCAGTAACCAAGGAGACAAACAGGTGAATGAGATGAAACAAAGAAACACATGGGAAAGCTGGGTACACTGAAGATTAACAGACAGTGAACACAGTAAAAAAAAAAAAAAAAAAAAAAAAATTGTGTATTACTGAGGTGTATTCCTGCCCAGACATTATCAAAAAGGTCAAAGCTGAAACTTGTTAAAGATTTGTCAGTCATTTTTTCATTTTCAAACAGACCTGTAATAATAACACATTGTTACATTACATTAAGGACATCGATGGAGACAACAGATTTGCAAAACGTTGCAAAGAAGTCATTTCCAATGCTCCACTAGACAGGCATGGAGAGCCGAATCTTTACTTCTGCAGAGGCCTTATCGAGCACCTCAACAAATACCTTCTACCTTATTCTGGATTGTGGACCGGGATAATGTTAGGTTTGCCATCATTAATCAATATATCCATTTTCTATATAAAAATCTTGCTTGGTTTTATGAAAATTAAACACATGGCTTTACTTGCGTACTTTTGTTCAAAGGTGACCTTGGACGACATGGGACGGGACCAGAATATGAGCAGTGCTCTAGGAAATACAACACCCTCAGAAAGCTTCCAAGACAAGTAATTATAATATATTTTACATGACATGACTTTATTACTCATTGCTTAATGTGTTTAACAGGTAAATTATTTTACGAATTTACCTGTTTTTTATACATTTCTCAGAACATAACAGAGGACAACAGAACCCAGGGCATAATGGAAAAGAGCCAGTGGGATTTAAAACACATTCGATTTCCCTCTGGCCGCCTGACTAGGCTTGATGATTTTGTGGCCCGCTATCAGACTACTCACACTGCTCTCCTGAAGGAGTATGAAGATTCCCAAAGAGTTTTTAGAAGAAAGGTTTGAATTTAATTAAGGTTTCATTGAAGGTGGCATGGGTAAAAGTGTTTAAGTCAAAGTAAATAAAGAAACTTACTGTACATTATGTATCATATTATATGTATTGGTATCTAAAACAGTTCTGCAAAGTTATTGAATTTATAAATGACTGCTTCCATCAAAACTTTACTTTATGCAGACGTACAGAGTGGACCAAGAAAAGTGGAAAGAACGGCAGCAGAAAAAGAGGGGGAGATATGTTACACCACTCCGGAAGCCGTTTCATTTCAAGACATCGAACAAGAAGGTATACTGTAAATATAAAGCTGTCATGCCTTCTACAGAATTAATAGTAATAATCCTAATCTAAACATTACAGTTTTAGCTTTACTGCAGCCAATGTAATTACAGCCAATCCGAAATAGTTTACTACTCATAGATATATAACAGCAAAAGCTGTTTTTACTACACACTACACAATCTTTACTCAATATTAATATTATATGTGGTTTATCATTTTGTGTGTGGTACATTTTTTTTAGAGAAACTATTCATTAAATTACAACTGAAACTTCTACAAACAATTGAAATATTGTAAAGTATTTTATTTTATATTTGTTTTAAATGTATTTAAAATAGGAAATTAAGAGACGAACGAAAGGAATTTAACATGATGATCCTTAGTATTTTTAAATACACTGTTGATAGGTTGACTCCTCAGTAGCTGACGGTGCCATTGGGAAACAAAAATCTTCACCACAGCCTGGTTCATCTTTGCTTGGGGACCAGGAAGAAAGCTTGGATGGAAAGGATGTAGAACATGGGGATATGTCTACCAAACCTCAGAAAACATCCAAGACATCGATAACCCCACAGCATCAAGTAAGAAGGCTTTCTAGTATCACAAGTTCTTACTAGTAACTTTTAAAGGTTATTATTTGAATGAACATTAAAAAGAAACACATTCAACTTATGTTTAACTATGTGTTATTTTTTATTTCAATTTATGGCATGCAGCTCACCTCCTGGTGGAAAAGAAAAGACACAGAGGTTGTGGTTTCTGTGATCCCCACACAGAACATAGGGCAAACAATTATTGTTCGTCACCGTGAGCTCCGTACACTTCAACCGCACCGGTGCTTATATGGCGAGGTAGTATGCATTTCATTCTCTTGAATATTTAGTTATACAAACTGTAGTTAAGTTTTACAATTATAAATCTGTAGTTCTATATTAACACTTCAGCTACCACTATTTGGTAATATGAAGAATAAGTAAATTTAGGATAAGATAGTTCCTTAATAGGTAATCAATAAATACAAAAAAACATTAGCCTCGTTAAGTAGTACTGTAACAACGAACAATGACAAATAATGAACAATTACTAAATAATCACCACTTTAACGTATCTGAGATGTGACCACTTGTCTTTTTGTAGTCTTACCATGGTCATAAAATGCATTGCTATTTACCTATTAACTCTGTATGAACTGCTTGTGTTCTGATCCACTATTGTAAATCGAAAAACATATTTATTTTTTTCACATTTAAATAAAGGTCCAGATCACTACTTGTTTCTGCATATTGAATACATAACATCTGAGTCATTAGAAAACAACCATATTCAGAGTAAAAAATGCAATGTATTATGTCTCAGACAGTGTACAGTAGTTGGTAATAATTGCTAATAATTTGTCATAGTTACTTAATATTTCATAATGAGGTTGATCTAATTCATTAGTTATTGATTACCTATAAAGAAACTATATCAGTTCTAAGTTGACTAGTACTTATTGTTTAGGTAAACTTGTTTTCACATTAATTAATAGTGGTAGATAGCTGAAGTGTTTATGTAGTTTTACTCATTTACCCTGCATTAATTCATGCACAGATACCCATTAATGATGGACCATTATTGTGAAGTATAATTATAGACATATGGTTAGTTATGTTGTGTTTGTTATGTGTTTCTTGGTGTAAACATTAAAATATTGAAATGGTTGAATGTAACAAACCAAAAGTACAATTTAAATCAAATGATATGTCCTTATGATTGGAACTGTAATAATTATAATGTCTTCTTAACATTGTATTTTTATTCTATAATAAAACTTCAAATAAATTAATACAATTCTCCCAAATTTCTTATGTAGATAATTGAAGGCCTGTTTCATCTTGCTGTCAATCAGCTGGAGATGGGGAGCTCCATTTACATTCTTAATCACTATACAGCATGGGTGATTCTGCATGGGGGAAGCTCACAGCTTGTCCTGCACAGTTTGTCAAAGGTGATCACAGTGGTTACATGGACTACAGTGTGGATGTGCAATGGATGTGTTTTGTGTGTTTGTGAAGGGACCTTATGCATGTAAAAATATAAATTAACTATTGCAGCCCTACATACTAAATGTATGCTGAATATGCCAGCTTTCCATATTGCTTTGAAAAGCTGAATTTACTAATTATGGTTTACAGTGCAAAGGTAATTATTATTTAACTTCTTCATTAGGTCAACTTTGACCATTACCAGGCAGTTCTTTCATTTGTGAACATCTGTGAGGTCCACTGGAAACTTCTGGTGAGTAGCAGAATGATATCTATATGTCATTATTTAGAGTGTCTGGTGTATTATTAAAAGATGTATTGGTTGCATTTCCACCTTATCATTTTCAGTACATAAATGCTGTCAACCACACAGTGTACTTGATGGATCCTTCAAGAAATAACACAGAGAAAGCCGATTCCACTCATGCTGCCCAAAAATTCAGGTATTCATTTTATAACTAATTAAATTCCTAAACCAAGGAGTGGTCGTTGATGGAGATATTTACTGATTTACATGAACTAAAAGGGTTACACCAAATATTAACCCAATAGCCTGGTAAAAAAACAAACAAAAAAAACAAACAATTCACTATATCATTTATTTTTCCCAAATTGCCAATTAAATGAATCACATCACAATTTATGGAGACATTACAAATGCTGTAAAGACTTTGAATTACATTAAAGTAATGGATTTATTTACATGCCATACCTTGTAATTTGGTTTAGTATGAACTTAATTAAATTAAGAGTTTAAGAGAATTATTTGGGTGTACTCAGACTTTTACGATTAGAAGAATTATAAGTTTAGAATTTACCTATCATTTGAAAGCAACGCTTTTTGTAATCTATTTCTAATTAATACATATTCCCGTAATACATCACATACAGTGAGTACCTACAGATGAGGAAAACGTGCCATGGAATAACGGAGTGGGTGGACATAAAATGGAAAGGAGGAGTTCTGGCACATCCAGTCCAACAGGATGCCAGTAGCTGTGGGGTCATTGTCACCTTGGTATGTGAAGTTTTGTAATATCTATCTCTTTTTTTTTCTAACATAAATTAAGTTGATACAATAAGTCCACACAATGTTTGTAAATATTATTATTTGTTTAGATGGCAAGGGCAGTAGTGAGGGCATTTCCAGCTGTTCCAGTTTTTCATTTTGGAACATCCAAAAAGGAAATGGCACAAGAGCGGAAAAAGATGGCTCTGCAGATATTGAAAGAATCAGGTTTGTAAAGCAAGAGTTTGTCTTTTGTGTGGAGGGATACAAAACAAAATGCAGCTTAACAGTTTAGACTCTAGTCAGAATTCAAATGCACAATGCAGAAGTCTGTAATGTAAAAAACATTTTTTTTTTTTTTAATAAAACTATCTGTTAATGCAGCTTCAGAGGGAAATAGATGGTTATACCAATAATTCAATAACAATAATTCACAATTCAAAGAAAGAATTCACACTAGTTAAGATGTCTTCAGACGGTCAACACTCACAGCCAGGTTGTATTTTATTACATTAAAGCTACCACAAAATGTAGGGTTGGCAGAGTAGTATTAGCTAAGACAGACAGAATACAACCTGTGAAGCCATGGTGGCCAGTAACTTATGGTGAGCTACAACACAGAGCAGCTTACAGCTGTTATAAAATGGTTACTACAAAAAGCTGTAAAAATTTGGACAGTAACCAAAAATATTTTATATTTTATATATTTTACTTTTTCACCATAGAGTGTCATTATTTAACAGCATTATGTAGAATTTAAAATGACAAAAAAAAAAAACAGTAATACAGTAATACTGTTACGATTCGTTTGAAAGGGACAGGACTCGGGGACAGGACTCGGGGACAGGACTCGGGGACAGGACTCGGGGACAGGACTCGGGGACAGGACTCGGGGACAGGACTCGGGGACAGGACTCCCAACATCCACTTAACAACATCAAGAACTCACAAAGACTGAACTAGACACAGGGCTTAAATACATACTGGACTAATGACGAGACAAGGGACACCTGTGAACATTTAAACAATCAACCAATGACAACATGACACAACAGACAGGGGAACACAAGGCAAGATCACATGACTAGAACAGGGAATCACATGACAGACAAGAACCAGGAACAAGAAACAAAACCCAAACCATGACAAATACTGATGCCACAGGGAGGGTGTTTATAGTTTGTTGGCAATGGCTTCTAATGCAGCACATGCAATCATAAACACAGAGGGGATCAACTGAAATTACAAATAAAGATGACATTCTGATGCAGGCAAAAGGAAAATTGATCACGTGTAATACATGCCAGTAATTCAAGTTAACAAGCCTGGCAAATAACAAAAAAAGATTCCAGATGACTATGCAGAGGATTAAGGCATGGAAATATTGCAAGCAATGAGACATAATACATGCAATACATAAAATTAGACATACCGGTAAACAGCAACACAATAGATATACTGTGACATAAATAGTTTCACAAAAATGAAAGGGGTATAAATGGACAGTTTATAATAGTAACAATAATTTCTTGACACAAGTTACAAACATTTGTATTTTCAGTATTTTGAAACTTGTTTTAAAAGCAACATTTAGTAATTAATAGTACCTAAATATCTTGCTGGTTATATATAAATGCAGTCTTCGATGTATGTAATGTTGATATTGTAAGATGGTTCCTTTAAAAAGGGACATGGACATTAAACATTAAATTTGTGTTACCCATTTATTTATTTATAATACTTTAGTGTTTGATGAGACCAATCACTGTTCCATGTGCGCACAGAAAGAGCCAATTGGAAGTAGGCAACGTGTGACAAAGTGGGTAAGTTTTTTGGTTCACTTGTAAAAGGAGAATTGGAAAGTAAAAAGGAGTAGCAAATTAAAACGTGGATCTGTGTATGTAGCAGTTCTGTGATATTTCTAACTTATTTTAGATCCAGTGTGACCGCTGCAAGAGATGGTACCACGAGAAGTGCCTGGGCATGACTCAGAAGAAGCTGAAATGGGCCAGAGTCAATAATTGGGACTGCATTTTGTGCTGTTAAATCAGTCGAGTTAACAGAATTACTAAATTTATGTTATTTATCTTTTTATTTATATTATGCTATTGTCTTTTTGTTTTTTTTTAAATAAAATAGCTAATTACATTCTGTTCATTTAAAAAAGTGTTCACATATTCACTATAAAAAAGTGTTAAGAGTTGTAAATATTTTGTAAATAACAATTAAATAAAAAATGTAAATTTGAAATTCAATAACAGAATATCTTGTACTTTTGTTAGTGACACTGTGAGATTGTGTCCTCTCCATCTGAGGTGAAATTTGTCTGTAGACAAAACAGCAAATGTTTGAGTTTTGGGGGGCTCTTATTTTGTAAAACAACATCAGAATGGCCTAAAACATTGTAGTTGACACCTTGAGAAGGTGTACTCTCCAGCTGAGGTGGAATTGGTCTGTGGAAGCTAGGACTTTTATTTTTATGATTTTTTTAATGTATGGACACACCAGGTAATATATGAGATTTGGGGTGGCTCTTATTTTGTAAAACAACATCAGAATGTCCTGAAACATTGTAGTTGACACCTTGAGAAGGTGTACTCTCCAGCTGAGGTGGAATTGGTCTGTGGAAGCTAGGACTTTTATTTTTATGATTTTCTGAATGGATGGACACACCAGGTAATACATGAGATTTGGGGGGGCTCTTATTTTGTAAAACAACATCAGAATGTCCTGAAACATTGTAGTTGACACCTTGAGAAGATGTACTCTCCAGCTGAGGTGGAATTGGTCTGTGGAAGCTAGGACTTTTATTTTTATGATTTTTGAATGTATGGACAAAACAGCATATATATGAGGTTTGGGGGGCTCTTATTTTGTAAAACAACATCAGAATGTCCTGAAACATTGTAGTTGACACCTTGAGAAGGTGTACTCTCCAGCTGAGGTGGAATTGGTCTGTGGAAGCTGGGACTTTTATTTTTATGATTTTCTGAATGGATGGACACACCAGGTAATATATGAGATTTGGGGGGCTCTTATTTTGTAAAACAACATCAGAATGTCCTGAAACATTGTAGTTGACACCTTGAGAAGATGTACTCTCCAGCTGAGGTGGAATTGGTCTGTGGAAGCTAGGACTTTTATTTTTATGATTTTTTGAATGTATGGACAAAACAGCATATATATGAGGTTTGGGTGGCTCTTATTTTGGAAAACAACATCAGAATGTCCTGAAACATTGTAGCTGACACCTTGAAAAAGTGTACTCTCCAGCTGAGGTGGAACTGGTCTGTGGAAGCTAGGACTTTTATTTTTATGATTTTCTGAATGTATGGACAAAACAGGTAATATATGAGTTTCGGGTGGCTCTTATTTTGGAAAACAACATCAGAATGTCCCAAAACATTGTAGCTGACACCTTGAGAAGGTGTACTCTCTAGCTGAGGTGGAATTGGTCTGTGGAAGCTAGGACTTTTATTTTTATGATTTTCTGAATGGATGGACACACCAGGTAATATATGAGATTTGGGGGGCTCTTATTTTGTAAAACAACATCAGAATGTCCTGAAACATTGTAGTTGACACCTTGAGAAGATGTACTCTCCAGCTGAGGTGGAATTGGTCTGTGGAAGCTAGGACTTTTATTTTTATGATTTTTTGAATGTATGGACAAAACAGCATATATATGAGGTTTGGGTGGCTCTTATTTTGGAAAACAACATCAGAATGTCCTGAAACATTGTAGTTGACACCTTGAGAAGGTGTACTCTCCAGCTGAGGTGGAATTGGTCTGTGGAAGCTAGGACTTTTATTTTTATGATTTTTTGAATGTATGGACACACCAGGTAATATATGAGATTTGGGGTGGCTCTTATTTTGTAAAACAACATCAGAATGACCTGAAACATTGTAGTTGACACCTTGAGAAGGTGTACTCTCCAGCTGAGGTGGAATTGGTCTGTAGAAGCTAGGACTTTTATTTTTATGATTTTCTGAATGTATGGACAAAACTGTTAATATATGAGTTTCGGGTGGCTCTTAATTTGGAAAACAACATCAGAATGTCCCGAAACATTGTAGTTGACACCTTGAGAAGGTGTACTCTCCAGCTGAGGTGGAATTGGTCTGTGGAAGCTAGGACTTTTATTTTTATGATTTTCTGAATGTATGGACACACCAGGTAATATATGAGATTTGGGGTGGCTCTTATTTTGTAAAACAACATCAGAATGTCCTGAAACATTGTAGTTGACACCTTGAGAAGGTGTACTCTCCAGCTGAGGTGGAATTGGTCTGTGGAAGCTAGGACTTTTATTTTTATGATTTTTGAATGTATGGACAAAACAGCATATATATGAGGTTTGGGGGGCTCTTATTTTGTAAAACAACATCAGAATGTCCTGAAACATTGTAGTTGACACCTTGAGAAGGTGTACTCTCCAGCTGAGGTGGAATTGGTCTGTGGAAGCTAGGACTTTTATTTTTATGATTTTCTGAATATATGGACAAAACTGTTAATATATGAGTTTCGGGTGGCTCTTATTTTGGAAAACAACATCAGAATGTCCTGAAACATTGTAGTTGACACCTTGAGAAGGTGTACTCTCCAGCTGAGGTGGAACTGGTCTGTGGAAGCTAGGACTTTTATTTTTATGATTTTCTGAATGTATGGACAAAACAGGTAATATATGAGTTTCGGGTGGCTCTTATTTTGGAAAACAACATCAGAATGTCCCGAAACATTGTAGCTGACACCTTGAGAAGGTGTACTCTCCAGCTGAGGTGGAATTGGTCTGTGGAAGCTAGGACTTTTATTTTTATGATTTTCTGAATGTATGGACAAAACAGCATATATGAGGTTTGGGGGGGCTCTTATTTTGTAAAACAACATCAGAATGTCCTGAAACATTGTAGTTGACACCTTGAGAAGATGTACTCTCCAGCTGAGGTGGAATTGGTCTGTGGAAGCTAGGACTTTTATTTTTATGATTTTCTGAATGTATGGACACACCAGGTAATATATGAGATTTGGGGGGGCTCTTATTTTGTAAAACAACATCAGAATGTCCTGAAACATTGTAGTTGACACCTTGAGAAGGTGTACTCTACAGCTGAGGTGGAATTGGTCTGTGGAAGCTAGGACTTTTATTTTTATGATTTTCTGAATGTATGGACAAAACAGCATATATATGAGGTTTGGGTGGCTCTTATTTTGGAAAACAACATCAGAATGTCCTGAAACATTGTAGCTGACACCTTGAGAAGGTGTACTCTCCAGCTGAGGTGGAACTGGTCTGTGGAAGCTAGGACTTTTATTTTTATGATTTTCTGAATGTATGGACAAAACAGGTAATATATGAGTTTCGGGTGGCTCTTATTTTGTAAAACAACATCAGAATGTCCCAAAACATTGTAGCTGACACCTTGAGAAGGTGTACTCTCCAGCTGAGGTGGAATTGGTCTGTGGAAGCTAGGACTTTTATTTTTATGATTTTCTGAATGGATGGACACACCAGGTAATATATGAGATTTGGGGGGCTCTTATTTTGTAAAACAACATCAGAATGTCCTGAAACATTGTAGTTGACACCTTGAGAAGATGTACTCTCCAGCTGAGGTGGAATTGGTCTGTGGAAGCTAGGACTTTTATTTTTATGATTTTCTGAATGTATGGACAAAACTGTTAATATATGAGTTTCGGGTGGCTCTTATTTTGGAAAACAACATCAGAATGTCCTGAAACATTGTAGTTGACACCTTGAGAAGATGTACTCTCCAGCTGAGGTGGAATTGGTCTGTGGAAGCTAGGACTTTTATTTTTATGATTTTCTGAATGGATGGACACAGCAGTTAATAGATGAGTTTTGGGGGGCTCTTATTTTGTAAAACAACATCAGAATGTCCTGAAACATTGTAGTTGACACCTTGAGAAGGTGTACTCTCCAGCTGAGGTGGAATTGGTCTGTGGAAGCTAGGACTTTTATTTTTATGATTTTTTTAAATGTATGGACACACCAGGTAATATATGAGATTTGGGGTGGCTCTTATTTTGGAAAACAACATCAGAATGTCCCAAAACATTGTAGCTGACACCTTGAGAAGGTGTACTCTCCAGCTGAGGTGGAATTGGTCTGTGGAAGCTAGGACTTTTATTTTTATGATTTTCTGAATGGATGGACACACCAGGTAATATATATGAGATTTGGGGGGCTCTTATTTTGTAAAACAACATCAGAATGTCCTGAAACATTGTAGTTGACACCTTGAGAAGATGTACTCTCCAGCTGAGGTGGAATTGGTCTGTGGAAGCTAGGACTTTTATTTTTATGATTTTCTGAATGTATGGACAAAACTGTTAATATATGAGTTTCGGGTGGCTCTTATTTTGTAAAACAACATCAGAATGTCCTGAAACATTGTAGTTGACACCTTGAGAAGATGTACTCTCCAGCTGAGGTGGAATTGGTCTGTGGAAGCTAGGACTTTTATTTTTATGATTTTCTGAATGGATGGACACAGCAGTTAATAGATGAGTTTTGGGGGGCTCTTATTTTGTAACACAACATCAGAATGTCCTGAAACATTGTAGTTGACACCTTGAGAAGATGTACTCTCCAGCTGAGGTGGAATTGGTCTGTGGAAGCTAGGACTTTTATTTTTATGATTTTCTGAATGGATGGACACAGCAGTTAATAGATGAGTTTTGGGGGGCTCTTATTTTGTAAAACAACATCAGAATGTCCTGAAACATTGTAGTTGACACCTTGAGAAGGTGTACTCTCCAGCTGAGGTGGAACTGGTCTGTGGAAGCTAGGACTTTTATTTTTATGATTTTCTGAATGTATGGACAAAACAGGTAATATATGAGTTTCGGGTGGCTCTTATTTTGTAAAACAACATCAGAATGTCCCGAAACATTGTAGCTGACACCTTGAGAAGGTGTACTCTCCAGCTGAGGTGGAATTGGTCTGTGGAAGCTAGGACTTTAATTTTTATGATTTTCTGAATGTATGGACAAAACAGCATATATATGAGGTTTGGGGGGGCTCTTATTTTGTAAATCAACTTCAGAATGTCCCAAAACATTGTAGTTGACACCTTGAGAAGATGTACTCTCCAGCTGAGGTGGAATTGGTCTGTGGAAGCTAGGACTTTTATTTTTATGATTTTCTGAATGTATGGACACACCAGGTAATATATGAGTTTTGGGGTGTATATATATATATATAATTACAGTATAAAGATAGATAGATAGATAGATAGATAGATAGATAAATAATTATAGCGATAGATAGATAGATAGATAGATAGATAGATAGATAGATAGATAGATAGATAGATAGATAGATAGATAGATAGATAGATAGATAGATAGATAGATAGATAGATAGATAGATAAATAATTATAGCGATAGATAGATAGATAGATAGATTATAGAAATAAATCGATAAATAGGTAAATAATTATAGTGATATACAGATAGATAATTTTAAAGATAGATAGATAGATAGATAATTATAGTGATAGATAGATAGATAGATAGATAGATAGATAGATAGATAGATAGATAGATAATTATAGTGATAGATAGACAGACAGACAGACAGACAGACAGACAGACAGACAGACAGACAGAATAGCTGAATGTGAAATAGCCTTCGTCGGAAGATCAGTGTTTTCAGTTCAGATGACAGGTTGACGGTCTTACCGTAATAGCTAGTGTATACGCGCAACACGAAATATAGGGGCGGCTAGTTTGACCGCTCATTTCGAGGTGGAGGCTGGCTTGACCTCAGTCAGTCACTGGATGCGCGACTGCAATCACCGTGACTGTGCGAGTGATGTCGAGCGCCCATGCATTTTTAAAATACACGTAAAGAATCTTCATGACAACTAAATATTTTTGCTATGGTTATAAATATTAAAAATTGCTCTGTGCAAAATGACTCTATTATTATTATTATTTACCGCATATATTTTGTTTTGGACAACGACATTCGACGAGTATAACATACTAAGATAAATAATTTTTATGTTAATTATTGCTACATTAAAACCATCCTTGATTTAACCTAAGCCGAGTCATTTCCAGAAGTGGTCCAGATCATACAGCAGAGCCGACCAGTTACGGTGAACATGAATCGGCCCAGTGCTTTACAGCCGTAACAAAAATGCATGTGCCAGAGCGAGCTGCGGGCCACAATCGGCCCGGTTAACACACGCCGATGCCGAGTCTGAGCCGCAGGCGCCGCGGGGCAGCCGAGCTCGGGCCGATTATACATGCTATCTGGGCCGACGGGACCCGCGGGTTCGGGTCAAAAATATAAGCAAATGACTCGGGTCGGGTCGGACCTCGGGCTTAATCTTTTCCGCTCAGTAAAAAAAACAAAACATTTATTAATCATCGCTGCTGTTCACCGTAAAGAAAGTCTGGCGCTGCTGCGTGCAACGCGCATCATGGAGAGGGGCGGGGGCAGACCTGACGCCGCTGCCACGCCTTTAGCCTGGAGAAGAAGATGGAGTTGGTGGAAAGTAAACTTGCCGCAGGTGAATTCCATAGACAGTATAAGAAATGGACAGAGTCATCTCATTGGAACTCAATTGAGGCAAGTGAAGCCCATTTTCAGCGATTTTTTAGGACTTCCGTTCCTGACGCGCAGACTCAAACCGAGCTTGACGACGCAGATGTGACGTGAGCAACCCGTCTGTCTTCTAGTGGCATGAGAAATCTGAATCATTCCCTTCCGAATCTTGCAGAGACGGAGACCGTGAGTAGGAGCTGTCCATGAGCTACGAGCAGGAGAAACTTTTGCTAGGTATTCTGATTAATTATTTTGTCATTTTGCCTCCACGTCTCCCCGATTGCCCGCGAGCTTCTCCTCCCGTCAATACGGTAATCTCTCTACTGTGCGACAGAGAGTCGTGTGGTTATGACGCAATCGTTAGCCTACTTTTACAAAAACTGTTTTTACTGGGCCATAACGTAAGCTAGAAGGTAATGGAGCATTTTATACATTGTCGTGTTTCTTTAGAAATAAATAATGGACAAATGGAGTCTTCAAACGCCTCAGATGTAAAGTTATTCGCTGTCAAAGTGACGCCAAAATGAATGGGAGTCAATGGGATGCTAACAGCAGGTGAAGTTCTGCTACAAGATGGTGGCACGCGGCCGGCTTCAACTTCCGGTCGACTTCCTTCCCGCTTGGGTGAATTCACTGTCGCTAGTACAGCCTATTTAAAGTTTATTGTTTCAGTTGTTTGTATTGTTAAAAGGCGGGAACATTAAAGGTTGATTTGAATTCGCGTCTGCTGGTCATGATAATACGTGTATGAGAAAAAAAAATTCTGACGCGGCGTCGGGCGTCGGGCCGGGTTCGGCCAGATAATTCATGTTGATGTGTCGGGTTACATCGGGTCCGGGCTTTAAAAGCCACGGGCCGGGTCGGGTCGGGTCGGGTTGGGTTGTAATTTTCAGGCCCGTTGAGAACTCTACAACACACATACCTCAGTTAAAATCTCAGAAAATTTGGTTTAGGGTTTCATGACCCTTTAAAAGCAAATATCTTCCTTTGCTTTGAACTTTAAGCGTTGTAACTTTGCAGATGTTGTTTATGCGCAAACAGCAACATTACACACTAACTAAAGTTAGAAAAGTGAAATTATAATCAACCACCCCTTTAAATTAATATCTATGACAACTGATAGTGGCTGGAAACTAGAACAAAGGAAACAGGAAACTGAAGAGAAACAAACTAAAAGTCAATGAAAATTAAATGAATACTAACTAAACATGATAGTTTGTTTGTAATTTAGACAAGGAATCAGTTAAATTATTTAACTCAGAGCAAAAGGATTTGTGGATATAATATTTCCATTACAAGAACAGGATTTTAACAGCATTGTCCAATAGGCCACAACGCGTGTTACAAAATGGCAACAAGACCCTTTCTTCTTTGATATCACTTTCGGTTATTGAAAGAGGTAAAATTACTATTTTACAATTGGATTTAATGCCAATTCCTCTGAATTTCTTCTTCAGACTGTTGACTTCACACCGTCTGAACAAGCCCGACATAGATCCTCGCCATATATAAGCACCTCTTCAGCAGACCGTATCTCAAGCTGACCAAAAAGTTTGAGAACCACTGCTCTAAATCAAGTGGTGGATGAAGAAATTACAGTTAAACATTTTACAAAGCAAAACAAAATGTGCATGGAGTCTGTTTGATGAATGAGGAAAGTGACTTAAATTGTGTTTTAGTTCAAATGTAAAGTTACAAATGGGTTTCAACTTTCTGATAGATTTAGGGGGTAGAAAATATGTTCAATATAAAAAACAACAGAAAAATGTAAAAAAAAAAAAAAAAACTTTTTTCAGTACAAATTTGTTTCTGCAAATTACTACCAGCAACAACTTGATGCCAGAGGCTGCAATTTATTTCTTACATTATGTTTTTAATTATTTCTATTTCTATAATCTGTGTTTCATTTTGGCCTAATTTATTATAGCTTATAATTTCATAAATGCAGTGTTTTAAATTAGTTATTTGCATCATTGCTTATTTATAATTTTCAATAGACTTTGGTTAGCTAAATTCCGTAAACCTCATTTGCTCATTTGACCCCCAAAGTTCAGAGACTTCCTCATTTTGTGATATTTATGTTAACCAATCTTGCACTGTGGGCCTTTACAATGATGTGGATCATGTGCAATTTAATTTACTGAATCTGCTTTGTGGTTGCTCTGACTCTACTTTATTCCCCCAGAAAGTCTTAACTGTAATATAAAGCTGTCACATTTGGTTCTGCAGAGCCAAATTCTGGTCTGAATCTGCTGGCCTGAAACTGCTGGCACGTAAATAAGAAAATAGACTACACTATCTTCTTACTGAATAAATTGTTTTGTTGTTGAATATTTGACACTGTCATTGGTTTGTTGAATCATAACAGTTCAACTGGATAAAAAAAAGTGGAACAACAACTCACGGATGAAAGTGTTTTGGGAAAAAAAGTTGAGATATTTGTTAGAAAGTCAAAAGTCTAAGACTTTGGTTACTCTTTCATCAACAGTCTAAAGACTTACATCAAAAGCAAATTTACCAGTGATAATACATTCATTCAAACATCATCTTGAAATAAAACCAGCTTTAGCAGTTTAGAGACAATTACATTATAGCCCATATGCATTTAACAGCCTATTGCTCGAGCATTTAAGATGTTGCATTTCCTTGGAGGTAATTTAATCATCTTAAGCACATTTATAGTAAATGTTAAAACTGTACAAGACAAAAAAGGCACCGTGGAAACATTTTAAATGAATGAAATTTCATTTTAGAAAGCATATTAATATGAAACTTTATCCCCAAGTTTCACAGACAAGGCTTAAGCTTGTCTAACTATTTTTGTCTAACTAAACCTGATTTTGCAGCATTGCCCCTGGTCATTGTCATGAAAAATGTGGATCAAGCATGTTCATTGGTGAAAACTAATTTACGGAGCATCTTCTACAGCAAAAATATCAGCGAAAAGGTAAATTGTGATATTTAAATAAGCCCCAGGCTCCATATCCTGTTGCTGACTTGCACATTGAGTTTAAACTTGAGTTTGACCTTCTAAATGATTTGTTCTTAGATGGAATGGTGCAGTATTACAGTGGGTGTTCCAATGTGTCATATCTTTCCAGTGAAGAACTAGGAAATTGAAACCAATGATGACATGGACATTCTAATTTTACAGGTATTAACTCAAATTATACAGGTGGCTGAAGACAATGTAATGGACCGTTCAGCTAATCAGTCATAATTCACAGAACTGAGATGTGAACAATAACCTTGTTTCATCCTTACTGTATACATTGTAGACAGGTTTTTATAATTAGTTTTTCTTTATACACATAGTTTTAAATGAGATTTAATCTATGATTAAATAATTTCTTCACATTTTCTGGTGGATCTAAGAGTCAAGAGACTTTTCAAGGTTTATTAGCAGGAAGATATTTAGGCAACTTACCAGATGTGGACCAGACAGAAATGCAAGGCCTACCTTTTTGGTTTTGAGAATGAAATGACAGAACAAACAATCATTGAAGCACACGTCGCATAAGTCAGGTTTATTGACATTCAACATCAAATCCACCAAAACATGTTATTCAATACTTTTCTGATAATTTAGTTCATTATGCAGATATGAAATGTTTAAATAGTAGCACCACAGACATTTCCAAAAACATTACAAATAACATCTACAGCATGGCACAGGTGGTAGCGATGAGGGCGAGAGAATGAAATAGAGAATAGTGTGCCCACACTGCTCAAACACAATCATTAACACTGCTTTACAAAACCAGTGTATACAGCCATGTGCTATGGTGCTAAGTAAGAAGACCTCGGGTCACTAAAATGATCAATTTGAACAACAATCCTACAGGACACTATTTCTCACTGCTAAACAGCCAGGTTACTGTGCTATATATATTTTCATTTTCAATCTCAACCTTGTTGATCTAAGTTAAGCCTAAATAATGTAGCTCTCTCAACCAATAAGCAAGTAATAATTTGTGATAATTTATCATAAATTAGAGGAAAGAAATATTAAATGTGGCAATGTCAAGTTACAACATTTAAACTAAAGAGTAAGAATAGCCATAACATTTACTGTCGTTCATGTCACTGAATTCCAAATGTAAAAATAATAATAATACAAAAAATGTAAAGTGTCAATTTTCAGAAAATAACTGTAGGCACTGATTACTGAACTCTGGCACTTATAAAAGAGAGTTGAGGCAAAATCTGTGTTCTGAATGATTGTAAAGTTGGGAAAATGGGATGGTAGTTTTTGATGTGCATCCAGATGATTAGCATCATGATTAGATGATTAGCATCCACATTTCTTGCCTTTTCAAAGACCAAAAAATGTACACTCTAAATGTGGCTTACTGACTTCTTCATAACATACCAATAACAGTTCCAATAAAATAGTTACAAAGCAGAGTCACCCAATTTTGTCTTTGGAATGTTCCAGATACTATAATTGTATTATTGTTATGTAAAACAGGGCAAAGTAACACCCATGTGTCCTTATTTGTGCTGGCCTCTTGCAAAGTGACAGGCAAAGTCATAGCTGTTTCTGCACCTGTGTCCGCATATGTTACACTGAAAAGGGTTCTCGTAACCATGGCAGCCCATGTGGATGGTGTAGAGGATGTTGTCGGGGAAATATATGTGACAGTGGGGGCAGTGGTGGAGCATCTGGGGGTCCTGTACTGGTGTGGGCGTCCCTGGCTGGCTGTTGGTACCGCTGGGAGTGCTGGTTCTCTCGCTGCAGGGTCCCACCCCTGGGCTACAGCCACTGTGCGCTGCCGGTCTGGGCTCGGGGGTGATGGGAGAAGAAGCTTGAGCCGCGCTGACAGAGACGGCAGCGGGTGCCATCACAGGCTGCTGGACGAGGAATGTGGGTTTTTCGTCGGGGAGAGATTCTGCTCCGGGAGATACCGGTGCACCTTGGGCTTCAGACGGGATGCTTGCAAGCTGACCGGCCAAAGTCGAAAGCTGGTTCAGCGGGTTGTCCAAGACCATGTCCTGGTCCTCCCTAGAGCCACTTCCAATTGCTCCACCAATTTGCGCATCCTTTCCTAGACTGTTAAAGGCCTCCTGATGGAGGTGGGCGTGAGGAGGCAGATCATGGCCGAAGTCACCCAAGTGGTGCTGCTCTGAGTTGGGCTTTTGCAATACCATGGATGGCGGGCTGAGGTTGATGAGCAGCCGGCGGCCATAACCGAGAGAGTTTCCTCTCTTCTGGAGGACACTGAGCATTTTTCTGTGTGAGATAGCAGAGCGCGCGCCCTTCATGGGAAGGAGTTTGTGTCTTCGACGCCGGTGATGAGAAAGGTTACTGCGATCGCTGCAGCGGAAAGAGCACAGCTCACATTTGTAGGGCTTCTCACCCGTGTGAGAGCGCATGTGCGCCTCCAGGTGGCGCTCGTACGCTGAGGCGAAAGGACACAAGTGGCATCTATGGGGTTTTTCACCTGGAGGAAGAGATAGAGAACATCTCAACATGTACTTGGTAAGCCGATGAAAAGACCAAAGAGTGCAACTAAAGTTAAAGATCAGGTTTCAGTCTTACCTGTGTGGATGCGAATGTGTTCGATTAACCTCGCAGTGCCTCTAGTGGCGTAGTTGCAATAGCGGCACTTGAGTTTGCCATCATATGTTCTCTCAAAGCCATCCACTAACATCCCTGAACTATCCTCTAAGGACATGTCCACTGCTGGGTGCTCCAGGCCATTCTGGCCAAGTTCTTTAAGGTAAGAAAACAAGAACAGAAAATAACTAAGATCAAGACATGGGACACATCAAGATATATATTAAGTTAAATTAGAGTTTTGCATTTAGCACACTAGAATCAGCTACACTTTCCACAAATAAGGTACACTTTTTTTTTAAGAATTAGAGGCATAAATCCAAATTTTGAGAAAAATGTTGGACATGTTAATCTATAATAAAATAACCTAAAGGTAAATTATGTAACTTTTAATTTATTTTAATTTTAATAAATTGTTCACAATAGATAATGCTTTACTATAAACTCTGTTAGAGAGCTACACATGGCAATTTATCTGTTCAATAAAATGTCTTAATTGTTGAGTAAAAAAAAACACCATCCCCGCTTCACTTTGTTGATTCTCGTTTTAATACAAGCTCTGTAACTGTCAGCAGATTCTATTCTGCGTTTTTTGTAAACAGGTGATTCGAGATTTAGCCTGCCCTATGTCATCCTTTCACGCTCGTTGTGAAAATTAACCTATGCCTCTTCCAAACCATGTACGTGTAACAACAAAAAGATCCCTACAGCGTGGCTAGAACAAGAAGACAAACAATTTAATAAAAATAATAAATAAATATTTAAATGCTTAAAATAAGTAAATAACTTTAAAAGTTTATAAATAACTGCAAACAAACATTTGGTCTCAAACTAGCACCTACCGAATGACAGTTTAAAGGGTTAGTTCACCCAAAATTTTTAATTCTGTCATTATTTACGCACTCTCATGTCGTTCCAAACTTGTAAGAATTTCGTTCATCTTCAGAACACAAATGAAAATATTTTTAATAAAATCTAAGTGCTTTCTGTCCGTCCATTGAAAGCTTTGCTACTGACACTTTGATGCTTCAAAAAGTTCATAAAGAGATTGTAAAACTAATCCATATGAATTGAGCGGTTTAGTCCGAATTTTCTGAAGAGACACGATCGCTTTATATGATGAACAGATTAAATTTAAGCTTTTATTCACATAATAAACATTCATCAACTCACCCATCAGTTGTGGTAAATGGAAGCTCAAACATGTTCGCTTGACATGCCAGACCCAATGAGGTTCATTCTCGTGTTACGAAGCACGTTTGAGCTTCTGTTTATGTTTGCTGGTAACATTAAATGTTTTTCTGTGAATAAAAGACCAAATTCAATCTTTTATCGAAGAATAAAAAGCGATCGAGTCTCTTCAGGAAATTTGGAATCAACCCGTTCAATTCATATGTGATTAGTTTTACAATTTCTTTACGAACTTTTTGAAGAGGCCAAGTTTCAGTTGCGTAACTGTCAATGTAGGGACAGAAATCTCTCAGATTTCAGCAAAAATTGTGTTCTGAAGATGAATGAAAGTCTTACAGTTTTGAAACGACATACGGGTGAGTAATGACAGAATTTTCTTTTTTGGGAACATATCTAGTCAAGTCTAAAACAACACACTGGAAGGCCCTCTCAGCATTACCTCCTTGGAGATCCTCACTGTCTTTTCCTCCGATGACAGAGCCAGATATCATGTTGACATGTTGGGTCTGTTGACTCAGGTACTCCTGAAAGTCCTTCACAAAATCCAGAGGTTCTGGCTTCTCCTCGCCCATTGAAAGATCTACACCGTCGTCCTCTCTTGTCTTAAACTAGACCAAACAGGCTGTGAGTAAAATACAACCAGAAAATCTTACAGATGTACATTTAATAAACGAATTATATAATCTAACATGACACTCACTTTAAACAGAAACAAAAAAGTTTACAAGCAATATGTAAAGTGTGAATCCAGTCGATTCTTCTAAGGTACAATTACATGCAACCACAGGCCAACGGGTGCGGTAAACATATGACATATCTTAAGCTCATAAGTTATAGTGGAGCTTGTGACAATTGTACTAATCAGTTGTATTAGTCTGGCTGTGTTATCCAGTTGACAAGGTAACATGCGTTGCTATGATAGCGAGTGAACGTTGACGTTGCTAAGCATTCCCAACATTTACGTTATCTGTAAAAAAAAAAAAAAGAAAGAAAAAAGATTAACAACAGTTACCTTCTCAAAGACGTCAGAGAAATTAAACCACACTCAGTTGTTGAATGTATTGACTGTCGACCCGTTCTTTAAGGGGATATTAGAAAAATGGGAGTAAATAAAGGTTCATGTTGAAGCTGGACAGCTAACGTCAACGAGTTAGCACGACTGATTCAGTTGAAAACTGATTTTAAACGAGATTTACATTTGACCAGCAGTTAGATCGACGTATTTGAAACATACTCAGTGTGTCCATTAGGACTGTGTCATTAGTAAACAGACAGTAAAAACTGGTGTTTGGTGGCCTAAATGATGCTCTGCGACATCAAAACAAAAGAAAACGGAGGGGTGAAAGTTCAAACAGGAGGTGCGCTGCTGAAATGATTCCGACTTCGCTCCGATAAATGAACATGTAGTTCCTGTGTGTCACTGTGAGTATACGGGACTTTTGCAGAGCAAACCAGACTTTTAAAAATTAATGTATCCTAACACAGTATCCTAAAATGTGCGAATACAGTATTTACTTACATAATTTCCATTTCTTGAATTGAGCAGGTGTTGCTATTTTGCCATGTCTTTAGTTGTTAGCCTATATAGCCCACAAATGTTAAAATAACAAACTGTAGGCTAAAACATTTAAGACGTATTCAGCTTTTCTATTCCTCTAATCAAATCATGTTTTCTTCTGAATATTGTTTTAATTGATACTCAAGCTTCCCGATGCTCTAATATTCCTTTATTTTAAATAACAAAAGCCATGTTCCTGACGCCATCGAAAGGACATCGTTTTGGTGGAAAACAACAGCACAAATATTTGTAAGTATTTACAATGGAGTTTAACTTGATGTCACATTAAACATGCTGTCATTAGCAACATAAATCTGTATGATATTATAAATATTTCAAAAAGATTTAAAATATTAAATTTAACTCTCATTCTCAATCCCTCATTGAGCAATGACTAGCTCTTTATTTCCATCTTGTGTTAGGCATCCTGTTAATTTTCTTTTTATGTTTTAATTAAAAGCATATTTCTGAAAGTGGTGTGTACAATTTTAGCATTTTTAATACTTTATTAAATTACATCTTAATCATATTAATTGATATTCATATCCAAAAGGTACTGCAAAACAGTGTTGATCCATTAAAGAAAAAAGAAAAAGAAAACACTTTTAGAGTTCTGCATCAAGTGCATTGATGATTCATCATCTTTTACCAGATTAGCTAAATACATGGATAATTTCCATATTCAAATGTCATGGGCAATTTGATGAGTACTTGAGCCAATTGCATTACTTTAAATAGCAGGATTGGCTCATTTATGTTTCATAGCGTTTAATATTTAACAAGAGGGGAAGTTAGCCGAAGATCGCATTGCCCCATTTGTGTCAGGGTTGTAGGAAAACCATTGAAGAGGGTGTGACAAATGACCAGTTAGCGAGAGCTTTGGATCCTTATGACACTCTTCAGAGTTGTAATGAGAGGGTTCTAGTGTAACATGCGGCAATTCATTCCCTGTGATCATGGTTCAGATGACCAGAGAACAACTTGCCTTGCTCCCATCGTAGGCTAAAATTTTAACAAACTGTCTATTCATATAGCCTTAGTATGTGTGTGTGTATATATATATATATATATATATATATATATATATATATATATATATATATATATATATATATATAATTTAGTTGGTTAGTTAGTTTTTATTATTTATTTTCTACAATGTTTTTCTTTAGACTTTTCCACAGACACTGCATCTCAAACAGACAATTTTTCTTACCAAAAGAATATCATTGCAGTTATATGTCTAATTCTATACTTTTCTGTAAATAGGGCTGAATCCAACTTTATTTCACAGTTATGACACTAGATGGCGCAGGATGTCAAGTTGTGATGACCATGATGGGAAATAAGGTAGGCCTGTATGTTTTAATATTTTTTTCTTTCTTTTTCTTTTATTATGCACAAAGCATAATGAGAGTTGTCAGTATTTTGATTGTTGCATATGAATAAGCTGACAAGTCTTGATTCAAAGTGCACTGTTATATTAGTATTATTGAGTGAGAATTATAAACAGAATTTAGACAGTTACTATGAGGTGCAGTATTTACAGTCTGTGGGTTTCAGTGAAAAGCGCCGTAAACTGATCCAAAGGCAGGCAAGACAGCCTGACCTTGTGGGGTTGAACTACGACCCCTGAAGCAGTCAATTACAACACTTCCTAATGGCCTGTCCACACTAATGTTATTTTATAGCAATTTAATTATGCTCAGGTTTCCCGTGAAGCCACTTCCCCTTAAATAATTCAAGCAGGGTGACAGTAATTTGTCAGTTGAAAAAGATTAATTGGGGTTTCAAGTGGGCTTCTTTTCATGAAGCGTTATTGTTTTCAAAGCCGGGGAGCAACAGTAGGCCTACATGCGAAAACGATGTTGCAATATGTTTTATAAATGCCAATGACATTTCTTTCTTTCTTTCTTTTTGGTTTTGACAACCACTTATAGTGTCCAAATATTTGATTACACCTTATATACATTCGAACTCCGCACAGACTTCATGACTTGAAGTAACTCGGTCACAAATGAGTATCGGTTCAATTTGTTTGTCCGGCTTAGTTTCCTCTCTTCTCACTCGCCATTTTAATTTAGCATCTGTCTGAAGCCGCTCCATCGACACCTGCTCGGGGGTAAGTCAGACCAAGTTCCCCCGTTGCACCCTAATTCACATTTAAAAGCCTTTGAATGAGCGGGCCCCCTTCTCCCCTCCAAAGCGCTTGATTTATGTGCTGTTTGTGGTTTTATAGAACGCGAAACAATTCATTTTCTCCTGAAAAGGAATTGGGTATTAATTTGGAGAAGGCCCCTGAGCACTTTTTTAAGACTCCAATCATATGCTGGAGTCATTTAAAGGCTGCCGTGGACATTAGCCCCCGAAGAAAGGCTTTTAATCCTGCCTGAAGAGCGCAGCTATAGAAACGGCTGCCCCAACGCCAAATCATTACTGCTAAAGGGTGAAGGAGGACCACTGCTGGATTTATTCTTCACGCCCCCAAGACTATTTATTTCTGGAGAGACCCTATCTTACACCCCCCACCCTTGTGCGACACGGGGCGTGTGTAGAAGCAGAGAAAGGGAAAGAAATAGGATAAAGGAAGTACATATTAAGCTTTTCATTTTCCTGCCACTTAATTTCCTCGCGGCCGCCTGTGTAATGAATGTAATTGCTACCTTTGATGAGAACACTATTATCTGAATCACACTTTAAATGGGCAAACAAGGCCCCCTCCATCCTCTCTCTCTCCCCCCCTCACAAAGCGGGTATAAGATCTCTAATTATGTGACAGAACAAGTGGTTTTTCTCAAAGCCGTGGCGTTGCGCTCGATTGCCAAAGAGCAGCCTTGGTTACATTTGCACAAAGGCGCAGATTAGCAGCGATACGCACGCCACACACAAAGATGGGCGTTTTTTATCATTAATTTCCTGCGTGAACCAATGAATGTCCCTGTACAGGAAATTCTCATTTAGTCGAATACCAGATCTCATTTTCTAAAAGTCTGGGCCAATCTGGCTGATTGGAATATTGCATTGAAATCAAAGCAATAGGGCCTAAAGGGAATAAAAAAGAATGCCAGTATACAAAAGCAAAGAGTAAAATAAACTTTATTTATTCCCTTAAGAAAAGTAGTAGCCTGTTCATATTATGCTGTTTTGTTATAGCTTAATTTACATAGGCCTATATGAAATCTGAGATAAGTCTATCTATCTATCTATCTGAATGGGTTATTATTTATACCCATTGTATTAATTTAAATAACACAATACAAAGTCAAATATCCTAAAAAGCTATTATTGTACCTCATCATATATGTGCTGCTTGGATCACGTTCTAACTTTTGTATGACACACCGATCCTCAAACAGACAGTTCAGTTATTCATGAGGATTTATCTTTGCACAGCTCTCGGCGCGCACGCGGTGAATAGCTATTTAATAAAAGTGTCGGGCGCGTCCTACAGATGACGTGCCTTTACGAGGCGACGCACGATAAAACCGCTGTCACCTTATGAAGTCTGAACGCGCGCGCGTCCCTCTGGCAAAGTATTAAAGCTTCGCTGGAGAGATTTTCAAACGTCACAGGTGACAGCACGCTTTCTATTCCGTCGAGCTCTTTAGCCCCGCCGAGATGCAAAAAACTATAAAGCAACGTCACAAATGATGAATTACACAATTATTCTTAAATGGCTGGCGTTTTGAGCTATATGCAAAGCCATTTGGCACCTTAAATGTGAGTTATTATTCTTTAAAGCAAGCTATACTTAAATGATAAAGTGATAATCAATTCCTTTGACTATGATGCCTCGCTTGGAGCCTGGGGGAAAAACTACTGATCACTTCTATTGGTCTGCAAATGATGGTACTTACATCATGACAGATGGCTGGCAGGAGCAATGTGTGACTTTAGAAAGGTTTATAATGTCTGAAACAGGCTGCCATTCGGGCCCAGTCAGGCAACAGAGGAATGGGCCAATATTTCTGAGTGAAGTGGCATTTTAGCTGTATTTATCTGAGGATCTCTACACCAAAACCATAGGCACTAATAAAGAAGATGCTGTAATAGCTTTTGACTGGGTCCAGTCGCTCTGGATGGGGAATGAACTGTCCTTTGCTGAATTATTGTGGCCAAATGCCATTTGTACAGCCTGAAAAGTGGGGGCATTTATCCTGACTGTCAGCGCTTGGCAATAGCTCATAGTCCTGAATGATATCTCCCAACGCACAGTTGCCCCAATACTCGCATTTCATGCTCGGCGCTGAGAGGGAAACTAATGGATAGCACTGTCTGAAGGCAGATAATTTAGAGCATCTTCTGTCAAATCTTTAAAACACATGGCTCTACACAAGCCAGCGGATACAGTGGAGTGCATTCAGCGGCACCACCCCTGCGCCTCCCTGCCACTTTGGGGCACTGAACCAGGGAAATTCATTAGAAATGGCTTTTGAATTCTCAAAAAGTAGGTAGAGTATGGGGATCAGTTGATTTTATGCTGAATTTGGGTAATGTTTAGTTTCGTTTTAGTCTTCCTGTGCACAAATATACAAGTGTATGTAAATGTGTTCACAGTGAAGATGGGTTTCTCCATGAAATTTGCAAGATTAAGTAGATGTTTGTATTAACTCATAATATTAAAGTAACAGTTCACTCAGTTCATCATTTACTCACCCTCGTGTCATTCCAAACCTGTATGACTTTTTTCTGCTGAGCACAAAAAATGAAAATCTTTAAAGAATGTTGGGGTCCAATGTTGTTCCAAACAACATTAAACCCAATTACTTGAATATTGACTAAATAAATCTCTATAATTTTTTTCACAATATCTTCTTTTGGATAGTGCAGAAGAAAGAAATTCATGATACAGGTCATTAATATCATGTGGTGCTAAAGAAAAAAAAAGTTTCTAAAAAATATAACAGAAGTCAAACTAAAATGATGCTCTCTTAATGTATTATATGGACATGCTGTTTGTGTGGTTGACTGTCTGAATTACAAACATTAGGTAGCATCCAGACACAGAGGACATCTCAGGTTAAAGAGACCCAATAGAGTATTGATTATTGATAACAGCTGATCATTGGTATAATCATGTCTAATTGACTCCTTATCTCTTTTTCAGACTATAACTATTCATTGCAGAGCAGATGTTCTGCACCTCCAAGCCTGTTCATTTCCATTCTTCTTGGTTTCAGTAACTACTCTTTTAGAAACTGTTTTCTATAGCACCACATGATATTTTACCATTGAGCAATGACCCTCCGCCCAGTGTTTTCTGTAGCCCAGTCTATCATTTTTAAACATATGTCCAGTTTGCTTTCCACATCACAGTGCTTAGTATGTTTCATTTATACTCCACAGAAGTTGACGCTGTAACAAGGAAGTACTCCATTACCTCTGTATTCTGTTTCTGAATGAATAGGCCCTCTAGTATTATTCACTTTCCCTGAACACTGCTCTTATCTTGCTCTTTACCCAGTAGGCCTCGTTAGTCACCATATGAGGTGAGTGGCCAGGTCATAATGGGAGGGAGGAATGACCCTCGACCTCCTTGACCTCTTATCGATCTCTGGGCCTAGTGCAGCTGGGCCTCTGTGAGTCTGTGTTCCAATGCATAGGGGGAGGAATTTAAACATGACACGCACTGTACCATGCCAGCGTGCAGTTGGGGAGATCATTAATAACATGCATTTTACCTGTACATCAGTGACAAACCAACCAGAGCACAGAGAAGCAGGGAGTTTATGGATACAAACTTGGGGATCACATAAAGAAGCAATGAAAGAGAATGGATAAAGAGCTGTAGATAAACAAAACCCAATAAATCAATGTTTCTGTCTGTCTGAATTCTCAGGGATTAGAAATTTTGGGAGGCTGATGAAGTGATAAATAGATAACGAATTGTACTGAATAACCTCAACTGCCATGCTTATCTTAATCAGAGGAGCAGTTTAGTTTAAGTGAGTAAATGCTCAAATATTTGACCATCCTCTTATATTAATTTTTTTTTATATGTATATACAGTGTGTGTGTGTGTGTGTGTGTGTGTGTGTGTGTGTGTGTGTGTGTGTGTGTGTGTGTGTGTGTGTGTGTGTGTGTGTGTGTGTGTGTGTGTGTGTGTATATATATATATATATATATATATAAAAAATGTTTTTAAAATATTTATGTAACTCTGAAGATTTTTAGCATGGTAATGAATACGACAAATAAATGATGTATTTGATCTTGGCCCAATAGATCTGCTACTCTGCTGCTGCTGATAATGCTGCTGCTGTTGACTATTGCTGTTGTTGTAGTTGTTGTTGTTGTTGTTGTTGTTGTTGTTATTGCCTACTGCCAATACAAACACTAATACGCTGCTGTGGTATTTAAGACATATACCGCTGCACAAATAACATATTTAAAATGACCTGTAGCAGGCCTATACAGGTGGAGCTGGGGAAGGTGGAGGGTCTAACCATCTATTTAAATGTTTAGCTGCAAGCTCATTGGCTGCAGATGTGACAGGAACCAATCAGTTTGTGCCATGTAGTAAACGATGTAAATAACATCAGGTTGCGTTAAGGATCCATCAGCCTGTGCCACCTAGAGTTTCATGACAGAACTTGTGCTGAATTCGGAACCACATACTAGCATTATACTACTCTGACTATTTTCCCCATATTTTTCTAATAGTAAGAGGAGTATGCAAGTATGCAGTTCTGAATGGTAATGCTGAATTTTTAGCATCATTACTCCAGTCGTCAGTGTCACATGATCCTTCAGAAATCATTATAATATGTTGATGTGGTGCTCAAGAAACATGTCTTCTTCCTATCACTGTTGAAAACAGTTGTGCTGCTTAATACTCTTCTGGATTTTCAGGATTTTCTTTTTCAGGATTCTTTGCTGTATAAAAAGTTTAAAATAACTGCATTTATTTGAAATAGAAAACATATTATTAATGTATTTTATGTCAAGTTAATGTTTACTTTTGATCAATGTAATGCATCCTTGCTGAATAATAGTATTCATTTCTTTTTTTTAAAATCCTACTTATACTGACTTCAAACTTCTGTGTGTAATATGTGTGTCATTTAATTTTTTACAGATTTTTTGCCAATTTATAAGCGTCAATCTTTTTCACTCTTTCTGTTTCTCTATCTTTCTCTGTTTCTCCCTTTTACTCTTATTCTTTTTATTCTGGTATCTTGTGAGGTTTCTTTTCTTTTCTTTGCATGGGTTTGCATGGGTTTCTTTCTAGATCCTATCACTTCTTACACTTTCACAACTCTGCTTCTTTTTTACATCTTTCTGCTATCAGACACACATGCACTTTTATTCACCTTGATCTTTGGTCGGGTAAAGACTACAATAGCAGGCCTGTAGACTTTTAAAGAATCGTCTTTGTGGTTTTCAAAAAAAAATAAAAAATGTTGTAGGCCGCATGGGGGAAGTAAGCCGCTAATGTATGTAATAGTTTTCTATAAATAATCGAATGACAACATGGGCGCAATGGCATCTTGGGACTGTAAAAGAATATGTAACCAATTTTAGTGCTATTAAAGCAAAATAGAGAACAAAATATATAAGAGGTCGAGGGAAAGGTTTCATTTGTAACCAGGGAATAAGGGCTTTATGGCAGCATAGGATACAGTCACTGTTGAAAATAGAAAAGAAAAAAGGATCTTAACATTGAACAAAAAGAATTAAAGCAGGGGGAAATATGTGCTGTGCATAAAATCAATTGGTCGATAATTGGCTCACTTCTCATGTGTGTGCAGGTGTGTGGCCATACATCTCTTCCTAGGAGCACTGATTTGATTTGCACTTATGTTTTTACAAATAATCAATGCTTCATTTTGACTGCAACAGATCGTGCCTCGTATAGTACACTTTCATTTGGAGACACCGACAGCTTGAAATTGACATACAAACAGATAAATATCAGAAAATATGGCCTGGATTCACTTTATTGTTTTATTATGTTGCTTTCTATAGAGTTGTTTTTGCTTCAGAAATACTTAATTTACTGTAAGAAAATACACAATTACAAAGATTCATTATCGTCATAGTCATCTATGCTCATTGTCATCTATGCTCATCATCATCATCCAGCGAGTCATTGTTATATCGCCACCTCCATCAGGGCTATCATCGTCATTTATTACCATTCTAATTTAAGATAATTAAAATAAGTGCCTGTGTCTGATTAATACACCTACAGCTGTAGCATCAGAATCACTCACTGTGCTCAGTATTTGCTAATTTTAAGCTTGCATACTTTGCATAACCGAAAGAAATGTCTTTCATAAAAATGTTAACACATTCTTCAGTGTGTGTGTGTGTGTGTGTGTGTGTGATAGGTGTAGTGTAGTAGGGGGAGAGAACAGCATCTAATTTGTTTGCCATTGATTTGTGGTGCATGTGGGGCTAGACTGATATTTATGGGGAGAAAATGCCCCTTCTGCCCCCAGGACTCTGGTACAAATCAGATGTGAGATCCAATATGGCCGTCATGAAGAACGGATGGTGTGAGGCGAATAAAAAGAGTCTTATCTCAAATGGATTTGTGTGGTGACACTAACAAGGGCTTTTAATCTTTCATTCAAGATGAATTCTATTCTCTCCTGGATTATCTATTCTCTATTCGATTTTCCTATTAAGGAGTACAAGTGTGGTAGGCTTTATTTAGCCAGTTTAATTTTTAGAATAAGATCCCTGTGAATGTCAGTCATGAGTACTTTTTCATAGAAGTCTATCTCTGTCTTTTATTTCTCTCTTTCTCTGCTTTAAGACAGCCCCCTCTCATTGCTCTCTTTGAGCGGTGGCAGTAGCTGCTTAATTATGTAGGGAGGTAGGAGATCTTTATTCTCTGTGTCCATGCTGATAGCATCTTATTCACTCTCAGTGTTTGAGGTTTAGATTTTATCTTGACAGGCTGGCTGACAAATAGGAGTCATCCTACACCTGCACTGGGAACCCGTACTGGTATACATTTATTTTAAATGAAAATAAATGTATAGATTTAAATGAAGAATAGTAAATAAATTAATATTATACACAGACACACACACACACACATATATGTATGTATGTATATAAATATACAATTATTATAATTATAAATTAATATAAATTATAAATTAATATAAAAATAATAAAAATGGAAACCCATACTGGTATACAAATTTTAAGTTTTAAATAAATGTATAGATTTAAATGAAGAATTGTAAATAAATTAATATTATACACAGACACACACACACACATATGTATGTATGTATATAAATATAAAATTATTATAATTATAAATTATAAATTAATATACAAATAATAATAAAAATATATAAATTAATATAAAATTCATTAAATATATAATATTTAATAGATTTAAATGAATACATGCAATTATTTAAAAAATACATATATTGGGAAATATTATTTATAATATAATCATATATTGAATATAATTTCTCTCTCTTTTTTTTATCTGTCCACAATTGTCTGAATGTTGGTATCCTTGTTTCCACAAAAATGTTAAGCACCAAAAAGTTTTCAACATTAATAATAATAATAAAGGTTTCTTGAGCACCAAATATTATACTGATTTCTGAAGGATCATGTGACACTGAAAACTGGAGTAATGATGCTGAAAATTCAGCTTTGCCATCACAGGAATAAATTACATTTTTAAATGTATTACAATTATTTTAAATTGTAATAATATTACTGTTTTACTGTAGAGACTTCTTTCAAAAACATAAAAAAAAAAAAAAATGTTTCCAAACTTTTGACAGGTACCATAAGATCCTTTTCCTGATCATGACAGCTGCTATTTGCATTTGTGCTCATTTTAATTAAAATGCATATTTAATAGCTAATGATACAAATTATAAAATGAATAATGTTGAAGTATTTAAGCTTATATCTGAGGACATGACAATGAAATTAAAGCTTCTATTAATGACCTGTATTAATTACTGTACTCAGTTTGTTTGATTAATCCATGCACCCCATTACAGCTCGTCTCTCTGTTTCCTTTAGTCAGGAAAAGTCGGTTGCTATGGCCACATTTATACGTGTTCATAAGTGGCCCTGAGTGACTGCTCACCATCTCGGCTCCAAACAACGAGCAATAATCAGCTCATTAAAGAGCTTCCCTCCTCCCCTCATACCCCACGCTCATCTAAATAACAAATAACAGGCTCTCTCTCCATTCTGTCTTTTTCTCCTCTCCGTCCCCCCTCCTTTTGAACCACATCTCATAGAAATGTATTTATATCTCTATATCTACAATCGAGGCTGTGAGTGGGGAAAGAAAGGGGAGAGAAAAAGTGGGTTCTGTCAGAAGTGGTGGGGAAGAGTGTGAAAGTAGCCGATTTTCTTAATACATCCCCTGGGAGCAGATAAGTCTATCAATCTGTTAGATTGGAAAGCCATTAGGTGCCCTGGTTTATGCGTCTCAAGCTGTTAAAGCAGAGCAGATTGATTGTTGAGCCTTTGATGGGATATGCTGATCTAATCTCACTGTGCTTCAGTTTGCAATAAATTACACAATTCATTTCCCCCCATTTAGGGGAAGAAAATGACACCTCCAGGCATGCCTGGCCTCTCCGGGCGAAACAGCACACAGAAGCTATTTTATGGCGCCATTTAGCCAGCAAGCTTTCAGCCAACCAGGCCAACCTTCTCTCTCTCTCTCTCTCTCTCTCTCTCTCTCTCTCTCTCTCTCTCTCTCTCTCTCTCTCTCTCTCTCTCTCTCTCTCTCTCTCTCTCTCTCTCTCTCTCTCTCTCTCTCTCTCTCTCTCTCCTCTCTCTCTCTCTCTCTCTCTCTCCCTCTCTCCCTCTCTCTGCTCTCCTTCCCAAAAAATCGAAGCATAATCAAGGTGTATGTTTAGAAAATTTATTGTTATAATTTCCACCCATAATCTCCTCCATTTTCCTGCAGCCAGAATGACATAGATCATCATCTGGAGTAAAAAAAAAAAGAGGAAAATGGATAGCAGTTTAAAATTTATCGGTTTTTGATTCTCAATTATAGGTGTTTATGACTTCATCCGTCTTCAGCCACCTCAACCTTTTCCATTATGGTGGAATATTATTTGTACGGAATCCATTAAATTCACAAGGCAGGACTCTAATGGCGGGGCTGCAGTGCTTTGCAGAGGGAAAAGTTTTTTTGAAAGGTTAGCTTTAGCAAAAGCGCTGCTGTTATGACACCAGAAATTGCTTTATTGATGGGCTTCCTCAGAGCCTGAGCATTTGGGCCATTTGTAACAGCCTCCATATCTCTATCTCCCTTCAGACACTGATGAGAAGCCACTGCTGCCTCAACCCGATTACAGCGCTGTAATGACACACGGTCAGAACGCTTGGCCCAAGAACGCTCACACCTGGCTATATTCTACGGAAGCCATCACCTGTGTGTGTGTGTGTGTGTGTGTGTGTGTGTGTGTGTGTGTGTGTGTGTGTGTGTGTGTGTGTGTGTGTGTGTGTGTGTGTGTGTACCTGGACAGGTGCTGCAAAGCCATTCCACAGATTCAGCCATGTCAGAAAGAATGAATGGGGTCTTTTAGTTCTTGGTTGGCACAAGGAAGACACAGATCATTGCATCAATGTCGGACACTGAGGGTCAGGGAACCTGTTGAACATCTCTGTACCTGTAAGCAACGTTTACGCTTCCCAAGGTGGTACATCAGACAAAACATTCTTGATTCTCATAACTTAAACACAATGAGCATGATTACATAGACAATATATCATCATTGAGCATATTTAACCCTACAAGTATTTAAGTTACTTTATTCATGCATGCCTTCTCAATTCTTTATCATTTTTTTAAAGGCTAATTTAATTGAAGAACGTTTTAATTGTTTTGTCCATACAATGAAAGTCCGACGGGACCAAAACAGCTTTCATTGTATGGACGAAAAAAAGAAAAAATAGAAACTGGGTCATTTTTCTAAATATTTTCCTTTGTGTTCCGCAGAAGAAAGAAAGTCAAACAGATTTGGAGTGAAATGAGCGTGAGTAAATTATGACATTCGCATTTTTAGCTGAACAACCCCTTTTACATGACTCTGCCCAGGACAACGGGCTAATTATAAAGCACTGTTTCTTCTTTTGGGGTTTTTAGAATTAGATTTATACTCAATTCTTTCCATTTTCCACAACAACTTCTGCAGATAGTGTATTATGTGCGAAGATGGAGAACCTTGGTCCTGATGGCCTATTGTTAATCCAGTGTTCGGACATGGACTGACCTGTAACCCACTTGGCGAGAGCCTCTTCTCACCCTCAAAGTGACATTGAATTCTGCTCTTTTCTCCGCGCCCCACATAAGCATATAAAAGCAGCTCACTGATACTTGGCTAATCACGCTGTAACTCAGAGCCTCTAACTATCTCTCGGCCAATCAATAGCTTCACCATCCCAATTAAGGTGGGCCAGGTCAGGGCCAGGCCACAGTCAGTCCTTTACAACTTAAATGCCATGTTTAAATCCATTGTGTGTATTACAGTGGGACGAGCCGCCTGACCTTCAAGCTTTTAATGCCTCGTTTCAATAGTGCCGGACATTAATGCACTGAGAAAGAGCATGCAGTGGTCATTTTGTACAAGTCGGTTAAACAGATCAGGATATTTTAAAGTGAAGGTTTCAACTGTGTGTGCTAATCATGGTGCTTAGAAAACATTTTTAGCTTAGTCTATTTATACTTGTGCATTTGGCATAAATTTGTATTAAAAGCAACTTGTAGTGCATTCAAGGCGTACACTTTATTAGTCTGGCATTATTGAAGTATCTTATAATGGTCATATGGATCAACAGATCTTAATGGATTGAAATAATTTTTCAATCTGTAATAAATCTAATATATATATATATATATATATATATATATATATATTCCCTAAATGTACACACAATTAACAAAATGTACCTTTAAAAAATAATCATAATTCCCGTGATTGTTCTTTTAATAGTTTTTTAGTGATATCATAGCGACCATTTTTCACTGTGTGGTGCTTTTCGATATTATACTCATGTCTTTTATCACAATTTCGACCAGACGAGAGAAACTCACAAGATATCAAAACAAAAATCTATATATAATACGTGGGCAATTACAGCGCGAAGTTAGCGGCGTCTGGTCATTGTCACAGCGCGGCGCGCTTTTCTCATCTCCCGGGGTCGTTAGACGATGATGGATGTAAACCTATAAAGTATCTAAACTGGACCTTTTAACAAACCATGAGCAATACTATCATTTCTTTAATAGAACCTGCTGACCGTGTCATTCCGTCCCGCCATTCGTCATTTTCCCGGTGAAATAATCAATAACTCCACGCTCTGAAATAAATAATCTAAAAGTCAGGGAACATTATATCTTCCCACCAGGCAGAGAGATACAAAGCGCCGAGATGAAGACTAATATGAAATATCTACACATAGCCTACATGGCACAAGCCCCAATAAAGGCACGCACCGAACACTGATTCTAATAGTTGTGTGTAGCGTCCATCATTCGTGGATAAAACTCAGTGTGAGCCATGTGTGCGCTGTTACACTGAATTAATGAATTAGGCCTATGAGCTTACATCTCATTATAGTTTTGTATATAAAACATCTGTAGACTATTATAGCCTATTCATCTAAGGTATTAGAAATAAGCCTTGTGTTTAAAACTGATAGCCGAAAAATTTATTTTGAAGAAGGGAGTTGCCCGAGTAACATCAGGGAACGACTTATTTGAACCTAACCTATATATTTTGACGATAATAATGCAATAAAAGTAGGCTACACATACATGGTCAAAATATGTTTTAACTGTTGCATTGTATATTTTACTTGTAGTGGCGTAGGGTTCAACACTTTAATTTCTTACAGTTATTCGGTCTAATAATAATTATACAAATTATTCCGACTCACTGTCTTTGGAAAATGTTTTCACAATCCCATAATATAATTATTATTTTTTTCGACACACTAATCCTATTTACATCAAATTTAACATTTAGAAAACCATTTTCTGTTTTGTCACCAAAAGCAGTGAAACAAGCACAAATGTGGACCACGTACATGCAGCTTAATTTGAACAGCAATCAATAACCTAATATCATAATCAAATGCGCCAGCGGTTCTGAATAAGTTGTAATTCCCCTGCTTTTACTCTTTAAATATGCTATTAATAGGCCTACTATTAATTTTGATAATGGTAATAATAATGCTATTGTAATCATAACATCACTTATGTCCAGAACTAAATTGCTCTGTCGATCTAGCTATAACTTATTGTCAAAGGACTTAATTCATATATATATATATATATATATATATATATATATATATATTTTTTTTTTTACAGCAACAAGCTTGGCTTTTATTGGTTTGCTGTTTTGCAAGCGTGCAGTAATTCTTTATAACCTGTAGAGGACGCTCTCATCTCGTTCAATCAGTGACTTATGCCGTCCAATTCAGTCTTGTTAATAATTATAGAAACAAAATTATTATTATCTTTGTCGAAAGAAGACACTAACACGAACGGATGTGATTAAAGATGGACAAAGCTGGCAACCTGATGATAGGCCATGCACATATGTTCACTGGTTCATTTTACTTATTTATTTACTTTTTATTTTTATTATTAGTAGTAGTAGTAGTATTTATTTTATTTTTTATTTTGTGTGTGTGACAGTGATAGTGTGCTGTTCCCGACCAAACTCAGCATTTAGTGGCATTAAAAGTATGACCTCATGACCTATCTATAAGATTTTTGTGGTTTATTTTGTGGTGTTAAACTGTGAAGTAATTCTTGATTCTAAGACGAATGCAGTAAAGTTCATTCATACTTAGAACTCTGCTCCGATGACAATTAGTTTGTTACAAATATAACTATTTAGTTTACTAATTAGTTGCAATAAACACTTGTGAAAATAGGCTATTTGAGTTTAAAATAGTAATGTTAAAAGACTTTAAACAGAGAGTGATTTCAACTAATCTATTATCTATTTGGAAACTTAAAAGAGCGTGCAAAGGTAGGCTAAATTTAAAATACGCCTGATTTTAGCAATAGCTATTCGTTTAAAAATCTGTAAGGGATTTATATTGAAACTACACTCGCAATGTGCTTCACCTGTAGTAGTAATAATAATAATAATAATAATGATGATAAAAAGAAATAGCTTTCCATATTGTTTACATATTATATAACCAACAGGGTTGTATAATACAATATTATATTAAAATGATGTAACATTTTAGAGCTACCAGCCAATAAATGTTCTCAAAGCAGCAACTACAGATTAGAGTAGATTTAGGCATATGTGAGAAGAAGAAAAAAAGAAAAAAAAAATCTAGTTTTGCTTTCAACACTTTTCCCTCATATCTATTAGTATCTCTCTGACCCTAACTACAGTTTACACCTTTGTCATATGGCCATATAAATGTAGAAAGTCTGTATGAAACATTTTATTGATATGCATTGTTCAAAAAGTCAACTTTAACTTTGCAATGTGGCCTAAACCACCTTTTTCGCTATTGCCTTCATCGGCGCACCGCTTGAGCTAAATCCTTGTTCCTTTGTGTTAATGGTCCGTCCTCATTTGCCACCTAATTGGACTATATAAGACCAATAACAGGAGAGAACTCTCAGCCCAGCAGCCAACGCGAAGAGTCTGGGAGGCCCCTCCTCTCTCCCGACTCTCCACTTCCCATCTCTCCCTTCATCCCATTTGCTATTGTACGTGCCCAATCGCCGTATACTTTCTGCATTTAACTCGGGTGACATTTTTATTTCATCATTAGCATCTGGCGCCAGACGGACGCGGTGAGCATCATTTTCACCAAGGAACTCTCGGAAGATGATCAGCAAGATTAATATTGTTTATCTCGCCCCGCGTTATTGTCTTTCATTTTAACGTCAGTGCTGACCGTAAACAACCGCGTTTAAGTTCCCAACACTGGAAGAGTTTACCAAGGACCTTCAAACTGTTGAAAGATTTTTTTGTTTTAGATTTTTTTTTTAACAATTTTCAAAATATATTATAACCCCGAATTTCCAGCCAACATGCCCGAAACAACCCAGGATACATGTGCTTCGGCAAAAGACTCTCCGTTTTTCATAAAAAATCTCCTAAATTCTGACAGCAAGCCGTCAAAGCCTAAGCCTATTTTGGCTTCAACTAAAGCAGGACTTGATGCCAGCTTCTCGCTCTCTCAGGTTGGGGAATTTAACTTTCCTCGCTTTGAGTTGCCGACCCAGCGCTTTGCGTTACCGGCTTACCTTGAGCGTGCCTCGGCATGGTGGTACCCGTACACACTCAGTGCATCTGCGCATCTTCACAGAACAGAAGGTACGTTTTGATAAGTCATAACTGATTGTTGTGTAGTGTGCATTGATTTGTTATTCGTCAGAAATAATAGCGTGATTCTGCTAGCAAATGGTGCACACGTAATGTTAATGAGAAGCAAGTCAGCTCAGAACATAGTTTGGGAAATGTTTCCTGACAGATATAGCCCAAATCATATAAACATAGGCTACATGTAGCAATTATCATAAGCTGTGTTTTCATTATTTTCATTATCATAAAATGTGTTTTCATTCTTTAAATAAGAAAGTGACTGAGTTTTATTGTAAAATGCAATGTTTACGTTTAAAAACACTGAGATTTTTTAAGACAGTACGAATCACACTGTTTGCACCTGTCATGTGGCTAAGTGACGCGACCTGTGAAACTTGATATTAATAAATTTCTGAAAGAAAACGAATGCTAATCTGAGCTCTCTTACTGTAGCAGCACAGAAAGTGAGAGACTCGTCACCGATCACAGGCACCGACCGAGACTCACCTGAGCTCGTGCTCAAATCAGACCCGGACGCAAAGGACGATGAAGACGACAACAAAAGTGGAGACGAGATTGTCCTCGAGGAGAGCGACATCGAAGATGGTAAAAAAGAAGGCGGCGTGGACGACTGGAAGAAGAACGACGACGGCGCGGACAAGAAGCCTTGTCGGAAAAAGAAAACTCGCACGGTGTTTTCTCGGAGTCAGGTGTTCCAGCTGGAGTCCACCTTCGACATGAAACGTTACCTCAGCAGCTCGGAGCGCGCCGGCCTTGCTGCCTCCCTTCACCTCACAGAGACCCAAGTCAAAATCTGGTTTCAGAACCGCAGAAACAAATGGAAACGTCAGCTGGCCGCAGAGCTGGAGGCCGCCAACTTGAGCCACGCAGCAGCGCAAAGGATTGTCAGAGTACCCATCCTTTATCACGAGAACTCGTCCTCTGAGAGCTCCAGCACAGCGGGCAACGTGCCCGTGAGCCAGCCGCTGCTCACTTTCCCTCATCCGGTTTACTACTCTCATCCCATCGTCACCTCCGTGCCCCTCCTCAGACCGGTTTGAGAGGACGACAGATGCCTTTTTTATGTAACTTATGTAACTAAAACAATTTTACAGAGACTCGAAAAGAGGGGAAAAGAGAAAAGACGGAAATGAAACCAAGAGACAAAGCTATTTTTGTTTAGAAAATAATTTAAAACGAAAGAAAAGAAAATGTACAAAGACGCACTATCATGCATTTGAGCCCTACATATTTTTTTTTACAACTCACAAATATACCCATACAACTTCACATAAATAAGGCGAATGTTCTGATGTTGGTGCTGGTTGGTGGTGAATTACAATGATTCGTTAATTTACTGTCATTTTATTATTATCTATAAATATCACAAGTCAACTTGTTGACACGTCAAAGAAAAGAGTTAATACACCTGGTTAAGTTTTTTTTTTTTTTTTTTTACCGGGAAAAATCACACTGAACACGGATGTGCAAAACTACTGTATGATCCATATATTTAGGCAACATGTTGTTTTTGAAACTCGTATTTTAGACACATTTTCTTAACCAAACAGTTGTTAGGTTGAGAAGATAACTGCTGAAAACGATTTTGTGTCCCTGGTCCCGCGTTCAATGGACAATCATAGGCTATATCGGACAGAAATTACAGTTAAACTGAAGACACGCAAACACTAATAATAAAAACTTTTACTTTTATCTATATTATTTACAGATGTATATGTACATGTACAGATATAACGAACCAAAATGAGGAAAGGTGTCATTTGTACAGTAATAGCTAAGTTTTTTTACATTGTATTCTGTTGTGAAATAAACGGAGACTATTAAAGTCTACATGTCTTGATTGACGTTGTGGCACGACTGCTGTGTTGAAGCGAAAAATTGTTTCACAATTTAGTAATGTTTATATGGGCATGCTCGCTAATACACTAGCGAGTACAAATAAAAACATGAATTTCAGTAGGCCTAAATAATATAGGCCATATGAGTTAAGAAATCAGCATGGGAGTTAAAACTGACATGAGATTGCACAACCCCATAACTAGTTACAGTATGAGGGAAGCACTGTCTCAAAATTATATGGAAGTAGTTCTATACATTTCAAAACAACGAAATATTCTTAAAAGGGATGTAAATAAATGAATATGTAAATAATTTATTAATTAAATCAATACGTGGGATAATTGGTTTATTTATGAATTAATATTGTATTTTGTCAGTGCGCCTTGCTAAACATTAAAGAAAATAATGTAAAAAAAAAAATCATCTCTATTATTGTTTGAGTTACAGCATATTTTATGGAATATAAAATACCACGAGCTAAACCAAGCTTGCAGCAAAACCGGAATTGTTTCACTTATGCCTCAACAAGCTGAAATACCCATTACCATCTCAATTACAAGCAGGTGCACCTTTAAATCTGGCGGACTCTACAAGCTGTGTTTTGCAAAATCGCGTTGTCAATAAGACCGTATAATTATCGGTGAGAGCTGGCGGAATTGCATTAAGAGTTTCCCCGCTCTTTGTGTGTGTGTGTGTGTGTGTGTGTGTGTGTGTGTGTGTGTGTGTGTGTGTGTGTGTGTGTGTGTGTGTGTGTGTGTGTGTGTGTGACAGAGAGAGAGAGAGAGAGAGATAAGAGTAAAAACTGAACTCCAATGCATGAAAAAAAAAGTAATGAATTTATTGCTAGTGCTGTAAAATGCATGCATGCAACCCATTTATACCAACCTCAACCTGTTCATTTATTATTGATGTCAGTGGAATAGGTTAGACAACATAATACTAATAATAGTTATAATTATATGTATATTATAATAATACAATTATTATTATTATTATTAGCCTAATCATAATAATAATAAAAACTCCCCTTTAGAACGGTCCGTCTAAAATTACTTTGATACCTTAAACCTTCAGATTAATGGCTTCAGATTCAGGGCTTATAATTATTTTCAGATAGGCTATATGTAAATAAAATTTAGAGTAGAGTTTACTGTTACCAAAACTAAAGGCTTAAAAAATGGAATAAACAGGGACCATAGAGAGAACTTTAATATGGGTCAGTCATGCTCATCGACAAGCATTGGTCTTCCTATTGCACTCTTCCTCTATAAAGTCGAAATTAACTCTCTGCGTTGGGTCTGAGCACTCAGCCAAGAGCACATTCAAATACCGTCGCCTAATAATCATAACTCCTATATTGACGTATAATATAATGCAAGCTCAGCACGAGCCCATTACGGTGAATTAATAGATCGCAGAGGCATTATTGCCTGTAGAGTATTGATCGGATAACGTCTGTAAAATATTGTTTTAAATCAAGGGCATTGTTAACAGTCCCCCCCACCCCCTCCCCCCCAATGACCTTGATCCACTGTCATAAACTAAAAAATTATATATAGCTATCACTCGATAATTTCCATTTGACCATGTCTTTATGCAAAGAAGGGAGGTGGGGATAAACAAATAAAATGTTCTATGCGCATTAACATAGAAGAAGTTAGAATAACATGGAAGAGTTTGGACAAATGCATAACCGGTATTTAAACAACCCCCTCCCAATTTGTGCTCGTATGTCATCTCTTTCTGTCTATGTGATTATTCCTATTTGCACAACAGTGTTTTTCTTTGTGAATTTGGCGGGGTTTGTTAGCTTATCGAAGCTCGGGCTATTCAAACTGAAAGGTGATTTTTAACAATTTCGATAAAACACAATGCGTTCAGTTAGCCGACCTCACATTTTCGAGCGAAAGGGATAGTAGCTCACTGCGTCATATGAGACTGACAAAATGGACTATCATCTGCCCTATTAAATTATCTTTCGCTGTGTATGGGGAAAATGTTTTTCAGCGCTCTGCAAAGCACATTTACCCACAATAGACGACGAGAACGTGAACTCAATCCCGTGTATAACGCTTGAGAGGAAGCGGGCCTGTATTTGCTTATTAGGCTACTTTCTCGAAATGTTTTGGAGTTATTCAGGCAAAAGGATATCTTCTTCTTTTTTTCGCCCCACCTTTCCTATTTGCTTTTGTGATTGAAAGCGAGCATCAGATTTTCATCAAAGTTCTATTAAGTGAAACATAGGTTGCGGGGCAGCCTCTGATTGAAACAGTTTAAATTTTAATTGTGTTTTTAATTTGACATATAGTTGCGGAGAGGAATGACACCACAACGCCGAGGGGCGGTCGATTCGCTTAATTTCTCCCTCAGGGATTGATGAGTATATCAGAGCAGTAGATTGGAAACCCATTAAGACTCAATGGTTAGGTTGTTAATTGGATCTTGATGAATAGAAGCCCTTGGTTGAACTATACTGATCCAATCTTCTTGACTTTCTGTTTTCCAATAAATTACCCAATTCATTTCCCAGCCGTAGATTACATAAATTGTACACCTCCAGGGCTTGAGATTCCCGCCTGCTCTCTCTCTCTCTCTCTCTCTCTCTCTCTCTCTCTCTCTCTCTCTCTCTGCAAAACCATTTGAGAAAAAATAAAAGACCAGCCTCAGAATCTTGAATGAAAATCGAAACATAATCAGCGTTTATACTTAGAAAATTTATTGATATCATTTTCTCTGGTAATTTCCTTATCTTAAAGTTGGACATGCCATATATCATAATACACACGTGTAAGGGCCCATTGTTTAATATTTATCGAAGCTTGATTTGCAGATCAAAGGCGCCCATGACTTCATCCGTCTTTCTAGCGGGAAGCATTTTTTGCCAGAGCTCGATGTGTATGTTCGGTCATTACTGTCTGCCGCATGCTGTCAGCACGTGCAAAAAAATGCCTGTTCTGCCGGATTTGAAAGATCTTTAGCTTTGTGAACGTGTGACAGATTGTCCCATAATCGCTGGGTGTTCATCACGGTAAACCTGTCTAGGTTTTTGGGAAACATATAGCACTGTTTTCAGTTTGATAGTAGAAACACAACTTTTCGGATTTTTACAATAAGGCATTATGCACATCTTAAAAAAAATTCTTGTTAACATTTTTTTTTTAATAATTTTTTTATTTTTATAATAGCCTACCTCTCCCTTCTCAACAAACACGTAGAATATAATACTGTGATGGGGCCTACATTTCTGGTGTATTGTTTTTGTTTAATATGTCTAAACGGCCTTTAAGCATCCAGCCTCGCCTGACAGGCGCAGCGTATAAAACCGGCTCTTTAACGATCATTGCGGATTTCACGCCTTATGTGAATGCGCCATAAATCGTTGGGCCGCTGTGAACTAGGCCCTCATATTTTACGCACTAAATGGCTATATGTGGGCATATGGCCCCTCACAATAGGTCTCTTTAACAACCGTTCCAAACAGAGTTGCAGATTGTGACAGTTCAACCACATCGTTTCCATCATCGCGTAGGCTACATGTATAGTAGTGCACGTTTCGTACTTCCAGAGCCTTGCTAGACCAAACAAACACCCACTGATATGTTTTCGTAGCCACAGGTTCACTGTAAACGTTCGTGATTGTAGGTTATTAGACTTCAGATCATTGGAAATATATAGGCTGGGCTATTTCTTGCTGAGTATATATTAATCACAAAAAATATAAAGAGGCGTATCAAATATAATAATAACAATAATAATCATTCATATTTTAATTAAAAAGAAAATGGTCAGGTTTGATTTTTTTTTATTTATTATTATTATTTTTTTTTTACTGGAATGGCCCATGGTCGTGGTCGGGAGACCATGTGTGCAGGGCACTATTCCCGACCTTTGAAATTTGTAGTCGGGATCGCTCAACCCTGGCTCCCTCAGCTCCATTAGGTGTCCGCGCGCTGTCACCACGACAAAGCCAGAGCATTTGTTAAGTGTCGCCAGCCTTTAGAAAACGCTAACGAGAGCTAATGTGGCAGAGCCACAGCTGCCCTCGAGACACGAGTCAGGGGTGGGGCGAGCGCACACCCCCCAATCAATTAGTCAATCAATTAAACAGGGTCCTGTCCGCTCTAGCCGGCCCGCAGAGGCAGTAGATTAGCCCACCATAATGATCAAATTAATTCTTAAACGGAGATAATGGACGTGGAATGAGTTTATTATTTTCAAGAAAAATGAGATAGGATCCATTATTAGTTCCTAGACTGTGTGTTGGATTATTTGACCAATTTGCCATTTATAGCACAGGACTAGTGGAATTTAAAACGACTGTTTAATAAGATATATGATTTTGAACAAAACCATGTATTCAGATGACTTGTGATTATGAGGTTGGTTTATTGTTGGTTATTGATGTGCGCATGAACTTGAGAACTCTAGGCGTGTACTTGAGATGCCTAGAACTCCATTCATGAACAAAGAGGACCTCTGTGGATCAGCAGCATGCTCGTCTGTGTGATGACCACAGTCTACAGTAAAAGCTGTTTAAAACGTGCTTCTGGATCTGGATCTCTGAATTGCACGGACAAATGTTGTGACAATCTTTAACGTCTTTTGAACCAAACAAAAAAAACGTATGGATTTGTTACATTTTTAATTATATTTCAGAGGCCTGCGTCATGGGCTTCCAATGCAAGTCAAAATCTGAACATCAATAAATAAATATTTCAATTTAAACTCGTTATCCTGTAAACAGAAACATATTATGTCGATATAAGGGAGCAGAAAATTACTGAAATTAGAAGCAATAATAATCACAATTTATCAAAGTGGGAAACCAGAGGCACGTACATGACAGTGAATAATTATCCATCACGTAGTTCACAGAAAGCTATTAAAATGTTGGTTGTAATTTCTCGTTACAGTTATATTCTGCAGGCAAACGTCCGGCTATTAAGTTGTGGAGGAAAAAGAAAAAGACAAATGTTGACCATAAGTTAAACGGTTACATGTACAGTGTAAAGCATTTTTGGGTACATTTATAGTAGAAAATTTGCATATATTGTTAACAATGATGTTAATAATTTGAGCCCTTCACATTAAATATTTGTTACTGCAAAATGTACTGATAACTCTTGGTGGAACAATGGAAGGCCATATAACTTTGTGTTAATCAAATTTGGCTTCCCCAATTGTGGTCAATAAAACACAAACAACACTAAAATAAAGCAATGCACATTAATTATTAATGAACTAATAAGCTTAAACTATTAAACTAAACAAGATAAAATGCCAAATTAAACAGACTAATGTTCACGACTTATAAAAAGCATAAAAACTAAACAAATGTGATGTTTTGCCCCTTTTCCCATAAATTATAAGGTGCTTTTTACTTTTTAAAACATTTGTTAACAAAATCTATAGTAGCCTAGGCTAAATGTATTGCCTTACTAAATAGAATATAGGCCTAAATGTGTAAATTAAAAAGTAATTCACACTTTTTACTGATATTGTTTTTAATATTTTACAGTAAAATGCTGTCTATAAAACATAATATTGTTTACCATGTATGGAAAGATAGGCCTGCCTACCTTACGGTTATTCACGGCCAAATAACAGGTTTGTACTGGTTTGAACTGTTTCATTTTACATTCCTTTCCCCTTTAAAATTACTGACATTTTTTCTTTTTGCAGTGTAGCCTAATGTTTTGCAGCAAGTTAATCTCCATCGAGCGCTCCATTGAGGAACTCAAATATTATAAAATTTGAAATTTCCGGGCGCGCTTTGAGCGCGTGATTGGCCAGCGCCGGTCTTACCTACATGCAAATGAGGGCACGTTCCACCCGCCTTGAGACCAGAGCGCGTGGAAGTGGAGAGGAATGCATTCGAACACTTTTGAGCCCACGAAAAACAAGTTTTTTTTTAACGTCCCACCAGCTCTAACAAACCATTTTTAGATTTGAAGAAAAACACTCTCTATGTGTAGCGGAACGTATTGCTGCGTTGACGTTTGATCATTTTTTGAATTTTTTTGAACTGTTATGAGGCGAGAATGAATAATTCGGAGGACAGCGGAAGCAAGTGCTCGCCTGCCCCCATTTCAAGCTTCACGATCCAGTCCATTTTGGGCACCTCCAACGAGGGAGTCCGGTCAGCTGGAAAGGACAGTCCCAAATCCCAGCCGAGGAAGCGGACGTTGTCCGTGTCATCAGAGGACGACTGTAGTGCCGGAGAGGATTCGGGCGACTGTTACTGCTCTGAGTCCGGTGTACCAGAGCCCTGCAACCCGCACCAGCCTCTCAACTTCTGCCTCGGTAAGTCACGATACCACCAGTGTCATTTTATTGCTATAGACACTCGTTACCACCATGGTCAACATAAATATATTTGTGATTTCATGATGTTTAGTAAGAAAGTCACTTTTGTAAAACGTCTCACTTCAGAAACATTAAGTATAAAACACTCTTTTTGCTGTCACCATGGTGACTGTCTTCTAATGTTGTCCCCATTGCCAACACTGAATAAAACTCCAGTCGTGTTTTTATCCGACATATTATCGCGCCTCGGTGAACAGGGGAAAGGTCAAATAATTAACCGAATTTAATCGAGTCTGCTAATTGATTATGCCGGCTTTCAGAGGCAACGCTGCGTTTCGTCAATTGAGCGTTAAATGTAACACGATTTAATTAATATCGTGCACCAGTGCTAGTCATATTGTATTGTTTATTTAACAGGGCACTTGTAACCTTTCAACAGTCGATCAAACAGTCAGAGTTCAAATTTAATGAACTCTTGTGTAAAGTATCGAGTAATGGCGATGTTTAGCCTAACGGGGGAAAAACAGAGCGAATTTGATGATGGACGAATATTCAAAGCACTTTTTATACCTCATTAAATATAAACGTGTTTTCAACTACTAGGCTATTTATTGAATTCACTAATGTGGACACATCAGTCATGCATATTGTTCCCACTGAAGCACGAAAGCTTTATCTCAATGGCTGTTATTCTTCAAGCACAATTTGATAAGACGATAGTTTTGTGCTGTATTTGTTGCAGGTGCCACAAAGGGACTTCTACCTGTGCAGGATGGGATCGACCGCCGGCCGCATTTGACACCATCCATACTACCGGATTACAAAGAGGAGCAGGAGCGAGCGTGTAGCCAAATGTCTCCCGTTTCTGAAGAGAGACACCGTGACGGTCCGGACAAACAGAGCAGTTCCGCCAAGAAGAAGACGCGCACCGTTTTCTCTCGGAGTCAGGTTTATCAGCTCGAGTCCACATTCGACATGAAACGCTATTTGAGCAGCTCCGAGAGAGCCTGTCTCGCCTCCAGCCTGCAGTTAACGGAGACTCAAGTGAAAACGTGGTTTCAGAACCGGCGGAACAAATGGAAACGGCAGCTCTCTGCGGAACTGGAAGCTGCGAACATGGCGCACGCATCGGCGCAGACTTTGGTTGGGATGCCTCTCGTTTTCAGAGAAAATTCGTTGCTCCGGGTGCCGGTTCCGAGGTCCATCGCTTTTCCAACCCCACTCTATTACCCTGGAAGTAATTTACCAGCTTTACCATTATACAATCTTTACAATAAGATTGAATATTAACTTTTGCGCACAACGAACATTCTGCTAAAGGATGACTATTACACTATTACACACTAAAACGTACAAATACACATTTAACTATGTTTGACGAAATTCATGTCTATTTATACCTCTTTATTTGGTGAAAAATTATATTTCTTAATATGCAGCAATTAAACGAGTCTATGTGTAAAACACAAAAGCAACACGGTTCTGTACATGTCCTATAAAATACACCATGTGTATACTGATTATTTTGTACTTTTATTTACATTTTTCTCCCCCGATTAACCCGTTTTACACATTATGAGGAGTGAAAACATTGAAATAAAAGTGTAATCATTCGATTCCTGTCTCTAAAATGAAAACATCTGAGATTAGAAAAGAACACTCATTAATAACAACAACAATTATGATGATGATAATAATAATGTTTTATTTATTAAATTATATTGTATTTCATTTTTATTTTAAAGAGAGCTCTATACACGATGAATTACCAGCTTTAAAACGGCAATGCCTCGTTTTGATTTAATGCCTTTGCTTTTAAACAACCACATTTTCCTAATATTTTGAATCGCAGAAGGCCTTCATGAATTTTAGTGAATTCATCTTTAGTGGTTCAGTGTGTGTGTGTGTGTGTGTATGTGTGTGTATATATATATATATATATATATATATATATATATATATATATATATATATATATAGGCCTATATATTTATTTATATATATATAGCCTATAGCCTATATATAAATAAATATATAGGCCTATATATATTAGGCTATATGACATGGCTCTCTTTTTAGTGTGCTTATCATCTAAAGACAAACATTTTTGTTACAGTGACACTGGGTCATGTAAAGTGTCCCCAGTTGATGCTTTCGCAATTAGGGATAATTACATGTTGCTTGTCACACGAACACGCATTCAAACATTCTCGGAGACAAGCGGAACGTCAAAAGCGCAGCGGGGCCTCAGAGAAGCCGCAGTCAAGAATGACAGTGCTCGCGGTGCAATCTGATAAGACTCACCCGCTGTCAAATTACAAAGGGTGTAGTGGTGTCGTGTTGTACTGATTCCATGTTCTCTATTCCGGCCACGGAGAAAGTTCATTATCAACACACAAGCCCACTTTTTCCGACATTATGACAACAGTTTTAATTCCATCTCGAAATGTGTTATTTTGGCTCGATTGCAGATTAAACAACGTAATTTTTGAAGGACTCTGGAGAAAACTGTGATGTTGCGCACAAATAGGTTAAATATTAACTAATGTATTTTAAATAAAATTCTACATAGGCTACATTTTTAACATATCAATTAATACCATCATTCATTCTTCATAGGTGGCAGATAGAGAATACCAATTTTTTTTATTAATACATTTGTATAGTGCTTTATAGGTTTTATTTCGTTGGTTATATAGGCTAGATATTGAATTTTTTTTTTTATTATGAAAATGTTTTTTTCCTTTTTTTTTTTTTTTTTTAGCTTAAAATGGCAAATGACTAAAAAACTGAAACACCAGTGACTTCCCTAAAGGCAGGATAAAGAGAAGTTCCTAGCTTGCTGGTAATACTGTTGTTGCTGTCTGTTTGATTGACAGCTCAGACCAGAGGTCAGACTGCTCATGACATACATGCAAGCATAAACTCATGTGGCTTCCGTGTAAATTTCATCCTGTGGGTTTTCAGTGTTTTCTCACTGAGTGAAAGCGCGTACACTTCCATTTACTGCTTCACACACCCATCTGTAGGTGAAATGGCAGGTGTGAATTACAAATTTTAATAGCACAGCAATGAAAATGATTTGAAGTGGTTTGAAGAGGTGGAAGACAGTGTGGAGCAGATTTGTTGAGATGATGTGTTGTGCCTCAGGATTCATCAAACTTGCCTGGCACAGCGAAAAGCAGGAGTAATTCAGTTTGGGATGTAATTTATGAGCAAGGTAATGGGCACTATATATAAAGTGGGGAGAGAGAAAGAGAGCTAGAGAGCAATAGAAATACACAGAGAGAGAGAGATGGAGAGAAATGTTTTTCCATTCCTCTAATATCAGAACTGACATTGGTCTATTAATTTAAAAGCAGTGCTAAATCAAAAAAATAAAAATAAAAAACCTTCAACATTGCTCCCATGCATTCATGTCTCTGTGCCAACTTAGACAAAAGACCTATAAAAGGTGTTTTAAAAAAAAATACTGATATCTGTGTCCATATATTAGCTGATGATCTGTTTTCATCCCATGCATGTCTGTGTTTTGTTGAAACAGCAGCTGAACGTCTAACCGCTCAATAATGAAGCAGTGCTGCGGGTTTGGATGGACATTTGCCATAATTGTCACTCACTACAAACAGCATCTAGCAGAAGCTGCTTTTCTCTAAACGAATTTAAGAAAAACATAACCAAGTTTCTGATTGGCCTGTGTATCACTTATGTTCCCCACATGAGCGGCTGTACCACCAGACTAATGGTTCAAATTAGGAGCTTGAGTCTGAACTGATTCTGGCTTATATCAAATCTTAATGGAGGAGCCGAAGGGAAATTATGTTTAGATCCCCCCCAGACAATAACTAAATATAAAGCCACTTAGTAATTTCCAGATGCACTCTGAGATAACTTTCAGTTATATGACAGAGTTTAACATTTCATTGATGCAGTGTTTTAGAATGAGCATCATTCACAACAAAGTACAATACAAGTACATATTGTGTATATGTATAGATTTAGATAGATATATAAATATATATTTATCACAAAATAAAAGTTATCATTTCTTCCCATGCTATGATGAAAACTACCCGGCTTCCCTAATGTCTTCAATCCAGCGAGGCTGATGCCTTCTTTCATTGGGAAGTAGAAAGAAAGTCCATTATATTGAGCAAAATCAATAATCATGGTATATAAGTATCTTAGTCGGCTGAACTTTTCTCTCAGAGATGAAAGGTGATCACATTTATCCATTAGTTCACATTGATTGTGCAGAAAGCGCTTAATTAGCCGCTTTTAGAGGTGCACTACAATTGCTCATAATTCCTGTAACAAAAGTTGCAGGAATTATAATTTTTTTTTTTTACTTTTTTTTTTGTTGTAGCCGCAGAGTTTAAGACACGGAAAATTAACCAACTTGAAAATAATAAAATACTTATTTTTTTTACAGTTTATGGTAAAAAACAATATTTATTTTCTCCCTAAAACAGTTGCATTGTTGTAAAACATCAAAGACGCATTCAAACCACTGAATAAATAAATGCAGCAAAAGTGCTTCTTTTCTCGCATGAAATATCATTGATGCAGTCACTGCAACAGTTGTGTGAGCCTCTCTCTTCTCTCCTCTATCTCATCTGTACTGTCTTACTCTTTGTCTCTTTCTTTCAGACCCCTTTTTCATACTGGAAAAGGAGGGGGGAGGAGGGGGGGGGGGGTCATTATTCTATTTAAGAGGTACAATTTTAGTAATGGCTTTGCTGCAGTCCACAGAGGCACAGCCAGCCTCCCTCAATATCCTGAACATTATTTGCTCGTTTAGTTAAATGATGTTTCTAATTGGTTCATAATTAGTTGTAATGAGGCGGGCCCGAACGTCTCTGATGCAGATACGTCTTAATTCAACATGGCATCTTGCTTCTTCAGGAATAGTTGCCCATGGTTCTCAGAGGGTTAGGAGCGAGAGGAAGGCTGGAAGGGGGAGGTTTCCTGCCATTGTGTGTTCCCGTAAATTGGAAAATGAAGTTTGCAGAGCAGCGGGGTTGAAGACCGGGCCATCATGTGCGCTGCTGCTGTCTGTCTTAAATGATTTGGTCAGCCAATTGTCAAGAACCAAATAGATGACTGTTACTTTGACATAGAACAAGCAGAATAGACTAGTTAGTATGGCATGTTGTTGATTTTTTATGAATGTTTACTAAAACATAAAAAAAAAATTATGGTAGATGCAAATTTTGTGCGTGAATGTGGGTCTGTGCTCGTAATTGAATGCTGTGAAAGAGGGAAACTGAAGGTCATTGCGGCTGGTGTTAACATAAGACCCTTTTGTGGTTTGTATAAATGAACATGTCCATTCACTGGAGCCCACTCACCCCTTTTAAGCAGAACAGGCCAATAACGCGCACAGACACACACACACAGACTATCACACACAATCAGTGGTACACAATCACTTTGCTTAAACAACTCTAGCAACTGCATGCAGCCATGCGTCTGCCATCCCTCTGCTCTATGTTGATTTTTCTCGCTTTCTTGTTTTCTTTCTCTCACCCACATGCTCATTCACTGAGATTCACGTAGGATAGTAAAAGTTGATCACTCATTCACTTACTCACTTTAGAGTGACTTATATAAACCAACAGAGAGAAAAGTAAATATTTGTTTGAACAATGAATTATTGAGCCTTTCCTAGAAGGTAACATACGTGTGTGTGTGTGTTTGAGTGTACCATATAGCCTATATATTCACTTCACTTTTTAGCATGCATATTGCTAGCATTTTGGCTGTTTATTAGTACTTATAAAGCACATATTAATGCCTTATTCAGTAATCAGGAGTTTATTGAGGGGAAAAGGTGTCAAATCTTAGAGAATATTATGTGGGAATATATTTGGGAATCCCAGAGAATAGTTCTTTGGGAAGAAATCTGTCCCCTAAGTAAACCCACACACTCATTGTTTCTCACCTGTAAGGTAATCAGTGTAGGTGGAAGGAAAACCCTGATTAGAGAGATTTATAGACACTAGGAGGCAGGGGTCATTCAGGTGTGAGGTGAGTCAGGTAAATGTGAAATGCACCTGTGCTTTATAGAGGCAGCTTGAATGATGAGGTGACTGCAGTCTAGTATTTATGTATTTACATGCTCTTTTTTTTTATAAAATTTCAAGTAGCCTGACAACTTTGTTAAAAAAGAACTGAACAGGTATCTGCTAAGTATTGCAATGTTTAACTTTAGCAAAAAAAGATGAGGTTTATGTTGCAAATGCCCTGGAGAGCACTTGACTGAGGTTGTTTTTAGTAAACAAGCAACTCGGTTTTTGAGAGATCTCTGCATAATGCGCCACGTCTGGATAACAATTCAGACGTGTGTGTGTGTGTAAGTGTGTATGTACTAGGGAGGCCCACTAGAGATCTTTTTCTCACAGGGAACATATTTGTAACCATTAGTTGGGTCTCCTGTTTCATGTTTCATGTCGTCTCTGAGCTAACAGCATCATCAGAGTGTATATGTGTGTCCTGGAGCTCCATGTTAGTGGAAGGAGACTCTGGTGCCTCTTCGTCCCGCGGATGATGCATCATTCTGGGTGTAAAGAGTAACCTGAGCCCTTCTTCCAGCATGGCTGTGGTTCTCCGTGGCCCCACAGAGCCCTGGGGAGGCTTTTAAGGAGATTTGGTGCTAGAGAAAACAGCTCTTCAAAAGAAGTGTCGTTACATTACTGAGTAATTAGCACTGCACTAGGGGCAAAGAAGCTCTCTGGCTAACCAGCAGAAGCCACTGCTACACAAGACGTACACAAGCAGTGTGTGTGCGCCTGCTTTTGTTTCGCATTAGTTCAAAGCACCTTTTAGAAAAGCGCGTGTGTTTTGTCTTCGACGAGGAAAAAAAACTGCAGTCGACAGCCTTGTTATACTACCGTCTTTCTACGTCTCCGTAATCATTTAACACATTTACTGCGACTTGTTCTGTTTCACTGAGTGAGAGAGTCACTAAGTGCCTTTTAAAAGCATAACAAACATTACAGGTTAACAAATGTGACATTTTAGATATATGCTATAAAGGGAAAACCACCCAACATTTCACTACATTTAATTTGACAGAATGGGAAAATGGCAATTTGAGGCATTAGCGCTTGACTTTGAAAGCACCCGTTTGAAGTAAAAGACATGCTGATTGCTTTAATTGATAATCTGTGGTTGGTTAAGTGCAGATTTCGGTGTGTGTGGTCTTAATAAATAAATGTGTTTTTTTTTTTTTTTTTGCCTGTTTTCCTCTCTCATTCTCTCGCTCTTTAATTCAGCCTGACTAACCGCCTGGTAAAAGAACTATACAGAAATGCTACACGGGTTGAATTCACACTACCGTAGACTATCCATCCAATCCTTTTTCTCCTCAAAGTAGGATTGTTTAGGCAAAAAGGAGCTTGTATTTCTTACTTCAAAGAATGTTTGAGGGTCTTGGTGGTTCTTTGAGAGGTAAAAGAAGATACACACAGTACAAAAGTCAAACACACACACACACACACACACACACACACAAACACAAACACAGGTAGGTCCACACTCAACCAAGTGGCCGAAGTCACCACTTACCCTTAGTCCTCGTTAAGGAGACTGTTATCATATTAGAATCATATTAGCAGAGCATGGCTTAACCTGAAAGGTCAAAGGTCACAGATCAAAGGTACAGACCTGTGGGAAGCACAGAAGGAGAGGATGATCCTCACCTCTGTAACGGAATCCTCTCATTACAATAAAGCTCCACTCTGCCTGCCGGGGAGAGAGAGAGAAGCCACGGTCATGTGATAGGAACCAAGCCAGAGGGAACAGAGCAGATTTAGGGCCAGCCAACCAATAAAAAAGGAAATGATGACATCATGATGACACAGAAGTACAGGTGGCTTTATCCTTGTGGAATTTCAAAGCAACAGGTAAAGATGATAGAGAAACTGGTTCTTAGATCAAGTGATCAAGTTAAGATAAGTGGTCCATATCAACATAAAACTGAGACCGCTAACCATTAAGTAGAATACAAATTATCTTAAATTTATACTTTATATCCTGAAAAATCCATAATTTTGCCACACTGCTATTTTGTTGTTATTTTATTGAACTAGAACATGGGTTTTCAAACTAGTGCTCACGGTGTCCACAGAACAAAACAAAAACATATATAAAAAATAAATAAAATTGAATTCATAATTATTTATTAATAATAATATTTTTCATATTAATAATGATATTTTCCATATTAAGAAAAAAAATTCAGATAATACTTCATAATTTTAATTTTTTGCTTTAGTACAACAACAAAGTAAATGCCAGTTATTTATAATTATCTTCATAATATTTCACTTTGTATTGTTCTCACACAGTATAAATGAGTCTTAAAATATAAAAATCTGCCTTTATATTTCAAGAAGGGGGCATGACTATTATATTATGTGTTTTGAAAACCTCTGAGCTAGACTAAATAAGCAAAATGAACACCTAAACCGAACACTCACAAACAAGTATAACTGTATACTGTATTCACAAGTAAAGAAGCACTGCAATGTTAACATAATCCGTTATGAGTTGATTAATTAGTTGATTAATTCAATGTTGGTTTTGTCAATTATAATTATTTACAGTATTTTTATTATTGTTAAATCAATAATCAACTTGTGGACCGAAATTCTACACAGACCACCAGATTTTGAGAACCAGAAAAAGGACATAAAGCTCAGGACGAGCCTGTGGGCTTCTGGCCTCTCATTGGCTGAGGTCACAGGCTGTGATCAGGGTCATGCCCTCTGACTCCTGGCTTAAAGGAACAGAGGCAGACACTGAGGAGGAGTTGCCATCTCAGAGTGAATAAAGATCTTTGACCTTCACCTGAGATTAGTATCAGTATCAGAACTAGTGTTTATTTCACTTCCACCCTCTAACTAAACCCCTCTTTCTTTCTGTCTCAGTCTTTGTCCTCCAAAAATGACATGCAACGGGTGGTTGAATCCTGGCAGAATGAGACACATGGTGGTGAAGGACATTTGTAACAGCCCTCACCTGGATGTATTGCTTGCAATTTGTTAAAGTATCTTTTTGAATGAAATGATTCACTAAAGCCCTTTCACTAAAATACAAAAATATTTGGGCACTTTAGTTGCAGAATGCCACGGTGTTATAATACAAAGCAGAACAATTTTGCAAAAAGAAGACTGCTACGTTTTAAAATGATAAAACGACAGACTGATTACATGTAATCTGGATGACGTAATCAGATTCCAAAAATTAAGTATAGGCCTACGTGTGATTGGATTATATTACTTTTTAAAATACTCGTAATCAGACTAGTTACTTTTTCATGGATTACATGATTATATGTTATTCTTATTCTTAAATTATTCATAATTAAATGATTCTCAAAAAATCCTACTACTGCTTATATACATTCAGAAGGTCTTCCAGGTTTGTGGAATCGCACACACAGACCAGACACTAGTCATGAGCCGATCACTGAAAACGGAGACGCACACAGCACTTAATCACTGGATTTACAGAAATCATTTCACTTTTAAGAAGCATTTTCTCAACATTGCATATCTAATCAGCCCCTGACAAACACATTCATTATTATTTGAATGATCACTGTCAGTCATTTAACCATGAATTAATGTCTTTGGAAGGCTTTTGTCTTTCAACCACTTTAAAATGTACAAATTTACCTCATTTAATATTTACATGCAATGCAGGGATTCCCCAAGTTTTTTGTCATCTGAACTTCTTTGACCTAATTTATTTACTTGGAGTAGCCCCTGATATTTTAAGTTTATAATTTAGGTCAATAATAAAATTAAGACAATAGTTCTTTGATCTTGGTTAATGGTCACATGACATGCAGGTAAACAAATTAAATATTTTTTTATCTTTTTTTAGCGAGTGTTTTATTTTGATTGTTTTTATTTTTAAATTATTTATGTAAATCTTTCTTTCCCCTTTTTTTATATATCAATATGGTACAAGATTATCCTATTCAAATCAGTCTGATATGAATGATATGATATGAATGAGTTAGGTCAGAAGTAATCTAAAAGTAATCAAAAAGAAGTATGATTATATTACCTTAAATGTGTAATGTTATGGATTACGTTACTAACTACAGTTTTTGTCATGTAATTTGGAATCAGTAACCAACTACAGTTTGTAAGGACTCTACCCAGCACTGACAACAGATATATTGTTAAAAATGAAAAAAAGAGGTATTTGGCCTTTCTGGTTGTTAAAGTTTGTCATAATATGATGAACTACATTTGTGGTTACTATACCACAGGGAAAAATGAACTTGAGGGGAACTTACATAACAAAAACATCACATTGCAAAAATAGCAAAAAGTGAAAGTGAAGTTAGTTCTGAGAAAAGCTCTAGCATCATATGCTTGCAGATGCCATTTTATGATATTTTCTAAGCTATCTAATTCAATGAAATTCATAAAGTTTATGTGTGACTTAAGTGTCCAAAAAATAGAAATTAAAGTTTTACAAAGCTCCTATTTAACCAGAAATGATTAAATGTGAAAATGTAGTTATTTTGATTAAATTTTTTAAACATTAAAGAAGTAAAACTATATTTTAAACATTCAGTTTTATTTCTTAATGTATCATAAAAGTTTACTTCAATAATTTGCAAAGTTTTGGAAAAAAATGACAGTATTTGTTATGCATTCAAACACACTGCACCACAACATGGGTAATCCTTGGCTTTGCCAAATTCACCATGCAGTCATTAACCCGGCAAAATGAGATCAATCTCCACGAGGCTTGAAGACGCACAGAGAAAGGAGGAGATCCACAACCAAAGAAAGAGATCTGAAAGAAAAAGAGACCAGATCTGAAGGCTTTATGGGGGATTAGAGCCAACAGTGTGCTGAGTGATTGGTCAAGTCTTTACGATGTCATCACCTGTCACAGATCGCTATGGGCAGAATTTACAGCTTGCCTGTGACATCTCTCACATATCAAATCATATTCCTGTGAGACACAGTAACTGTCAAACCCGTTCCCTTCTGTGATCCCCACTGAAAGACTGCAGCTCCTTCAAACTCCCAAAGAATGAATGGATAGAAGGGGTCTTAACAGAAAGAGAGGATATAGAGAGAGAGGGAGGAAAAAGAGGGAGGGAAAGGTAGCAATTCTGTCCTTCCTGCAATTAGCATTCACGGTTAGCTAAGCAGAACTAATGCAGTGAATCTAAGAGTGTTGAGTTACGTGCTCACTGTCGAAGAACCCCTGGGCAGATTAGACTGTAGAGAGAGAGATGATGAACAAGAAAGAGAGAGAGAGAGAGAGAGAGAACAAACCCTTCAGATCCATTACAAGCTTTATTAGGGTGCTGGGTTATTGGTAGTCTGCTCTGCAAGGGGGCAAAAACAGTAGCGCGCGCACACAGGGAATGGGATGTATTTAGCCTCGAGGAGGTCAGTGCTTAAGAAGTTAATGATGGGATTGTTTTCAAAACAAAAAACAACAAAAATAAGATCTCTTGAGCCTCTGGGAGTCTGGGATTTGTTGTGTGCAGTTTTTGACCGGAAAAAAAATTAGCCCAGCTTCAAAGGTAAACAAAAGAATTTCTGGCCAGACCTTACTTTGTCCGTTTCTTTTACTTTATAAAAAAAAAAAGAAATTGAATGGCAAACTGAAACCAATACAGACTGTATATCATCCCTCTGCTTGGTCTGAGCTGCTGAACTCAATGGTTTTCTCATTTTCCCTTGACAGCTTAAAGAACACTCAACAGAGCCTCTCTCTCTCTCTCTCTCTCTCTCTCTCTCTCTCTCTCTCTCTCTCACACACACACACACACACACACAGAGGGCACATGTCTTGTGGGTTACTGCTCTTCAAACACTGTATCTCTGACAGAAGACATAACAGCCGAGGGCAACTGTCCAGTGTGTGTTTAAAATGGTGCATCTGAAAAGGCCCCCATTACGGCTGTCAGTCTTTTGCATTTTTTCTATCTACTTTCAGTCTGTGACGCTCTTTTATGTCTGTTTTCACTGGGTTGGGTAAAATTCAGAATTGAATAATTAGCCCCTTCTCAATTCATGAGCTTCTACACAGGAAGCTGAATTGGAATGACAGAATAAATAATTATATAGAATTTAATGGAAAGATATTCAACATAGGTAATACATTTGATGAAACTTGTTCTTCCACATTGATCAAAAAAAAGTTATAGGCCTATATATATATGTGTTTTTGGATCCATGTGCAAGAACACTTAGTTTCTCTCTCACACACACACACACACACACACACACACACACACACACACACACACACACACACACACACACACACACACACACACACACACACACACACACACACACACACACACACACACACAGTATAAATAACTACTTTTTGTGGGGTTTTGTAAAGTCCCTTGTGTTCACTGAAGCTGCATTTATTTGAGCAAAAACTGATTTATACTTTAAAATATATTAAAATTGATTTTTTTTCTTGTGATGGCAAAGCTAAATTTTCAACATCGTTACTCCAGTCCTCAGTATCACATAATCCTTCAGAAATCACGTTATGCTGATTTGCTGCTCAAGACAAAAATCTAATGATTATTATCATTGTTGAAAAAGTTTTAATGATTAAAAAATGAAATGCATCTTGCTGAATATTAATTTCTTTAAAAATGACCCTGTATAACAATATCAATAAAATTTCTATGAGGCATTTTTCAAAACTTTCAAATAAACCTTTGTCAAGCCAACATTCAAAGTTTATCTTGATAAACTTTGCTTTTCTATTAAAAATGGCAGTTACAGTTTCAAATTCCATTGCCAGAAAAGTTGCCACAGGAAGCGCCTATTTAAATGCCCTTTCATTGTGATTGACAGGATTAAAGGAACATGCTCCTCCTGAACGCTCAATTGCAACTATTTCATTTCACAAGCTAATTGTAGCCCTCATTGTATATGCTTTTAAAAAAAGAATATCCAGTCTTTTCTCAAGCATGTAGGTCATGAATGTTGTTCTGTGATCTCATCGGACTCTGTAAAGTCATACAGGCATCTCCTGTCCTTTATTCGGAGCAGTGTGATCTCATGGGTCTTGGATGTCACTTCTTCGTCGGTCATTAAGAAATTTTCTCACGCCACCTGTTAGCTTTCAGAGAGGCTGAGAAGTTCCACTTGTCCTCCTTCATAATAGGAACATGCTGCCCTTGATATATTTACTTGCTCTCTTTTCTGGCATGAAATCAAACACCTTACACATGCTTTACAGCTGATCATTTGTTGCATCTGACAGGGATGAGCGCATACTTGAGGTGTGGTGGCGGGAACTTAAAGTGTTACACTCCCGATCTCTTTTCCACCATCACATTTGTAAATGAATGCATACATGCAAACAAACACACACAGTTTCAGCAGAAGAAAAAAGGCGCCTATGATCGATCTGTTGTGACTGGGCCATTGAGGTGATCAGGAACTCCAATCAATAACCTGTTGTCCTGCCATAAGCACTTTCAGATATATGTTGACACATGCTGAGAGGACATTATGAGATAAAGTTACATTTATGTCTTTTGATGATCATTCCAAGCACCTAATAATCAATATGAGTAGAAAATATTGTGTAGGCCTATATATGTCCTTGTCCACACACATGTTGGGGTTTCATGTATGAGGACTTTCCGTAATGACAGAATGATTTTTATACTGTACAAACTGTGTTTTGTATCCCATAACCCGAAGCCTATACCTCTAAAGTTTAACGCAACTCATCACAGAAAACTTTCTGCATTTTTAGCTCTTTAAAAGGCACACACACATAAGCTGCTTTCCTCAAAGAATGTCTCCACAAGGTCAAGGATTTCAGAAATTGCCATCTTTATGGGACCACACAGACACACACACACACACACACACACAGTGCTCCAAAAGAAACACAAGTAGAGAAAGAGGACTTACATTCATGCAGGCACACAAACGCACACACAATCTGGCAGATTTTGCTGCTCGCTGATCTGTAATTGCAGTGGATTGAATCTACAGTTTAGCAAAGAGAAATAATTACCTAGCTAATCAGAGTAATTCAAGGTAATGGTTGATTCACATTTCGCAATATGGCCCATAGCACTTCTGTTTAATGAATGCTGCTTGCCAATATTTACTGCTAAAGGTTTTTAGCAGAAAGTCGATAATGTATCTGTGCTCCCACCAGAAATGGCAGCAATTATTTTGCTCATTGAAGAAGCTTGTTTTAGCAAGCTTGTTTGAGCAACATACATTGTGATCAACAGCTGTTTTTTTTTAAATGCTGAATAAAAAAAGAGAGATTTTTTTTCTTTTAAACAAGGTTAGAACGATTTTTAAAAATACAAGCACATATTATCTTGATAAGTGTTTTAACTAAATACTCTGAAGTTCAGTCAGAGGGCAGAGAGGTAATAGAGAGATAGAGAAAATGAAAAAAGGAGAGTGGTGGGTCAGGGAAGATGGAAAAGAAAGGAAAATGGAAAGGAAAGGAAATCTGTGTGAATGAATGTGTTAGTGGGATAAATTAATAAAAACCCTAAAACATCCCCTGTCTTTTGTTGTGCAGCATGGTTGTATTTCTACTCTAACTCACTATATCTCTATAATTTCTCAGTTTCTCTGTTCCATTTTATTTCCCAATTCTCATTATATTGTTAACATTGTTAAATATGTGTTATGGTTATTTTTGTGGTTGGCCAGGCAATGCACTTTAAAAAAAATGTTTTATATATATATATATATATAGTATGGAGTCTAAAAAAACATATTCTTTTAAATGTGAAATACACAAAGTTTTAAAAAAGCCACTTTTCACAACATATCTCTATTTAAAAAGGTTTATATTCTATTTAATTGCTTTTCAGCAATATTTCTAAACAGTGAGACATGATTCTGTAAATACTACAGAAAAAACAAATGGAATTTCTACTTGAAAGTGTTAGTTCAGGCAAGAATTTAAAAAACAAAGTAATATATTAGTATTCAATTTAAGCTAGTATAAATTAAAGCGGGAAAATCAACGTTATTAAATTAAGCAAAATCTACTCAACTTTCTGTCCCATCATGCACTGGGGCATGAATAGGTAATAAGGTTGCATTTTTCATGTTTACCAGCTGTATTTACACTTTTTTCAGTTGCTGTTGTTGTTAGGTTTAGTAACTCACTGTTTTGTGACATCTGAAGTTCATTTTCTACTTAAAATGACACATTCATACTCAATCATGATCCAACGAATGTTATTGTTGAGCGTTATTGTGTACACCAAGTATTGGCGTCTCTGTGTTTATGGGTACCATTTTATTATGTTGTCAACACAATATCTAATTTATTATTTATTTAGATGTTCTAAGTAAAACACACACTTTAAAAGCATGGCTTAATTCAGTATTATGTTGTTTGAGCAGAATTTACTTGAAACAGAGTATTTCAAAGTAAACTTCAACTAAATTACTTAAACTTAAATTTTTCTTTGTTAACTTATTTAACAAACTTATTTAAGTATATTTACTTAATTCCATATGTGAAATCTACTTAAACATTTGTATGTAAGTATTTTTTTTCAGTGTGGTACAAGCATTAAAAAAACTATTTACATGTATGAAATATTTCCCTGTTCTTAATTCAGTATGCTATTTACATTCACACATCAGTGTGGTTTATTTGTTTATGCCATTACAAACAGATACATTTAGTTTACAGGACAAAATAACAAACATTACCATAATTTACAATAGTTTTCAACTATTTGTTTGTTTGAAACCAACAACAAAACCACTGCAAGAGAAATTTGCTTTTGACAGCTGCTGATTATCCCTGTTTCCACCATGCATTTGTAGTGTATACATCCATTCATTCCCAATGATATGAAAACATAATTTAGCCTAAAAAATTGTATTAAATAAAAAAGTAGGCCTATCCACGACAGGTGTCCTCCTTTATACCATATTCTTCTCTTCTTTTCTTTTTTACATATAAAGACAGCACTTTGTGTTTTAACTTCTATAGCACATTGCTTGCAGAGTAATGTAAAGAAACTCTATTGAGTTTCGGCTCTAGACTGTTGTGAACTGAACGACTGTGGGAAAGAGCGGGAACAACACGCGCTATTACAAATAGCTTAATTACGATTAGGCTAATTTATTAACTCACTTTCGCTTTGTTACATCCGGTTTTAGTCAAACAGTTTGTGTGGGAGAGAGAGCACATTATAAAACATTTGCATCACAGGCTGCTACTTAAGCAAAAAATGTTGAGATGTTCGTGTCAGGAGTGAGGGAGGGAGAGAGGGAGAACATTGATTATACGCTGTATTTGTTTAACTAATGTAATCCCCAGATTCAGCGTGTTTGTCTAGTAGCTGATCATTTGGCCGTGCCATGAATCAGAATGACGGAGGCACGGAGGAAAAGTCTAATATATCTGACACAGTCCAGGTCCTGCTCCAGTCGCTCTGCTCGCGTTATTGATGGATCTTTCAGCTCTGACACTCTCTTTACAGCCGCGTGGATGACGAATGAGAAGCCAAACACACACACCGGCCTCCATTTCTGTGCCGTTGAACGCCAGGAGCGCTGGAGCTCAACACCGGCGTTGCATATTGATCGATCTCGGGCCTCTTTGATAATTTGATGCGCGTCACATTTGACAACGTTATGCTGGGGGGAGGTTGTATCTAGAGGGCTAATGAAACTGTTAAGCCATAGAAAAGGGAAGGGGAGGTGTGGGATAGGCTTGAATAGATGCTGTTTTTCGGCTACATTAACCTTGCAAATAGCTGTCAGAGATTCATAACGCGCACGCAACACACACTCATACATGCGCGCTCACCTCCCTCAACTCCTAATAACTGTGTCATTGTTGACATTAACATTAAACAGAAGCCAAAGCCATTAAAATCCCCTGCGCCTCGACACCAGGCGCATTATGTTGTTGCTGTAGAAAATGAAACTCTTGTTAGCATTATGGCCCGGCGCTTATAGCGATACGCCGTTGAGTGATTCTGAAAATTTGATTTTGAAAGTGTGCAGTGACTGATGAGCACCGGTGACGTAACGCAGGAAGCGCCAATGATGAATGACAGGATTATGCTTGCGCATCATGCAGAATTCAATTACGAATGCCTTTTAAATTCCACTTCAGTTTCTAAATTGGTTTAAGTTGAAGAGGTATTATGCAGAACTGTAGGCTATTTTGAACAATTAAAATTAAAAGAAAGATACATTACAGAAAATGTTTTAACTATTTGTCCAAACAAACTTTGAACGTTGGCTTGCCAAAATGTATGACATGTGGAGAGGGTTCTAACACTTTTTGCTTCAACATCTGTCAAATGTAAAATTAAAATGATTTATTTAGCCTAAATGTTAAATTATATAAAATAAAATAAAATGTTCTTAGTTGTATGCAAGGGGATGATTGTAACACTTTTCAAAGTTACACCCCAGTCCACCCCTGTAGGCCATTGTTTAGCTAGCCATAATAGCATAATGGTTTGAAATTAGCAGGTTAAAAATAAGCATACCCGGTCTCCCCTACTTTTAAAGAAAAATAAAACGCCTTGAAGTTCTAAGATTAATAGTCCTTACAGACAGGCTAAATAAATAAAGGTGACTTGACTTGACTACAGAAACACAGATAATCTTATCGTCAGAATACCGATTCTGATTGGCTGGAAGTACATAACAGCAATAGGAAAATTGAGAATATGAATAAAAGAATAATAATATAAAACGTACTTGTATCCTACATTACGTTACTGTCAGTGCATCATTGTTGAATCTGAGACCGCTTAAAACTTTCCAAAAAAACTGTCACTGAGTGACATTTTATAACCTGTCCTCACTGGAGCTGTTGCTTTCAGTAAACGATTACAGATTGTCATGCTGACTTCATCCAAGATTTTTAAGAGGGGGTTAAGAAGAAAGAATCCCCCCAAGATAGGACCTAGGGCCTAGAATCAGCTATGTTGAGGGTTAAAAAGATGACAATATTTTGAGTGCTTTCCTCTAAATCTGGTTTTCACATTTATTTATTTATTTATTTTGAATGGCAGGAAATGTAGATTCATCATAAGCCATGTGTTTAGACACGGTTTTGTTTAGATGGAGTGATGTGTTTACTACTGAGAGAGAGAGAGAGATAAAGAGAGACTGAAGAAGAGTGATAATAATATTTCTTCCTGAACCATACAACAGTCATCCCACAAGTTAACCTGCCATTTATGCTAATTTATGCTATCTTGCATATTTTAATGATAAGTAGGCAGATCATATTTTGCTGGTTTTATAAAGAAATATTGTACACCTTTAGAGATCACCGGAAGAGGGATGACACGAGGTACTGCTTCTGCACATAGGATGTAGAGAGAGAGAGAGAGAGAGAGAGAGAGAGAGAGAGAGAGAGAGAGAGAGAGAGAGAGACTGATGATGCTAGACACAAAAAGCACTAAGATGTTCCACTCAGATCCCATAATTGGTCGAGAGGCTTCATTTCACTGCCTGATTTCCTGTCTTTTGACTGGTTTTAACAAGGCTGATGCTTTTAATAGAGCTCTGAGTACTGACTACTCTGAAGCTTCTCTCTTCCCTCACACCAAAAATCTACCCATCCCTCCCTCTATTCTACTCTCTTTTTTTCCAGCGGATAAAAGAACGAAGACATAAACCATCTTTGCACCATTCTCCATTGAATACCTGAAAACCTTCTGCCACCCCTTATCATGCAGGATCAGACACCAAACAGCCATTTTCCTCGCCCAATCACTGCCCTGGCAACATCAGAGAGAGAGAGAGGGAGAGAGAGAAAGAAAGAGAGAGAAAGAAATTGAAAGACATCCTCATGCACTGAATGCTTTGCAGTTTTTTTTTCTTCATAAATGAAAGCTGGGTAATGTAAGATACGTTTCTGCCTTTCACAGACCAGTTTACTACACCCCCCTTCACCCCTGAGATGACAGGCAGGTAAAGAGAGAGAAAGAGAGAGGAAGAGAGAATAAAGCAGCCGACAAAATGGGACAGCAAATTACTACATTTCCCCCCTCCGAACGCTGCTTTCATTACCTGGGAAAATATATCAAAAGGTACTTCAGTCCGAAAGGTATTTTAATAATACATTACTGTCCTCATAACTACTCTTAACCTTTAGGTAGAAATGCATTTTGGATGAATGCAGCTGTCGAGGCCTGGTGCCGGGATAATGAGACTTAGGCCTTATTTACCGCTGTCTGTCTGGAGGAGTAGACAGCCTGCAGCCTTCGGCAGGGAGACGACTGCATCCCGGCCCGCTGATATACACGTCCTGAGTTCTGCCCTTAAAACAGGTGCATGGAGAACAGCAAAGAGAGGTGGTGAGAATTTAAAGGACAATAAAGATCACAGATTACATCTAAGTTCTTTACACAAATGTACAATTTCATTAGATTTTCTCTTATTTTATGAGAATTGTGACATTAGTAGCCTACTTCAACCCAATCTCATGAAGTGCGTCTCTATAGCACGCACTGTGCAATAGATGCGAAAAATTCGTTTTTACGTGCATATGATAAGCACTGTAAACCCCTTGGGTAGGATTAGTGGTGTGGGGTACGTACGTAATTACACGGCATAAAGCGCGTATCATATGCATGCAAAAACTGTGCGTCATATGCACGTAAAAACTCATTTTCGCATATAAATTGCACGATACATACAATGCGTGCTATAGAGACCCATTTCATGAGATCAGGCTGAGTACTCACTCCCTAAAAGAACATAAGAATCATGCCATCGGAACATAAACCATAAACTTCATATATAACCTTTCAATGAACAGTTCTTAAAGGAACCATTTTTTCCTAGTGTGATGAACATTTTATTAATCTTAAGAACCAATTTCTTTCTATAAAGAACCTTTTGTGGAAAGGAAAGGTTCCATGGATTAAAGGTTATTCATAGAACCACTGATAAAGAACATTTATTTTTAAGAGTGTATAGTAGTTTAATGAGTAGTACCATACACTTCATATAGATTAAAATGTATATTAAACAAACACAATATATATATATATATATATATATATATATATATATATATATATTATAATATAATATTATAATCTATTATATAAGATAAGAAAAAGGAATATACTTATTTTTGTCTGACGATTATTTTGTCTCATTATAGCAACTCCTCTTTTCACTTTTTTCTCAGCCACTATAGATACAAATCACTTCTGAAATGATTCAAGTGAAAACCAGGGGCAATGCGCCATGTTTGCAGCTCATAGTCAGTCTGCTTGCAGTCTTACTATAGTGTTTACTACACAATGTTTATGATTATTAGACTCAGATTATGTTAAATCACTGTCAAGGCTGAGGGCCAACAGCAATCACTCTTTCTCACTTGTTTTCTCTCTCTCCTTCAGGGTGAAAGGTGAAGCAGCAACTCTTGTACTGTATGTGGGTATGTGTGTTTGTGTGTAGCGTCTGTTGTTTTGTTGCTCTGCAGGCCTCAGAAATGCTCCTTTGGCCTTCTGCACGGATGCTCATTATGCTAGCATGGTGCTACATACTCGTGTCGAGGAACGGTAATGAGGGTCTAGGGCTTTTATACTCAAGCGGAGCATCTTTGCTGCCAGGGAACATAAACATCATTTGAGAGAGGGAACAGGCAGATGATAACCAGCGAAGAAGCAAACAATAGACTTTCACAGATAATATTTATTATTTTTTTGCGATCATCCCCATTCGTGATGGACAGAATTGTCAATAAGTGTGGCATGTTTTGGAATATTCCAATGCATCAATGCATATAGGCTACATAACTCTAAAAAAAAAAAAAAGGTTATTTTAGTTCCATCAAGAACCTTTAATGTCCATGTAACCTTTCCATTTGACAAAATGTTCTTCATATAGCGGAAAAGGGTTGCTCTTCACACTAAGAAAAAAATGGTTTTACATTGAAATGGTTCTCATATGGTGTCGCTTCAAAAACATTTTTTTTTTTAAGAGTGATATATAGTAGTTTAATATATTAGTATAGTACCTTTAATTATATATATAATAGGTATATAATGGGTTACGATCATAAAGATTAGTGATGCTAACAGTGGCCTGCTTAGTTTCCCATTGTGTGGCTGTGTAAAGCCCAGAGAGGTCAAGTAAGACACCAAGAGGTAGATGGGGTCTCTGCTTTTTGCCCGATCAAATCTTGTTAGGATAAGAAACTCATTGTGCTGGCTACTACTGACAAATACGTGAGGCAGGTAAAAAAAAAAAAAGAAAGAAAGAAAAAAGGATGCCAGCTTTGTTATGAGCACCATATAGTGACACCTTCCAAATCCAGGCACTCTAGACTCCCTCCAGCCGATTATTTTTCAGTAGAGGAACAAAAGCTGGCTCTATTAAAGACTGTTAATTAAATCCAGCGCCTGTCTAACGCTTTTACACCTACACTTCAGCAGGCTCTCTCTTTATCCTATTCAGATAACTCCGCACCATTTCCTTCTCTCGGCTGTCTTTAGAAAAGAGCAAGTCACAATGAATGTTAACGGGAATGAAAGACCCCGCAGCGACGTTAATGGTGATTTTAGCCCATAGAGTGCTACACTAATGGTTAGCGCTAATTACAGCGGTATCCTGGGCCATCAAAAAAGGAGAGGGATCGATATGTAACATAGGAGTAACTTTCGTTCGTGTGGTTCATGCCGACGTCACCTTCTGACAACAAGACATCATTACATGAGAGGGTGTAGAAGCAAATGCTTTGTTCTTTCAGTCTGTGCTATTAGTTAGTTGAACAGGGAGATAATGCGCCTGTCATAGATAGGTCAGCGTGTGTGAAAGAGTGTGTAAGAGAGAAAGTGAGAGGAAGAAGGGGAATCATTATTTATTGAGAATATATTCTGCTTTCTACCTCATATTTTTACTGAACATTTTTTTTTTAAATATATGCTGGACTCGGGGCATGTATTTTATTTAATGCATTTTTTATGCAATTTAAGACAATTTGTAATGTCTGCTATCTAGGTAATGTTATTTATCCAAGCCTGTGAATTTTTTTTTGCTGTCGCACTATTAGTGATGAGATCTCACACACAATGTTTTTATATGGAAGTGATATTTGCTAGATCTAAACCTACTCCTAACCTGGCACACAAAACCTGTTGATTACAAATGAACAGAAACAGAAATCTTTTGTAACATCATAAATGTCTTTACTGTAATTTTTAATTAATTTAATATATACTTGCTGAATAAAAGTATGAATTTCTTTCAAAAAATGTTACTGACAATAATTATTACAAAATACATTTTTGTTAGAAACAATATATATCTATATTAATAGCACATTTTCAGATGTTGTGTTTTCATGTTTTATGGGGACTTTCCATAGACATAATGATTTTTATACTGTACAAACTGTATCTTCTTTCCCCTTACTTCCATAAGCCTACCCATCACAGAAAACTTTCTGCATTTTTACATTTTTTAAAAAACATCACTTAGTATGATTTATAAGCTGTTTTTTCTCATGGGGACAAAATAAATGTCCCCGCAAGGACAAGGATTTTGGATATTGCCATTTTTGTGAGGACATTTTGTCCCCACAATGTAGGGTTTACCAGGCCCCAACCACACACTCTCTTTTACCTAGCTTCCAAATGAGGACATAACATAAAAAATGTTAAGCTACTTATTAGCACCTGCAAAATATGACTTAAGAATCGTTTGTCCAATTGATGGTGTCCCTGGATGTCCCCAAAGGAAGTTTATGTCAGATTTAGCTCACTTCTGGGGTCAATTTTGTAGGTACACACACACACACACACACACACAGACTTACTAACAGCACACACCTGTACAGGTAAGATGATCTCTGACTGATTGGATGATTTGGCCAGCAATATCCTGCCGGCTCCTCCCCTTCCCCTCAGCAAGCACCCCCCAGGCTCACTCCAGGAAGGATCTTTTTACCGTCCTATGTTGTAGTGGCAAGTCACTTTATGAAACCTCTCCGCCCACCCCCAGAGTGACAAGGACCCCTTTGTCGCCACTCGTCTGGAGCTGGGACACGAGCTGAGCGGCCCTGTCTTATATGTCTCTGTATAGGCCACGCACCAGCCATCACTCATATTTTCAAAGGAGGATGGAGAAAGAGGGACAGAGAGGGAAAACGACAGAAGGATGGGTGATGGGTATCTGGTCCCCGTATAATGACCCTTTGATGAGAGTTTCTGGGGTTCCTGATATGATGTGATGACAGGGAGTGGTTAAACAGACCGCGACCTTTGAACACACACACAAACCCTGCACAGAATACAGACTACTCTGTAAAAAAGGAATTGTGAACAGTTAAAAATTCAAGGCAACAATGTATTTTTTAAAGCTCTCTCAGTGATTGTCTAAATAATTGTCCTAACACTACTTTGTTTTGTCAATTTTAATTGGTTCGTTCACTAAATGTAAACTGCCTTATTCCGCTAATACATTTGTGAATGTAACTACAGATGTCTTGTTCAGTGGATTTTCAGTTACTAATACAATAAATGTATCTAAATGTATCTGCAACAGCAATAACAGATCTATTTCGCCAAGATCAAACATATCAACATTGTCATATCCATTACCATGCCAAACTGAGTTGTCATGACAAAACTATGGTATATTTGATTTGTAAGGTGATTGCTCCTTTAGAAACACAGATATCTGGGATATAGTTTTAAAAAGTTGTACATAGACCTCAACATTTGACACACAGCAACTCCAATAAGAGTAACCTTGCAATTTAATCCTGCTGCAGTGCATGCTGGGAACTCAAGAACCCTTAACATTTCCGCAATATTGCCCAATATGACATGTTTCAATAGTTCGGACAACATTTAGAATTCTAGGAATTGTTGGTCTAACTTGGGGTCACATTTCTCAGTATTTGTAACTCAAAACCCACAAATCTTTTATTTTTTTTAAACAGTGTAGAGCAGGGGTGCCCAATCCTGTTCCTGGAGACCTACTTACTTGCAGAGTTCAGATCCAACCCTGATCCACCACTCCTGTCTGTATTTATTAAGTGCTCCTGAAGATCTTAATTAGCTGAGTCAGTCATGTTTGATCAGGGTTGGATCTGAACTTTGCAGGAAAGCAGATCTCCAGGAACAAGATTGGGCACCCCTGGTGTAAAGGAAGACAACTGCTATAAATTTTATATCATATATATATATATATATATATATATATATTAGGGCTGTGCAACGATTAATCATCCAAATTAAACATCCAAAATAAAAGTTTGTGTTTACATAATGTATGTGTGTGTATACTGTCTATAATTATTTTGTATGAATACACACACATGCATGTATATATATATACTTGAAAAATATTTGCATGTATATACTGTATATATATATAAATAATTTATATTATATATATATTTTTTATATTTAAACACGTTTTTCTTAAATTTATAAATGCATGTGTGTGTATTCATATATACAAAATAATTATACACAGTACACACACTTATATTATGTAAACACAAACTTTTATTTTGGATGCGATTAATCATGACTATGCACAGCCCTAGTATGTGTATGTATGTATGTATGTATGTATATATATATATGTGTGTGTGTGTGTGTGTGTGTGTGTGTGTGTATGTGTGTGAATATTTAGAGACATTCATTCATTAGGGTTCCATAAAATTAAACACTAAATTGTCCCAAAAAAGCACGTCCCTAAATGCTCGCAAGCATTTAAATATGCTTTTTTGCTAAACCCTCACAGTTTCGGGTACACAGCAGACTACTACCTGAAAGTCTATTGAGCTGTGTTTAACTCTACTTTTAGACATACACTCGCCAACTTCAAGTGTACGAAAGAAGTTTATTTAAACAGATCTTCTGAGTCTCAGCCCCTTGATTTTGACAGAGGAAGCAAGTCTACTCGTATGTACACAAAAGGCAGATCCAGAGACCACAATGCAGCACGATTGTGTCGTCACAACAGCAACTCGCATAGCAAATTTCAAGGGATCAAGACTTAGGGTGTTCCATTTAAACCCATCGCAAGGGATCCGCCAGTAGTGGACACTCATGCAACGTGAGCACTGATGTACATCCGAGTGAACATACGTTTTTGCTAACACTCATGAGTGCTTTATTAAGTGTTAGACTGAGTTGCAATGTACTGCTATTGTATTCACCGAACTGGATATTCATCAAATGAAACAGGTTTAAAACGACATAAGGGTGATTAAATGTGGATGAACTATCCCTTTAACGACTAATACACAGTATGTAAACTGGTAGTTTCCCAGGAAACTGCAAAGTTCAAAGACTGCTAATCTGACTACAGATAGTTGCAGGCATATGTATCTCTATTAGATGTAGCTTTTGCTACACATCAGTCTCATGTGTAGACCTATACTTCAGATTCTTATTTCCTGTTATTGTGTGAACAATGACCCATGACAAGCAAACAGATGAGAGGACAGAACATTATTACATTTCCATGTAAATGACAAGTATGCGTGTGATGCACGCAAGTGTCTGGCTTCACACAAAGCGATTTGTTTTCATCTTGATGCTCTAGTATTGTACAAAGCACTTTACCTCAAGTTCCATAAATTATATGAACAAAACACACTTAATAGACCTGATATTCGCGCCATTGTGCCTCTGATACCAAGCTAATAGATTTCGCCAGTATCCGAACACTTGAGGCTTGGAGGAGGTCAGGGCAACATGAAGGTTGGAGCTGCAGCGAAGTCCTTTGGTGCCTGAAAATGAGTTTGTTTGTTTTGTGGTGTTTTGTATATGCTCTGTTCTCCTTTTCCTCTCTTCGATGAGGAGGTCTGATGAAGAACGAGGATGCTACACAACTGCCCTGAGGTTAATAACTCTTTCTGATCTGCAGATGGGACTGAGAGAACGCCTGGAGAAAAAATATTTGGAACACGTTGAGTTTTATATTCTCGGTTTATGGCATCATTTTTAAAAGCAAGTTGACTCTGAATATGGAACGGATACTACAGAAAGTTATCAATCATGCACACTTTACTACTTTTTAATTGCATGAGAATAATTAAAGAAAGAAACATAACATTACAAACCTCAGTTGCATGCACTTCCATGAATCCGTTTTGATGTTTGGTGATGAGTCCATTGACAAGGTGCCAGGTGCTCAAGTAACATTATAGTTTGAATATGGCACCAGGTGATTGAAGCTGGGCTTCTGCAGACTTTATTTTAGTAGGCCTTGGACATTAGTTCAGAACCTTTCGGTGTGTTGTGAGAGCTGAGCAGGTCAGCACTCTGAAGTTTTTCAATGAACTGCAGAGCCTTCTGGTTGATGGACTCCATTGATGGATCTTAGAGCCTCTGGTCCTTCCATCAATGCACCCGCCAACAGATACCTCCCCACCCAAATCTCTGATCTTCGCTGAGGCCCAAAGAGCTTCGGCCCATAATAAAAAAAATAATCCAGTTGCCATTCAAGAAGATGGCATCAGGACATAAAAAAGCTCTCTTTTTACTAGGAGTACTCTCAAGTCTGCCTAGAGCGTTGTGGTATTGATGTAGCAAACTAAATTTGAGTCAATCTTGCCTCAGAAAAATGGATGGAAGACCTGTTAATGCGTTTCAAGTGGACGTCATGAAGGACAGAGTAGAAATGAAAGGATATTAAGATGAGACACAGAGCAGAGGGCAGAACAGACACCTCTGAAAAGGGCTAAGAATGACAAATGTAGTTCAGTGATTGCTAATAATGGTGGTAAAAGGGGAAAAAAGGCTCCAACGTTAGAATATGAAGCCTCTGATGCTTTAGACATAAAAGCAGTCACACTCCTGGATCAAACACGCAACAGCACTGCAGCTAAAATGCTGAATTAACACCAAGACTCAAAAAAACACACAAGATATATACTTTCTAACAGCGAACGAGAAACACTGTCATCTACGGTGACGACGACATTCTACATCCGGTCCTTGTTAAAAGAGGTCACACATTTTAATCTCTTCCAATTAGCACATTAAACACCACCCCTAAGTGCTACAGAACCACACGGGCAATGAACCTGGAGCAAACGAGCCAGCTGATTTAATTGGTAATTAACGAGTGGTCTAAAGTGCTAGCAGGCAGCAGAATTGTAATTCAAAACAAGGGAAAATTAATCACCCTAATTATTCAGCAGAAATGCATTCATTATCATAATTGAGGCTGGTAGGATTAAAGTTCGCTCCAGCGCAGGGGCCGCAGCTCATTCTCTCGCAACACAGTTTATCATGCTCGAGCAATTACTTAATTGTATTATTATTTAATAACCCAGATCTTTATTTATGGTTCACACTGTATCAAGGCTTGTGGAAAGTTTTATTGTTGAAAATGACTGATGGGAAGTGTGCCTAAAAGTGACAGCACCTTACTGTATAAGTTCTAAGAATGTTCCAGACGTGATGGATTTCTTCTAGCAGCACTAAAACTTTTTTCACTTTTGATTTAAATGAGGTTATCCAGACCCTTCCAACATGTCAGGAATATACCTTGTTAAAAGAACGCTGAGAAACGTTTATCCTGGATGCCCACATCAGGCTATTGTAATTGCAGAGAATGTATCTGTTTCTTTCTCAGCATCTGTTGCCTGTGTGAGGGGAAAAACATTAGCGTGGAAAGCTCAGGCAAATTACCCCCTCCCCAAAGAACGCCCAGATGGTTTCTTTTTTTAATGGCGTCATTATGCACTAAATTAAAAGGTGGTGTAAATGGATCTGTAAAATTGAAATGACTTGGAAAAAGTCACACTCTCCAGTCAGGACCGCAACCACTAGTGTGCTAAATGGGGTCAGAGTCAGCATGGAGAGAGTTAATCATACACATATGAAATAATGATGAAGGAATGGGGCATAGAGTTGGGTGGCAGTCCATAAGCTGTTATATTTAATACACCAGCTGTTCTCTGGAACTGAATAGTTTGTTTTTGAACAAGCCATCAAGTGATGCAATAAGGCAGGAGTCTCAGTGCAGAAATAAAGAAAGGGAAGCAGAAATGAGAGTTCCTCACCTTCAACAAAAATACAATCAGTTTTTTAACCAACTAATACTTGAATGTGACTGCAGAAAATATTTAATCGTGAAATAAAGCAAACAAATGAACTTTTATCACTATAAATTTGTCCGTTATTACCCATAAAGGCGTATTTGTTGTTTGAAGAAACTATTAAATGTTGCTTGCATTTCTTCTAATTGGTTTATTTAGATTAATTAAAGAAATTAGTTTATAATTGAAATAGATACTTTTTATTCATTTAGATAAATAATGTATTTGCAGATACTTGCCTTTCTTCTAATCATTTATTCAATGTAAATGCACGAGTAAATGAATATGTATTTATTTAAATACATAAAAAAATGATTAAATATTTAAATAAATACACTGAATGAGTAAATTAATGAAATTCATTAATGTGACATTAACATTGCATTGCAGCTATACATTTTAATGTCAATTATGAACAAATTTGGCTCTGTTGGCAACATTATACAGCACTGGCCTGGTCAATCATATGACAGGCGAAATACGATGTTGAGAGAGTGATCCTGTTATGGAGAAATATGAGTGTTATGGACATCAGGGGGTCACCAAGGTCATGACCCTGACAGAGACCTTGTGGCCCCTCGTCTGGACATGAACATACATTGAGTACAATAACCTTTGACCCCCCACCCAGGTTCACAGCTTCTTCCTGAACATGAAATTGATTAGCTTTAAATGGAGAGATAAGTTGCACACACTGGGATATGCTGTTTACAACAACATGACACAACTTGTCATTTCTATAGCTTGAGACATTCAAAGCTTTTGCATTGTAATAAAATGAAAAGTTACAGTTTATGTTTTTTTTTTTTCTGTATAATTCTACAGCGTGAACAGCAATAATAAAAAGACGACGCTTGAAATGGTGTGCGAAGAACGTTACACTCTGTACCTTGAACACAAACGTTTTACCTCCACTGCGCCAGTCGAGCTTGATTTGCTTTTTTTAATATCATCCAGGCAACAGTAGGCACAAAGTGTTCAGCTGTAGAGGGTTAGTTGCTCTTAGTTCATAAAGAGTTTAGAGAGGAAAAAAGAGAGAGAGAGAGACTGACGGTTGGACAGCCAGAGCAGATCAAGAGAGAGTGAGAGGCACTGCTATGACCTGGTAATTAAAATAAAAGGCAGCAAAACGCCATTTTGAAAACAAGCTCTCGTAAAACCATTTAAAGTGACTTATGCCAAATGCAGCGAGCGGCTACTGTAATTGAGCAACTCTTTCACCGTAATTACATCCTCTCCTCCATTTCATCGAGATATGAGAATGGCAGTTGCATTCTCTGCCCTTTTCTTCACCTGATTCTGTCATTTATTAATTTGATGTTTGTTTTTTATTTTTATGGTGAGTATGACCAGCAACTCTGAATTTTTCTAGTTTAATAATTATTTTCAGGCTTTCACTTTTCTGTCACCTCCACAGAGAGGCCGTGTCTGTCTGTCTCAATATTTATGTGAATGTATCTTTCAAAGCCCCCACCCCACGCACCCCCTACCTTTGTCCGGATGATACCGCGCGGTCTGCGCGCAGCAAATCCGCCCTGCTTTATTTGCTTTGACAATAGCTTCATTAGTCGTTTTTTGGCCACACAGATAAATGCGACACATTTATTTCAAAGGAAGATTTAATAGCGCCTCTTAGATTTCGGGCGTCTCTGAGAGGGATAAAGTAAATCACAATGCTCCTCTTACACTTCCATTTTCTTCATTTTACAGATGGTCAATTTTTAAATTATTTGCTCCTATCTGTCTCTCTCTCTTTTTTTCTTTCATCTATCCGCTCTTGAAAAATTGTCAGAGCCTTTTTCCTTAATAGTGCTGGATCGAGCCTAGGCCGCCCAGGGTCCTGATGCATTGCGGGAGGTTAGTGGGGAAAAAAAACAGATGAAAAGCGTGTAAGGTGGGGAAAATATTACTTTGTGTGTGATTTCTCCCTCTCTCCCTGCCCATTCTCCTCCTAATTGCCGGTGATTATTTTAATAGAGAAAAGGGTGGCTGGTATTACTGAGTGATTATGTGGAATGGACAGGGAAGGCCCTCAAGATATGGCCAGATAATGCAGGGAATGAGAGGGAGGGCAAGGCTGTGACACTCTCAAAGCCTAGATAAGCCCCCGCAAAAGCCACATGTCCCAACCACCTTCTCTCTTTCTCTCCCCGGCGCAATCTCTCTCACTCTCCTTCAAAAGAACAGACGTTATCTGATGCATTCAGGGGCCTGTTAGCTCTAATGGGCATGAACGCTTGTGGTTATGGAAGGGCATTCAGCAGGCCTGTCTTTGATTAGGCTCAGTGTAAGATTACAATCACAGGACAAGACATGACACACCTCAAAAAAGGGAGGACCTCTGATGATACCAACACACACAATTATATCACGGTGAATAACAGCAAAAGAAATGATGTGCCATCATCTGGTAACCACAGTCTGACACAACAGGGATTATTTCACTGAGCACTGCCAAAAATGGTTTTATGGTATTGAAGATATGCAGGATAAAACACTGGCGCCATATACTTCATATTTACTAGGACAACATGGGCTTTAACACAGTTTATTTGCAAATTATGCATGTGAAGGGATTTTTCTCTGCTGAACTTGTGTATGTGAATATGCAGCTTTTTTAATAAATAGAATGGGCCTTATTCATGAAACACAAGTAGAGAACATTTTTTATAATCGTAGACCAAAAAAAAATTCTTACATGAATTGCCATTGATTCAATACAGGAAATTTGATGTCTGAATTCATTTAAAGTCCCCTTGTGGTGAAAATCAAGCTTTTAATGTTGTTTATATGTCTATGTAATATTTTAATATGCTTTAAGACAAACCATGTGCAAATTACATTGCTGAGTATTTTCTCCTTAAAACTGCAGTGAAACAAAAACAGTCTCAAAAACGCAGTTTGAAATCGCTGGTGTTTCTAACGTCACAAACCAATCACGACAACGTGTGACCGTAAATGAGTGGATCTCTGAGCTGGTCTGAGTGAGTGGAGGCAGGGCTAATTTGCATATTCATAGAACCACATATACTACATGAGGCAACAGTGTAGAGTTACATTCAAGCTATTTTAAGACATGATTTTTTTTTTTTCAAGGGAAAAACTTTTAAATATGTCTGATCAAAGATGAGTTTTAAGGGACACATTAATTGACTACAGGGGGACTTTAAGAAGGATTTATATACAGAAATTTGTTCTGCACCTCTTTCATAAATAAGATCCAATAATTTTACAAAAATCGATTTTTGAAGTATGAAGATGAAGTAAAAATGAAGATGTTTTTTTGTTTTTTTTTTACTGTGGGATTTGTTGTATGACATATATAGAAAAAATTTAATAACAATGCTAAAATGTAATTCATTATTTCAAAAACTTTTACGTTATATTCTCTGCATGACATTAGGACTGAGAAAATATTGAACTATTTACACTACTATTCAAGAGGTCAAAGATATTTTTAATTGAATTGTTGAAATTTAGATGTCTTTTAAAATCTTATGCTCACCAAGGCTGCATTTATTTGATAAAAAATACAGTAACAACTGTAAAACTGTGAAATGTTATTACAATTTAAAATAACTATTTTCTATTTGAATATCTTTTAAAACATAATTTATTTGTATAATGGCAAAGTGGATTATTTTTGGCAGTCATTACTCCAGTCTTCAGTCACATGATTCTTCACAAGTCATTCTAATATGCTGAATTGGTGCTCAAGAAACATTTCTTATTATTATCGATGTTGAAAACAGTATTGCTTAAAGGTAAGGTGAGCAAAACTGGTTAAAACTCTCTTCACATCCTAATAGGTTATTTAGACCTCTTCTGTTATTGATGCTATGTATTTGCATACCTCCGCACACACTGCTCGCACAGACATCATCAGCGTGTTCCATGATGAGGCTTTGCAGAGTTGTAGACAGTCAGTCACCGAGCGCCAAGCAGACAACTTTTACAGTTCCTGCTGAACTAAAACAATGAGCTGATGCTGTATTGACGCCATGTCGTAATTACCGTAATTTAAATATGTCAACCAATGAGGTTCTACTCAGAGCTGTTCACATCATCTGTCTCGGAATTATGAGTTTCTATGGCAACACTATCAATGCCAAAATGAATCTGCAGCAGTTATGTGGTACAAGTCAGCTCTTTGAGACATGAGGTAATTTAAGGCCGTCTTTTGTGCCGCTTTGCAGACTTCGCTCTGGCTGTCCGTATTCATGTGTTTTGGAGAGGCGTGGCTTTGGATACGCTCTGAAGGGAGGCTGGGATCAGAGATGGTCTTATTATTGGGAGATACGAGGGTCCGTGGCTCTACCATTGGAGAAAGCATAACGGCTAACTATCGGATAACGTGTGACTTGATAACCAATCACATTACAGCCTTGACGTCATTGAATTTTGTTCAGAGTTGTGCGACAGTCAATCACTGTTTGCGGCTAACAAAGAAATTAATGAGAAGTGCCGTAAACTGAATTATACCTGTTGCGCAACTGTCTGTGACTTCTCTTATAAAACAGTTGTTGTTTTTTTTTGGTGTAAACTCTAAAAATTATATAAATTCAAAATGATTCAACACACATGATGAAGATTAGCTGATGCTATTTCCTCACAAAGCGGTTTATTCAGTGTAGTTAAGCCTCTCATCCATTGATATTCATTCAAAAAACAAAAACAACACCAAAAAAAAACAACGTACCACAGCGTTAGCAGGCGTTAAACTTTTTTTCGGCTAAGGTTGCAGGTTAGCCTTCAGGTGGCTTTGGTGAGATCTTATACTTTCAAAGCTAGTTTGCTATTGCTAGCCTCTCCGAAATCGCTTACCTTACCTTTTGGTGGAAAACATGATACATTTTTCAAGATTTTTTGATGACCAGAAAGCATTTATTTGAAATAGAAATCTTTTGTTACATTATAAATGTCTTTACTGTCACTTTTGATCAATTTAATGCATCCTTTCTGAATAAAAAATATTAATTTCTTAAAATAAAATAAATAAATAAACTAATCCAAACCTTTTGAACAGAAGTATAAGTTTGATGGCATTGACACTCTTAAACTATTTCAAAGGACTTTATTTTAGGTCTCACCTGCAGTACAGAAGCAGGATGTTGGCCTTATCCGTGCCAGGACTCGGCCTAGTCCCTAAGTCAATGCGAGAAACCGGAAAATTAAATGGCCTGTCAAAGGATCACACACACTGGATTTCACAGTGTGAATTTTAAGCGTGTTCATTACAAATGAATCAAGGCGAAATCACAAAGAACACGGAGACCTATACCTGTCAGTCACATTAATCAAGCCGCAAACACTCTCACACACAAAAGCCTCGGGCACCTTGTACCTGGTTCCTGGTGCTTTGGAGACTCCAGTGAAGAGTGAGGTGTGTTCCACAAACAAAATCAGCTCCAAGTGTCCAGAGGGGTCCGAACATCAGCACGTCATCCATTATAAAAGCACACAAATACATTAATACACCAAACAAGACCAACAAACAACATCATTCACCCTCTGGACACCCTCTACCAGCTGACACAGCCAAGGCTGTGCTGCGAGAGTAATGGTCTGTTGCAACGGCAACCACTGAGGAAATATGAAGACATAAAAACAACATTTTAGCAAGTTGCACATTTTGTCATCAGTCTCGACTGTCCCATGCACATACCCCAGCAAACCTCCTCATGGTGTCCGGGGAACTCCAAATTACCACATTCATTACATTCCTCTCTCCGCAAAACTCAGACTGCAAACAACAAAGGATTAAATACCATGACAGGTAGGCAAAGGCAGGTAAACTCACCTGGCATCAACAGGGATTATTTTTCATTTCATCCGATTTTTATCCTTTCCATCCTGAATTCTTGGCCGCCAGGCCAGCGCAAGTAATGCGATCCAGCAGCGGGCGGGGTTGAATGAGCTCTCTGGAAGCTGCCGGGGTCTGACGATGTTTCTCCGGCTGCCAGGGAATTTCTGAATGAAGGCAACATCCAGACAGACTCATATCTGCTGCCAGACAACACAAGCTTCACATTTCACTTCTATTGTGTTTCAGCCGTTTTTAAGGATCGCAAACGGCTCAGAAACAAATTGAGACAAAGCAGAGTAAATTTAGAGGGACGTGCAAGTGTGTGTGTGTGTCTGTAGCCAGCATAATTTAAGTTCTGATTACTTGGAACTCGCACAGTCTGGGAATTTTTTCTTTTCAGGTGTGATGTGTTGACAAGTTCAACATGTTATTAAAAATATAAATTTTTCCCCCAACGCTAACAAAACTCATTCAAAGGCTGCGCAACGACTACGACTAGATCAGGTGTCCCCGGTGACCCCGCAGGGCCGCATTCTACAGTAATGGATGTGTGTGGGGTCAAAAGCAACAGTGTGTTATACTCAACGTAACACAAAAAGTTCCTCACATCACCTGAGAGTGAGGACAAGGCCCCGGAGTGCTTCTACACCCCCTTTTCTCAACCCGCCCAAGGGTCTTGTTACCGTGGGGACGACATGCTGCCCTCTCACCAGTCACTTTCTCCAGTGTCGGAATGTGGAATGTCATTGTAAACGGTGCGCCCCAGCGTTCTGACAGACGAGCGAGGGGTCCCGCTTAGCAATGGCAGAGGCACACATGCCTTTGTTTGGCTTCCCGCCCTCACCTTTTGCCCCATCGTACCGAGAAAGACAGAAAAGAGAGAGCGGGGAGGGGAGGAAAAGAGCAAGAGTATCTTATCAGAGTTCCCACAAGGTCTGAGAGGTCTCTGGTTACCAGCCTGCAGTGTCTTTCTGCAGGCCCCACGGAACACCTGTGAAACGCACCGACACACACACAAGTGATTTTTTTTTCCAGTGCTTAGAATGAATCTGAAGGAAAAAAGCCATGATTGCATAACAGATTAATGGAGTGACAGCTCCAAGTCTTCAGATCTAGACGTTGGATGCAAGTATCATTTGTGTCTGAAAGATCGCCAGCCATTCATATCAAACTCTCTCTTGTCATTCTGTCAGAAAAACATGCTTTTTTTTCTTTCTTAAAGGTATACCCTTCAACAGGTGATGCAAGCAACAAAACCTTACAACGGTTGTATGATGTTTCACAGATGAGGTCATGAGATTCTTGTCTGTTCTTTTAGCCCCACCCATATTTCATGAAGAGCATTGACTCTATTCATTGTTTATGACCAATACATTCAAATCATGATCCTCTTTAAATAAGTATTCTGGGTTCAATACAAGTTCAGGTCAATCGACAGCATTTTTGGCATAATTTTAGTGACCACAAAAATGTATTTCCACTTGTCGTCATGTTCTTTTTTTAATCTGGTTTAATAAGCAAGTGAATGTAGTAAATTTGTAAATGTGAAAATTCTATTTCAAACATACAGTCACAAGACAATAAGTGTTAACATGAACCTAAAACCACAAAACAACTTTAAAAAAGAGAAAACATTTCAGCTCAATTAATACACAAAAGAATGAATGTGAAAGCATCAGTTTTGAAGTCCTCCAAAAAAGGCCCCGTTTACTTCCATTACAAGTGCCTCCACATTACCTTAATTTAAGGTGGTGTTTTAAAAACGATGGTAATCGACATCATGCCCAAAATGCTGTCAATTGAGCTTAATTTGTACTGAACTTCACAAGTTTAATATTCCTTTAAACTTTTGTAGAGTCAGAAAATGCACTTTATAGTGTAGTTAATTTGTGCGTACTGCAGTTTCATTTTACTGCGGCCTCCATTTTGACGTCAGATTTTGAAATTCCCGCCTCCGTGATGGTAACCGCACACAAATAGCTCAAATAACTGGAAGCGGCTGACACAGCAAGCACATTCAAATTAAAAATGGCTGTGCCTCATGTTAGAAATAAGGTGATGATAGCAATGTGTTTGTTTACAAATTCCTAGTTGAAAGAAAGTGATATTGCTCTTAATTGGCTGAGTGAATTAAGGGTAAATGCCCTTGTCAAGCTGTGTGTGTGTCTGTACACGTGTATGTGTGTGTTTTCACCTCCTTGCTAGTGTCACACACTTTGTGTTCAAGGAGACTATGTCATCACCTGCATGTTTGCTATTCAATCCCTGCAGCCTTTTGCTTGTTCACACACACAATGGACAGCGTTACCACAGCCCTCACCTGGAGCCAAGCCGACTCTGTTACAGGTGAGCCCGGGACCACAGGTAACACACACCATCTGGGGAGGGGCAGGAGTTTGAGTGTGTGTGTGTGTGAGCGAGGGAACAACGGCGCTGAAAGAGAAAATACATTTACACACCGCAGATCAATTTCAGTTTCACCATTGATTCTCTTTCAGTGAGACAAAAGCCACAAACAGCGTACTTCCCAAGCCCTCTGCAGACAGGAAGTGATTATTTTAAAGCAATCCCACAGGTTAAGTTAGAATTCGTTTAAGTGTAGATAATGTTTCTGTCTATAGGACAACAAAAACAGACATGAAACAGACATCACCGAGTGGGGGGTGGTGGAAGCGAGGAGGGGAGAATAAGATTTAGACAACAGAAAAGAAAAGAGCAGATAGTCTGTCTTTTGTTTATTGGGTTCAATGACTCTTATTGTACGGTACATCTAAGGAAAAAATCTGGAATGGAACAAGGGCACTTGTCTGTAAATGTTAAATCATTTTTGCAATTTTTGATGATTTTTGCTATAGTTCACCATGAAGAAATGTACTTTTACCTCACAGAATTGTCGCATAATAAACACACTTAAATAACGTAGTCGTGTGTGTTTTACACTCCTGCGGTGTGGCAGCAGGGTTATGTGTGACCTGTGGGATTGCGAGTGGGGTTACCTTTTATCAGCTGACATCCACAGATCTGACCCCAATCACAGGTTGAGCCTGTAAGGTCCTCGAACCTTACAGAGACCCGCATTATCCACTGAACTGCCCACTGTCTGCTACGGGCAACAGGAACCCATTACAGCCAGCGCAATTACTGTGCCCATCCATCCACACTGGCCCGTTCTAATCTGGTTAAGTGCATTTCCCTGCGAGAGGTTCAAATATGACTCTCTCTCTCTTTTCAATGAGGTCCACTCATTTTCCCCCCTCCCTTTTTTCTATCTGTTTTTTTTTTCCAGGTCTGACTTGAGAGCACAATTTAGGGCTGATTTAATTTATTCTTCAAAACATGTGTAATGACATTACCCAAAAGGTGCATGTAGTGACTGACTGGCTGCGTCTCTCTCTCTCTCTTTCTGTCTTTTCTGAGTCTCTCTTATTCCATTAGACAGTAAATCAGGTTTAAAGACCATACTGAAGCTAGATGCTATTATGGGTGATTATCAAAACAACAGACAGTGGGGAAAAGTGTTTGCTAACTGGTTTATCTGTCCGTTCAGCGACCAGTGAACTACGGGCAGATGGGAATGCTGCAAATTATAAATCAAGCTTTTCAAAACTGAATATCCGGCACGTCGTAACCTGTGGTTCCAGAGCTGAAAGGAAAACAGACCGCTGTACTGAAGCGATTTTAGAAAAAATTACCACCATTCGTGGAAAATTGTTTTCGTTCTTTTTTTGCACTTCAGACTCACATTCGGTTTTTACATTTACAATGGATCTTTTTTTTTTTTTTTGTCAGTTAATGCCTGTTGCATGTCTTTTTCGTTTTTTAAGGTTCTGACAATAAATATATTACATTATATTATATTAATAAGCTTTTATCTAAATTATTATATTATAATAAATCCCTTTCTTATAATTTCTAATAAATAAAAGCACATTTCCTAAGGGAAGCCACAATGCTATCAAAAAATTGATGACTGAATATTATTAAAGTACTACGAAAAGTCTAATCTAGGTAGAATTTAGATGTAGGAATATTCTACTTAAATATACTGGTTTGGACAACAGACATATCGTACTACTATTTCAATAGTAACATATTTCATTTACTAGACAACGTACCAATGCATGCATCATTTAAAATTAAATTCTAACATGTAGGTCCTGTACTATTAACAGAGAGTTTATTAAATGTGCAAATGCACAATTATTAGGAACCTAGTCAAACCATGTGTGTTTAATCTAACATTAAATCTGATATATACACACTGCAGCCTTCCCATACACACACATGCTCAGTGAAAGTGTCTGTGTCTACCTCTCTAGACAGGGTTTTCATGGAGATTTATTGTGTGTGTGTGAAGAGTGGCAGAAATTGATGAGGGAAGTTCATCTACATAGCTTGCTTACAGCTGTCAGTGAGTACTTCATTACACTGATAGAGTGATTAACCCCGGATCTCAGAGTTAAAGTGTGCATGTGTGCGTGTATCCACAAGGGGAGACCAGACAGCTCAAAGTGTCTGTCTGCTTCCAAGAGAATCATTATATTTCATCTACTGTGGGCCGTTAGTCACTGTCGCTTTGGCAAGATAGCATGGAGAGAAAGAGACAGAGAGAAAGACAGGAGAAAAATAGAGAGCACTTCTTTAACAGACTTGAAATCAGTGTAATTGATTCAAATTAGCAATTTTGAGGAACAAATATCCCTTAAAAGACAGTAAAATTTTAAATCACCAGCACTGTGGGAAGCAGCCAATGGTCCCAACAAGGGAAACAGCTCAACAGCCATACTAAAAAGTATAGTAATTCCGTCATCATTTAGTTACCCTAATGTCCTTTCTTCTTTTGTGGGACACAAAAGAAAAGTGTTTTTTGTTCATACAAATGACAGTCAATGGGGTCCGCACTTTGTTTTGGGACACCAGTGGATTTCATTGTTGACAAAAACAGTTAAAACATTCTTTAAAATATCTTCTTTTGTGTTCCACAGAATAAATAAATTCATACAACAACTGAATGACATGAATGTGTGTAAAGGATGACAGAACATTCATTCATTGGGTGAACTATCCCTTAACTAAAAAATATAAATAAATACAATTCAAAAAGGTGGTTTTGGGGGTTAGCAGGTAGAAAAATGTCATTGACTCACTATAAAAACAGTGGATGTCAATGGAAAGTCCATACCATGATAGAAAAACAAACGTGTGTGTGTAAGGTTACTGGGGTGAACTCGTGGCCGTGAGGCTGTGTGTGTACTTGTGGCCATGTCTCTAATAGATATGCTAATGCAGTCATTCTCTCCACTTCACTCTTTTATTCTCCCAATTAAAGCAAACGCCTAGAAAAGAATAATTAAGCCATGCACGGGCAAAAGACTGCTACAACGCTGCTCTAATGAAACATTATTGATTTCCTTTTTACCCAGTGTCGCGCACACACACACACACGCGCACGCGCACACACACACACACGCACACACACACACACACACACAGAGAAACAAATGAACCTGTGGAAAGAGGCCTCCTGCTTGCTAGGATGACCATTGTGAGGCCAGACCAATTAGAACGACAACAACGGGACAGAATAGATGCACCACACGACAAGAATTAGCAATAATACAGTGTGTGTGTGTGTGTGTGTGTGTGTGTGTGCCAGATTTTTAGGCCAGATCTGAAGCCTAATGAAACTGAGTCTGTATTTGAACTGAGCAGCCAACACACAGAGACATGCACTATAATTATCTGACAGTGATCTCCAGTGCTCCTACTGGCAGATGAAGGGGAGGACGGTTTATGTCTGGACAAATGAAACAAAATTAAGCTCGAACAAAAGCACTATGTAATTGTCAGACAATTCCACAGACACAGGCCCTCACAAATCAATATGGCTCCAATTAAAATATTCTGCAGCCAATTAGACCTATTGAGATTGTGTTGGGGAAATGATGGGGTGCCTTTAAAGCCCTGATGTGTGCATTTACACAGACCGAAGCCTGTAATGATTCACTCATGCACAAAACAAGTCTGATTGTCCAGGTCATCGAGACAAACCTCTCTAGAAATGAGGGAAATAGGATTACAGAGACCACAGTCTTCTCACAGATGTCAAGGAATCTTTTTTTTAATGTCCATGTTTTAGAACCACAGTGTTTGGGACTGAGATTCAAATACTCAAGACTGTTATGCATATGATATAGGCAGTGTTAAGTGGCCCATCGCAAGTGACAGAGAAAACATTTAGAGTGTATCAAAAGATTTCTATTTCTAATAAATGGTGTTCTTTTGAACTTTCTATTCATCAAAGATTTCTGATAAAGGATTCGTTTTGATTTTTTTTTTTGTTACCACAAAAATATTAAGGAACACAACTAATTTTCAACATGTATAACAATAAAAAATGTTCCTTGAGAACCAAATCAGAATATTAGAATGATGTTTGAAGGATCATGTGTGTCATAAACTGCTCTGACATGGATAAAAATCCAAATGCAGCTTTATTACGGCAAGCCAGAATCATAATTAGGGCTGTGCGATGAATTGAAATCGTGAAAAAAAAATCGCGATGTGAGCATGTGCGATTTCAAAATCGAAGAAAGAACGATTTTCTCTCCAGCCCCCTCAGTGTGGAATATGAATGCATATTGACGTGTTTAGTGCGTTGTCATAGAAAAACAATGGCACGTTCCAGACTGGGTTAACACAAATCGGTAACACAGGCATTTGTGAACTGCACAACATAAGAAAAGAGTTCAAAAGGGTATGAAGAAATAACCGACACCGTCACGTATCATTAATGCAAAGATATGGTGCCCGCAATAAAGCCGACAAGTATGTGTAAAAGGAAATATTGTTTCAAAATCGTGATTAAAATCCCAATCGCAATATTGATAAAAAAAAAAATCATGATCGTTTGTTTTTACATATCGCACAGCCCTAATCATAATCCATAAAACAGGCAATAGGTCAAAACACAGGGCAGATAATCCAAAAAGACAACAGGGCAGAAAAACAGGCAAATCAGGCAGAAGATCCCCAAAAAAAACCCAGAGAGCACACTCAGAAATGCAGTGTGACACTTACAAGATTTCGCTAAATACAGGGCTTATATAGGCAGAGTTTAATATGATAATGAGACACAGCTGAACCTAATCACACATAATGAGTCCAGGCAATGGATTATGGGAAATGTAGTTCATGTTAAGGCGGCCCTCTAGTGGGTATCATGGGCATTCCAGCTGGTGGATGTGACAATGTGACGCTAAAGACTGGAGCAATGCCTGATGAAAATTCAGCATTGTCATCACAGATGTAAATAATAATATATTTTCAAATATAAAAATTAAAAACAGTTCATTTAAATTGTAATTATATTTGTTATTATATATTATAACTGTTTTTACTTTATTTGTGATCCAATAAATGCAGCCTTGGTGAGCACAAGAGAATCCTTTCAAATACATGACTAAAATCTTACCAACTAAACCAACAAAAGTGCCTGACTTTTGAACGTTAGTGTAAATAAAGTAAAAAATTTACATTTTAATGACCGAATCAATTTCATTAGATTTTAAAGGGTTTAAAGAATCGGGTAAAAACAATTCCTTGAAATGACATTTTACAGATTGTTTTGCTGTTTTTATATCTATTTGTTTGAATCTGCAGCAGAGCAGCCTGAATAATGAATCTAATGCACTCATCCATTTTAGTTAATAGGTTTGTTTGAACAGTTCATACGGTATAATTTAATAAATTACTTGATTTATATAAACTTCCTGAATGATCCAATTCACTAAAACGATTCACTGATTTATTTCAGACCCGGCATAGAAATCCCTGCAAGACATTTTAATTTGTACCAAAGTTTAAGTACAATATGTTGTCCATCTAATTTATATATTGTATTAGAATTTAGCATGTTTTCTAGTTTACCCAAATATAATAATTCTGACAATACTCACATTGAGTGTGAATTTCTTCTGTGTAACATATTTTGAAGAATGTTGGTGTCATAACAACATTGTAACCTATAATAAATTGCTATTATAATCTGTATACTAAATTAAAAAACATTAAATATTATGTATGTGTGAAACATAAATCAAAATATTAATTAATTTAATAATTCTTTATTTAAAAAAACTTGCTGCCCCCTTAAATATCTTCAATACTTTAGTAGCTTGCAGTAACTATTTAAAATGGTATAGATTGACTACTTTAACCACTTGAAATTATGAGTAGCTTGTAGCGGACTCAAAGTAGCTTCCCCAACACTTAGATATGAGTAGCAAGCAGATACAACAGAATTTTGGGACTGATATAATTTAGTACACAACACAGGGAACCACAGTTAGAATACAAGGCATGTGGGACATGCTTAAGATGCCAGCCAAGAAAGTGCTTCGTGTAGATCTGCTCTGCTAGATCAAGACTGGCTAAGAAATGACAAGTGAAAAGATGAAAAAAGAAGAAATGAAAAGTGCCAGGCACCTTAACAAAAATGATTTAGATTTTCTGTTTTATTCTGCTCTTATTTTTTGTCTTCCCCTCCCACCCTGAGTCGCAGAGACCATCATTTATGATTTAAGGCTGAGGCTTCATTTGAGACGCGTTTCTACGCTTTTCCTTTTACCCAGTCAAGCGTCTGGTTAACAAGCACAAGATTAAAAACACATTTCTCAATAAACATCCTGGTCACAGCACTTAAATGGACACTGCATTGAGATCGAAAGCACATTAGTCTAAATACTAAAGCCCTCTCACAGTGCTTTCAATTCGCGAACTGTCCAATGAAAAACAGAATTCGACTCGACGACTATCACCATCTAATGGACTAATAACAAAATCTGATAAAAGCTGTTATCAGTGGTAGAACCGCAACACAGAGGACCGAGGGGGGAAAAAAGAAAGAAAGGAAGAATAAAAAAAACTTGCTCACGGTAGCAAGCTTAATGGTTTTTCACATAGGGGAAAAGGGTAATTTAAACAAGTACATTTTGTGCTTATTGAACTTGTTTTGTCTCGTTTGAGACTGAAAATGGGCCAAATCCTTTTTTTTCTTTTCAGAATGAGAAAAAAATACAGTGACAAAGGGAGGGAGAGGGGGGCTGCTATAAAAGAACAGAAATATATAAAAGCCTAGGCCGGGCTTGCTCTGTTCTCAGTGAACTAGTGCGCACACACCTTGCCTTTCTCTTGTCCCCTTGGTGTAATTACATTAAATTAAAAGCATGTGGCTCTTAATGCACTTGTTATTCTGAAATAGAGCCTCAATACAACATACCCTCATTTTCCATTTCTTCCATTTCTCACCAAGATGCCACTCGTAACCTCGGTTCAATAGGCCGCCGGCATGCGTACAAAAATCCCCCGGAACTAAGAGTTTAGACAGAAAACAAAGAGTTAATCACTCTCGCATCTCCTTTCCCCTACTTATTTATACCCTTTAATAGATTTTACGATAAATTAACTGCATTTTACTTTACGGAACAGACTCCATCAATGAGGCGGGAGAGCAGGGGGCGTCGGGTTACAGTACAGGGAACTGACTCGGCACTCTGAGCAGATGCAATTAGGCCCCATTAGCCAGAGTCTAATTAGCCGAGGGTTATGTTGATATTTCAAGTGCTGTTTTATTATGGTGTTTTGTTTCCGAACAGCATCTCCAAAAACAGCGCCGGGAGACGCGAAAAGAGAGAGTTACGGGTCAATAGAAAGTCATCCGAAAAGAGAATGAGACAACGCATGATAGCGGAGAAGGGAGAGGAGGAAGAGAGATGGAGAAAACGAGCAAAAGAGAAACGAAAGCCCTCGGCTGAGAGAAATTAAATTGATCTGCTTGAGGTGCCACATTTAATTGTTAGGCAACAGAGGGACATGACATTTTACCTCCCTCTTACTCTCTCTCTTCCACTCTCGCGCACTCGTTCTCTCTCTCTACTCACATTAGCTCACCGCATCGCCTCAAATTCTCTAGCTGGAGGCAGACAGTCTACCACACGCTGTCTCCTTGTCCACACGTCCAAACCATCACACCCCCATTCATACACACACTGGACGTGACCCTGACTCATCCTTCTCTGTCCTTCTCACTGTCATACGCTTGTCATTTTCAGCACTTTACAGTGCTTGCATCCTTCCCATGTCACAAACTGTTAATGTCAGGATATTTTGTTCTTTTTTTCATGAGAAACAGTGTAAAATGCAGAATAAAAAGCTGAATATAGCTGCTTTAAATATTAAGAGACTCATTATTCTAGAATTACATTTTATGCTTCTTTTGTTTGTTTGTTAATACCAACCATCCAGCCAGCTGCCAAGAGCAGAGTATCCAAAACAATTGGGTTCATTACTATCAATTACTGTATGATTCATCAGATAAGATAAACAGAGCAGTTCATCAACATCACACACACGAAACAAACACTAATACACACAAACATACCAGACCCTCGTGCTCTCTCTATAAACACAGACACAGTTATCAATCATTTTTTTCAAGCTCTAATAAAAATTGTATCAAGTGTCAATAAAAATAATATAAATAATTATCAAATATAAATGAGTATTTTACATGCAACTTAAGCTTCATATAAAACATGAATATAATCAAATTAACACTTTACAATAAGACTGTATACATTACCATTCATTAATTAGTTTTACATAATTGATTGTTTATTAATATAATATAATATAATACGACCCTACATATGAATATAATATAATATCAAAACAGTTCACATTCATTAATAATGCATTAAATAAAACAAATTCAAATGTATTATGTATTAATCAATATACATTCACCAAGACTAATAAATACTGTAAAGTATCATTCAATGTTTGTTGATGTTACCTATTGCATTAACTAATGTCAATTTGTGCAACCATATTGTAAAGTGTCGCCAAGATCAGTTTCATACCAGATTGGCAATTACTTAATCTTTAACAGAGCCTCTATTTGTCAGAATGGCAAATCATGGAATAAGACCCAGGATCAAGACAAGGCCACAATCCTCAGTCTGTTTACAACAAAGAGAATCAAGCGTGCGGCTGGTTATGTATTGCCGGAAAGCGCCTGGGGGGCTATCAGGTGTCTGCCCTCAGCACACAAACTCCTCACAATCCAAAAGATACTGTCCACCAAACCCCGCCATGCATCAGCCCACAGCCATGACAGAACCCTTAATAAAATGCTTTTGATGGAGAGCGCATGGTGGTGTTTGATGCATTCAGATGATGTTTCTCACTCTGGAGAATAACTACAATCCATCTGGTGGCAACGTTGGACAGCTGCTTTCAAAACTCAGAGTTTGAAGTTGTTTTGTAGCATTAAGAATGAAATCTTGAATAATCAGATCAATTTAAAGGGGTTTTTACTGTAATACAAGTTGGGGGAAATCAATAGCCTAGTGTAACAGAGGTTAGGGAAGATAATCAAAAGACTATGATGAGAAAAACTGAACACAATCCTAATTTTACATTGTGTGAATAAATATAATTTTCTCTGGGTTAAAGTGGTGTAAATGCTCTGTAACTCTACATTTATGCACTATATATGCAATAAAAAAAATTACTGAGAGAGAGGGAGAGAAAAGAGGTAAAATCAATGGCTGGTTCTTCTGTCCACTCGTTCCCTACAATATTTGGTTTCTTGGGGCATATTTGTTTCCACGGAGGCTGAGCATAAAGGCCATTGAATCGAAACGTCAATTCATTATCTCAAAGAGGCAGCTCCGAAAGCACCAAGCTCTTCCAGGAACAGCCTCACCTCAGGACCTGCATCGCTGTAACCAGAGTGCATATGAAAATAAGAAATTAATGCATCCTGATTGATCGACGCCCTTTCTGATCTATTTCAGTTTCAGATTAGAGAGGAGGTTTTGTGTGTGCGTGTGTGAGACAGAAAGAGTTTATGCCAGCACACACAAAGAGAAAAAAGTGAGCAAAATTTCCTAATTTCTTTTCTCCAAACCATGATGAGAAACTTGCTGAAGTAGCCCAGCTATAAATTGGAATTTAAATTGCTTTCAATAATAAAAGGCCATGTAAACATCACCTGAATATCACACTCTAGAGACTCATGTGACATTACAGATACTTTGTATAGCATAGTTTTTATATTATGTATGATATATTTATAGGCCTACATTTTTATGTAATTAGAAAAATATTTATATATATTTATATAGGAAACATCCTTATTTATGTATATATTATCTATATAAATAAATATATGTATTGTAAATATATAATTTTTTAAATATTATATTCATTTTATATAAATACTTTATTTACTATATATAACAATCATTTCTGGACATGTGCATTAAGGGTTAAAGTCAATAAAAATACCTTGTAAAAAGCTGTGCCAATAGCTACAATCTTAGATGAACGATCAAATACTTCATCTGTAACTGTAAGTAATAATGGATGGGGTAAATGAAGCCCATTACTGTCATCATATGTGCTCGTAATTATCGTAATAATGTGTAATTATTGATTCATGATTGTGTTTTATACTCTGAGCCGGCAGAAATGGAGGTGGGAGAAAATGTAAGGATGTCTTAGCTGTGCAGACAGTCGCGGTGGGGCACAGGCGTCTGTGGCCAACCTCCGTTGACATCCATCCTTCCATTTCAACCGCCCTGCACTCATTTTCTCCATTCGTATTACTTCTCTTCCCTCCATTTCACGTTCGCTAATCCAACTCTTGGTTCATGTTTCGGTCTCTGAAGGGCAATGCGGCACTGGGATCTGACATGGACCTTATCACCAGCCGGTTCATCCTCCATTTACAAATATTTCTTTGTAAATAACATATCGTGTTTTTATGTAACATCCCAGTGGGAAGACGGAAGACCCTCTTGGGTGCAGAGCTGGAGGTCAGTATTGAACTCAGAGCATCTGTCTGGGAATACGTAGAAGTTTGCCAGTCTGTCAGATCTGGAACCAGTTTGGCATTTTGTGTTATTGTGACGTGAAGCGGGATTAGGTTTAGTGAAGCAGACATAAGACCAGATATTAGACGTAACCATATGTTTGGTGTCTTGACTTGGGACTTGGGAGAGTATGTGTGCGTGTTTTTAGGACAACTGGATTCCTCAAGAAGGCCCCAGCGTTGACAGTCCCAAAGGGGGGGGGGGACCGCCTTCTGTTGCCGAGGGCGACAACCCATCCCATAAACCCCCCCTCTGTCCCCAGTCCCTTGTTACCCCATAATGGACGACGCATGTCATCAGGACCAAAGGAACATCCCTAAGGACCCCTCTGGGGCTGCCCTCTCCCTGCCCGCTCCCCTTGACTTCTGCTGCTTAAAACATAATAAATAATCCTTCATTTGACATCCACTGAAATTGACTGGAGTTTCAAACTCACCATTACAGACAAGTCAGGTCTGAATGAACAAGCAACAGACTGCATTTGAAACGTAAATAAAGTGGACAACAAAACAAAATGTTGAATTTCAGTTAGTTGTGCATGATCATTTGTGAGTGAAAACAGAATAATGGTTGGTAAATAACCACGTTGGTGTCGGTTTAGTACTTTATAGCGACAACAAAGTCTCAAACGGCTTAAAAGGGGAGCAATATTGCCTGTCTCTTTGGATCACATTGAGCTAGAAAGTCTTTGCCAAATGTGTCTAATGCAATACGAGTCAGGCCTTAATAGTATGGAAATTATACACAATAAGACTCTGGACACCACAAACCATTGTGAGAATGTGTGTGTGTGCCCCCATTCTAATTGTGTCCAATTTGGGTAGTCGCCACCTTGGACTCAGACTGCGACATGTTAGCTTCATTAGCAGATTCAATGTAATCACCACACTCTAAAATAAACAAACAGAGTAGCGAAAGCCAGCTCTCAGTCATTCTGCCAACGCTGCAGCTTTTAGGGCCTGCATTTACATGCAATTATCTTCTTATATAATTAAGCACATTCGCTTAACGAGCACCTTGCAAACGGATGGCGCAAATGAGAGCCTGAAAGAGGGAGAAAGAGAGAGCGAGAGAGAGAGTAATTAGATGTTGATATGTCTGTGTTAATGGAGGAAATTAAAGAACATACAGGATTGAATAGATGAAGGGAGAGACGAGGAGGAAGATGCTGATCGAGAGGCCGAGTTTGCTATCCAAACAAACCAAGGTGGCTCATTACATACATGTTGAGCAGAACTAATATCGAATCATTAGCACAAAAACAAGTAAACTCGAACAATCACACATCTCATTTACTGCAAAAGGGAAAGCGCGGCTCTCGCTCTCCTTTCAGAAAGGAACCAGCACTTTTTGCTACCGCTTGCCATACCTGTGGCTTGCCTCCAGCTAAGACCTGCTCTACCACAAAGCGCCCCCTTGTCATGTCCCAGTGCCATACTGTCACTATGCAGGTCACCTCCCTCTCCCCTCTGCAGTCAAACTGACCTTTTCTTACAGCCACATAATACCTTAAACCCCTCAAAGGCAACGGCATTGTGCTGCTAATATGGGTCCTTCAGCAGACCCCAGGTGTAAAATATAATCCAACCGGGCCAGGCAGGGTTCAAAGCCTCGCCTGCTTTTGAATGCCTGCCAGAGTCCTATCGCCATGATTGCTGTAGCTCACGCTGAAAAGACGATACAAACTATGCGCGTCAGTAAGAATATCTGTCCGCCTTTGTTCCACTGAGCCTGTCGAACACTTTATCAGCCCTGAGTGCGGATTACCTCAGGGAGCACCCAAGCTTTCTATCCCCCCACAACACGAACATGACACCCACCCTCCACAATGCAAACCTACCGCGTCCTCCCAGGACTAATTGGCGATGTTCACCTTAGGATCAGAAGGAGTCAGGCATTGGAGAGTCAGCTGTTGCATTTAAGAGTGGGAAAGAGGAGAAAAATGCCTGCAAAGAGGAAATGGTGAGTATGAAAATCTTTAAGTGTAGTTTTTCTGAGAAAGTGCGTGTCGAGCTTTGACAACTTGACTTCATATGTTCTGTGCAGTTTCTCTGTAACTCTTTTTGTGTTGCCGTCTCATAGTGCTGAGAGGTAAAGGGACATTCCCAGAATGTTCCACTGCAGGAAATGGAATGAATGCCTCTTGTGAGTGTTGAGAGAGCCATGAAGACTTTCAGAACTTGGTTGCAGTGCCCTCATCTGGTAAACCGAGTAACTGACTTTGACAATTGCCTGTTAAAAATAACACACTATCATGCAGCATACAGCATTCTACATCAGTATCCTGAAGACAAACACTTGAAACACCAAACACCACTGAAATGGTACACCAGTTAGAACTTGTATACAATTTGGTGAATAAATATGGGGTGTTTCCTCAGCTATGAGCACTTTTGGCTTTGTGAACTAAAATAAACTTTCTTCAAATGCATTTTAGGCCATCTAATTTGTCAACTAACAATGTCCAACTGTAAACAGATCATAGGAGATTTTTTTTTTTAAATAACAAATGTCATTTACATCACACAATGCTTGTCAATACAATACATTATATGAGATGTGGTAGAAATAGGACAACTTTTCATATTTTTTTCATGTTTTGCCTAATTGCGGTATTTTTTTCTTCACACATCACGTATCAGACTTCATTTCAAGCATGCTCTTCAATGAGACTGTTGTCTACATGGTAACCAAGTATACTAACCTCACAAAAAAGACTTCAAGGCATAATTGTGGGTTGTGACAGAAACAACTCCACAGCTGTAGGATGGTCAATGTGTGTATACATATCAATCTTGATTATTCATGATTTCTTTTTTAAACATTTTAGAATTAAAAATCGTAATGCATGAAAAGTAGCAAAAATAAATTAAGTCATGAAAAAAGTAGAAATTTGGTAATTGGATTTAATCAAAATCAACCCTTGGAATGAAAAAGTGCATGTATAGCTTAAAGTCCCCATGAAATCAAAATGAATTTTTTTGGCTTTTTAGTAAGAATATGTTTGCCTTACTGTTATTTATAAGCTAGTGTGCTCCAAAAGCAAAATTAGCATTTAGAAGATATAAACATTCAAAACTTACAGTCTCTCACTTCCGCCAATATGGATAAATGATTTCATCACTCAGCACTTCAGCTTCTCATCAGATTTTCTGTCCAATCAAATGCTCTCTAGAATCTAAAACGTCCCGCTCCTTTTTAGCAGCGGCTAAAATCGGTCACACATTTACTATTTTCTATATGGTGAATGGCACATATATAGTGCACTATACAGTCTGCTACGGTCCAGGACATGATAGCACAGAGCGGAACATTTGCACGAGTCGGAGCAGACCAGAAAACGTATCAGACCCATTTAAATTCTGCACAGAATGCTATATTTTAAAGAGATATGGAGGAGATTAGGACGAGAAACGGATAGAGATTAGGAGAAAACTGAGCTTACCAAGCTCAACGGCTCTGGCCGAGCTGTAATATAAATGAAACACTATTGGCTATTTAAAAAAAGAAGTGCAGCTGCTTGATATGTCCCACCCTGTCTTCCTGTTTCGGTGGAAATTACGTCAACACATTGAATAATGCTGCGCGTTTCAATGCGCTTCAGTGGGAACATCAAACAATATCAGGTATTACATATTCATATACTGAAATGTATATTCACAACATATACTGAATACTCTTCAAATGTAATAAATGTTTTAAACATGGCAGAAAGTTTCAACACAAAGTTCTCAGCATCATCGAAAATTCTACTACAATACAGCTTGACAGTTACTGCAGGCCTCACAGTCCACATTTAGATGTGACTTTACATAAAACGATCAGTAGCATTACACTTGTTTTGTGAATACAAACAACACACCCCTTAAGTAGAATTTCTGTCCTCTCCTCTTTTTCTCCTATTTTCTCCATCCCCCTTTCCCCTCGTTCCCCACCGGGAGGGGAGACACTCCAAGGTCTTTCATTTGTTCTGTTATTATGCCCTCTCTATGCTGGCTCATTTTTCACCCAGCTTACATTAAGTATTGATATTGATTTCTTGTAAATGCTGCAGCAATGGACGGGCCACAGTTCTTTTCGTGATTGTTCTGCTTTACCTGTGGGTAATTCATATCAGCAGTGCTGAGGGCAGGCCCTTTGTGCCATGGTGTCCAGATCGAACATGCCAGCACGGCCTGCTTGAAGACATCCGTCATAATCACAACTGACTGTAAAATCTAGGTATCTGTACCGGCTTCGAAACTACACAACAGCGCAGTAAAACTGACACGAGATGTAAAAATATAAATATATGTATATATTACAGACCTACTTTGTGTTATTGGACACAGCTGCAGTGCGCCAGCTCAATCAATTGCTTTCATTCCTTAAATCACGCAACAAAATCTCTCATAGTGCTGTATTTATTCTCTAGAGCCCGCAGAGAGCTCCTTAATGCCACCGGATGATTTAATTTGTGTCCCGTAAGCAAATGACTGTCAGTTAATATTATCTGAATAAGCCAATAGGGGGTATCAACGAGTGAATTACAACATGGAACCCATCTGGTGGTCGCGGACGCCAGCATAACACAACAGTGTACTCACAGTCAGCTGCAGCTATGGTAAAGTAGAGCCCGAGGCTATGCTGGTTAGCAAGCCGAACCTCTTCTTCACCCGAGGTTAATGGATGAGGTCAGGCTTAAGGATTTAAACTCTTTAAGGAATATTCCAGGTTCAGATCAATTGATAGAATTTAGTAGCATAATCTTTATTACAAAAAATAGTAATAATAATTTTATATATATATATAATTATATAATATAATGCAACAATGGAAGTGAAAGGGGACCATTTCTGGAAGATTTAATAGCAGAAACATGAAGTGTAAAATGTTAGAAAAGCACTTAAATTAAATATGTTAAAAATATTTATTTATTTATTTTTAGGTATAAAGCGGTTTAAATAATTGTTTTTAATAGTAATTTTAGGGTTTATGGCATTGCAAAATTGCTTATTTTGCAACTTTACCCTGAAAAGTAGCCATTTTTTTGCACACTACAATAGTGTCAACACACATATTGCTAACTTCTTGTGACTAAACTTTTGAAACAGGGAGTACTTTATTATTTTAGTGTTAGACCCACTCACTTTCCTTGTAAGGGCCTCACTGCAACCCAGATTTTTGCTGGAGGAATAAGTCAAAATACATTTCTGTGGTAATCAAAATTAAACAAGTGCAGTCTATTGAGCTTAACGTACAGATTTTATTTAAATAAAAAATAAGTTTTCTGAAATCTTCTATATAACTTCACTGTAAAAATGATTTTTCAAAGTTATAAATACTGGAGTACATTTTACAAGAAAGTACTATTTCAGTTTCGGTACTTAAAAAAAGTGTTATTTAATTCCAAGTTGTTTCTTTGTAATTGTTTGTGAAATTTACTAGCACTTTCCAATTGTTTTTCAATGTACATGCAAGCCCTGTGAAGCATACATTACACAATCACGAGACGCGCTACAGTTGTTTTATGTAAAACATGCAACCCAAGAGGGTGAACAACATCATAGCGACAGCGATCGCCAGGATTCAGTATTTTGACTGCATGTGATAACCAAGATGGAGTGCGACGGCTGTGCTTTGAGTGGGCCATCCTCCACCTCTGTCTTTCCACGAGGACTACGTCTGCAATAATAGGACAAACCCATTGAAGTTCTACAGGAGGCCATTTTGCAGATAGCACTCATTAGATCCGTTCATTCTCTGTGCCAAAGTGTTGATCCCACCAATCAGATCTCTCAAACTCTAGAAGCTTATATAACCTTGGTCACCATCCAGCTCTCTCTCCATCTGGCTGCATTAGACCGCTCCACTTTACAACGCACTCGTTTTCTCATAGAGTGCATTCGCTTTGTCTGTCACGGCAGCGCTAAGATCTCTCTAGTTCTCTCCCTCCCCCTTCCCACCTCCTCTCTTAACTCATTTTTTTAATCTCTGTGAAAATGCCGAGCTCCTGCTCGTTATTACTGGGGCGGGTGTGGGCCGACAGACAGCTGTGTTTGGGCCACTTGTTCCTCAGCTGTGGCTGATTGCAGGCCTCATGCTCAAGTGTGTGTGTGTAGAGGCCTGATCATGCGGCTGACTTGCTGCCACTCGCCCTTCTGATGTACGGTTCAAACACCGGCAAATTGACGTTAATCAAATAACGCGGAGGCCCAGAATCAAGCTTGTAAAGTCCCATTTTAGAGCCATGAGAGAGAGAGAGAGAGAGAGAGAGAGAGAGAGAGAGAGGGGGGGGGGGGGAGGGGGGTCTTTTTATTTTGCCTGCTAGGGGTACAGATTTTGAGGCTTGATTTAATTTCCTTATGCGGGAGAGACCAACACCCGCCGTTGTTCTGCACTTAGATTGAATAAGGCAGTTAGCCAGCACTAGAGTGAGAAGTACTACTCAACTCCATGGCAGGCCTGATTGCTTCGAGATACATCTATATCAAGCAAATACCTCAGAAGTACAGCAGTTTATTGACTAATGCAGCTCTCGGAGAACGAAATTAGGTGCTGTTCATTATGAATGAGTCCGTTTTCGAGCAATTGACATTCATGAACTCCTCAAGAAGATGCGCTATTACTGGCTCAGAGGATGATCTCTTTTTTAAAACTTGAATTATGATTGTGTATTTAAAAAAAAAAAGTTTGTAGGTACAGGGGCAAAATCCTTGTTGGGCTATTGTGAAAACTCTTTCAGATGTGTCTGATTTTCTTGTTAGAATACCTTAAAACTAACCCTAACTAACTAATAATGCATTGGGGGAATATTTGTGGGTCCTGATAATGCCAAATGTCTTATGTTACAGTAAAAAGGGGCCCACATTATTTTAAATATATCTAGTTAGTGAAAGAGTGCAAGCATATTCATCTAAAATAATTCTGTTTTCAGCTTCAGAATCATGAATCTTTTTTATTCTGGTGTCACTAATGTCCTGTGTATTGGGTTACTAGCACCAAGTCCAAGCCTATTCATTTCCACACCCAATGTAATAATTAAGCATTTTAATCAACAGTTAATTTTTTGTTAACCTTTTACCATATGTCTTGGAGTATCGCAAAAATATCATATCGTGAGTTCAGTATCGTGACATGTATCGAACCGTGACATGAGGGTATCGTTACATCCCTAAGTATACATATACACATCTTACACAGTGAAGTCACTTTTTTTTTCTTTTTTTTTTTGCAGTGCAGGGAAAATAAACATACATAACTTAAGGTGTAGGTGTATTCAGACAGATATGAAGACACACAAACTTCTAAAATGCCAGCTATATAAAAAGCACTGAGTAGTTTTAGATGTACTGTGCGATTTCCATAGCGTCTGAATTCCTCAGAAAGCCACAAAAATCCCATCAAATAAACATGAAGTGCTCAGCAAACAATGCCCAATAGTCTTATTCCTCTTAAATAAAACTACTTCCACTGGCGAGGCTTTAATATTGCCTTAAATATTAAACGAAAGAACTCTGGGCTCATCTATTTTTCATTTATTGGGTACAAATGTAAGACATCATCAATCTTACATAAATTACTGACATTTTCATCTCAAATAAAAAAGGGTACACTTTATTCTGAGGGAGAAAGAATTGGTCGCCGCCACCTTCAGGAGCATTATACGCGTCTAGGGTGTATGAGAAGGCAGCGGATTTTTATTTCAAAACAGCTCCCTGATTTTAACCATTTAAAGCTGAGCAACACTGGAAATGGCCTTTAGCATAATAACCTGCCACACTCTGACTTTATGATAAGCGTGGAAATTTCAGTAACCACAGAAGAGTTTTGGGACAAGATGTTTTCGGAGAGTTAGAGGCTACGAGGGAGAAAAAAAAAAATCGAGACCTTTAAGAGGTAAACCCTCCCTTATTTCATATCGGCTTCTGAAGAATAAATTTTCAAAGAATTACGTCTGAAATATTTACAAATGACGGCTGCGGAGGGAACTTAGCAGCATGTGAATTCATTAGTCATTTAATACAGCCATAATTATATTGTGTTTGAATCGTATATTTCTGAAAGGTGAGATCGGTCAATGTAGGCCTGAGGGCAGGCGCGGTGTAATTACAACCTGATATACAAATGGGGCCCGTAATGGGGGAACAGTCACAGCCGCCTAGCCTGTGGTGACCCCACCAGAGGATTACCATACAGAAGGGGTGAGCCTGTCTCTCCAAAAATGAAGGATAAAAAAATTGAGGTCTCTCAATCCAAGGGCCTGGGGTTCACACATCTACCCCCCCCACATCTACCCACTAGTGAACTTGGCGCGGGGCGGTGACATTAATCTGAACAGCGCGTTAATCCGTCATCGCACAGGTATACAGAATGTTGGGAAAACGGGTACAAAACCAGGCTGTGGGATTTATAACGAAAGCTGCGACGTGCTCAGTTAATTCACCTCGACGGTGCTGACAGGCTACTGCCATATGCATAATTCACACGCTAAAGATGGAGAGAGCAAGAGAAAGTGACATACGCGCGCACACACACACACACACACACACACACACACACACACACACACACACACACACACTCACTAACTCACTCGCTCACTCACAAACCTGGCATTATAACCAGGCCCAAATCTCTGTCTAGCCTTCTTTCCTCTAATTTCCTCAGCAGGATGGATGAATATTTGTTTATCATTCTCTCTCCCTCTCTACGGCCCTCGCGACTCATTTGCATAGGTAGATTGAGATACAGTGTGAATAACGAGATGTGGGGTGAAAGGGAACATGGGGTTTGTGGTTGATGAATCATTCTCTCTGGCTGGAGCTGTACTTCTGTAAATGTTTGATTAGTTGTAAATGGATTACTGTTAGATTTTGAGGTTGGTAGGTTTTAATATGGCTTTTGCATTGGTTCAGTGCCAGGCAACGGACTTCCCCAATGGGTACCAAACCTGTGTGTGTTTTCTCTCTAGATGTTACAAAATAAACAAATAAATAAGAAATAAAAATCACTTAATCAGTATTTTATTTTGAATGTCAGTAAAGGTTTTAAAGTATAAAAATACAGAAAAATTTAAATGCAATAAAACATTTTGAGAAGTAAAACTGCATTCAATATGAAGAGAATATAAAGAAAAACTGCATCTGATATGTATTTAGAGAATATATCTTTATATTATATATCAAGATCATCCATTACCATTTAAAAAAAATTCTGTATATAAAACAAATCTAACAATATGTAGTGAGGTTGATGGTTAAATCAAAATGCAACTATTTGCCAATTGAGTAAGACAAATAAACTTGATTCAAGATATGTTTTTGGAAAATAATATGATATTACTTCTTTTTTTTTTTGCCTAAATTTTAAGGGGGAAAAAGCTGATTAAGAAAAATCTCCTAACGTGTCCTACAGTTCATATAAATACATGAAAAATTTTACAAAATATTAGAACACAGAAATATCAGGAGTGCTGCAAAGAGCTGTTCATCTGTCCAGGAATCTCATTTATTCTCTCACCTGCCGTTACCTGCTTGAGGAGACAAGTAATTAGAGGAGTTGAAAGATATTTTTCATTAACTGAAGTTTTGACACCTTTGACCGTTAATCTAATTTTTACACCTTTAATTTAATTTCTGCCACATTCATCTAATTTCTAACACACACTCTCCCTCTTCTTACCAGCCTTGTCAGATTGCACTTTTCCATCTATTCCTCTTAATTCTCCCTATGATACATTTCTCCTTTTCTGGGAAAATTATAATGCTGTTGTTGACCTAGTCAGCTTGAAAGGTTTATTCTAGAATAGCCAAGGAAATGTTTGTCCATGCACATACTGTACGTGTGTATGTGTGTTGGCACCGGGTCAGAGACTCTTTGCACCCCCACTTCCCATGCCCCGCTATCCTGCTGTGTTTCCCCCAATCTGTTTGCCTTCCAGTGGTGACCTTTCTTCGAGTGAGATGTATTAGGCTGGTAGCTCATGCAGGAACAGTGCATTAGCCAGCCTCGGCCGCGGCCCGTTGACAGCCGCAGGAACTGTGGGCTAATGGCTACAGGCTTGTAGAAAGTTCCCTCATGAATCAGTACCGCTAGTTCTAATGCGGCGAGGTTGTTGACGCTGGGACATCAATGTCATTCTATCTCACCCACCCCACCCCGCTCACATTTTTAACTTCCCATCTCTTCATTACCTCATCCACTTCTTTTACTACCTTCTTCCAGTCACTCATTCCCACTTCAGTTGTCCGTTATCGGCAAGCTCCTCTTTTCTTTTTCCATTAACTTCTTGTCCTTTTCATTTCATTTTTACTAACCTCTTAACTCAATAGCCAATGCACTCCTCCCTCATTCTTGTCTTTTCGTGCTTTTCCTTTAGAGGGAGGGAATTAGATATGGAGGAAAAGGGAGAGAGAGTTAAGCAGCTCATTACTTTGCGCTCTGATTGGGTGGAGTGAGTGAGCTGGGCGATAATAAAGCCTGAATTTTTCAATACGGTTAAAAATGGGTCCGCGACAGCCGAGCTAGAGAGCAAAGGGCCGCCTTAGACAGCGCACAGAGGGCCACCGAATTAGCAATACCATACATCATAAAATCTAATTAAACCCGGCTGCACGGCCAAATGAGCTCCCTCACTCTCCCGCCATTCTATTAAACGAGCTGGAGAGGGCTGACTGAATTATTCACAGTGAAGGATTTTGCATTTATACAAAAATTGTGCACTTAATTGTCCATGCTATATTACAGATTTGGCCTTATGTTAACAATGAGCCTTAAGCACACTTAGTGGGCCGTATCCAGAGTGTGACAGAGCTTATGTGGCCGCCGTGGTTTAACCACGATGAGCACTACACTACGATTAGAGATGATGCTCAAGCATGGGAATGTTATCATAGGGCTAAAACAACCAATAAATCTACATATTTACAACATTTAATCAAAGGGATAGACCCATGTAAAAATTACATTTGTCATGTCATTCAAAACCTGTGTGAGATATTGATAAAACTTTATAATACAGTAATAAAGTACTTACAAATTATTTTCAAACTATTACTTTACAGTTAATTCATAGTTTATATATTGTAGTCTCTACATGTTTAATATATTAATAGGCTATGCAAATAGTGAGTTCTTAATTTATTGTCACTGTAATTAACAAAATTAGTTTTGATTAATTAGTTAACATGTAAAGAGTTAGAAAAAAAATTGTGCTTTGTCAACAACTTACTGGATTAACCATGTGTGATATATGCATTATTAAACATATGTGATCATAAGTGATGAACAGTATTTTCAACCAGTGCTAAAGGAGTTGTTAATGATTTTTAGGAGTAAATAGTTTCACTTTAGAGTAGGTCACAGAAAATCTGAAAACGTCATTAATTAAGCGCTTTAAACCAACCTTTATTGGACATTAATTGCATTCATTTTGTGTTCCTAAAATATTTACAAATACATTAAGCATACACACACACGCTGGGTTTCCATGTTTTATGGGACTTTCCATAGAAATAATGATTTTATACTGTAAAAGACTGTATATTCTATCCCCTAACCCTAACTGATGCATTTTAACGTGATCTCATGAGCATTTGTACAGTTGTGGCCAGAATGATTGGTACCCCCGGTAAATATGATCAAAGATGGCTGTAAAAACAAATCTGCATTGTTTATCCTTTTTATCCTTGCAAATGTGCTAATTTTTCATTGAAGTAAAATAATAGAAAGTGGGAGGAAAATTACATGATGTTTATAACTACATAATGTTTTTCTCCAAAACACGTCGGCCACAATTATTGGCACCCCCAGAATTTTTTATGAGTAAAATATCTCTAAAGCATATTGCGATTACACAATGCAGGTTTATTTTTTACAGCCATCAATTGTGTTTAATTCTGAACACAACTGTATGCATTTTTTCTACCACATACATTTGCATAGACACAAAAACATACAGTTATTTATTTATTTATTTATGTTAAAGTGGTTATGTTTAGCTTTGGGGATAAGGTTAAGAGATCATATACTAAATCTTTACATATTTTGTTAATTACAGTGACAATGAATGAAGAACTCACTATTTGTATATAGCCTATTATATATTATCCATTGATAATGTAGAGACTACAATATATAAACTATGAATTAATTATAAGCTAATGTGATTTGTAAGTACTTTATTGCTGTATACTTATTATAAAGTGTTACTGGGATATTTTCTTATGTGGAACTCAAAAAGATATTTTAAAGAATGTTTTGACTGTATTTGTCCATATAATTTAAGTCAATGGGGTCCAAAACACCCAATCTTTTGTGTTCTGCAGAAGAAAGAAAGTCATACAGGTTTGGAAGGACATGGGAGTGAGTAAATGACCCAATTTTCCTTTTTGGGTGAACTATGCCATTAATAAAACTACATATGATATTAACAATAACCAATGTATAATTCAGTCAACAAATGTGACAAAAAACAGACGTGACAACAAAAGCCAATGATAATTATGATGCGGTGCGATAATCTGGTTGGTTTGAATTAGGAAGGGTCCGAAACTGATAACTCAATACATGTGTACAGTTGCGAGTGAGAGGCAAAGTCATTTTCTGTATTATTGCTTGTGTATTTCAGGGCTGAGGCTAGGAATTAAAGAGAGAAAGAGTCATCAATCACAACACTTTCACGTTTTTTTTATTTATTTTTTTACCATAACATTTTTCAATCAATGAGCCATTTCACCATATTCCAGAGAAGGGACCTTTGTCATTATAGCTATTGCTTTTTTACCCCCTCTCAGGCTGTCTTTCTCCCTCGTTCCTGCCTTTCCCATCTTCCGAGCTTTCCAAAAACACAACTTTATTATAGTCGCTGTCAATACAGTAATAATAAAGAGTGTGTTGGTAGCTGAGGCCGCCGTAATACACTTTTAACAAGAGCGCCGCAGATGCGTGGCCAGTGAATATTGAGTTTTAAAACTCTTCAGCGCGTGATTTGTGGCCCTGTCAGGGTGAGTATTTGTCAGTGTCGGGGCGGTATGGGCTTGTGTTGACAGTTTGCTGGTAAGTTTGGAGTCTTGAAGGCTAAACTCGCTGATCAGCCATTACAGAGAGTCGCTCGCTGACAGTCAGGTGATGGATCTGTGTTTATCGTGGGCTGGGCTTTGCTGCCAGACATTATTATAAAATAAAAGGTAATTTTGTCAGGTTTCAATCAAGCCAGCCATCATTTGTCATACTATCGTGTTGGCAAGCACGTCCTCGCGGTGATGGATTGTTGTGGCGCGGTGTCTCGTGAAGCCGGCTGCTATTGTTAAAGTCGGGAGGCGTTAGCTGTAAGAGCTGTTTGTTGTGTGTTATCTCTCTGCAACTGACCCCATGAGGTCTTAATCTCTTTTTAGCGATGGAGTGTAATGCTTGCTTTAGATTGTATTCCTACATGCTGTGTGACATCTCCCCTCGCTCTGCTGGACGTATATATAAGCCTTTGTTTATCTGTTATACGCTCTTGCCCTATATTTCTATCTATATTTCTTTACAGAGTATTCCCTAGCTCAGTGGTTTGGATAATTCTCTCATTTATCCGCCTAAGATCACAATTCATGAAAACTATCTATGTCTTTTCGAGACAAACACTCTTTTCAACAAAACCGTGGGGCATCTAAATATAATAAAATCTCTAATTCTTCACAAATGAATTCTAATAGATGTATTAAATCTACTGACTTGTTCATGAGTGTAACCCTGGTTATGTATTTACAGGACGTAACTGTCACTGCAAATGTTTTCTCTCATTCAGAAGAAAAATGTGTCAGGATCACATTTAACTGATCATAAATACGGTAAAAACAGTAATATTGTGAAATAAATCAAATAAATGTTCTATTTATTCCTGTAATAGCAAAGCTGAATTTTCAGCAGCCATTTATTTAGTCTTCAGTGTCATTTGGTCCTTCAGAAATCATTATCAATGTTGAAAACAGTTGTGCTGCTGTGAGAGAGAGAGAGAGAGAGAGATAGATTTTGTTATAAAAGGCCCTGTCACTTTTGTAAAAGTAATAATCCTTCAATAATAATAAAAAAATGTAAAAAAATAACTGACCCCGATCTTTTGAATGTTGATGCGTCTCCTTCAAACGCCTGATCTTTTTAAGTTTTATTATGCTTTAAAACAAGAACAGTCAATTTGACAAAAACTAATTAGACCTCTTACCTTGTTTTATCAATCTGATTTGGTCTTTTACACTTGCATGTTTCAACATCACAACACAGCCTTTAAAGACAAGATTTGAAAAGATGCTGTTTTTTCTCAGGCTACAGCATATTCACCTCCTAATGATTGTGTTATTTATCTCTTGCCAGGTAAAGTTTCCAAACTGTCCTAAAGTCAAACTGAATAAACTCTCTGAACAGCAAACATGCCATGCACATTAGCTTTAGCACACCATAGCCATTAGCACAACTAGGCACAATTTATGTACTATTTTAAACAAGACCATTTTCATAATGTGAGTCTATAAACCTAGCGTTAAAGTCAGTATCGTATTCGCGTTTTCTGATTTGAAACATTTCAAACTGACCTTCAGAGTGGCTCAGTCCACAGACAGAGCAGTAGTTAGAGTTGTAATGGGCTTTTATCTGTGATTAGCCGCTAGCTGCTCTGTCACATTTAAGTCTGTAATGCTTTAAAAGTATTAACATTAATATTCATGCACACCTGCACAGGGAGCGCTGTTGTACCCCAGGACTTCAGGTTTGACTAAGAGCCACCATTACTGCCTGGCATTAAGTTCAGTCTGACGGCAGCGCTGCCCTCCGCTATGTCATGGTTCAAATTCTGCCTGAATTCACCATGGAGAAAAGAAAGCCTTTTAAATAAACAGCCATTTTCAGACATGGATTCTGTTCGAACACCATGCAAAATCATATAGAGATTTTACTGCGGTTCTGTACGCTTCATGTTTTTCATTTATTTAAAACAAAAAGCATATTTTCAATTGAAGTGGACATAATAGTAGAACCATCAACAACCTCAACCAATAAGCACATAAATGCTAAAAAGTAATAAACTAGAGAAATAATGATTGACAAATGTGTACTGTGAGTTTTGGTGTACTGTAACAGGTGTTTCACTGCATAATAGTGTGTAGATATCATGGGTGTTTGTAAAATAATTATTTTATTTAAAAAAATATGTTTTTTAATTATTTAAAATGTATTGTCTAGTAAATAATATTATATTAATTATTTATAAATGTATTTAATGTTATTCATTATTTACAAAAAAGAGAAATATTTACAGATTAAATAATAACAGTAATAATACAAATTATAATATTAAAGGTATCATTTAAAGGTTTCACATTCAGACAGGACTCTATGCTCAGAAGGTTTGGTTAGTATGGCTGCTATAGTATCACAACAGGCCAAGAATCAGCATACAATCAATTAAATCAACCTCTAAATCTAGTGCTTGACTATTTTGCTAGTTCAAGACTTTCATTCAGCTGAAGCTAAGCCAGTCCCTTTGAACGGTCTTTGTACATGACCCATTTCCCATCAGAATAAATCTCAAATTATGCTGACTTTCCCCACTTACAGAAAAGTAATTTTACTGCGGCATTTATAGGTTAAAAACTACCCAATTTCATGTCAAATAAGCTCTCAGGCAGGAAGTGCTGCTAATATTATGTCTTCCATGATGGAGCGAGATGTATTCTTTTATCATCTGCTTCTGAAAAACTAGATTTGTATGACACCTCGCCATCAGGGCATCAGCTTCACGGTCAGGAGATAAAATGGCACTTAGGATAATGTGGTTGCCCTTAAGGTATATGGAGGTGAATTATATTCTGTGATTAATAATCTGGAAATTAAAGACTCACTCATTTTCTAATTTAATTCCATCTCCAATGGAAAAATGTTCACTCTGAGGTAAATTGGCGAATAATGTTGCTAATTCAAATGCAGATGAAATTTCAATTCGGGGTGGCATTGGGAAGTTTGATTGACGAGTCCCTGGTGGATCGTTACCGCCGCCATCCACCATTGCACCAATTCCCCGGCAGTTGTATTAATAACGGAAGCGTTGGACGAAATGAGAGGAGTAGCAGGCGTTCCCCTTGTCACCGACTCATTCACTCGGTCTCATCGCACAGTTCTCTAATCGTATTTCTGCCCTTCAACTCTCTCTCTCGCCACAAAAATAATGAACGACGCAGGGGAGGTCAGGAATCATGGGAAATTGCAGTATTTGCTCTGCATTTCACAGCCCACTGTTTCTAATTATTAGCATGTATAATTACTGGCGTCTGTCTCAATGTGGAGAGTCAGGAAAAATAAAATGGCTGCTGTAGAGTTGATTTAATGAAGGGTAAATGTCAAGGTAATTACATGGCAGCACAGGTTAAAAGCAACGTTAAATTTCCCAGCAGTGAAGTGACATTCACCTGACAGAGAGTGTCTAGGAGAGAGAGAAAGAGTCAATATTCAGTATAAACGTTTTGAGCAATACATGTCCATTAATCTCATTTTGAACAATCTGCATGTATTTACAGTAATGGTCCATTCAAATGCTATTTTCTCTGTGTGACTTTTTAATTTACTTTCCATCATACCTGTCTTAAAGATTTATTAGACCTTTTACCCACAGGCTTCAGCAAAAAGAATGGCCCATTCTCATCCTGTTCAATTAAAACAATCAATGACAATGAAAGGCATTTGTTCCAACACATTTAACTCTGAAACCTCTAGTCTCATCACATTATAACCTCTACCACAGCAACACAAACACCATCTTGAACTCTCACACATGGTTGATGCCTGTCCTGTACTTTACAGTTTGCATTTAACTGGCTGTTTTTGCTTTTGTACACTCTGCTTTTGTACAACCTTCATAGGCCTATTTGCATTTCCCCTACACACTGCATCTTCAAATGTAGAATTTGTTAAGACTGATTTATTCAGATACATTTTCCGTTTTTATACCCCAAACAACCTTGCAGAAGCACAAAATCAAGACATTTTACACAAAATAAAGGCGTCTTTGGCACTGTTACAAACACCAATCACTTTTGGCATTTTCGAGAAAGCTGGCGAGTATGTAGCAGGTGTGGGCTGATGGCTTAGACTCTTTCACATTAGCCTGTGTTTAATGGCAAACCCGTACGCTGACTGAAATCTACTGTATGCACCAATGGAGCGGTAAAAGTTTCGCCAGCTTTGTATGGTTTAGTGAGTATTTAGTGATATGGGCAGAGGGTGTGAACTATGCAAAGCTAGGCAAATGATTTAAGCTCTTTTTCATATCTGACTGAGCTTAACTAACCACATTGGTAAATTAATGAGACCTTGTGTTCTCCACTCTCTCTTTCAATGCATGAATTCCTCCACAAGAGCAGAGCAGGAGGAAATACATGTGAGCTGAGCTGCTGGCTATGTTCAGAATAGATTACAAACATACTCTTTATTATTTCAACAGCAGTATACTGTGCAAAGTATGCAAATCGCCATTAAAAAAGTCCCGCCAATCTAGTACTTTTGTACTATATGCAGTATACAACAGAGCATGCTATATCAATAGGCTATCCCACAAATGAATGCAGTGTGCAAAACCATTTCAATCTTTCATTTCTATTGTGTAAAGCACAAACCCTTTTTTAAAGTCTTTTCCTGGACTTATCAGAAAGTCAAAATTAAGACGTTTACACAAATCTGAATTAAAAATGCCAAATAACCATTTTTTATTTCCAAGATGATGGTCATATGTGACTCAAATGCAATGTGATGACTTTATTGTGGAATAATGCCTGCTGTTTACATACTATTTAAAGAAATAGTAAGAAGTACCCATACTAAGAATGCAAAACATATATTTATTTGTTTTCGGCCAATATACTTTATGATCAGTATGTGTCGAAATAGGTGGATATTGTTCATGATCATTTCACATTTAGATTAACATTGCCATCATCTAATGCTCATTTAAATATAATTTTTATAACCAGTAATAATTTAATAACACCGCTAAATATAATAAATATCCATATTGTACATTATAATGTTAGGACGCCTAAATAAGACTGATTTTAGTTTTCAGCGTTTCAGTTTTTATTTAAACAAAATAGTATAGAATTTTATAATATACTATAATATAATATAATATAATATATAATATTTTATTTTAAATTATTTATATTTTGTCTAGATGATTGGCCTAAATAATACATTACTAAAATACTGTATATAAATTATGAAAGATAATTAATAATAAAAATCAATATCCATTTTTATATATGTGCACCCAGAGTAAGTAGTATTCCATTCGGAACAATAAAACCTCTCTAGAAATCATCTAGGGATCATGACGGAAGGTGACATTCCAGACCTTTGCTCCCCGAGCCTCTCCTTCTCTCTCACCATGTAACAGGGTAGCACAATTCTCAAACATCCAATTCTGCCACAATGTCAGAGTCTATTCATTACATTTGGCATGGCAGGTTAGGTGTGCATGAATGAGTGTGGGTGTCAGAAGAGAGGACAGGAGGGGTCATACCTCCCCTAAAAATCTAATAATCCCTGTGGTCTAATGGTCCTCCACCTCCAGCTCTCTTCTTCACTCACACGGCCGGCACTTGAGCCAGCCTGGACCGAGAGAGACATTTTCTCACCTTATTGTTCCTGTTCTTTTCTTTCCCTTTTCTTGCTCAGCTGAACCTCATAGACTGTGAGTGACAGAGTGCCACTAGAGCAGCAGCCGGTGCACAGAAAGATTAGGGCCATGCGAGGTTAAGCCAACAATATGTAGAAGCACTAAGGATTGTGTAGGTTTATACAGACGTAGGCCTATATGACCGTGTGTGTGTGTGTGTGTGTGTGTGTGTGTGTGTGTGTGTGTGTCTGTGCAGACGACAATTCCATCATTGCAACGATCATTTAAAGCATGCCTTGCTGCAAAATCGGTTAGGATTGCATGGCAGATCTCTCTCTTTATTATGGCAGGGTGTGAAGTATTTCTCAATTAGAACTAAATTTGATAATCAGTCACGTAACTTCATAGCCTGCAATGGGTTGTAAACAATATTCTTATTTACAAAGAGAGCAGGTGTAAGATCGTGAACAAGACTCTCACTAAGCAATTCTCTCTTTTAAATACACGGAGAGAAAAAGAGAGAGGCACTTTGTTTTCAGCCTAACGACCCCATTTAGAACATGTCGGCAAAATTAATGCGGAACAAACTCGGCAGTAACCGGGCCGACTAATTTTTGCTCATTTCGCGTGAATTATTGATGACGGAGAAATATACCATATGCTCCCGCCAGAGTAACGCACATCCATTCTGCTGTGATATCAAGCCTGTTTGGTGAAAAGTAGAGGAAACTTATGGCAGTGCTTTGGCGCGAAAGGTAAGTTATAGCCGTGTGTTAATCATGCATAAATCAGGTGTGGTAATTAAACTCCCAGCTGCTGCCGGATGGGGGCGGACAATCTTTTTCTCTGATTCATTTTAATCCAGAGTTTTTCAACCAGGAGGCCGGAGTCACGCCAAATCCTAACCCCATCAAAACTGTACCCAATTGGACCCAAAAGCCATTCCACTGGCTGACTGAACTTCTTTGAAATATACTACTAGGAGCCTGATTACAAAACCTAAAATAGCAATACATTAGTCAATGGAAACCAAAACTGTTTGGTCACCAAAATTCTTCGAAATAAAAAGTCATAGAGGTTTGGAATGGCAAGGGTGAGTAAATGACGACAAGGGCACCAAGGCCCACTAGGTGACCCTAGCAAAGGGAACTGTAAGATGCTGAAATAATATATGATCTTAATTTAATTAAAATGTTAAAAAAGGTAACACTTTACAATAAGTTTACATTTTTTGTTAACATTAGTGTATGCATTAATGTAGTTCTAAAATGTAGTTCTCCAAGTTATCATTTACCAATACATTATTAAAATCAAAGACTGTATCTTTTAATATTATTTAATAGACCTAAGCTGACATGAACTAACAATGAGCAGTTGTATTTTTTATTAACTAACGTGAACAAAGATTAATGAATACTGTAACAAATACATTGCTTATTAGTTAATGTTAATAGATTAACATTAATGGCACCTTATTGTAAAGTGTTATAAAAAAATAAAAGATGAAAACCAGATGAACAACATCTGAACAATATTCTGGTGGGTCCTGCTTCATTCACACAATCCTGTCACTGCAGGATAAATAAGAGCCGTT